>NW_004524587.1:13622622-13660952 GCF_000260255.1 Octodon degus
CATGGGAGATCGGTTTTGATTGTATGTGAAAAGCCTCAGAAAAGCCTCTTCCCCAAACTTGCCACAATTAGGCATTTAGTAAGCATGAGTTGAACCGGCCCGGCTCTCCTGGTTGGCTAAAATTGGCCTGAAAAATAAAGTAATTTGTGGTTGTCAGATCCTGAATTAAATGATTCATATACTACTGTGGCTGATTAAAGGACTTTATTCAATTTCCTCTTGACCACATGCTCTTTTGTGAGGGCAGGAGAGATACTGTTTCTAGAAGAAATGCAATATTCAGAGACTGTTGATCTAATCTAATGGATGGTGTTTATTAAATATGGCTCCCCCTTTTTTCTCTAATGAAAGGTGAGACTAAAGAGGAAGGAGGAAATGACTTATTATTTGTTTAACTGTGGATGACCCTTTCCTGCCAGGCTTCTGGGTTGGAGCCGCCACTGGGCACTGGAGAAAATTTTAAGAAGCACAAAAGACCTTTAGGCAACAATAACAAAGGTCAACAAATAAAACTGAAGCAATGAGTCAACAGGAAAAAAAAAAACAAAACCCAGAACTGTCCTGGAGCTAACAGTAGTGCCTGTATCATTTGTGGCACAGGCTGAAGGGACAGCCTTGTGCCAGCCAGGTTAATGCCCTCCCTTCTTGTCCCCACTGATTAGTGTAGCCAGTAGAGGGATAGATGATGTCTCCTGGCCAAATGGAGATGAGCTGGCTTGGGAACATGAAGGAAGAACTCCAGTGACAAGGCGGACAGCAGCTGGTGTAGGCGTTGAAAGGAGAAGAGAGAAAAGGCAGGAGATGCTCAGATCAGCAGCATGCTCAGCAAAGAGAAAGCAGAAGTTCCAGGGAAACAAGCTGGGCGACAGGGAAAGCACACTCAAAGTGGAGGGGGGGGGGGAAATGCGCTATTGATTGGGACAAGAGAGCAAGCACGAGGGAGACCTTGTGGAGACCCAGGGAGTGACCTGCCGGCCCCGGATGCCCCTTGCTCTCAGTCACCTCCTGCCCTAGCTTCTGTCCAGTTTGGCTCATCTGGGAAACAATCTGACCCCTACTTAAAATGGCCCAAGCAGGGTCACTCAAAAAGAGCCCAGCTGGATGTAGAATCAACACAAGCTCGTCAGTGCTAAACAACGGAGCGGTTCACCATGGGCTGAAACACAAGCTGTGTTTAGAGTGATTTATCTGTTCTCAGAGGGATGGGATATGACCAAAGCAGTGGGGAAGGAAATGGGCTTTTCGGCCACAGCAAGAACAAGCGAGGCAGGTACTAGGGAAGACTCAGGTTCACTTCCCTGGGGCCTCCTCCCTCCGACCTCACTTCTGCCTCTGGAGGAAAGGAGGCTGTGTAGATCAGAGCCCAGCCTGACCCTCCTGCCCCAGACAGGGACCCAACACACAAGGAGTCAGAGGAAGGCAGTTTATTTCATGTCCCAAGTATCTTCAAGAAGTGGCAAGATACCTGGGTGTGGTGTTGAACACCTGTAATCTTGGCCTTGGGAGGCTGAGGCAGGAGGATCACCATGATCTGGAGATACAGTTAGTTCAAGACCAGCATGAATCATAGCAACCATGTCTCAAAAAAAAAAAAAAAAAAAAAAAAAAAAAAAAAAAAAAAAAAAAAAAAAGAAAGAAAGAAAGAGAAAATAGTTAGATAGCATCCTAGGAACCTGGGAAGGGCACAGATTCAGGGGTACCCAGGATCCTGCTTGGCCCACCAGAAGGTGCAAAACTCATTTATCCGGGATTCCTTGTTGAGTGAGTTGTTTTAATTTACACTTTGGTTCTTTTGTTGAGAAGTAGCCACACCTAGAAAGTGCCCAGTTACCAGGTTAGATACTAGCTCCACCACATAGTCTTTGGCTAGTCACTGTGTTTCCCTTCATTATCTTCAGGTTGGGAACAGCCTGCCCCAGTAGCTATGTTGTGACATTTAAAGAAGCATGTAAAGGATTGCAACAGATTCTGCCTGATGTTTTATTGGGCATTTGCGTTTCATTTGAAGTGTTTCTGTTCTAGCCCTTGCCCATTTTTATGGAGGATATTTTTCTAAGTGACAGGCAAGGAGTACGTGCGAGCGCCCTCCTCCGTCTACGCTGAGTCTACAGCTCGCACAGCCTCCAGGGGGCGCCCGAGTCCCGCCGTACCTGGAGCGCGGGCATCCCGGCTGGAGAACTCCGGGTCTGCCTGGGCGATTCAAGTTTGTCCCTTGGCTCCGGATCCTCACCCCAGGGCGGTGAGCGGTAAAGGGGCCCGTCTCAGGCTGCTGAACTCGTTGTATGCCGCACGGCCACCCAGGGTCACTGCTCCGTCCCACCTTCGCGTGCGACCTTGGGTATGATCCATCCTCACTGGCTACCACGCCCACCGTAAACCTTCCGGAGGGAGCCGCTGGGCTTCCTGAGGCTCTCCAAGGGCGCCCCCTGCCAGCTGCTCGCCTTTGGGGGAGGGGGCAGGTGGGAAGCAAAGTTTTGATTTCTGCGCATCAACTCATCTTCGCGGGCGACTCAGTATGGCCGGAGGAACTGGGGACCCGGAGTGGAGTTGGGGACTTGGCCAGGAACCAGGCGGCCTGGGCCGCAGCTGCTGCCAGCAGAGGCCTAAGACTGCTTCTCAGAGGGTGGAGGATAAGCAGAGGCCTCAGGCCTGCGAGAGTGAAGGGCCAGCCACGGGGTTCCCAGCTGCAAACGACGGAACAATAAAACCCCCAGCGCTGCTGACCCGGAGCCCCTGGGCCGGCACTGCGGGTGAGGAAGACAGAAAGTGCTTGGTGTGGCGGTGGCATCGCTCTGCTACTGGCCAAAACAGGGTCAGGGCTGGACATGGCAGGGAACGGAGAAGCACTAGGAAAGCCTGTGGCCTAGACTGTGAGACACATGGGTGCTCAGCCCTTCACGTTACTCAGGTTGAAGGTGGGTCTCTGACAGGAGAAGGGGAGAGCAGCGTGCAGGAGCCCCCGACGCTGCGTAGGGGTGTCTTTCAGAGGTACAGGACCAGGATCTCCAGTGATATTGTGAGGGTGGGGTCCTGGAAAACGAGGAGCAATTGGGCGGCTGTGGCCAGCAGGGGACAGCTTATGAGCCAGAGATGGCAGGAAAGGCCGAGGATGTGCCTACCGCAGGTGGTGCCTGTTTTCCAGAGTGCAAGGATGGAAAATGGAGAGTGTAAGAGACTGCAGTGACTGACAGGAGAGGACGGGGAATCTTGTCCCTCTCTAGTTAGGGAGCCAGACAGGCCCCTGAGAATCACATGGGCCACTAGGCAGAGCCAGGGCAGCACCGCAGATCCTTGCTTTGCTTCGGAGGAACCATTTCTTGTTAAGTTCCTGCACAAGACGTGTTTAAAACAAGCATGATCGTCACTGCACGCCAGGGAACCCCACATGCAACAATGCTTCTGGAGCACTGAGTGCTGTAAAGACCCACTGCGTGGCCAGTGGACCTCATGAGAGGGAACATTTTATCACAGCGGAAGCACAAATAGGTTGTTGGGTGGTAATTGCTTTCCTAACCTGTAGAGAAAATGTATCACAAACCACCACAATTAACTAAAGTGGTCACATTCCTCTTTAAAAAAAAAAAATAAAGCTATTTAGCTTTGCTTCCATTGTTTTGTTTTATTCTCAACTGAAAACTTTTTTTTTCCCTTTGAATCCCATAAAGTATTCTAAGTGCGCTAGGGGGGAGGAATGAAAAGATGTTTGCGTTTGCAGCTTTGCAGCCAACAGTTGCTCAAATAATACCCTCAATGCGTAACCTGGGAGCTTAATATCCTCAAATATTTGTAATTATGCAGAAATAGCCCTAAGAAATGTTCGGATTACTCACAGCTGGATAATTATCTGCATGCAATGTTCACAGCCCCAGCGCTGCTTCTCAGAGTTGGGGGTGCCCGTCCGTCACTCAGGGCATGCCGGGCATGTGGGATCTGTGGGTAGGTCCCTCAGGAGCAAAGATGGCATGTAGAGCAGCCAGTCTCTCTCTCTCTCCCTCCCCTAGAAATTCTCTTCCCTGCAGGATGAACAGTCCAGACATGAAATGCCAGTGGTGCCCACCCTGCTGTTCATGGGAAAGAAAGAGCCAGTGTATGGCGCGCGCGCGCGCACACACACACACACACACACACACACGAAACACAGAAGCATTCTCAGCAAATCCTTTCTCCAACCCGTGGATGAAATCTCATGTTAAAGAGCCTCTCCAGCTCTGTCCCACGGAGTCCCAGATGCTCCCCTGAAAAGAATGCTGTGGTCACCTAAGCCTGCAAAGCACCATCCCTCCACTTCTGTGCACCTGTGAGAGGCGCATTGTGCGCCCTCTGCTAATATATTCTCCTTTGCTATCATCTCTCCCACTGCTCTCTGCTCCACGCACATTTCCAGGAGAATACCAAGAAAGTGATTTTTCCTGCAAAATTACCTACCTCCTCCCCACCCACCTACACACATCTTTCCTCTTCAAAGTGGCAGCTGCTCTGATTTAAGTGGACGGGCACCCTGCACTTACAGGTGGGAGGAGTTAAATTAAGGGGACCTCCAGCTGAGGCCTGGGGGGTGGGCCCTGAGCACCACCCCACCTTCAGGAGACCTGCTGCCCCTCTGGCCACCTTGAGGACATTCATTTTGGATCCCTTTCCCATTGCCCTTGCTTTGGAGGTGAAAGACTGAACCCTGTAGTTGTGGCTTCTGGATGGGCTACCAGCCAGATGCCTGCCTGACCTGACCTCTTCTGTACCCAAGATGCCTCAGTCTTGACCCTGGAGCCCAAAAGAAAATTCCTCTGTAGTGAAACCATCTAGTGTGCTCTTGCTGTGGTTCACAGACCACCCAGCCCAAGACTAGCACCAAGAATAGAGTGGGTTGGGTCATACAACTGAAGAGTCCAGAGGGAGTCGAGCGTCCAGCCAAGGTTCAGGCATGACACTATCCCCACTGCCCTGGAATTCTCCCCTCTTCCTGCATCTAGCTACGTACTTCCTCTTCAGCCTGCTCAAGCTCAGTGCAACAAAGGGCTCAAAGGTGCTCCAAATCCAGGTCCACACTTTGATCATCCAGAAGATCCAGCAGACCTTTCCCTGGATGTCTTCTATAAATGATCAAGAAAGCATTTTTCTCAGGCATGGTGATGCATTCCTATAATCTCAAAATGTGGAACATCGAGGCAGGAGAATCACAAGTTCAAAGCCAGCCTGAACTACATGGTGAGACCTTACCTCAAAAAACCAAGAAACAAAAACAAAATTAAGAAAATAAAAGAAGGGGGAAAAAAAAAAAAGCAAACAATTTCCCAGGGACCTACCAAAGTCCTTTCTGATCTGATTGACCCTGATCAAGCTGGTCCATCCTTTAGCTAATCACCGTGACCAGGTGGGTGGCTCCTGCTGAAGGGAGTCCATCTAGTAAGGCCCTCCCTGAAGCTGAGGAAATGCAGAAAGTCCTGTGTGGCATGGAGCAAAGGTGGATGACCAGATACCATGGGGACACCTGTAGTCAAGGAAGATGGAGTGGAGGCACAACAGCCTCGGAAGTGCATGTCAGCCCTCTAGGAAATTGTAATGCCGTCCCCTCCTATGCCTTCTCTGAGAAGCAAAGATCCAGCTCTTTCTCTGCGCACCTCAAGACATAGCCTTCCAAGCAGGGTCTTGCCTGTCTTGGGTGCTGGCTGTGACCTCAGCACCTAGGACATGACTTGCACCCATGTGCCCCCAATCTGAGGGAAGGAAGGAACTAAAGCACATCATTATGGTTTGTGTCTAGGTGTCCCCCAAAGCCTCATGCAGTCATGGGGTGGCTTCTGGAGTTTGTGATTGATTACTGTAGGTGTGGATGCTCCACCTGCCCCGGGGCAGGTAATTTGCATTTCAATGTAAGGAGGGAAGAGAAGCCCGCTGCTTGAGCTGCTGCTACTCCTCCTTTTGTGCTCTTGCTCTTTGCTGCCCTGCAATAGGTTGCTTTCTGCTATGTGCTGCTCTGCCTTGGAGCCAGCTGAATATGGACTGAAACGTCCAGTAACTGTGAGCTAAATAAACATTTCCTTCCTTCAATTTGGGTGTCAGGTATTTGTCCCAGCAACGAGAGAAGAGTAACTAAGACACACATTCTGCAACTGAATTTGCCAATGGGTGGCCACTTATGAGTGTAGCGTCCCTAAGACCCACTTACCTCCCATACACATGAGCATCTGGGAGGACATTTCAGATTTAACCTGTAACAGGGAGTGAAACAGGCAGGGCAGCTTGCTCACAGGTCACTGTGGCACCCTGCATGAGTCAACAGACTGGGAACCAAGGGGTCAGTGGAGCTGGCTAGACCAGAGGAACCGAGACCAGAGTGCAGGCTCCCTTCCATTGGACTCACTTCTGATGTCACTATGGGGGGAGAGAGCTTTTACCAATAGAACTGTGGGTTCCTGTCATGTAAATATTTCACTGCACAGGGAGGCAGGGACAATTCTGTGAAACTCTGGGAGCATTACTGGGACATCTATTTATGCCAGGCAATGGAATGGGGCAAAGTAGACAAGGCACAGCTAGTCCCTGCCCTGCAGCAGCACACCTGGTGGATTGAGGTCACCACAAAACCAGGACAAAAACAACAGGACCCTGTCATTGGCAGTGGAAGCAGCTCCTCACCATCCCGTCACTGCCAGCCTCTCTTAGCAGGCCCTCTGTGTCCCCTGGAGTGATGAGGCAAACCAAACACTTTTCTAAACAGATGACTTGTGACAAATCAATCCAAACGTGCATGTTTCCACCTTAGACACTCAGGGAAGAGTCCCTCCCACGTTTTCCTTATGAAGAAGTTGGTACCTCGGACAAAATGTTCTCTGTTGAGGATTCTTTTTAGTAAGAGGAATACGTTTTTTTTTTCTTCTTCACTAAAAAGAAAAAAAGATGTGTTGCTGCAGATTTCTGAAAACTGGTTTAATATCCAGAACTGTTTTTCATCTCTGTGCTCAATTCCAGAGGCAAGAGCGCCTGCAGGCATCTGGCTGGGAATGGGCCATGTCCAAGTGCACTATCCAGCAACAGTGCCCGCTTTCTTGGGGCTTCATGTGGACACTGCACACATCTGCCAGCTTCTTTTGCCAGCAGCAGCCTCTGCTATGGTGACTCTGGATAGCTTCTCAGCCAAGCACTACTAGCTGTCCTGACCACCCCTGAGTCCCACTTTGGCTTCTGGGAAAGGATTCTCTGCTTGTGGCCAAGAGATCAGTGCTGACAAAGCTCCCCGGCAGATGGCAGGCCTAAAAGTCATCACCCTGGAACTAGCTTGCTTTGGGGCACTGCTGTGAGTTTGCAGTGCTCCTCCTTCCAGCCAAGAGCAGCCGCCTGCTGGGTCCTGTATTTTGCACTCCCCACTTTCTTCCTGTCTCAATTGTGGGGACTTTGCTCCACATGATGGAACCAGCCAGCATCTCCACGTAGGGTTACCAACTGTCCTGTTCTGTGTAGGTCTGGTGTTCAATACTAAAACACATATCTGATCACACTATTGCCTCACCTCAGAATCTGGAGACATCTCAAGCATCTCCAGAGAGAAAAAAGTCTCTCCCTAACCTGGTAGATAGCCTCATGTCTGGGTTAATTTCTTCTGGAACACTTACCTAAAGGAAATGTTCAGAGGCAACTGCCCCTAATCAGAATAACCTGAGATAGCAGTCTGAGGTGGTGCATGGCTCAAAGGCTGAAGATCTTTACCCTTGAGACCCGACCCCTCTGTCACGACACTTGAAGTGAAGCAGTCCTCTTTGTTAATAGAGAGAGGTGTGTGGTCGCAAGGCCCATGCCAAGGAATGAAAGGACAAAGCAGGGCCATTCCTGAGCATCTTCTGCCTGCCTCGCTATACTAGGGCACACAAGTAAGGGAAGAGGTTGACAAGATTAAGTCCTTGAGGACTTACAGATCCCAGTCCTTGTAGTAGAATCTTCATTATTTCCTATGGACAACTTGGCTCAGCTAAAAGTCTGAATGCAGGGTTCTTTGTGGTTGACTAATCAATGGTCAACTTGAGCAAGAACGTCCAGCTGAACTGAGTCAGTGTGAGTCTGGGCTGGAAGACCCACCTGAGGACTGTTGTAGAAAGGAGTAAAAAGAGAACAGGAGGGGACATTTGCATGCTGTTGATTTTCCTGGCAAAGCTTGCTGGGGTTGGCTCCCCTGATACAACTCTACTGTTCTCATAGTTGGAGGAGCGCAGGTCCTGGCTGTCAGGGATGGCCACTGTTTTCTTTAGGGAAGCTCTAGTCTTTGCCTTGGATGCCACTTCCTGGCTCCAGTGGTGATACTTCAGCTTTCTGGCACAGATCCTTCACCCTACCAACACAGACTTTCTCTAGCTTCCACCACTGGTCTTTGGACCTTCTTGGTACATATTCTTCTTCTTTTTTTTTTTTTTTTTCCGAATGCCTTCAGGGCAGGTTTGGCTGGCTTGAGTTCTGGGGATCGAACCACAGCAACCTGAGCCTGACTGCTTTGTTGAAGCAGCCACTTAAAGAACTGAGCTAAGGGGCAGGCCCCCGATATTCTTCTTTTTTAAAAAATGTATTTGGTTGTTACAGGGTCTCACTATGCAGCTCAGACTCATAGTGATCCTCCTGTTTTCAGCCTCCCCAGTGCTGGGATTACAGGCATACACCAACTATATCTGGATTCTGTGGCAGACTCAGCCCACCCTGGGGACATGGCTGGCATGGCATGTGGTGCTGAGGATTGAAGCTTGGTTGCTATGCTTGCCTAAGCAGGTGTTTTAGAATGCTGAGCTATCTCGCTGGCCCCTTGGTACAGATTCTTGATATAGACTTGTATGAGACATTGCCATGTGATCCAGGTCTTTGGCTGATTCTTTTTTTTTTTTTTTTTTTGCAGAACCAGGGATTGAACTCAGGCCCTTGCGCTTACAAGGGAAGCGCTTTTCCACTGAGCCATCTCCCCGGCCACTTGGCGGAATTTTTAGGTCTCTAGCATGCAGACAAATTCCTTGCACTCTTCTCCATTTGACTTTTTGGTGGAATACTATAAAATAATCCTATAAATTATGTGTTCTGTATTAAATCTATTCCCTTGCAAGCCCTGACTGTAACAGTCCTATAAAGAGGGGCTAAAACCTAGATTCCACCTGCCCACCAGGAGAAGTAGTCTTTTGCAGCTCTCCCAGGGAAAGACCTTCCTGGGCACAGCCTCTAGTTCTCCCTGGCACACTTACTGCCAGGGTCATGACCTAACCTCAAAGACACAAGGACATCAGCTATCTTGTTGTTTTCACACACGCATGCGCACACACACGCGCATGCAGAGGCATACAGGTTAAGATTTCCTACCAGCAAAATAAGTGCTGGCAGCAGGCAAAATATCAGCAAGGTATGAATGAAGTTTCCAGTGCTCCCCAGGGAAGCTGTGTTGCTAGGAAAACACGTCCAGCAGGAGAAGGCATGTGTGGTGCCACCTTCAAGACGGCCTTGCCAGGCACTGGGAAGAGGCCCCTGAACAACTCAGAGGATTTGGTGGGAAGAATTCCCAGAATCTCTCAAGTTCATCTTCTTTGTTGGATGAATGAACCATAGAGGCCCAGAGGGAGCAAAGTGTTGCCCAGGAGGCCATTAAAGCAGATGGGAGAGAGTATGCTGTCCAGGTATTGTCCTGTGAAGTGGAATTAGGGGAAAGACCCGAGTGTCCGCTGACGGTGATGGAGTTTGGATGAACCACCCGCACTGGGATAAAGGTTTTATGGTCCCTGTGTTATTTGCTAGGGAGACCAACCACCCTAGTTTGTGCAGGACTGAGGCGTTTGCTCAGATACAAGACTCTCAGTGCAACAGAGGGAGTGCCAAAAAAGGAACAAGTTATTTCCCCTACACTGAACCCTCTTGAAAGCTTTTGAAATAGAGACTATTTCTGCTTCCATTTTAATTATAGGAAAACTAAAGATAAATATTTTCATTCTTTGTTTAAGGATTCACAGCCATTAGGCAATAGTAGTAGCGTTGGGGCCCAGAAAATAGAACTCCAGAGCCCGTCAGCTTAATCACCACTGTAATAACAGAACTTTCCTAAAAGATAAGAAATCATGCAAAACTTGACTTGGGAGGATTGTGTTTATTTGAGAAAGCTTTATTTCCCTTGGGAAGAGGATTTAGGGTGTTCATCAGATTTTTAAAAGGGGTTAGTGCCCCACACAGGCTGACAAAAGGTCAGGGGTAGGATTGCAAAGGCTCCAGCACTAGGCTCACTTCCTTTTACTCTGAAGATCGAAAGTGCTTAGCTGTGAGATCAAAACTGGGCACAGCTGCAGGAAAACCTGGGGGAATGGGGCTGTGCAGAGGTGGAGAGGGTCCTGCAGAGTTGTGAAATTGCCTTCCCTTGAAGGGGAGGATCCCCTGGTCAGCTGCCATGACTCATGATTGATCTTCACAAAGCTCTTGGAATGTGACCTCTGGGGATGCAGATTTGGGGAGGGTTCAAGCAGCTCCAGGACTCACAGCACAGTGAGGCCATTTCCTGCCAGCTTCAGTCAACAGCTAGCAGAACCTCTGGAACTTCACTAAGAAGGCCTTCCCTAAAATGGACCAGATAAGCCAAATATTCCTTGAGTGCTGACAACTTGAAGCTGTGTGCTAAGTGGAAGACATACTCATTTCTGATGTTAGCCCTACGACGTAGGCACTGTTAACATTTCCATTTGACAGGGTAGACAGAGGCTTTACAATGGTAAGGGCTGGGCCAGAGACACGTAGCTAGTAAGAACTCAGCCTGGGGATTTGAACCCAGGCAGTCTGATGCCAGCCACCCATCTACCAAACACTTAGCCACTTGCTTCTTCAGCCATTCCCATTTCTGTGGCTTGTTGGCTACTCCTACTCCTGTCAGGTTGCGAGGGGAACTCTGAGTGTCTCTCCTGTACTTGATACTTGCCATGTCTGTTGATCCCCTTTGGGGACCTTAAAGCCATCAACATGATAGCAGAGATCATCATCCCTTTATTAAGGATGGAAACTAAGAGAGGAGAGAGGGAGAAAGTCCGCCTCACTCCTCACCTGTGCGCACCCCTCCCAGGAGACAAGATTAAAGGGACAATATCTATTCGGCCCTGCAGAGAAGCAGAGAACTTCTGCTTGAAAAAGTCCTGTCCCTGGCATATGGATTCAGCTTGACATGACTGCAGCCATCTTGGGTTGTAACTGCTATGATTGCCCCAGAGTAACTTTAGTCAGGTTTTCCTGCATAGTTTCCCAGCAAACTAAAAATAGATAAAGCCATTAGAACAATTTGTAAAGCTTTATAACTGGACCCTGACTCCAGGGCTGTGCCTGACTTTGACAGTAATTTAAGATAAACCAAGTATAGACTGGGAAGATAGCTCAGTGGTCTAAGCACCTGCCTGGCAAATTCAGGCATCCAAGTTCAATCCCTGATACTGCATGCCATGCCAGCCCCAGAACTGGGCATGGTGGTACATGCCTGTAATCCCAGCGCTGGGGAGGCTGAGATAGGAGGATCAGCCTATAGGTCTGAACTGTGTAGCGAGACCCTGTATCAAATAAGCCAGGTACATCCCAGCTGAAATGATAGCTCATGATAAGTACATGCTATAATGGCCCAGGCAAAAGATGATGGCTGGTTTTCCTTGGACGGGAGCTGGAGAGGACAAAGCAGGTGGCTGAATCGATATGCTTACTACAGTGAAGGGCAATGAAAAGGAGTCTAGTTAGGCCAGTGTGCAATGATCCTTACTTTCGTCCCAACCCATATATATGGCACTGTATTAGCTACTTTACTGTTGCTGGGACACCGTGCCCAACATTCACAACTTAAAGGAGAGGCGTGATTTGGCTCACAGCGTCCATCCGTGGCCAGTCAGCTCCAAGGCAGAACCATGTTTGTAGAAGGGTGGAGCAGAGCTGCTTAGCTCATGCTGGCTAGGAAGTAGAGCAGGGGCACCTCCCAGGAAGAAGTGGTCAGGGACCAGATGCTGACCCCAAGATTACCTCCATGACCTGCCCAGAAATGCCCAAAAGTGTGCTTTACTAAGCCTCTGGCAGCTCTAGCCAATCAATTTGACGCAATTAACCTTAACCCCCACAAGCCTTGTCTCTGACCCAAATATGTGGATCCAGCTGATGTAGCTGTCACTGAGGATTAAGCTGCTGTCTGTGCGCCTTCGCATATTGCATTCTGTGCTGTCTTAGATCTGCCTGCCTCTTTCTTTGGCCTTGAGGGGGCTGGTCCTCACACACTAGGATTGGGTTGATCAGGACATCTGAAAAGAAAGGTCTTTCATCAGCCCTGGTCTTTGACTAGCCTGCTCTCTTTGGCTGGTGGAGTTGCTATTCCACACAACATCCAAACAAGCATCCTATAAGCCATTGGCTCTTCTCTGGTGTCAAATACTCCCTGGACTCCACATTGACACACCCAGCACTACCATGCATGGTTACATAATTGTTCATTGCACAAGGGCTCGTGGCCAAGGGAACTACCAGGAGTGGGGTCTGGCTGTGCCCTGCCCACAAGCTGTGGATCCTGGTAGGAGGGCACACATATAAAAAGGAAGGGGTACTCTTTTCATTTGCACAAAGGTACCATCTGAGTTGGCAGAAGATGAATTTATCTCTCTGCTTCCCCTCAATCTTTGCCTTACCAAGACCGAGCCTTTGGTTTCAGCCCCCCTTAACCTGCCCCATCTCTGAATTCTCTTCCTTAATGACAGACAACTCCATTCATCCAATTACTCAAGCCAAAATACTGGACCCTTTATTGTTGCCTCTCACATCCAACCCAGCAGCAAGTCTGCCAGTCCAGTTGGCTTCATCGTCTACCACCATTCCATTCAAGGCAAAGCCATGATCGTCTTTTGCTTGAACAGTTCTGGTATCCACCTTTCATGTCACTCCCTGCTTCAAATGCTTCATGTTCTCAGTAGAATGTGTGTGTTAGCCAGGCCTCCATCACTTCACTGTGATAAATGCCTAAGGTATGCAACTTACAAAGAGGAGAGGTTTATCTTGGTTCACAGTTTCAGAGTTTCAGTCCAGAGTTGCTTGGCCCCAGTGCTTTTGGGCCAGTGGCAGAACAGCCCTGGTGGGAACACATGGTAGAGGAAACTGCTCACTTCATGATAATTGAAAAGCTAAAGAGAGAGAGAGGAAAGGCTGGGGTCTTAATATTCCCCTCAAAGCATGCCCTTGGGACCTTAACTCCATATGTTAGGCCCCACCTCCTAAAGTTTCCACCACCTCTCATAGTGCCATTGGCTGGGGACCATTCAGAATTCACACCAGAGTCGTGCCCCACCCTGAGCAGAGGGCACCAGTGGGTGGAGTGGTGCTGCTGGGTGGTGTGGAGTCTCACTGCTCCCTCACACAAAGCGTGCTCCCAGAAACTCGCTATGGTAGCTGTGAAGGTGGTGGGGGGTTTCCCACAGAGCCTAGGACAGGACCCTGGACGCATTTCTTGCAGAAGAGAGAGAATGCGAAAGTCTGTTCTACTTCATCTGAGGTACAGACCCACAGCTGGGGCTGATGAAGGCCTGGTCCACCGGGGACTAGGACCATGGTGGTGATGAATGGGGCCAGGAAATCCATCTGACTGAACCCAAATCCCAAATTCTTTGCTCTGTGTGTCAACCTCATCCATGCCATGCCAGGGATCCACCACCATAAGAAGCAGACTGAGGACCTGCAGTGGGTGCGCAAAGACCTCGACAGCGAGATCCCACTGGCCCTTGTCAGTGGCAGCCATGACCTGGGCCACTGCCAAGACCACTGAGGAGCTCCATGAGACACGGGGAGAAGACTTCAGCTTCTGGGGTGGGGGTGTCCTGTTCCTGGTGCTCAAGTCCCAAATTGGGTACAATGCCTCTGAGTGCTCAACCCTGAAGCAGGCCCAGGACTCCTGGCTGGACCAGCAGCTGAGCATCGCAGGACAACAGAAGTTCTGGCATGCCATCGTCTTCCAGCATGTCCTGCTGTGGCTGCGCAGCGCTGATGAATATGACGATCATTTCAGCCTCACCAAAGCTGTGCGTGTGGAGCTGGCAGGCCTGCTCCCTGGCACAGGTATCAGAACTGTACTCTCAGGCTCCTTCCAGAACCTGGACATGGTGGTGGCAGCTGCCACTGGATGATGGAGCTCAGACCATGAGCTCTGAGTGGTGTCTGTCACTGCTGAGAAAATGGTTCATCGTTACTACAGTCAAGATGAGCTAAGTAAAAAAGGGATAGAAGATGATCTAATGGAGACGATGAAGAAGGAATGACTGCCCTTTGTGATCTGGTCCCTTTTCACTTCCAGTTTTTTATTTTGCCAGAAACAGCAGCAGCACATAACTCTATGTTGTAACATAAGCATGCAGTAGGTTTTGTGAATTTACCCTGTTTTGAGTAAATCCTGTGCTGAATTATATTCACAAAAGAACTGCCACACAGAAAGCATAGAAGTAATTTTCTTTCTTGCTTTTTAATATTTTTTATTTTCAAAAGAGAATACAGAATAGTAATGGAAAAGAAAAATTAGAAATGATACAGAATTTCACTAAACAAAATAATATGAATTCAACAGTGTTTGTTGTATTGCGTAGTGTTGTCTTCAAATTAGTTTTTCAGATTACCAAATTGAAAAAAAAAGAAAAGAAATAAGAAGAGGAAAAAGGGGGGGGGGAAGAAAAAAGATGACAAGAAAACAAACAAACAAAAAAATTAAGCATTAACTGCTCCTTTCCATAGACCAGTAGAAATCCATAGTACAATTCTCCAAACTATTTTTTTTTTTTTTTTTTTTTGTGGTACCAGAGATTGAACTCAGGACCTTGTGCTTGCTAGGCAGGCACTTATTCTACTGAGCTATCTCGTCGGTCCCTCTCCAAACTATCTTGCTTACGCTTGTGGATATATCTCTTACCCCTATTCCCTCTCCTGTCAGTAATTCTTTCCTTTTGAACAAGTTCATTCCCTTTTCACAGTATCTTTTGTACCCTTCAGATTTTATCCAGTGTTTCAGGTTCTTACACTAAGGAGACAATACAATGTTTGCACATGTGGGTCTTATTTTCTTTCTCTTTCTTTTCTGTCTTTCTTTCTTCTTTCTTTCTTTCTTTCTTTCTTTCTTTCTTTCTTTCTTTCTTTCTCTTTCTTTCTTTCTTTCTTTCTTTCTTTCTTTCTTTCTCTTTCTTTCTTTCTTTCTTTCTTTCTTTCTTTCTTTCTTTCTTTCTTTCTTTCTTTCTTTCTTTCTTTCTTTCTTTCTGAGACAGGGCCCTGCTATTGGAAATAATTTTCTAATTATTATGCTATTAGACTCTCTCTGCATGAATGTTTGAGATACTTCTAATAGTGCATTTCTCAACTCTGCTTTCAAATTAGATTCCATCTGGCAGCATGTGATCAATGTCTACCTCCTGACTTCAGTCTCAACTTGATATCCAAGTGTGATCTTTGATAATTCCTTGAACAAACTGTATATGATGATATTAAGTTGTGGTCATGACTCCCAAAATGTTAGCAAAACAAAGTCATCTTCTTTCATTTTTAGCCAAACAGCTAGCTGTCTTTCTCTCTTACAGA
Organism: Octodon degus; assembly: GCF_000260255.1. Lineage (NCBI taxonomy): Eukaryota > Metazoa > Chordata > Mammalia > Rodentia > Octodontidae > Octodon > Octodon degus. The sequence continues at coordinate 13,638,178 of NW_004524587.1, forward strand.
GCCATACAGACTTATTTTATCTTTTATTTATTTAATTGGCACAGAGTCTTGTTATAGGAGTGCCCCACCATGCTCAGCTTCAGTGGCTAGAGTGCCTGGGGTTCTGGAGCAGGCAGGACATACAGCAGTGGGGATAGATCCAGGGTCCTTGTGCTTGCCAGGCAGGAGCTTAGACTGCCGAGCTATCATCCCAGCCCAATGTAGACTTATTTCAACAAAGAGCCAAGTAGTTACCACTGGCTGTTAAATGCTAAAGTGTCAATTATTGCTGATATTGGGAATAGAATACACTTGACACAAGTCAGAACTTAAATTTGCCTTCCTGGCAACTACAAAAGTTACCTTTGCACAAAAGTTGGCTGTTTATGAAAATCTCACCCAGAAGACTGTACCAAGACTCTAAGATATGGCGTGGAACATCACTCACGGCCCAGTTGGTTCATCTGCAGTTTTCTGGTGCTAGGGTCAGTCGACAGTGGGTTCTCCTGGGATCGGATTGCTTCTTTGTTTACCAGAACTTCACCTGCTTCAACAAAAAAGTGGGAATTGACAGACTTCTCAAAAATAAGTAAAATAGAATAAAATAAAATAAAAAGCAGAAATTCTGGTGGGGTCTAAACAGGCTTTTAGCCACACTGACCTGACACCAAATGTGGTTAAATGCACAAGTACAGTATCCCTTGTCAGAATATGTAGTACAGCATTCCTTGGCAGAATCAGTTATGTAGAGCCAGGATGGTTTTTTGTATACTATGATTTGTTGCATCTCCTTAACAGCCCCTGGCCCTGGTGTGCTTTGGCCCATGTAGTTTGTTTGCACCTTTGCTTGCTTGTTTCTTTTATGAGGATTGAACCCAGGGAGTGTTGAGCTACATTCCTAGCCCTTTTATTTGACAAGGTCTCACTAAATTACCCAGAGATGACTATGCTCCTGCCTCAGTCTCCCGAGTAGCTGGGATTACAGACTGTACCACCATATCCAGCCAATCCACGTAGTCCTTTTCAGGAATTGTCCTGGTGAACAAGTTACCAAGTACTCCAAATTCTGGTAGGGAAACTTTGCAGGACTATGAGGTATTCACTAAGCCTAAACCAATTTTTTTTTTTTTTTTTGTATTTTAGGGAAGGGTCTACAGGGTGTTCAGGGTCTCACTACTAGATCGGACTCATAGTGATCCGCCTGTTTACAGCCTCCCAAGAGCTGGTATTACAGGCATGCATCACCACGCCCAGTCTCAATTGCTGTCTCAGAGTGCCCCGGAGGCAGGGCTGGCATGGCAGGCCTAGGGATCGAACCCCTGGCCCCTGCGCCTGCTTGCAGGTGCTTTAATCCACTGAGCTATTTGGCCAGCCCTCCTAAACCAACTTTTACAAACTGACTCTAAAAATAAACTGCAAAGTCCATTACATTAAAAATCATTCTTGTTAAAGAGTTTTGTAACAAAATGACGGGAAATTAAATAGACAGCTAATTGGATATGTAAATTTATAAAGAACAAAAGATGGGGAGTTAATTATACTACAGATCAATGACATACCATTGTTTATTGTCATATGTGGAAACATTAAACATTTTCCAAATTATAATGTCCTTGTGGCATTTTGCTGTGATCTTGCTCTGTGTTCATTTTTCTTTACAACAGGTTTAGATTTAAGAGGGCAGAAGGGACATAACTAATGAGGCACCGGAGACCTGGGAAGTGGTGACACTGGGATCATGAACACGTGGCTCTGACTCCCCAGTGGAGGACTCTCAGGGGAGAAAGAGGAAGAATTTAATCATAGAGGACTGAAGAGTGTGCTCTCTTCTCCTGCTCCATGTGCAAAACAGGGAAGGGTATGGAGATAATTAAAAGTAATGGGAATTAAACTGAATCTTTTGCTCACAAAAGCCTAATAAGTCAAAAAGCTGATTTGAAATACCCAAAAATATGCTAACAAAAAGAAATCATACAAAATTCCCACAATTTTTAGATAACAAAACAGCTGTGTTCCACAATAGTAACAGATTCAGAATAAATTTAAGAAATATTTCTGAGGACCAGAACTGTGTTCATGTATCACTCAGATAATAGATCACTATTGGTACATTCACTTATGATTCTGTTTAAAAATGAAAATATATTAAAAATAAGTGTCTTTATACTATGAAAAATAATAAAAGATGCCATGAGTAAAAAAAAAAAATATATCCAAACCAGAAAAATGTACAGATGTTCAACCCAAGACAGCCATGCTCAACCCATGGAGCCATCATGGAGGTGTCATGCCTTTTCAGGTCACTTCCTTTCAGGTGAGTTGACAGTGACAGAGAGTAGCTGAGGTGGGTTGCAAGCCTCTGACTGCCCCTGCTAGGAACTGATCTGAGGGGTTCTCAGTAGGGAGGGGGCAAGGGGCATCTCTGAGGAGCCCCTGAAAGTGCCTAGCTGAGAAAGATCTGGAAGTTGTACGTCTGCCACAGAGCAGGTCCAGGGGTCAGATTCCAGCCCCAGTGCTCAGCCCCATCTTCTCTCTTCCCCACGACGCCCTGCCTCTTGCAGCCCCCAAGAGGTGATGGACGAGCTGGCAAGTAGGGGAGGGCATCAGGACATCCTGTTCCCATGCCAGCTTCTGACGTTGACATGGGAAAAGCGAGTAGAGGGGACACATTTTTATTATCCTGGTTGTAGCTTTGGAGGTTGGCTCAGCCCCACTAGATTTTCCAATAGATTGATGTGGAGGGAGAGGGGTTTGCAGAGGCCAAGTCCAGCTATGCCACATACTGGATACAGGGAATTCAGAGCTAGGAGTGTGCAAGCCCTGTCCAGGGGAAAAGGCCTTCTATAGCTTTTGCATGAAATATGTCCAGAGAGTTTTGGGTGTGGAGGTGAGCAGCCAGCAGGGGCAGATCACATCAGCTTCCAGGGCCAGGCCCAGGAATCTAAACCTCACCCCGAAGGGAATGGAGAGCCACAGATGGTTATAGGCAGGAAGTATCACGATCCGGTGTACATGCTCTAAATTCCATTCTATCTCTGAATGTGGAAAATAGACTGGAAGGGCCAGGATGGAAGTCTGAAAAAAGGGCAAAGGTGGTGGAGTCAGCAAAGAGAGGGTGGCCTGGTGTGAAATTAAGGAAATGCAACTGGTGGGTGTGTTATTTGGTGCCAAGGCCCATTGCTGTCCCAGTAAGCCACTGAGGCTCCCGGGATAAGCTGAGCATGCCAGGCCCCATGGGGCATCTGTTCACTTGTTCTCCTACTGACCCTCCAATGACCCTCAGGGTGGGAATCTCCCTGCTCATCTGGCCAGCAAGGAAAGGCTCAGAGAAGCCCAGTTACTGGCCCAAGGCCACCTCTCTGGTAAGGGTGCTGCCAGGGCTGGAATCTAAATGTGTTGTGGGATGGGCACACTAGGCTGCACAGTGCTGGTTCTGCAGACAGACACATCTGTTCTGGGCCAGTACCTCATGGGGGAGGCACCAGATGTGGCTCCACAGAGGCCAGGTGCAGCCTCACTGCGGGTGTGGAGAGGAAAAGCCAATGTGCAGAGGGTCACTGAGGGACCTGACCAGTGTGGCAGAGCTCCAGACATGGGGTCTAGGGTGGGTGTGGGGCTGAGGCCCCTCCCTAAGCAGAGGAAAGTGGGCAGAGAAGTAAGTTGGGGTGCTGGAGTTCCAGTCCAGCAAGTTCCACCACCCTCCCCAGGCGGAGCCACAGCAGCCTGCAACCTTCCCTTGCCTCACTGCGGGCATCCAGTGCCAGGCTGCTTCTTTTCTTGCCCTTTAAGTTGAGGTCACAGGTCAGGTGACCCCTGTTCATCCGCAACCCAGAGTGCAGAGCAAGGCCAGGGCAGGGCAGGGCCACAAGGGTTGCAAAGCACCAGGCAGGTTCTGTGTCACACTCAACTCAGTGAACCCTCTGTGGGTGTTAGTACAATGTACTGTTACTGTTCCTATTTACAGATTAAATGGAAGCACAGAGCCAGGTATGATAGCACATGCCTGTAATGCCAGCACTGAGGCAGCAGGATTGTTGTGAGTTTGAGACCAGCCTGGGCTACAAAGTGAGCTTAAGACCATCCTGAATTGCATAGCGAGACCTTGTCTCAAAAAGGCAAAGATAGATAGATAGATGGATGGATGGATAGATAGATAGATAGATAGATAGATAGATAGATAGATAGATAGATAGATGGAGGCCCAAAAAGTTTGCACAAAGCCAGACAACATGTCATCTGACCAGGCTGGGCCTGGAACCCAGGCAGTCTGGGCCGTTTTTAACCACTGGACATCTATGCTTGTTCCTCTCTCCTGCTCCTCCTAACTCCCTGACTGTCTTCACCTCCTTGCCTGCTTTCCCACTTGCTTTTCCACTCTCCCGCTCTCCCTGCCTGACAGTCTGCTGCTGACCAGAGCTGAGTGATCAGGACTTGGCCACGGCTTCTGGGCACAATCTTGGCTACCAGGCCCACCTCTAGCATCTGCTCTGTCCTTTCTACCAAGCCTGAGGGGGTCATGCCAGACCTTTGGGGTGAAGAACAGCACCCCTGCATGCAGGCTGGCCATGAGAGATCAGCTGAAAGCCGAACCTGCCAGCGTCCCACCCAGCACAGCCTCTTCATGTGTGTAGACCACAGGCCGCAGGCACAAGGGCCCTTTGTTCTACCCAGTTTAAAATAACTCCAGTAATTCCAGCCTTGCCCCACAATGAGAAGTGCCAGACCACCCTTCTAAAGTGGGCTGGTGAGGAAGAGCTTGGATGCAACTTGGTGACCCATGGTGACCTCATTAACCCCTGCTTCTCCATGGAGGGCTGCAAGAGAGCCCCCATGGCAGGCATGATTGCTCTTCTCCTCTTGGTCTGGCCAGTGCAGGTCCCCTGCCTCCCAGACCAGTGGTCACTGTGGAGAAGAAAGGGAGGAAGGGGTACGAGCTCCCTGGGCTCCAGGAGGCAGGAGGATCGAGGTCTTGGACACCAAGGGCAGGACAGACCTGGGCCACGGCCTCTCCTCCTCAAGGTGCTAAGCTGTCCTTGGCCGCACTTCAGGGGCCCCAGCATCTTAAGTCAGACACTCATTCACATTTTAAAAACATGGTAGGTAAGCTACCACAGTGGGTGCCTTGCCCCACGAACAACCTGCAACCACTCCCACTTCTTGTTCTGGTGTCCTGGGACACCCAGGCGTCACAGAGAAGGGGAACATGAAGCCTGCTGTTCTCCCTGGTAGTTCTTCCTAACCACAAGCTCTATGATTTTTTCATTTATTTTTCCACTGATCCACATGAAGAGAAGATAAAGAACACATAATAAAAAACCCTACCAAATTAGAGATGTGTTGTAATGGCAGAGAAATTTAACTATAAATAGAAGAAAACCAGCCTGCTCTCCAAGCTGCCAAGGGATGGTCTGGCCACCCCATCGTTAAGCCCCCACAGACTTGCATTAGGAGCCAGGAGGTGGCCCAGTGGGGTGTGTGCCTGGGGGCACTTGTTGGGCACATCAGTGAGCTTTGGGGCAGGGATTTGCGGCATGCTTGTATTGATGACAGCATTTGCTATTCTCATGCAATGGGTTAGGTGCAGGTTGTGGACAGAAGTTCCTTAGACTTCAGCAGAATACCTGGCTGTTATTTCAGGACAATTTGTGTGTGTGTGTGTGTGTGTGTGTGTGTGTGTGTGTGTGTGTGTGTGACTGGAGACTGAACAACCCAGTGTTTGTGTATGCTACTTGAATACTTGTCAGCTTTTTATTTTTATTTATTTTTTGCGGAACTGGGGATTGAACTCAGACCCTTGGGCTTGCCAGGCAAGCACTTATTCTACTGAGCCATCTCCCCGGCCCTACTGAGCCATCTCCCTGGCCCTACTGAGCCATCTCCCCGGCCCCAGCTTTTTAAATTTTAGTTTTGAGACAGGGTCTTGCTAAGTTGCCCAGGCCGTCCTAGAACCTGTGATCCTCTTGCCAGATGTCTCTAGTAGCCGTGGGTTGCACGAGCCACTGCACCCAGCTCTCAGGACACATTCTTAGACATGGATGGCAGATGTTCAGGGAGATTCAGAAGCCGGCTCAGTACCGTTGCCTACTGACCTTCCCTAGGTATTTACTGGATGCCAGACCCATGCTAAGCACTTTCCATACGACCTCATTTCATCCTCAGAAGGCTGTATAGTATTATAAAGGCCCTTATTTTACAAATGGTATACAGAGAGCTGAAGCAACCTGCTCAGGGTCACATAGCAGGCATGAGGAGGAGACAGGGGTTGAACCCAGGAACCCGTCTCCAGTGCCTGTGTGTCTAATCACATCTCTATACTCCTTCTCTGAGAGGGTTAGGGAGAGACCTTACCTCCAGCATAAGGGCGGTGTCAGGAAGGGCACTGGCCTCAACCCCATCTGGTTTGACAGGACCTGGATAAGGAAAGAGATTAACATTGGATGGCTACGTGTGAGGATGACAGGAAGCGGGGAGGGAGAGGGGAAGGGAGAGATGTCTGACGTGTGGCATGATGCCCACGATCCGCAGAGCTACTTGACAGGAGTGACAGGTTACATCCACTAGGATACAGCATGCCTGAGGGAAGCGTGGCAAGCTAGGATTAGTCCCCGGAAGCAGGATTCAGCATGGAGAAGGCTACACTGTGTCTTAGCAGCAACACGTGTGACTGGTACACACTGATGGGGCTGGTTAGAGAGGCCTGCATACCAGAAGCTGACTGTCACTGTCTGTTTTCTGTCATTATAACAAAATGTCTGAGGCTGGGTAATTTGTAAAGGAAAGAGACTTATTTTGGTTCACACTCCTGGAATCCAAGCCTGTGGAGCCTGCATCTTTTAGCTTCTGGTGAGCACTTTCTGGCAGAAGTATGCATAGCAGAGGGCAAGGGCACATGCCAGGGCCCCTTGCTAACAACTCATGCTTTTCATAACTAGTCCAGTCCCTTGAGAAAGGCATTAATCATTCATAAAGGTGATGCCCACATGACCCAAGCATCACTCAAAGCTCCTGTCACTTCCCAGCTCTGGTAGCTTGAGCGTAGGCTTCAATATGAGTTTTGATGGGAACAAAAATTTGAAGCCAAATTTTAATCCTGGCAGTAGTCCAGGGTTACAGACTCCCCAGAGTCAGCAGGCACTGGGGACTATGGGTCCTCTGGGTTGAGGACAGACAGTACCGAGGGTTCTCTTGGTTATAGGTCTTCAAGTCATGGGCCTCAGAGTCTTTAAATTGAAATGACCATCCCAGAGCTCAGGGTGCCCAGGACTACAGATCCTGGTTCTTGGATGCCCCTTCTCTCTCCTGTTACACTGGCCAAAGGATTATCCCCATGGTCATAGATGGGCTGTGGGTACACTGTTGGAGGCAGGGGGGCTCTGTTAGGGGAGGGCTTTTCATGGAAATCAGATGTCCCAGCATCAATAGGGGCCCCAGGCCAGTGCTTATGGGTGAGTGGCCTAAAGATGTCATCTCAGGCCCTGCACCTGGGAAGACAATGTCAGAACAAAGAAATAAAGGCTATGCCACATGGCCTTGGGAGAACTTGATCAGGAAGGAGCAAACAGCCAGAAGGGCCCAGCTCGGGCACATCTACACCCACCTGCCCTGGGCAAAGGGCACGGCCAGTCCTCCAGGCAGTGCCCCACAGAGTCTGGCTGGGCTCAACCCAAGAAGGCACATCTAACCCAAAAAAGATTAGCCCTCTTCACTTGGAGTCCTTCTTTAGTCCCAGAGGAGCTATCACCGAAATTGCTGCTGGAGGTCTGCCTGGTTCCCCTCCTCAGTAACCTGAAGTAGAGGTCAGCTTGATGACCACCAGAGTCCTGCTTGTGGCCAGTCCAGACCATCTGGACCCTAGGAGTGGCTTGGAAAGCAAGACACGTGGCCAGAGAGACAGCTTCTGCCTGCAGGGAATTAGCAGGCAGTGAGAGGCTGCCGTCTTTCTCCCATGTAGTATGCTGGAGCTAATAAGGCCAGGACGTGCACATTACTGAACCTGGGACATCACAGTCATTGGGGACCTTGTGGGTATTAATTAAGACTCAGAATCTCTGGAGCCCAGAGCTCATGTTCAGTAACCTCATTCTGCAGAGACAATGACTCTGCTTCCCTGCCAGATCCTGTCCGTGGACACAGAAATGGCTCTAAACCAGGAGCCCACTGGCAGAGTTCCTTCCCTGTGCTGTGAGGAGGCAGATATGGGGGAGGTTTGGAGACTCCTGCTGATGCTGTGACACTCATGACAAGGCTGGTTCAGACCCGGTCCACAGTTTTTGTTAGCAGGACTGACATAGAAAGGATACCTCCCTTTGGCTTTAGGAAAAAACCCAGCATTACCAAGGTAGAAGTTACACACCATACATTTCACTGGTAAAAGTGTTCAATTCAGTGGCTTTTAGTGGAGTCACAGAGCTGTGCATCCATCGCCACAATCAATTTTAGAACATTTTCATTAGCCCAGAAAGAAACCCTACACCCGTTGGCCATTTTCCTGGCAGCTTCCCCAGCCCTGGACAACTACTAATCTACTTTCTGCCTCCGGAGATTTGCCTGCCCTAGGTTGTTTTCATTTCTCTTTCTTATAGCAACTAAACTAAAACTTAGTGTAAACTAAAACTTAGTGTTTCAAGCATTTTAAGTGTACCATGCAGTGATGTTAAGTAATTCACCGTGTGCGTCTTCACTACCCTCCATCACCTGAACTTTCTCATCATCCTGACCTGAAACCCTGTCCCCATTAAAAACTACCTCCTTGTCCCCCTTTCAGCTCCCCAGAATCACCATCTTACCTTTGGCTTTGGCCTCTGTGAATTTGACAGTATCTTGTAGAAATGGAATGATGCAATATTTATCTTTTTGTGTTTTACTTGGCATAATGTTCTCAAGGTTTATTTTTGCTTGTTTGTAAATTATGACATATTTCAGCCCAAAGAACAGAAAACAATGTGAAACACACTTCCTCAATTTAACTCATAAATGTCAAGTGTTAACAGTTTGCCATTTAACTGTGTGTCCTCTATGGAGCTAATTCAATTACTGCGTAGTTTTCTTTGTTCATGCTTTTAAAACATTTTTATCCATAACAATATATTGTACTATATATTATAATGCTATATATACTTGGATATATATATATATATATATATATGCATATGTGTGTGTTGTATGTATCCAAGTTTGTATCCATAACAATATACAGTAATATTTTGTGTATTTTTAAAACATACTTAAGTGGTGTCATATCTTTCCATCCTGCCACTTGTTCTCCATTCTGCATTGTGTTTTTGAGATGTGTCTATGACATGTGCAGCTCTGATTTGTTCATTTTCCCCGTGGTACGAGGTTCCTGCACGTACGTAACTGACCCTGAGTTTATCCTGGGATTTCCCATGTCTGCGTTTTCTCACCAGAGAAACCAAGGCCACTCTCATCTGAGTTGGGCAGAAACAACTGAGCAGCGGAAGGGCCGCCTAGCAAGAAAGCCAAACACATAGTTCATGCTCTGTGGTCACAGCTGTGAGCAACATGACCTGGATACCTGGACACAACCCCTACCTACCTGGCCATGTCTCCTATCCACCTGCCATGAGGACAGCACCTTGCTGAAGCGATAGCTCCTTCCTGGGTCATTCCTCTTAGCTCCTTCACCTGGGCCACCTTTTTCAGCCTGTGAGCCCCTCAGGAGGCCGACAAAGCTGGGAATTCCTCAGCCCGTGGAAAGGCCTGGGGCTGGGTTCAGGCCACTTTCAGCTGGTTGTTCCACATGGCTCAGGGAGCCAGCTGCACCACCTGAGATGCAGGGCAGACCAAACAGACACGGAGCCTGGTGTCTGCACCCCTTAAGTTCTTGCTACATGAGCAAGTCAGTTAGTAAATGGATAATAAAACAGACTTGAAGGCCCTGGTACAGTGCTTGGTAAATTGTTGGGGCTCAGAAAGAGTGACTGTGATTAATGGGTGTGTTTTAAAAGTCTTTGTTGACATTTTTATGTACAGTAACATCCATCTTATGTGGTATGTAATTATAGAGGTTTTGATTAATGCAGACAGTCATGCAATCACTAGCACAACCAAGATCGAAAATATTTCCATTATCTCAAAATGTTCCTTCACACCGCTCTGGAGACAGTGCCTTCCCCACCACCATGTCTAGGCTCAGCAACCATTGATCTGTGTTCTGTCCCTACAGTTTTGCTTTCTCCAAAGTGTGAGTGGAATCAGAAGTGTCTTGGTTACTTTTCTTTCATTGTTCAGACAAAATATCCCATGCCCAAAGTTAAGGAAGGAATGCTTTATTTAGATCACTGTGGAGGTTTCAGCCCACACTCACCTGGCTCCAAGGCAGCATGGCACATGGCAGAAGGCAACAGTTCATGGCCGCAGAAAACAGCAAAAGTAAGAAGAGCAAAAAAGGGAGACGCATAGCAAACAGCAAGCCTCTTTCCCTCCTTTGTATTATATACAGACTACCTGCCCCAGGATGGGGGTAGCGCTCACACCCATAATCCCAGCATTGGATCAGGAATCAATCATAAACTCTAGAAGCCCGCCCCATGACTGAGTGAGGCTTTGGGGGACTTCCAAACACAGACCACAACAATGAATACGGTAACCGAGCGTGGTTGCTCACATCGGTTGTTCATTCCTATTTTCAAGCAGTATTCCTCTCTATGGAAGCCACAGATCATTTAAACCATTCACCAGCTGAAGGCCATCTGGTTATTTCCAGTTTGGAGTGATTTGAATAAAGCTGCCATACATAATTGCTGACAGGTTTTTGTATGAGCTTAAATTCCCATTTTCCTTGGCCAAATATCTAGGAATGAGATAGCTGGGGTATTGTTAACTTTATAAGAAGATATCAAAGTGTTTTAAGTTGGCTGAGCCATTTTGTATTCCCTCCAGCCATGTCTGATGAAAAGTCCAGTGTGAGAAAGTAACCGCTTGAGCTAAAGCTAACCCCCTCCTGCCATGTCTGAGAGTGCCCACTGCTTCACATCCTGATCAGCACTTGAGACTGGTTTTTTTGTTGTTGTTTTTGTTTTTTTTTGTCTTTTTGGTGTGTATTTAGTACAGGGTCTACAGGATCTCATGTAGATCATCTGACTCAGAGTGATTCTCCTGTTTTCAACCTCCCAAGTGCTGGGATTAGAATTCAGCACTACCATGCCCAGTCTCAATCTCAGCATGCCCCAGGGGTGGGGCCAGCACGGCATGCTGGGGATTGAACCACAGCTGCTGCACTCTGCCTAAGCAGGTGCTTTAGTCCGCTGAGCTATCTGGCTGGCACAGCACTTGATACTGTCAATGCTTTCCTTTAACAATTTTTACAGGATGTGGTGGTCTCTCCTTGTTTTAATTTGCATTTTCTGAGTGACTAGAAATGATGAATTGGTGTGTTCCATCAACAAGTGATGCTGGCATGTAGTGTGTAACTGGCCAGGGATCCAGGTCCAGATGTCAGTCCCTTGGAATGCTGGGAGCACCCAGGCCACCCAGAGGCCTAAGATGGGGCAGGTGGCAGACTCAGGATTGTTCTGTGAGCCTCATTTTGCTCCAAGTGAGTGGTGCCTGCAGTTGTCCCATGCCTTCTCCTCTCCTGTGATGCACTGGCTAGCTGGGTGGTGACTTGATGAAGCTCTGACTGTTGTTACTGAGAATGCCTTCAACCACTCATGGTGACCCTGTTGAAGTAAGGATGCATCATGGGACCGAGAGTGGGAGTAAATGATAGGGTGGAGTTGCCCATAGGAAAGGCCCATGTCAGGTCCCACAATTGCTTCCCACAAACTCCATGCCAAACCTGCCAAGAGAGAGATACTACCCCATTTAACACATGGGGCTCCTCAATACAAAGGCTTTTTGCCTCTGCCCCTAAATGGCCTGTCCACTAGATTCTGTTACCTGACTCCTGCTGTCAAGAGTCCTACAGGAAGTGGCACATATAGGACCTCAGCTTTCACCCCACCATCTGGAAAGGTCCAGACTCACATCTCTGGCTCTTTCTCCTCCTGTCTCTGCCACTAACCGTAGCTCTAACTGGCACCCCAGTGAAGCCTTAGCCCAACTCAGGTTTGACACTACAAATGTTGCTGGCCATGAAGAAGGCCGAGGTCAGAGGCTCATTCACCCTGCTCATTTCTCCCTACCCAAAAATCTTGGAACCTCAGTCTTCCCGCCTTCCCATGTGCCTGGTAGAAGTCTACGGTAAGGGCCCATCTGTCCTGCTGTTTGTTCCGGCCACTGTTCACTTAGCAAGCAGCCTGGGGAAACTCCACTCATGCCCAGGACGAGCATGAAGGACACAGAGAGAAGCCAAGAGGAACTTTGTTTTTTTTTTTAAGAGGAACTTTGTGTAGGTTACTTTTGTCCTGGAGTAGAGCCAGCCACCTGGGCTGTGCACCCCCACATCTGCAGCTCCAGGAGGCACCAGCAGGTAGGGGGCAGGGGATATTTGGGGCCCAAATATAGAGCACACTATACCCAGTTCTTCCACATTCCTCTGCTCACCTGAGGCAGGGTGACTACTACCACTGGACAGGGTTGCAGGAGATTTAAGGGCCACCCCTCTGGCTCCATTTGAGTTGCTTTCATGCCCCAGGTCCAGAGATACCCAGCCTGGACCATCTGGCCTGTGCCCAAATACCTCCTTCTCAGGGAGCTTTGGGCTGGCGTCACCATGCAGTGCCTGGCTCTGGACTTCACTATCAAGCCCCAAGGGAGTGTCCAGGCAGAGAATGACAGGCTCAGCCCACAGCTCTGTGCTCAATGCCAGGCACCGCCTGGGTCCTTACATGCTTATCTCCTCACTGGGTCAGAGTCCAGGCCCTGCCCATCCTGGCCTTGAACTCCTGGCCCCTGTTGCCTGTGTGGAACTCCTACACCTGGCAGCTGTCCCCCTGCTTTGCAGCTGCCATCCCCTGCAGCTAGTCAGACCTTGTTTGCCCAGCAGGTCTACCATGGCAGGTTCTCTTCTCTCAGTGGTCTGATGGGCAAGGGCAAGGGGCCCCTACTGGTGGGACCATGGAACATGGAACAGGCCAAAGGTGGCAGTATCCCTGGGTGCCCCTAAGAAGACCATTCCAGAAGGCCACAGCATGGAGATCCCCTGGAGCCCTTGAAGTTCAGGCAAACAAGCTTGGCCATTTCTAGCCAGGGCCTTGGGTCTTATCTTTCCTGTCAGTGTTTCTGTTTCATCCTATATCAAAGGAGGGGCTGAGTGGATGCCTCTAGGTGTCCTCTCAGCACGGAACCCTGATAGCAAAACCACAGTTGGCTCCAAAAATCTACAAGCAGCTCCCAGGCCAGAAGCCAACGACCACATGATCATATCCCTTACATACTAAACAAAGTGACCTGCTGGTCTCATTTAGACATCAGGTCAGAGGCTCTGGACTTAGACCGCAGGTGGAGAGGCACTCACTGTAAACATAAGCAAACTGATAAACTGCTATCTGGGCCCCAGAAGCAGGAGGAATCTGCTTCAGTGAATCTTTACAAATCTGGTTCCAAAGGCCTAGGCCAGATGTCTTGACCCTCATGACTCAGACTGAGGAGGATGACTACAAACACAGATTCCCAAGCCCCTGTGATTGTGGTCCAGTATCAGCTTAACAAGGTGAAGCGGTTCTTGTGTTACCCAGTCCAGGACTCGGAACCCTGACTTCTGGGCCTTTTCTCCACATACCTGTAGTGTTTTACTCTCCCCACCAGAACTCCAGCCTCCCCTACCTGCTGCTTCTCTGGGATCTGCACCCTGGCCCCCACACAGTGTTTTTTAAGGGGAATTCTGGATGGGGTGAATATCATTCTAAGGTCATCCACAGGTGGGGTCTTCAGCAGGTCTAAATGACAGAAACGTGCCTGCACCATGCTGCACTCACCAGGTAAAAGCAGAGCAACATCACGTGGTACAGAGGCACAGCGAACATAGCCGAGACCTAAGTCCCCCTTGGCAGCCATCAAGCTGAAACCTTTAACCTCCTCATCAGACTCCAACTTCCCCTTCATTGCCCTCCTAACTCATAGGTTTCCTTTCTAGAAGTTCAGAGGTATGGGTGCAGGGAGCCCTTCACTGCCTAAGGAATTTAGGGCAAGAAGGGATCACAATGTCCTCATTTCTTTCACAGATGACTGAGCTTCTGGGAGCTAGCCCAGGCTGAGTTGTGGCTTCCTGCTAGATCCCCAAGGGCACTTGTGGTCCCCACCTTCACCTGGGTGAATGACGGCTGCTCAGGCAACAGGTGATGAACCTGTGGGTGGGGAGATGCATGTCTCAGCTCCCCTGCCACTTCCAGGTGATTATTTCAGGCTGTGCTCCTGTGACCAAACACCATCTGTACATTTGTCCAACCTGCTGTTTATCTGTCCAATCTGCTTATCCTTTATGCAATTAATGTTTGGTGCGGGTCAGCAAGAACAGTTTTCACTAAATGAATGAAAGAACGGAGCTGGTGGCCCTGGGCTATGCTGATCCACCCCCACGCTCCCTCACCCTTGTCATCCTTCCTTTAGCTCCCACCACCACCTGCCCCATTAGATCCTCCCATATTTCTTCCTAATGACCTCCTTGCCCATATTCTACGCATACTCTAATCCATCCTCCATAGTGGCTGCAGGGGATCTCTGTACAACCCAAACCCCACCTCATCATTCCTTTGCAGAGAATGTCAGTGCCCTTCTTGTGCATAATGTTGAAACATCTTGCAGGACGTGGAGGGTTTCACAATTGGTACCCAACCTGCCTGAGTCATCTCTGGTTCTGATGAAGCACTGACTAATGCTGATGAATGAATGAATGAGTTAATGAATGAATAGCACAGTACAAACTCAAGTGGGGCTCACACCCTAAAGATTCTATTCACTTCTACCATCAGGGATCCTGGGCCCCACACAGGGCTAGCCAGAAAGACCAGACCCTGGTAGTGGCTGTAGGGACAGATGCTAACACTGTCCTGGATGCTGTATCACTGCTGTTTCCTAGAAGAAATGAGCCTAGATCAGGATCCTTCCACCTAGAAACGTGGGAAGGGCTCTGGAGCCTTTGGTTCTGTGTCTTCTTCTGGGAAAGTCTGCTTAGTGGCTACATCCCTGGAATGGAGAACACAGCTGCTCCTACAACACTTAAGGGTCTGATTCCAGCTTGTAGTCTTCCATGTATACAAAAGGCAGTTTCCATGGAATTTGAGCTGTACCTAGTCGGACTGTGGTCTCTTCAGGACCAGAGGAATTTTTCTCAGGGATGAGCCTGAGGTCCCCCCAGCTCAGTATCTCTTCTGGTCTTGCTCAAGTCCTCTAGGCCTTGAGGTGTTCCTCTCCTTGAGAGAATCTTCAGGAAGGATTTACAGACACCCCTGCCTCAGTGTTCTGGTCCCAGACACTGCAGGTTTAGGGCTTCACTTGTGGTCAACAGCTGGAAAAATCTAATGAAGACTCAGTTTTAAATTCTCCCTCCCACCCCAGTTTGGAGAGCACGTAGGAGCTGTATACACTGCCGACAGAATGTAGAAATGGGAATACAGTTTTGGAAAGGTGGCTTGGCAATTTCTTGAAAAGTTAAATGTATATCTTTCATAGGACATAGGCATTCCATTCCTAGGTATTTACCCAAGATACAAAAGCTGATATTCACACAGATATTTGCCCCTAAACATTCCCCAACTGGAAACAGCACAAATGTCCAAGTGGAAAGATATATTATCACATAATCCATGCAATGACATAGTACTTAGCAATGAGAAGGAATTAACTATTAACAAACACAACAACATGGAAGCATCTCAAAATAATCAGGCTGAATGAAAGAACAAACAAAAATAGGACATACTGAATGATCCCATTTATCTAAAATTCAGAAAATGCAAACTCACCTATAGTGACAGAGAGCAGCAGATGGGTGGTTGCCAAGAGACAGGGCATAAGAGGGAGACATCAGAAAGGGACAGGAGGAAACTTGTAGGGGAGACGATAGATTTGTTGCCTTGGTGATGATGATGTCACAGGTGTATACATGTGTAAAGTTCATCAGATTGAATGTTTCATGTATGTGTAATATATATTATCATATGAATACTATACATAAATATATATAAGTTTTTCCCTTAATAAATCTACTGGGGGGAGGAGCTGGAGGGATAGCTCAGCGGCATAAATGCCTGCCTGATAAGTGCAAAGCCCTGAGTTTGATCCCTGGTACTGCAAAAAAAAAAAAAGCACCAAAAACTAAAAAATAAATAAATTATTTTTTAAAAAAGATCTAAGCATAGTGATGCACTTCTCTGATCCCAGCACTTGGGAGGCTGAAGTAGAAGGATAGCTGGAGGTTCAAGGCCAGCCTGGGCTACATAGTAAGTTCAAGGCCAATCTGAACTATGTAATGAGACTCTTCTCCAAAAACAAAAATAAGAATAAGGAGGACAGGGCAGAATCTCCTCGCACTGCCTCCATGAGATAGCACTTGCTCAGCGTGGTCTTCAAGGTCGTAAGCCACTAGGCTGTCATCTCTGTTTTCTCTTATGTCCTTTTCCTCCAGCCCAATTATGAAGTGTGATTCACTAAAATGTGTTATCGTGGCTAGCAGGGCTTGTGCTTCATCCACTTGGAGAACCTCTGCCACTTCGTTGAAGTCCTGCCCAGGTGCGCCCTTTTCAGGAAAGCCTTGTGGGTCTTGGCAGGGCATTACGCATGGTCTCTTCCTCACTGTCGTAACCATCTTTCCCAGAAGACTGTGGTCTCCTTGATGCCAAGTGCAGTGCATAAGCACCCTTGCTGTGGCTGTGGCTGTGCCAGCCACAAGGCTTCCAAGAGGTTTTATTCAGTAGATTCCATGTTCAAGTAGGTAGGATGAGCCAACACAAGAGGCTCACAGGAACAGAAAGTAAGGGCTGTGAAGAGCCAGGAAGGGCAGAAGGCCTGTTTCCAGGGAGAGCTAGGCTACTTTCCTGGAAGAAGGGAACATACTGATCACTAATGGGTTTTAGCCAGTGGAGGGCATATGGGACGTGGGTGGTCCCATAGGTGAGCCCTTTCCTTCATCAAGGAGAATGTCTGGCTTTACATCTCCTCTCCCTATAAGAGGAGAGGGCTGAGGCTTCCTCTTAGGGCTTACGTGGAGGTGCCAAAGTCTATCACTTGTCTTCATCTAGCAGCTTGGCATGTGGGATGAGCTGCAGGCTCTATAATGACTCCTGGGGACACACACAGAGAAGCACCACTGGGCACCACGTGAGCTCCTGATGGCTTTAGTGACTGCCCTGGCAGTCCTGACCTCCTCAGGTTTCAGGGGTCCTGAGCAGGTCTCTGATCTGATGAGTGGCTAGGTACAGCCCCTTCCCCATCCAGTGTATGGCTTTCCCATTCAACAACAGCTGTAGGTAGCTTATCAGCTTTTAGAAGTCAGTCCCTGCAGGCAGTGAGAACTCCCACTCGGAGATTGAAGGAAGAAATTAAGAATTTCACATAAAAGTCTGCCCAGGATGCCCACCAATACCAAGTAGACATGTCTGCCAGGCCCAATAGCAGTCCTTCCTTTGTGTTTATGTTTAAACTCTCTTAGCAACCTATGTTGTCACCCAACCCTCCAATCTTAATGTGCCAAGTCACCTGTATACCTCCCCCCTTGTCTTCCCTATAAAAGTTCCAAAACTTTTATGGGGTGGGGGGAGTCCTGACTTTTTGGGAGAGAACCCAGTCAAGCCCACCAGTGTAAACAAACTTTCCTACACCTTTGTGGTGCCATTTCTTCCCACTTGTTCTGTTTTTCTGCAACAAGATCAATCAGAGAACAGCAAAGAAGCCAAGTATAGGAGGCTTAGGAGGAAATCAGGCTTTGGGGATCAAATCTGGGAGGGTAAATACCCAGAAACAATGCTCCCCAAGATTCCATGTTGGTGACTAGAGACACATGTGTGTACAAGGACCCAAAGTTCCTTCTGCATTTTGGGGGGGGGGCAGGCAGAACCAGAGACACCTTGGGGGAGGGGGACTGAGGCAGAAATGCTGCCCAATAATGGTCAAACTGTGTCCTGATGCCACAGGCAGATGGTCATTTCTGCAACACTCCTCTTAGACCAGAGTGACATCCATGGAACTATGTACCTTGTTTACCCTTGAGCAGCTCCAGCCCTGAGCTGGCCTGTCCTGGATGGGATCCTAGCTGGCTGAGTGACTGGTTTCACACCAACAGCTTCTTTTGAAGCCAGCCTCTCCTATGACACCTTCCTTGGGGATGGTCCTTCTAATGCCACATTCTAAAATTTTAAAAGATGCCAACCCAAAGGGAAGTCACAGAAACTCCTTCTTTTTTTTAAATATTTATTTATTTTTATTTATTACATTTATTTATTGTGTGTGTGTGTGGCCAGCTCAGCTCACCAGGGGGCGGGGCTGGCTGGCATGTGGTGCTGGGGGATTGCACCGCGGTCCTTGTGCTTTGCCAAGCTTGTTTCAAGTAGGTGCTTTAGACCACTGAGCCATCTCTCCAGCCAGAAACTCCTTCTTAAGCTCACAGACTCTGGCCTAGGAACGCCTCTGGGACTCAGCACGTCAGCATGTTCCAGGCAGAGGCTCTGCAATCCAGTCCTTCTTTCATGGCACAGGTATGTTTAGGGCAGCTGCTGCATGGGGCACTGTCCTGGCCGCCTGGGGGAAGACAGCCAAATGCCCTACCTGCCCGCCACTCGTGGCCACACAGCCAAGTCCAGCAAAAGGCCTGAGGACATGGACAGTGACACTGTCAGGCCTGCTCTCAAGAAGTCCACAGCCATGAGAAGCACACGCAATCAGAACGCTCCTAGAACTCAAAGAATGTTCCAGAACAGGGATCCTGGAGGAAAGCAGCAATATCCTGTTTTTTGTTTGTTTCTAACAAAACAAAAAACTTTATTTTTTTTAAAGCAGTTTTTGGTTCAGAGCAAAACTGAGGGGAAAGTACAGAGATTATATGTCCTCTTCCTCCTAACACACACGGTCTCCTCTGCTCGCAGCATCTCTCACGAATGTGGTGCTTTTGTCACAATTGATTTGCCATAATGTTTATCACCCAGAGTCCATAGTTCATAAGAGGGCTCACTCTTGAGGTGAGACATTCTGTGAGTTTGAGGAATGGCACTGTTTTTATCTCACTTATGTCTGAGTCTTCACAGAAGTTGATGAGCTGGTCTTTCTGTAGGGAGCATCGAGGGTCAAGGCAGATCGTGGGGAGGGGCCGCCTGAACTGTCTCTTGAGTAATAAACAGAGGTCTGCCTGGCAGATAAAGGGAAAAGGGCAGTCTAGGCCAAAGAAACAACTGAGCAAATATCAAAAAGCATCTTATGAGGTAAGATAAGACATGCCTCCAGTGAAGTGCAATCTGCTATGGGAGTTAAAGAACTCCAGAGAAATTCCAGACTTTAGAACACGATGCAGGGGTGTTTGCCTCTTGACGTCAGAATGTGTGCCTAATTCTCCTGCCTTTGTCTCTGCAGGGAATTTCTCTGAGATAATTCATGCTAAAAGCCCTTAGTAATGTTTTCCTGGGAAGACACACCAATTCCCCACTGGATAATTAGGATGCAGTGGGGTCCTCTGAGGGTGGCTGCATTCTCTAAAGGCTGTTAACTGCAGCAGCCCAGGGAATGGCCCTCTTTAATTGATGTATTTGACCTCTCTTCTTCCTTCTCCACCTTCTCCATCACCTCCTCTAACTCCTCCTCTATCTCCTCCTCCATCTTCTCCCCCTCCTTGCTCCTCCTCTTCCTCCTCCTCCTCCTCCTCCTCTTCCTCCTTCTTCTCTTAAAGTCCTGGGACTTGAACTCTCAGAGTACTGAGCTATATCCCTAGATTGCTTATTTATTTATCTATTTATAACTTTTAGGCAGTATCTGTCTTGTTAAATTGTTAGGACTGGACTTTTTTTTTAACATGGATAAGCTTGCATAAAAAGCTGACTTTTATACATGTATACAGATAAAATGGCAAATGTGTGCTGTCATTTGATTAGAAGCAGCTTCATTCTATAATGATTTAGCATCATAGTACTTTCATTCTTCTACACCTGGGCTGCTTGATAGCCAGTGCAATAGTTTGCCACCTTCTCCCCACTCCCCTCCCTTCTGGATGCTGGAAAGGTCTCTCTGGTTGGGACTGTGCCATAAACAAGGGTAGAGACACACCCAATCTGTCTGGTCAGAACTCATCCTCCAAGGAATTGCTGTAAGGACCATGAGGACATAAATGGCTGAGGTTAGGCTCAGGAAAAGGCATCACATTCCCCAATTAATACTAAATGGGGTTGAGGGGATAGGAGACAATGGTGCCATCTGACCCTGAGTTTGGAGAACTCTCACTAGGGAGGGAATGGCATCCACAGAAAGCAATGTCCATGATCTGACCTTGAAAACTCATTAAAACCAACTGGTATCAGGAGGAACTATGGTATCTCTGGCAGGAGGTGAAGGACTGCAATGGAAGAGGATAGGGGAGGGCTCAGCACTAACTCTAGCTCCACAGAGGCCACCATGGCTTCCTAGCTACAGAGCCAGCTCTTCTGGGAAGGGTCGGGTTGCTCACCATTGTCTTGTTAATCCAAGATGGCTGGTTTTTCCCAGAGGCTCAGTTCCAAGCAATGAGGCTACCCCAAGCAATGTGTTGTCCACCTTGCCTTATGGGACTGGTGGCAACAATTCTTGGGATTCTGTGAAGATTATGACTCTCACCCAGGGCCTCTTCCTGCTCTCAGCACTACAGCTAGTGTTCAGTTGTCTCCCCTGTCCCTGGCACCTGACACAGACTGGTTGGGCTACCAGCTCTAGAGTCAAACGTTTAGCTGGTAGCTCAGCAATCGAAGGAGGACAAAGAACTCTGGCCACTGACCAGCTGGCCCAGCTGATGCCACCACCTGGACTTTGGGCCTCAGACCAGATGTCTGAGTGCCTTTTTTGTCCCAAGCATCTAGCCCAATCAAGTAGTAAGAATCAAGGGAATTAATAAGCCAAACACTGTGCTAGCCCTTTTACCTTCATTTTCTCATTTAATCTTCTCTAATGCCCTATGAGGTAGGTGAGGCTGAGAATCAAAGATCAGAAGTGACTTTTTCAAGTTCACACAGCATGAGACCTATCAGTTCCTGTTTTAGGGAATATAGTTGCTGAAGAAAACAAAAAGTGCTGGATGAAACAATCTTAAAAGGATCAATGACAAGATAGAAAAGAATGAAGTCTAAATCTAGGGGTAGTTGAGAACTTAGATAAGAAGCACTGGAATCATTCTAATCCTGTGTCTTTAATGATTAAATAAATGAGAAACTCAGCAGTTTTATTTTTCCTTTGTGAATCAAACCCAGGGCTTTGTGCATGCTGGGCAACTGCTTTACCACCAGACTACATCCTCTGCCCTTTTTATTTTATGTTGAGACAAGGTCTCACTGCTACCCAAGCTGACCTCAAACGTGTGATTCTTCCACTTCAACCTCTCTACTTGCTGGATTACTGGTGTGCACCCTCTTGCAAGAAACTCAGTTTTAATATTATGTGGGGCAGTGTAAACAAATGTCAAGCTCAGGTCTGTCCCCCGTGGGGAATCAATCAAGAGGCCCTTCCAGATTAATAAGTCACCTCAAACACCTTTCCTGTCATGGGGATGTGAAAGCTGGGGAGAAGGAGATGCTTTTGAGTTCACACCACAAACTAGCTTTCATACAAATTAGCAGCCCAAGTTCACCGCATGTGGATAGACTAGAAAACCTCCCGTCATGAATTTGAACTACTTCAGGACTGCTAATGTCCCCAAGCTGTTGGCAAAATGATCCATAAATCCTCTTTGGGGGAAGCCTTCTTTATCCTAGGCCTGGATAAATTACCACTAATAAGTTTTTAAGTGTACTGAACAGTAGACAAAAAAAGGGGATACAAATGAAGGACCATTTTGTATCTGTATATTCAAAATAGTTAGGATAGATATACAGCTACTTTCTCTTAATTCAATGGAGAGAAAGATTTGTTCTAATAGTGCTTGTGGACAGGATATCATGTCTGCATCTTGTACTATGAATAACCACTATGAAGACAACACTATGCAATGTATTAATTATTGAAACTGTTCTACTAATTGGTTTTGAAACTGTCTCATTGCAATTTGTTTCTCAATAAAATTATTTTTTAAGAAAGTAGACAAGCCTTGTGGTTCGATCCCCACAACTCAAGCCAGCCAAACCTGCCCTGAAGGCATTCGGAGCAAAAAAAAAAGTAGACAAGCCTTAAATAACCAACCATAGAAAGAAACAATGAACTCGAGCCAGGAGAGATAACAGACGGCAGGTGAGAACCTATAGAAAACACTGGTCATGACACTGCAAAACACTGCATATAGAAATCACTATACTGAGTATAATGAAATAAAAGATAAGCTTGGGAATATCTGTGGAGAACAGCAGTCTGTAAAGAGGGACCTAATAAATTTGAGAAAGAAGGAAGCAGAAATTCTAGAAATTAATAACGCCAGAACTGAATTTTTTAAATGCAGTGAAAGATTAGGTTTAGCTTAAAAGACAATTTGTTAGCTGGCAGATGGATTAGAAGAAAAAGTAATTAAACAGCACAGAGAGACAAAAGATGGAAAATATGAAAGAAAAGCTAGGAGACATGGAAAGATGAGCCTATGACTAATAGGGGCTCTAAAAGAAGAGTGAGAAAAGTGATAGAGGCAAGGTGATGGCTGAAATTTTCCCAGAGTTGATAGGAAATACCATTGACATGTGTTAAGAATCCCAAGGGAGGCCCAGCAGGACTTTTGAAAAAGAAGAGAAGTAGAGGAAAAAATTCAC
>NW_004524587.1:13661077-13673835 GCF_000260255.1 Octodon degus
AGAGAGAGAGAGAGAGAGAGAGAGAGAGATCCAGAGATCCAGAGTTCCAGAGTCAGAGCACCTTAGACTGACACTGATTTATCAATCTTGATACTAGAAGAGGGGAGATGACCTGACAACCCTGACAACCCAGAATTCTTTACCTAGTGAAACTATCTTCCAGGAATAAGCACTAAACACTTTCAGACAACAAAAACTGAGAGATGTAGAGGCTGGTAACTACCTTTGAACATTCCCCCCGCCTTTTTTTTTTTTTTTTTTTTTGGTACCAGGTATCGAACTCAGGACCATACACTTGACAGGTAGGCACTTATACCACTGAGCTATCTCCCCAGCTGGTAACTACCTTTGAAGGATTATCTAGAGGATATAGATTTGGCACTAAAAAAGCAACCCTGGACAGAACATTAGAGATGTAAGAAGATAGACAGAGCTGAGGAAGTAGTAAACACATGAGTGAGGCTAGATGAACATGGACTTTAAGGTCTTGGGCTATCAAAGAGGAAGATAAATTAATTAAATTCATTTCAGACCTTGATATAGTAATTTCTGACGCAATTGTTAAAAAGAAAAGGAAAATAAACAGTGTACACATAAAAGAGAAAAAAGTAATAGTATAGTAATTTTTAGAAATACAAAAGAAAAAAATGTTAAGAAAAATAGAAAGCATAAGAGATAGCGGGTTCCAGTTCATACACACACAGTGCACTGTCATGCAGTGTACTACCACACAAGGGCTATCTCCCCAGCCCTAGTCCTTCCCTCTTTCTCCAGTTCAGCCTGTGCACATGCTCAGAGCATTTAAACTATCACCAAGGCTCTGCAGCAGCCTCCCACTGGTTCTTCCTGAGGTCACTTGACTCCAATGATCCGTTCTTTAAGGCTGCCAACACATTGCTGCTGTCTGGCTCAGAACTTACCCATCACTTCAAAGAGCCTACAGAATCACAACACCTGATATTAACAATAAGCATGCATAAAGCACTTACTAAATGTAGGCACATACTGTGCATACCCCAAGCAATACATCCACCTACTCCTCCCTGCTAGCCTATGAGTTAGTTATCTAGTCACTCCAGGTTACAATGAGGAAATGGGGGCTTTGAGAAGTTAACTAATTTGCCCAAGTTTTCCTAGCTGTGAAGATACAAAGCTAAGTCTACTTGGTGACTCAGAGGTCAGGCCCATAAAGGATTAGGCTGCCTTTCACGGATACTTATAAGTTGGTTCCATGCTACTGGGAGAGACTCATATTCCCTGTATTCCTGTACACACAGGTACTGCTGGCTCTTCACTGTCCCCTGAGTGTGCCCTGCATGGTCCTGACTCCGTACCTATTATGCTCACACACCCTTCTTCAATCCCTATCCTTCTGCCAACCTCATCCTGAATGTCTCCTCCCCAGGAACCATTGCCTTCCTTTAGTGATTGCCAG
Source organism: Octodon degus (assembly GCF_000260255.1). Lineage (NCBI taxonomy): Eukaryota > Metazoa > Chordata > Mammalia > Rodentia > Octodontidae > Octodon > Octodon degus. The sequence goes on from NW_004524587.1 coordinate 13,662,513, forward strand.
AAATTTGCGTCATGCTCGAGTGAGTTTATGTGTTACCTTCCCTGGTAGATCTCAAGTTTTCTGCTCACCCTTCAGCCCAGCAGAGGTGCCCGCTCTACCCAACATGTGGTGTTTGTGCTTTCAGAATTCTTAAGTCCAGCTCGAGCAGATAGGTAGAAGCTTCACAGAGCAGATCCTTTTCTGAGCCAGCCAGCGTGGAGGATGGGACACATTCTCCTGGAGCGTGGCACGTGGGCATGTGAGCTGTGGTGTGTAATTATCCCAGCCGCAGGCCCGCCCTGCTTATGAAGCAATGAATATGTCTCCAGGAGTAGGGTGCTCCAGGGTGGTGTAAAGACTGGCTCAGAGCCTAGGACCTCTTTTTCCTGGATGTTCCTACTTATCTTTAGAGATGAATGCTTTTATTCACCCCAAGCCTCTAAGCCCTGACAGGAAAATGTGTCTGCACCACCATTGCCTATTTGCTTTCTAGAACTCAGAAGAAAACTATAAACTTCAACTTGCAAATCTCCCAGCCAACACTCAGCTGTGGACAAATTGGATGAAAGCAAACCATACAGATTGGACTTTATGGATAATGCCCATGCTGAGGAGGCCTGAGGGGATGTGGAAGTGTCAGACTCTGTGCCCAGGAAGATCTTACAGTCAAGGTGACAGATAAGATGCCTGGGAAAGCTGTGCAGAGGGAAATAGAATGAGATCTAATTGCTATTTTCAAATCCCAGCAAAAGAAATTTTGCATGACTGAACCTCTCATAGGTCACAGTGGCCAGGCCTGAGGGGCCTGGAAAGAAAGTAGACCTGTCTAGATGACACAAACTGGAACCCAAGCTGATTCTTTGTCCCCCAGAAAAGGGCTGCTGGTGCATGCAGGGAGAAAGGCAGCATGAGGTAAAGGCTGTGGATGATCCTGAGCCACTGTCCTGGCTGGGTGAACAGAGGCCCAGGGAAAAGCTGAAAATTTGCTGTAGAGCTTGATGAGGACAGCAAGGCATCAGAGAGGGCCTGCAGCTCGCAGGACTGGAGGAAGCTTGTCAGGAAGCCCTTCCTTCTTTTCCTCCTGCTCTCCTTCCCTCCCGATCCTTAGCACTGGGAACTGACAGCTGAGCCCTCAGCACTTCCTCTCTGAACCCAACAAAGGGCAAAAGAAAAAAATAAAGCCTGGATCCATTTGGAAAGGGGAAAGCAAGCCTCTCCCTAATCCGGTTCTTTGACTTGTGCCTGCCTGAAAATTTAAACACATTCTTTGATATCCCTCATCCATTGAAGTTGCTTTTCTTTGAAACCATAAAAGAATGTGGACTGCAGCTTGTCTTGAGCACAGGAAAATTCCACATGAAATTTTCAGCATTTACAAAGTGAGAACTTCTAGCCAGAGAGTAGGTCTGTGCCTGGTCTTTTCTAGTCGGTGACAGCCAGATGACTGGCAGTGTGGCTCAAAGGTTAAGGTTCTCTATGGAGGCAGGCACTCTGTGACGAGGCAGTTGGGATACATTAAGCAGGCCGCTGAATTTTGTGAAACCTCATTTTTCTTACTCCTTAAATGAAGGTAACATGACCTGGCCTCATACTGGAAGACTGCCTAGCCTCCTAGTCTGTGGGTTTCCACATGTGGCAGCAAGGGTGTCCAGCTAGCTAAAATCTAGTTGGTTTTCTCTTCCAGTGGGGAGTTCCAGACACCAGCTATCACTGTACAGAGGGATATCTGGGAAGCAATTATCATCAGAAATAAATAGCCATCAAGATTAAAACAGCCTCAAAGGGATGCTGTCTGGTCTGTGTCCAGTGATCAATGTGCGATGGTGCTCCAGAGCACCCAGAGCAGGTGAAGCGCAGTCTCTGTGCACAAGTTCTGGGCTGTGCAGGAGGAGGTCAGAGGCTGATAGGTTTAGGAAACAGGAGAGACCGGAGCAAGTGTTAGCTTCACAAGGAGGTAGAGACCGGGGCGTGGCAAGGGAGAGAGAGGATATGAACCTGGAGCACCAGGAATCTTAAAAGAAAAAGGCTCACCCTAGACCCTTCCCTCATTCCATACACAAAAATTAATTCAAAATAGACCATGGACCTGACTGTCAGAACTAAAACTACAAAACGACTAGAGCAAAAAGAGGAGAAATTCTTGGTGGCCCTTGACTTGACAAAGTAATACACAAAAGGTGCAATTTATAAATGATAAACATCAATATACATTGATCTAAAAATCTTCAAGATTTAAAACGTTTGTACTTCAAAGGGAAGTGCTATAAAAATGAAAAAGTAAGTCACAGTCTGGGAGAAAGTTCTTACAAATCCAACAAAACATTTATATTACAAATTTATAATATTTTAAATTATATATTCAAAATGTAAGTCTTTTGTTGGATATATAGTTCATATATATGTATGTATATGTATATGTATATGTAGAGTATATACACTCAGTCATAGGAGATGAACAGCCCAACTTGTAAAATGTAAAATATTTAAATAGCCCAGCAAAGATATATGGATGGTATGTAGTCACATGGAAGAATGCTCAACATCATTAGTCATTAGAGAAATGCAAATTAACATCACAACAAGACACCACTCCACACCCACTAGAATGGCTAAAATTAAAAATTCTGGCCATACCAAGTGTTGACAAGGGTATGGAGCAACTGTGACTCTCATAAGTAGCTGGTGGTGATGTAAAATGGTTCAACCACTTTGGAAAACAGTTTGGCAATGTCTTTAAAAGTTAAACATACATGTTTTATATAAGCTAGCCACTCCACTGCCACATAGTTATCAAAAAAATAGAAGCATATACTCACACAAACATTTGTACATGAATATTTTTGAAGCTTTAATTGTAATAGCACTCAAACTAAAAACAACTCAAAAATCTATCAATAAATGAATAAAAACCAAATTTTGGTATATCTATATCATGAAGTATTACTTAGCAATCATAAGAAACAAAGTATAAAAACAATGACCTGGATGAACCTTAAAATAATGCTATGGAATGAGAGATATCCAAGAGCATAAACTTTATGGTTCTGTATGTGCACAGTTCTAGAAAATGTAAACTAATCTCTAGTGGCTGACAGAAGGTCATTGCTTGGCTGGAAATGAGGCAAGAAAGAGGATAGAGAGGCCAGTGAGATAGCTCAGAGGACTAAAGCTCTTGTTTAGGCAAGCACAGGGACTGCGGTTTGATCCCTGGCACTACATGCTACACCAGCCCTGCCCCCATGGTGGGCTGAGTTGGCTGCAGAATCCAGGCATAGTGCTGTTCTCTGTAATCCCAGCACTGGGGAGGCTGAAAGCAGGAGGAGGATCATCACGAGTCCGAGCTGCCTAGTGAGACCTTGTAACAACCAAATACGAGAGAGAGAGAGAGAGAGAGAGAGAGAGAGAGAGAGAGAGAGAGAGAGAGAATGGAGAGGATTTGTGCTGAAAGAAGATGAAGTCAATCGATAGACACGCTCATCATTGTCATCATCTTGGTGATATTTTTTATAAGGGTGATCTATGTCAGATTGTAGAATTTAAATGCATGCAGTTTACTGTTCTTCAGTTATACATCAATAAAGCTGTTCAGGAGGAGGGTTGGGAGAAAGCAGCCTTGGCCTCTCAGAGAATTTCAGTCACCCCTCAGCTCTCCTGGTTGAGGGAAGGTGTGGGCTCTGGTTATGCCATCTACAAATTCAATCTGCCCTGCCATCTGGAGCTTATTGCCAACTCCACTGCTCCACACTCCCTAGGGCAGCAACCATGCTTTCTGTGTCCAGTTTGTCCAGTTGAGGAAGACAGCTGTGATAATGATGCTACAGCAGAGGGACAGGCTTATCTCTAGGATGAGACATGTTTGTCCCAGGATCCTGGGGTTGTCTACCTGGTGGTGGGGCAATAATGCCACTGCCATTCCTGTCTTGCTTTGTGGAATGTTTTATGACTCAATCGAGGAGGATTCCCAACATTACTAAAGAACTGGAAAAGGCAGAAGACAGAGCTGAGCCATGTTGACTTCTGAAAGAAGTGAACCACAGGGACTCACCCTTCAGGTCAGGGCTGTCAGACATGCAGTTGTTACATAATCCTCAGCGAACTGTGACATTCTGGAGCCAAAAAGTCAATGCTATGTACAAGGTTCTCCTCTGTGCCTGTGGAACCCAGATCCAACCTTTACCACACGGACCACACTGCTTAAAGTCTCTACGGTTCTGTGGTCAGATGGTCACTCTAGCTGAGGCACCTAGAGGCTAAGAACTTCACCAAGCCAAATCTGGAGCTCTTTCCTTTCTAGCAAACAGGTCAGAAATTCTGGAATTAATTTTTGTTGCATTCAAGCACCACATAGACCTACCATGGTGGGAGTTTCCATAAATTTGTGGTAACTGAAATATGGACTAGGTTTAAACTACAACCCTTTACCTTGATGCCAATACCATTTATGATCTGCCCTCACCTTCAGTGGATTTTCCTTGAAAGCTTTAGCATTGCTAAAGGAAATTCAATCACAAAAGGTTGAGTTCACTACTTATCTGACTAAAATAATAGCCATCTGATGGACAGTATCTTGTGTGTTCTTTAAATCACATATTCTTTCATCAACATCCACAAAATAGTCTGGTCTACAGAAATCACCAGTAGGTGGCTTTTCAGGTAGAAGAGGAAGATGGCTCTTCCAGGGAGGCTCTCCTCTCCTCTGTGGCTTTTTTGCCTCCATTTCCTTGGCAAGTTCACCTTGACTTTAAGAAGGTCCAACTGCAGTGTGCCCACTGCATTGTGGGTGTGCATGGCAGACTGTCTGCACTTTCTCTCTGGGTCATCATCAGTATTATGGTGACTTCTTAAGACAGCACAGCCCTGGCTCTGCTCCAAGGTGCCTCATGTCTTTGAAGCCCCAGAGCTTGGGAACATGTCTCATGTTCCCAGATGTTCTTGACTGAGCTCAGTTCCCCACACAGTAGAAAAGACCAAACTTCTAGATATCTCACTCAGAAGAACCAGGCAACAATTCACCACTTGGTCAGGCAACCTGGGAAATCCTTTGATGAATTTTAATTGAAACTATGTGCCCACAATGAGCACCTGAATGTTCAAGGTAAATCTGAATGGCCTCTCCCTAGACTAAGCATATGCACCAGGCATGGCACACTCCCAAGCATGAATTTCCCCAACACAATCCACTTCTACTTTGGCAGAGCACAACCTTCCCAGGATAGCTCTTGTAGTCAATAGGATATAAACAAGGGAGCAAATGAGCAGGGTATGAAAGCCAACTGCAGAGTCATATGCAGGTGACGCAGAATTCTGAGAGCTCAGACTTATCCTCAGTGATCTGAGACATACTTGGTAGATGTATGTCCCTTGCAGATGTGTGTCCAAGCAACTTGCTGTTCAGGAGGATCGAGGCCCAGGCTCTGAGACCATCTACCTCCTTCATGGGAGCCAAAGCCCCTGTTCATATTTATTGGGTACCTATTGTGTTCTGGTACAGATGGATAAGGCCCTTGCCCTCACGGTTCTCACAGCCTCATCCCTGAAGTTCTGAGAGTCCATGAAGAAAGGGCAGGGACAGTCAGCTTGGGTGCCCAAAGCATTCCAGGTAGAATTTGAGAACTCCACCCCTGATTGAAGAAAGGGAAAGCTCAGGATAGGCTAGGGCAGGGCTAGATACAGAGCTGAAGCAGCTGACACCTTGGCCAAATCCTGGCCAAGTATGTGAATCCTGGCCTATTCCATGGAAAAGCCAAGGCTTGCTAAGCTCTGAGAGTCCCAGGCCACACCAGGATCTCTGCTGAAGACTGGTGATCCTGCTCTTGGTCTTAGGAAAGCTCCTGGACAAGCCTTGTCCATCAATATGAACCAGGAACAAAGACTAGACTGCTGGGAGAACATGAGTGATAGGAAAGGTTCATCAGAGGGGTGGGAGGCAGAAGAAGAGAACAGGAATAAAGGTGACAGTGATGGACAGGGTACATTACACCTCACAGTGCAAGGATCAGACTCCAGGTAGGGCTGGAGTCCATGACTGCATCTCCCACATGTGCCCATATGAAATGTGTGGGAACCTGAGCCCCTTCAGTTGCTCCAGCTGGCCTCTAGTTTTGCTTGTCACCCACTACTTCCCTCCAAGTATCTCACCCAGACTTTGGCTGTGTCCCCTGTGTTCAGGGTACAGATTGCACATCAGATTCAGACTTCCTTGATTTGACTGCTGGGGAACCCACATCCAGCTGCCCTTCTCATCATCTGGCTATTGGAGAGCTCACCTGATGTGATAATAGTTCCACCCTATATCCACTTGCAAATGTATATTTGCTGGTCATGACCAAGGGTCTTTCCTCGAACCCATCTAATGGGGGATTGCTCAGCTAGGAAGCTTCTTAGGAAGAGAACAAAGTGCAGGGAATCAGAAGGTCAGCACTTTGGTTAGAAACCAGGGGCACTCAGGAGCTAGCTAGGAAGGAGACCACAGGTCATTGGGCCGGTATGAACTGAGGGCTGGTTTAGTTCAGACTTAAGAGAAATGGAAATTTCCTAGGAACTCCAGGAACTGAGCTGAGAGGTGCCAAGAGCAACTATGATGGGCTTGGTGCCAGGTATCTGGAAGACTGCAGGGAACTCAGTAAGTGACCAGACAGCTGTCAAAATTGGCATCTTTCTCACCTGAGCTCACTGTATTCTTGTCTCAGAGTTACTATTGGCACCTGAAGGATCAGGTCAAAGCAAGCTAGAAAGATGAGAGAGGACTTCAGGGAGATGAGCTTCAGGAACCAAGACAAGTAGAGCAGGGGCAGCTGCTGGGTGATCTAGACAGTTCGAGCTCTCTCATCTTGCAGCCTGAGCTGTATCCTCTCCACAGCATGACTCCTCAGGCATGAAACTTAGGAAGTTTTCTTTGCTCCCTCAGGCCACAAAAATATAGATAGTAAGCTATGCCTGCAGAACTTCCAGTTAATTCTGCCTGTGCATTCATCATGAAGAATCTGGCACAAAGCTGGTGTGAGACAGGAAGATTCCAAGATCTCAAACTTCAAAGAGTTAATTTAATTTTGAAAACATATAATCAGTTCCCAAGGAGAATGTGTCCCCAAATAAGCAAGGATGATGCTGAGGTGCCAACATCTTCCAACCCCATGGATGTCACTGCTAGCCGTCTGCAGCTGTGGGGCACATGCTGACTGGCAAAAGCCATGAGAAGCCCAGGCCTGGAGCCAGGCTCTGCTCTGCTTCTGGAAAAATCACTTCTTTCCTGGTCTCTCTGTTCATATCAAGCTTTATGGGGGACCCTTGCCCCTTTTATCTTCCTCATTAAAGAAACTGAACTTCCCTTAAAGCTCTGTGGCTGGTGGGGAAGGCTGTGTCATAAGCACAGTACACTGATAACAGCCACTCCCCAGGGTGACCGAGGAAGCTGAAAGGGGAACAGGGAAAGGAGAAGCAGTCTAAAAGCTATTCTGCTCAAGAGCAGACCTGCCTCCTCTACCAGGAGCTCAGCACTGCTGATTCCCTGCTGTTCTCCAGAGACTCAGGATGGTATGAGGGACCTGTGACTTCCCCACTGTGTGGCCTGGGAAACTGGCTATCCTGCTCTGAAACTCAGTTTCCCCACCTATCAGATGGCACGGTTGTGAGAATTAAATAAGAATGTGCTTTATAGAAGTCTTGCATAAGGCACAGCCCAGAAATGTAACTTCCCTCATGACTTTGCTTCTATCCAAACTGTCACTCCACCTCCAAGCAGGGCAAGCTGCTGCTATGTCAATTTGTCACATGACGCAGAAGGAATCTGACTCCCCAGGCTGTACTGTGAAATGCTTAATGGCTGACTGTAAAAATGAGTAGCCATACTTTAAATAAACAAAAATATGGCTGCTCTGGATTGCTTTCTTTACAATTGCATTTTTTCTAGCAAATGCTATTGCTAACTACACGGAACCCAGGGCAGGTTGAATAACCCTTATCCAAAATGCTTCAGATAAAAAGTGTTTCAGATTTCCTTGGATTTTAGAATATTTGCATATACATAATGAGATATCTTAGGGATGGGTCTGTAGTCTAAACATGAAATTAATTTGTTTCATATATATCATATGCACACAGGCTAAGGGTAATTTACAATATCTTAACATTTTTTTATGCATGAAGCTGAGTCTCATTGTGTGCAATTCTCCACTTGAAGTGTTGGGTTAGTACTCAAACAGATTCAAATTTTGGAACATTTTAGATTTTAGATTTTGAGATTGAGGATGCTAAATTTGTAGTTGGGAAAGTTCCAGTGGATAGGATTAACAAAAACACTATGTTAGCCCCAAAACTTTAAAAGAAGAAGAAGAAGGAAGAAGAAGAAGAGGAGGAGGAACAGGAGGAAGAGGAACAGGAGGAGGAAAGAAAAAAGAAGAAACTAAACTAAACTAAAAGTGATTTTATTTTTAGAAACACCTTTTAATGGCAAATAGTTATCTTAAAATAATAAGAATATTTACACACAAAAAGGATTTCTTCTACAAACTCTCTAGCTACTCAGTCTCAGGAAATACAGGAATTCTTCAAATTTCCATTCTGACCTAAACTCAATTTCAGTTCACTTTAAGAAAAGAGTGCCTCATTCCTTCTCTCAGAAGTTATTCCTTAACTCCACTCCTCCATTCCTATTCCCCATTCCTTTTCTCCAGTAAAGTTTCCTACTCTTTATAAAAGAGCACCTTCACTCCTATAGAGCAAAATAAGACTTTATGATTATGATTTTGATTATGATTATTATCATTATCATTTCATAGTGTCGAAAATTGAATTCAGGGCTTCATGCATGCTGGGCAAGTATTCTGCCACTGAGTTACATTCCTATCCTTTTATGCATATAGATTTTTTTAAAAATTTTGAAACACGGTCTGTGTAAGTTGTCCAAGCTGGTCTCAACATTGTGATCCTCTTGCCTCAGCTTCCTGAGTAGCTGGGATTATAGGAATGTGCTACTACACCTGTTTTAATTTTTCCTATTCTTAACATTTTTTGAGAAAGCAGTCTTACAGTTTTTGCTTTTGTTTTGTTTTGGTTTGTTTGTCTTTTTGAGACAGAGTTTCACGATGCAGTTCAGACTGGTTTTTTTCTTTTTTTTTTTTTTTTCCAGACTGGTTTTGAGGTCACTTTGTAATCCAGGCTGGCCTTGAACTCACAACAATCCTCCTACTTCAGCTTCCCCAGTACTATGATTACAGGCATGCACCACCATGCCTGGTCAGTCTTACGGTTTTTAACACAAACTTCTTCAGAAATATTTCAGAATGTTTATACTACTTTTTATAATAACTTGATTATTTTATAGAATAGTTTTGTTGGGCTTGAGAGATGGCTCAGTAGAATAAGTGCTTCCCTGGCAAGCACAAGGACCTGAGTTCAATCCCCAGTTCTGCCAAATAATAATAATAATATTATTATTATTATTAATTAAAAATAGAATAGTTTTGTTCATTACAATTGCTTTATTTCACTGATGATCCCCAGGCTGATTTGTATTTCACCAGATTAGACAAGGAATCACACACCTGGCTAGCCAAACAGAGTTTCACTGACTCACCCTCTAGTATAAGTTCCTGTGCTCTTTCATTTGAATAGTTTGTTGTTGCTACTGCTGTTGTTGCAGGACAGGCCTTGGATATTGGGAATTGAACCCAGGGCCTCCTGGATGCTGAGCAAGTACTCTATCCCTGAGCTCCATACTCAGCGCTCCTACTGAATCATTTCATATTTATTTATTTATTTATTTTATGTATTTTGTATAGGGTCTCACTATGCAACTCAGACTTGTAGTGATCCTCCTGTTTTCAGCCTCCCCAGTGCTTAGATTGCAAGCATATACCACTATACCCAGACTCATGCAGTATGGGGGATGGATCCATTGAATCATTTTAGATATTACTTGGTACCTGAGAGATCCAGCCCAGGCCCACTGCGTGAGTGAGACCTTCCTCCACGCTCTCGGGACCCCTCCACCCCTCTGGAGCCAGCCCAAGCCCAGCCCAGTGAGTGTGTGGGAGAGCTTCCCCACTCTCATGCACCTGCTGGTATCCTCCAGACCCAGCCCAGGCCTGGAATATAGGCCTGGGGTGAAACTCTGCAGCTGAAGTCCCTGCAGAGAGGATAGGGGCCAGAACTAACCAGCTAATCCAGGAGCAGAACATCTTGCCAGAGGGGCACAACAGGCTCACTCCCAAGAGCAGCAGCAGGAAGGAGCTCAGCACAGTAGCCAGACCCAAGCCAGGCACAACTGGATGAATTCAAACTTCATAGATCTGCACCCGAATATCAGTAGGTGCTAAGGTTATAACTGCACCAAAAAGCTCTACACAAAAGGTCAGAAGACAGTGCTATACAAAATGACAAAGAGAAGGAGCAAAATGCAATCTCAGACCTACCCAGAACAAGTACAGAGGACACTAGCACAGAAGAAATTGGGAATCACACAGCTAAAATGTCTGAATCAATAGTGTCTGAAGAAAAGAAACAACAGCAGAAAGGTATAGAGGAACTCAGATCAGAAATAACCTCTGAAACAAACAAAAAAAAAATCTCTGAGTTAATAGCATCTGCAATAAAGAATCAAATGCAGAAACATATGGAGGAAATCAGATCAGAAATAATCTCTGTAGTAAAAGAATTAATAACTGCTTCTAAAGAAGACACTGATTAAAAAAATAAAGGAGATTAGAAAAACCATGGATTCCTTGAATGAGCAATACAGGAAAGAAATAGATCACATTAAGCAGAGTCAAAGAGACATAGAGGAACTTAAAATCTCTATCATAAGCTTGCAAAACTGTTTGAGTAAAAGTGAAGATAGAATTTCAGATCTTGAAGATGCCATTGCAGCTAGTGAAAAGGTAAGAAAAGATCTCTTAAAAACAACTAGAATGCAGGAAAAAAATAATTCATCACCTACAAGATGATGCAAAGATGAACAATGTGAGACTAATAAGCATCAATGAGAAAGAAGGAATCAATACAAATGATCTAAAAAGAGTATGGGCAGAAGTAATAGCAGAAAACTTCCCAAATATGAGGAAACAATCTGACATTCAGGTAACCAAAGCATACAGAACTCCAAATAACTTCAACCCAATTAAAAACACACTGAGACATAATAGTCAAGATCCCAGAAATCCAGCACAAGAACAGTATACTGAAAGCCACTAGAGAAAAGAAACATCACATTTAAAGGAAAACCCATTAGAATTACTGCAGATTTCTCTTCACAAAACATGAAGGCAAGAAGAGTATGGAGCAGAGTACTTCAAGTCCTCTATGAAAACAAATTCCAGCCCAGACTACTATACCCTGCAAAACTCTC
>NW_004524587.1:13674247-13703450 GCF_000260255.1 Octodon degus
AAAACAATACTACACACACCAGCACCTCAGAAAAAAGCAGGAGTAGAAATCCTGTTTTCAGACAGTCTCAACTTCAAACCAAGAATGATCAAACAAAATAAAGAAGGACACTATATACTGGTTAGGGGAAAAATTCAAGAGGAAGAGGTAACAGTCATAAATATGTATGCACCAAACACGGGAGCACCCAACTATATAAGATAAATCTTAATGGACATGAAAAATCTAATATCCAATACCACAATCCTAACAGAAGACCCTAACACCCCCTTATCCCAAAAAGGTAGGTCAAGCAGACAAAAAATTAGCAAAGAAATATCAGAACTGAACCAGAGCTTGGAACAAATGGACTTAGTGGACATATACAGAATGTTCCGCCCAACCACAGCTGAATACTTGGTACCTAAAGCCTTAGTGACAGATATGTAACTGCAACAATCAAAAATACTGTGATGTTTAACAAAAATGAAGGGGACCAAGAGCATAATTACATTAAGGCTGAGTCCATTGAGGGAGAAAGGGTTGAGTACAAACATCAAATAGACACAAATATAAAAGTTCAGAAATTTTCTTTTCTCAGAAACCATGATTCCTGTGCTAATAAGACTCAACACATTTATACAGGTTCCTCCAGAAAATCTAGAATAGGGAAGGAGAAGGGACTTTGGGCACTGGATCTGAGGGGGTTCCCCAAACAGGTACAACAACCAACACAGCTGTACAAGGCCACGAACTTGGGACTGGCTCTGCAGTCACCATCTTGACACCCTTAATATAAGTTTTCTTTATGTTTCATAGGTGAAGTCTGATGAGTCAACAGAGCTAGGCACTGGGAGCCTCTGTTCTCTCATGGTTCTGCCTCCTGACACCTCCCATGCCTGCTCTCACACCTCACCCAGTGACTACTCCTGCCCTGGCTGGGGTCTGAGCCCAGAAATCAGAGGGACCAAGGCAGGATACAGGCACTGTGAGGGTCTGAACTCAAGCTATAAGTAACCCATGTGCTTGGGGATGCATAGCACTAGAGAGCAAATTTTAATAACTCACTACAGGTGGAGAGAGATCCTGGGGGAAAGAAGGGAAACATTTTCTTTTTTGTGAACCCTATATTTTTATGAACACTGAGTCTCACAAATTACATAGCTGGCCCTGGCACCCTTTACTTCTAGGAAGAGAGTTCCAGCCCTGGGAGGGTTGGAAAGAACCTCACTATGCAGCGGGAATCCTCTCCTAGCAGGAGCCAAGCAGGAAGCCTGACAGAGAGCACTGAAGGCCCAGGTGAGGCTGGAGTTCAGTGTGATTCCCACATAGCCATGTGGGGTGCTCTGGCAGCACACAATGGCCTGGGAGCAAAAAGAAGAGAGTAGATGGCTGAGTTGAGGTGGGCAGAACTTGCGTATTTGCTTTTTGTTTAGAGTGTCAGGATTATGATGTATGCTGATAGGAAGTGCACACTATATAACCCTTAGGAAGCAATCTTGTCATTCACTATTAAACCTCCAGGCGCAAATCAGTCTAGAGAAATTCTTGCATGTGTGCACAAGGAGACAAGCAGGAGTGGTACACAACACTATGAAGGATCTCTCCAAACTGGGATAATCCTCATGTTCCTCAGCAAGAGAATGGATGTGGTATACAGCCATGCAGTGGGAGCCCATAGAGAAGTGAATAGAAATGAATCAGAACTACATATATCAACATGGAAGATGCTAGAATACAATATGAAATAGCACTGTGGGTATACAGCCTTTATGAGCCACAGTTCTGCACCCTTTAGGGCAGAGTCCTGGAATAAAGAAGGGGATGGCTTCCTATGAGAAAATGTGAGCATCACCTACAAGACTCATCTGTACCCATTACAACAGGAGTCCCACACCTGAATTCTCATGATTTAAAATTTATTCCTGTGAGTCAAGGTCATGAGTGCTATTGGAAATCAAAGAGACTCCATGGTTTCTGGTTCTATCAAACTCTACTGAACAGCCACTGGCCATAGTCCAAACTTCCCATGAAAAAGTTACCAGAAGAAATCTGACAGACAGGAAGGTAGGGGCAAGCATAAAACTCAGCACATGGACTTTTAAGAATGATGGGCTAATGAAAAGTTAAGGAGGCACCTGAACAGCAGCAGGAGGCAGGAACTTTGGCAGACTCTGGGTGGCCTGTGGGACTCTGTCTAGGTGATTACTGGGAGCTTCAAAAATGCCAAAATGCAGGAGCAAAAGGCAATCTCAATCCTCTAGCCCACCCTGAACAAATCCAGGAGACAAAGACATACAAGAACTTGGAAATCACACAACTGAAATCTCTGAAACAAGTCCATCAGGCTATAGAAGACATAAGATCAGAAATAATCTCTCAGGTCCAACAAGAAAGGACAACAAATGTGAAAGTATTGCTCAGCACAACTAAAGATGACATAGATAGAAAAATAGAACAGAATAGAAAAATGACGGAAAGACTAAACGAACAATACAGGAAAGAATTAGAATGCATTAAACAGATTCAAACAGGTATCTAGGAAATTAAGAATTGCATTGAAAGCTGGCAAAACCACTTGAATAAAACTAAAGGTAGACTTTCAGACCTCGAAGACAGTGTTGCAGCTAATGAACATGAAATAAAACTGTTTGTTAAAAAAAAGAAATTAATAATTAGGGGGTCGGGGAGATGGCTCAGTGGAATAAACACCTGCCTGGCAAGCACAAGGGCCCAAGTTCAATCCCTGATTCCACCAAAAGAAAAAAAAAAAAAAGAAAAAGAAAACTGTTTCTTAAAACTAACAAGGAACCAGGAAATAACAATTCAGCAGCTACAAGACAATATAAACAAAAATATTATAAGAATAATAGGTGTCAATGAAGCAGCAGGCGATAGCACAAATGACATAAAAAGGTTATTTGCAGAAGTACTAGCAGAAAATTTTCCAAACATGTGAAAATAAACTGACATACAGATAAGCAAGACATATAGAACTCCACACAGCCTCAACCACAATAAATCTGTACCTAGACACATAATAATCAAGATCTCAGGAATTTAGCAAAAGAATAGAATATTAAAAGATGCTAGACTGAGTTCAATCCCCAGTTCCAGGAAAAACAAAAAAAGATGCTAGAGAGGGGCTGGGGAGATGGCTCAGTAGAATAAGCACTTCTCTGGTAAGTGCAAGGGCCTGAGTTCAATCCCCAGTTCCACCAAAAAACAAACAAAAAACAAAACAGGTGGATCACTACAAGTCCCATTCAGTAGTGAGATCCTGAACACCCTGTAAACCCTTCCCTAAGATACAAAAAAAAAAGATGCTAGAGAAAAGAAACAGAGCATCTAAAATGGAAAACCTATCAGAATCCAGCAGATTTCTCAACACAAACCATCAAATCAAGAAGAGCTTGGAATGAAGTATTTCGGGTCCTGAAAGAAAATAACCTCCAACCCAGGTTGATGCACCCTGCAAAACTATCTATTAAATTCAATGGCGAAATAAGATCCTTCTTTTTGTTTTTTTAAGGTCCTTCTAAGACAAAGAGCAATTGAAGAAATTCATGACCACCAAACCAAATCTACAAAGAGTACCGGCAGATTTACTAGAAAGAGGCAGAAGTGATCACAGCTTCAAAAACCACAGAAAGGAACCACCAAACAGAGCAAGTAATTAAAAAGAGGGAAAAGTACAGAACCTATAACCGGAAGATAACATGACAAAGATAAGCCAATACATATTCATTATAGGCATCAATGTAAATGGCCTCAATGCACCAATCAAAAGAAACAGACTAGCAGAAATGGATTAAGAAAATCCAGCAATATGCTACATACAAGAAACACATTTAATTCAAAAGGAAATTCAAAGTCAAAGGATGCAAAACAAATCCTCCATGCCACAGGAAACCAGAAAAAAGCAGGGGTGGCTATCCTGGTTGCTAACAATTTCAACTTAAAACCCAAAATCATCCAAGGAGATGAAGAAGGTCACTACATACTTGGTTACTAGAGGCATTTAATGGCTACTGAGTTACTCTCACTGTCACAGTGACATAGCTGTTAAAGATGTAGGCTGAAAAAAATACTCCAAAGACATCACAGATTAGCAGCCTTGAGAGAAGCGGGCAGAAGACCTTGAGGTTTGGCAGGTGGATAAAGGTGACCATGGCGACACAGAGACCTATGACCAGGGCACTCATGAGGAGCCAATGGCCACTGAGAACCCAGATTAGAGATGATCATAACAAAGATGGTGAGAGTAACTCAGTAGCAATTAAATGCCTCTAGTAACCAAAGGAAATTTTGTTCTGAGGGGAATAGAGTTGTGTTAAATACTGGCATATCTGGAGAAGAGGAAAACCAAAAGCTATTGTTGCAAGAACTACTGGGCACATTGTGTATAGTGAGGTTATGCTGTTTACTTTTGGGGTTTTTTTGGGGGGGTGGGTTGACAAAATTTCACTGTATAACCTCAAACTTACTATGTAGCCCAGGTTGGCCTTAAACTCACAATCCTCCTGCCTTAGCCTACTAAATGCTGCCATTACAAATTTGAGACCCCAAACCCAGCTTATTTGTTTACTTTTCACAACCTCATATCTTATTTTTTTTTTCCTCATATCTTATTGTCTTGCAGAACTGAGCTCTCCAGGGCTTGATTCCCATTCTCTGTCCAACACCTACCTGCTCTATGCTCTAGAGAAGGGGTTTGGGAAGCAAGCACTGGAGATGCCTGAGAGGAGGAGAAGGATACTATGGGCTCTGCTGAAAGATGAGGTGATCCATCAGGGACTACAGTGTTATCACTGAATAACTGTTCCTTGACATCTATAAATAATCTAGAATTGTGTGACTTGTGCTTTTGAAGAGTTCCACAAAACAGACTAGGAGCGAAGTTTGAAATACTGAGCTAAACATGCCCACCATCATCACACTGAGTGCCACGGAGCATCCTAGTGTGCCCAGCAGTAACAGTGCTGGTGGCCGGCTGTTCCTGACGTGTCTGGGGCAAGATCTGGGCAAAGTTCAGCAAAGAGCATCAGTGTGTAGCTACCCAGCCCATGAGTAGTCCCATGACAGAGCAGAGTGAGTTTGGACAGGCCAAGCGTGCATAGCTGCAGCACTGCAGACAGGGAGTCAATAAAGCATCCTTGCCCCCAGATCAGTGCATCTGAAGGCTCTGCATCCTAGAGAACAGATATAAAAACTAAATTCAAGTGCCTCTTATACAAAGAACAGTAAAGGTCCACTTTGCCTTGGGAAGGACCACAATATACTTCATGCCCCAAATGCTTGGTTTGCAAGGCCTGCTAGAGATGAAGAGGTCACTGGAAAGTTCTACAGAAATCACCTGGAGAAAATAGTCACAATAGAGGGAATGGGCAGAGGGAGCACACAAACTGCAGGCCCCAGAACCATAGACTGGGACTTCATCAAGGTCAGATCCAAAGGTAGGATGGATTCAAACTTGAAGGACAGAGGCTTAAGAGGTCTCTATGAGCTATCGAATCTGATTCCACAAATGGGCAAAAGTGATAGAAAAGGTGACAGTGCAGCCTCCACCTTTATTATCCATGCTTTATTCCAGGAGATAAATCCAATGGCTGAGAATCCTGGGCAAGAGGGCCTAGTGAACACCAAAGAATGGGGTGGAAATAGAAAGGAGAAAAGCTTCAGCTCACTCCCACCTTCGGGATGCATGGGATGGGCACTAAAGCAATCAAGCTAGGCATCATGAATCACCATTCAAAGCTCTGGTTCTCAGGGTAGGAGCTGGACCCTGCACCCCTAGCTTGATGGTCTAGCCTGGTAAAGGTCTGTATATTTAAGGAACTACGGATGCACAGCTGGATGGAGTTGGGCTGACTTCATCATCCGCACTGGGCTGGAGGTCAAGGCTGGCTCCAAGAGTTCAGCTGCTTTTCTGAGTTACAAGGTTAGGAAAAGCAGGAAGCTCTCATGCTCTCATCCTAGAATAGCCTGAGGGTCCAGATCCAGGTACTCTATGCCTCCCTCTACTCCCTCCCGCTCTTACCCACCAGACTTCCTTCCACTTCCTTCCCTGCAGGGCCCATTCAACAATGTGCTTGCTGCAGATGCCGCCCACAGGCAAGACCTGTGATCTCTGCCCTTTCAGCCTCTAAGAGAGCAAGACAAAGTGCAGAGGTTTTTTTCATGGCCCCAAGACACAGCAGTAGGTCACATTTCCTGAGCCATCTCTAAGAAAATTCTAGGTAAACTGGTCTCAGAGGACCACAATGTACAGGAAAGGGCACAGCATCAGACAGAACAGGTTTTTATTTATATTGTTCTGCCCTAACCTAGACCTTAAGAATCTTAGCTGATTTTTCTGACTCTGATTCCTTGCCTATAAAATAAGGATCTTTGAAAAGTTATGAGGATTAAATTGAGGCCATATAGAGAAAATATCTGGCATGTGTCCAGGCTTGTTTCCATGCACAGTATCCAGGGAGAATTAATTTCTTTACCTCCAGTCCAGTGAGCCCTTGTCCTCTGTCAACACCTGAGAAAACATCTGAAGATGGAGGTTAACAGTCTTCATCCAATCAATATTTCTGCAAAGTGCCCATATGCCAAGCATCCTGGAGCACCAACTTCACTTAAAGACTGTTTTGGAGAAAAAAAAATAATATTAAAATAAATACTATGGAGAAGGATGCAAAATTTGTACTAATATTAAACAAACTATGGGGCTGGCCAGATAACTTGGCGGATTAAAGCACCTGCTTAGGCAAATGCAGTGACTGGGGTTCAATTCCCTGCCAGCCCCACGCCCAGAGCATGATGAGACAGGGATTGAGACAGGGCATGGTGGTGTGCGCCTATAATCCCAGCACTTGGGAGGCTGAAAACAGGAAGATAACTATAAGTCTGATGTGTGTAGTGAAACCTTGTAGACTCTGTACTAAATACATTTTAAAAAGAAAAAAAGAAAGAAACAATGGGCTGTTTGGCCCAGGCACCCAACTTCTCAGGGATTCCATACAGGTTCAAAGATGGTGACATTAAACAAAACAAAACAAAACAAAACAAAAACACCAAAAACCAAGGATGGTGACATTTAAGGGCATGGCCTCAAGTTTGCTTCACACAGGTCCCCACTTTCTTCTGCTGTGAGTTATGAGCCAAAAGTCCCTCTGTATCTCTCTAGGAGACAAGGTAGGACAAACTAGAAAATGCAATGACCCTAACGCTCACCATGGTCACTGTCCCCATAGTCTGGTGTGCACAGTCTGTGTCCTGACCTGTGAATCATCCTGGAGCAGAATCCCAAGAGTATCTAGCCCTCCATTCTCAGGAAAAGGCACTCCCATTTCTAGGAAAAACTCACTTGACTCTTTACCAGTCCTGCGATGTTCAGCCAAGTCAAAATTGTTTTCCTTATTCCCACCCATTCCAGCCCCCTTCCACACTCAGAGTCATTCTTCAAGGCCAGATCCTGTGATACGAACTGGAAGTAATCTCAACCCTTTCCCTGTGACAACTGTGCCCTGTTGGGCTCAGATCTGTGGGCTCGTCTCCGCTCAGGCACACCTGGGCTGAGAACCAAATCACCTGTGTTTTTCTCATTCGAAAAATATGCCTCCTTCCCCAAATTAATCATCAGTCCAGCTGATTTTAATATTTGGTATACACAGAAAAATGTTAGCAGTGACTATCAGAGTTGTATAAATCTAGCACATCTCTATTTTCATCATTTTGCTTACCTGCATTTTTAAAATTTTCAACAATTATTGTATATTATTTGTATATGAATGATGAAAAAATGTAAGGACTAGCATGCTTTCCCCTTTGTTGTTTCTGAACGGTTTTATGTTCTGAATTTAAACTCAAAATTTAAATCATAAAGTCACAGAATGTTTTTCCATAGGATAAAGACTAGAAATCCAATAACTCTTGCATATTGCCCTTGATCAGGCTAAGCCAAATTCACACATTTATTCAATGTACTTTACATATAAGATTATCTTCTGATGAATCAAAATCACACACACACAAATTAGAAAAACTTGGTGAAGTAAATTTAAAGCCTTGAAATTGGGAGGTCATACTATTCTGCGGGAGTACCACCAGATAAGGAATTAGTAAAAAATTCCTGCCCTCAGGAAGCTTGCCTTCTAATTGGGAGAGACAGAACCTGTGAAACAATGCAATCTATAGTGCATCTTTGTCTGTCTGTCTGTCTGTCTGTCTGTCTGTCTGTCTGTCTGTTTGTCGGTCTGTTGAGACAGAGTCTTGGTATGTTGTTCAGGCTGGTCTTGAACTCACAGTGTAGCCCAGGGTGGCCTCAAACTCACAACACACCTCCTGCCTCTGCCTCCTGAGTGCTGGGATTACAGGTATGTCTCCCATACTGCAGTCTTACCATTGTTTCCACTGCTTTGACTGTGTCTGCTGTTTTTCTTAGGGAAGGAGAATTTTTACTAACCCATTTAAGCTTGTGAGCAGATATATGACTTTTTGCCAGGGCTCTGCCGGGAATAGGACAGACAGGATGCCCGTCCCTGTGGAATCAAAGTAGCAAGAGGACTGGAAATCTACCTGCAGTGGTTCTCTTGGCAGTTTGCTGATACAAAATATTCAGATATTTCCAGAAGTAAAATGTCCCTGGGCATGAATGGAGAGCACTATTGAGCCAGAAGACTAAGAGACAAGGAGCTGTCACAGTAACCTGCTGGGGGAAGTAGAAACAGAAAAGGGACTCACTTAGAAAGAAAAAGATTCTGCTCTATTTGAGGAAAAACATTCAATAGCTAGAGCTGCCTCACAGTGGATCAGGCTGAGAGAAGGGCACTTGCAAGACTCTAAGGGTGGGGTGCCACTTGTGTGACCTAAGGATAGTTTCGTAACCTCTCTGGACCCCAAATCCCTTTTCTGTAATTATAGTGGTAGCTAGTTCATAGGGTTGTGATGAAGATTAAATGAGAGAAATCATGCAAATTGCTAGGGCGCCATCAGATCCTCAGTGGCTTAGATGCCAAAAGGCTGAATAAATTTGGTGGTTTTTTTTTTTTTTTTTCTATGACGGAATTTTATTTTAGTGGGTGTCAAAACAATATTATACAATATCATATTTGGTAAAATAATCAAAATCTGTTATTATAATCCAGTATTACAAAAAATAGTGACTAAGGAAGGGACAGATTCTACATTACCTGAGATCTCTCTGGATGATGCTACCATAGTTCTGATAGAGGGGCCTGCCCCTTAGCTCAGTTCTTTAAGTGGCTGCTTCAAAAAAGCAGTCAGGTTCAGGTTGCTGTGGTTCAATCCCCACAACTCAAGCCAGCCAAACCTGCCCTGAAGGCATTCGGAGCAAAAAAAAAAAAAAATCCTTCTGCCATAGTTCTGATAGGACTGTGGGCAAACTTGACATGTGATTCCTGGCTGACTTATACATGTTGTAATCTTGGGCCTACCCCAGGGGTGCCAGGGAACTGACCAGAGGCAAGGGTCAGGCAAATACCAGGGTTCCGTGTACACTGGGATCAGGGAATGTGCTAAGGCAGGAATCCCCTCACCCACTAACACCCATATATAAACCCAAGAAGGCCTGATTGGGGATGATCTGGGCTTCAGGACAGGAAGAACTCAGAGGGACTGTGCTCATTCTCACAAGGCTTCCAGGCTACAGAAACAGACCAGCCCAATCTTGGGCTAAGGGACTCAGGTGGCAGCCTGTCAGGCAAGACTGGAGGTATAGCTAGGCTGGGCTGGACAGGCAAGACACAGCTCATGTGATGAAGAACAATCTGAAGGCAACACTGGATGGGATCCAGTGCACACCATATGACAACCTTGATTGTTTTAAAAGATGCCTAAGGAATTGGTAAAGCACAAGTGTCTGGGTGTGTTGAGGTGGATCGTGGAGGCACAGCCTTGTGGCCTATGTCTGTCTCTGCCCTCTTTCTCTCTGGTGTTGATCCCCTCTACTCTTCTTCCTGACTGCCAGGAAGTAGCAGCTTTGCTCTACCGTGGTGTCCCTGCCTTAGAATCACCCCACCATGGACTGACATGACTGAAACTGTGAACTACAATAAATCTCTCCTCCTTTAAGCATGAGTAGCAGGTATTTTTGTCCCATCAATGAGAAAGTTAACATACACATCCTCATCATAATGCTCTGGGGCTCCAGTGGGGAGGCATATCCAGGAAGGTTTCCTCTTTCAAGGAGAACACTGGGGGACTGCAAATCCCGTGATCTGCTTTTCAGCCTCCTCTATGTCATGGCCTTAGCTGTTGGCTAGCAGTTTAAGGGCTGGAGAACAAGCAGCCAGTCTGCTTATGTGTGCCCTTAGCCCTACCATCCCCACACTTACTGCTGGGGCTATGCTTATACCTGCCTTAGGGTCAATCAGTAGCTTTTCATTGTAGAGCCAGCACCCAGCACAGTTTCTTCCCACTACCACCTCCCTCTGTCCAGATTTTTAGACATGCCTAGACCTGTCTAAACTCTCAGCAGGTAGAGAGCTCAAGCCAAGCTCTTCCCAATGACCTCTCCTCCAAAGAACAATATCTTTTGAATGAGTGCACTTTCCCATATACTTTTATATCTTGAATACATTGATAAGGATTTTTAGTTGTAAGTAAAAATAACTTGCTTTGGCTGGCATGTACAGCAAGGGAATTTATTTAAATAATGATAGTGAGTAGCTCACAGAATATCCAAGAAGGTTGGAAAAATCTGGTTTGGAAGGGTACAATCAGGAACAATGCCTCAAACTCCTATTAAGTACTATTCTCAGAAGACATTGTGACTACTGAGGCTGGTATACTGTCCCTACTACCTACCCTAGCCATACTCCCAAACCAGATCCTTTCCGTGAAACTACTGTTAACAACTGCAGCGATACTCATCGAATCACTAATTGCTAAAGCCGAGCCTAGTCGTACATGCCTATAGTCTGGCTATTTCGGCAGTAGGTTCACTTAAGCTCAGAAGTTCCAGCCTGAGCAACACAGTGAAACCCTATCCCTGAAAAAATAAAACACGTAGGTTGCTAAGCAGGACTCCTTTTTTGCTATCACTCACTTCTGATTCAAAACTGAACAAGGGGAATGATGGTTCCTACCTACAGAAGCTTCTCAGGCCTGTGCTCATGTCACACCTGGAAAGGAAGATGACATCACTCCATGAGGCATGGAATTCCTTAAGAACATGAAGGAGGCTCAGATGCCAGGCAAACCAAAACAGTGACAAATTTCTACCACTGCATCTCCTTCCATCATCACACCACACGTCTTGTGAAGATGACTCTTGTTAACCCCATCATAGATCAAGGCCACTTCCCTACCAATGGGTTGAAATAATAAGGAAAAAAGCAAGCCTTGCATTTAGGTTTGAAGAGATCAATGACAGAACTAGGTTTAGCTATAGGTCACCCAAAGATCTTAGAATCTCAGCTGACTATAAACTTCATATAAGCCACTATGAAGTTTCACTATAAACTTCATGTAAGAGAGGCTGCCGACTTGGCCAATGTGCAGACTTATGGGTGGGATAATGTCCTGGCCTCTGGGCCTACCAGATTTCCTCTGGGGTTGAAAACTGTAGTCTGGCTACCTATTTGCAGACATGGGAGGTCAAGGTGAAGTGGTTCCAAAGCTTCTGGTATATGGGCCTCTGGAGCATCAGAGGGGAGAAGAAGAACTATACAAAAGCCACAGAATGTAGATCCCAACTTAACACCTGAAGAGCACTGCAAAAACTGGACAGGCCATCCCATGGAGTGATGAGGTCCCCATGGCTGTAGGCACACAAGCAGAGGCTAGAAAGTCATCTATCAGAAATTGTAGTTGAACTAGGTATGGTTGCATTCTCTTCAACTCTAAGATGCTATGTTAAACTTACACTGTATATTGAACATTTGGAATGACTTATAAGGTAGAACAATAAAACTCCACAAATCACTTAGGGAACTACTGAACTAACCAGAGACAAAAAGAAAAGAAGAGGAAAGAAAAGAAATGATGTGCACCCTTACTGGGCATCAATTATATGCAAAATTAAAGGGAGGGACCATTTTAGTCTCTTTATTAGCAATAACTGAAAGTAATGTCCAATTTCAGAGGGGCTATAACAAAGTCAGACCATTCCTGTTGATGATTAGGTGAAATGTTTTTGTTTCTTTGTGGTACCTGGGATCAAACTCAGGATCTTGTACTTGCAAGGCAGGTGTTTATGCCACTGAGCTATCCCTCCAACCCTAGTTGAGATGGTTAGCAGCCCTTTGAAAATAGTGCAACACATGGGAACCAAAAAAACAAAATTATGTTTAATCCTTCAACTCAGTAACTGCTTGGGTATTTACTCAAAAGACTGATTTGCAAAAGGCAATTACTATAAACTTGAAGATATTTATTACATAATTATTAATAATAGCCAAGTGTTACATAATATGGTAGAATATTAGGTCATTGTTATAAGTTGTGTTTATTAAAAAATCATTGCTCCTCAAGGGTTACTCTTGTACTTTGTCCATTACTGCATCCCCAGGACTGTCCAGAATGCCAAAGTCTCATTGAATATTTGTTGAGTAAATGGGTGAATGAGCAACTGAATAAATGAATTCAAGAAAGGGGAAATGTCACACTTTTAAAAAACTACAGGGGCTGGGGAGATGGCTCAGTGGAATAAGCGCTTCCCTGGCAAGCACAAGGGCCTGAGTTCAATCCCCAGTTCTGCCAAAAAATAAAAAAGAAAATCATCAGCTTTTGGGGCCGGGGAGCTAGCTCAGTAGAATAAGTGCTTGCCTGGCAAGCACAAGGACCTGAGTTCAATCCCCGGTTCTGCAAAAATAAAATAAAATAAAATAAAAAATTAAAAACTACAGAACTAATGATTAAATCTAAGCTATGATTTCCAGTATATAAAAGACTATATGTGTGTCATAGATGTACACTGTATCATAGAAAAATTAAAAATGGCTATTAGACTCACATATTAGGATGATGTTCTGTTATTCTTATTTATTTCATATGTCTTATTGAATACCTGTTGTGTATGAAATGCTGTCTCATGTACTCTTTTGTACTGTGGATACCACAGTGAACAAAATAGACAAAATCTCTATCCTAATGGAGAGTTTATTCTAATAGGTCACTGAAAAGGTGGAAGTGGGGGAAAGATAGACATTAAAAATAAGTTTAAAAAAGTATAAGTCAGATAATGATAAGTGCTATTGAAAAACTAAAGCAAGGATGGGACATGAAAAGTGAGAGTACCATGATATAAGGAATGGTCATAAGTAAATCTAGGTAACAGCAGAGAGGACAGCAATTGCAAAGGTCCCAAGGTCATGTGCTTGATGAATCAAAGAACAACATAGCCATTAACTTCTGGAGCAGAAAAGGCCCATGAGATGAGGCAGAGAGGCAGAGGAACTTAAACTACGTGTATGGCCCTGATGCCCATCATAGGGATGTCCATTCAGATGTGCTCTCAAGAAAACAGAAAAGCCACTAACAGAGTTTGAATAGAGAATGGCATGGTCTGACTTGGGTTTTAAAAAACTCATTCCCCTTTTAAGAATATTGGGCCAACCAGATAGCTCAGCAGATTAAAGTGCCTGCTTAGGCAGACACAGGGACCAGGATTCGATCCTCAGCATGGCATGCCAGCCTCACCTGTGGGGTACACTGAGACAGCAACAGAAGCCAGGCGTGGTGGCGCACGCCTGTAGTCCCAGCACTTAGGAGGCTGAAAAACAGGAGGATCACTATGACTCCAATCTACATAGTGAGACAGTGTAGACCCTGTACTAAATACAAAGAGAGAGAGAGAGAGAGAGAGAGAGAGAGAGAGAGAGAGAGAATATTTTATGAAAATTTCAGATGATAGAAGAATTTTAAACAATGGACAGACTATGAAAACACTCACGAATTAACTCATATTTTTGAGCACCCTGCTTCAAGGGGCTGGAACTGCAGGCCTACCTCAAGATTACAAAGATACACCATCCACTCAGAACTATTTTAAAATAACAGTCCTTGTAGAAGACAGATCGGTCAAAGCAGTGTCCTTTTTTCTTTATGTAGTATGGTGATCCTTTTCTCAATTAACACTCAGATGCATGTTTAATATTCTATACCAAGTTCCATAATTGTGAACGGAGCTGCTGCTTGGGAAATCCACACGTTGGCTGGTTATTTGACTTGTCTTAAATAGCCTCCACACAGCCGTCTGTGGCATCATTCACATCTCACATTATTGATAAGAGACCCTCGTGGGAAGTCTGGATGTGCTGGCAAGAGTATTTGAAAAACTAATAAAATCCCTGTAATCCCTTTCAAGGATACAGAAAGGAAAATGGCTGCATTTCAAATTCATGGCATTTCGAACGCATGAATTAAGCTCTAAGCTCTACATTTGGAAAAAAAAATCAACACAAGTTCCCTAATTTATGTTCTAAAGTGAGAAAACAAATCGTTGCTAAGAAATGAAATTTGCAAAAAAAATTCAAATTTGTCTCTTAGACACATTTTCTAGTTGATATGCACACACTTAAAACTACAAATTATAACAAAATATAAATTACAGGAGTCACTACCATTGAACCTGATGGGTACAACTTCACCATGAAATCTGGGGTGGCCCTTTAGCTTGGTTTTATTCTTAGATATTCTGTCTTTTAGGTATATATGAAACAGACGTGTGTGTGTGTGTGTGTGTGTGTGTGTGTGTGTGTGTGTGGTACCAGGGATTGAACTCAGGACCTTGCACTTGCTGAGCAGGTGCTTATGCCACTGAGCTATATCCCAGCCCTTAGGTGTATAAGAAAATGACCACATACAAATGACATTGACTTGATAGTTTGGCAAAAATGCTTGAGAAACTCACTGCTTCTCTTCCTCCTCACTGCATAGACCTTAGGTAAGAGGGCTCCCTCTTGGTATGCCAATATCCTGGTTTCTCTCAACACATATCAGAGGGCTCTGCACCCATTCTTCCTCCTCGCCATTGTCTAGCTTCCCACGCATTGTGCAGTCCGGCACAGAAACACAGAAATATCAGCATTCTTCTCCCTTTCAAAGCAATCATCTTTGTGGGACCCTTGCTAATAACTCATTCAGTCAACTTGCCTTTCGATCTTATCACCTCCTGTTCACTCCAGCTACCCTGCCCCTCCCCGTCTGACCAGCATTGCCTGCCCACTCTGCTACCCACCAAATCTGTCCCCTCACTCCACTGAGGACCTCAGTACCCTCATCTGTCCACTGTATCCTGGCTTCAGCTTCCTCTTGAGGACCATCTCTTCCAATGGTGCTTGCAAGCATCTTCAGATCCCTTGGTTCTTTGTCTCCCTTCTGCAGCAAAGCCCAGCCCTGGATCAGCCCCACAAAGAGGCCTCTCCATGCCTCTCTCAGAGCTGCCTGCATACTGGAGAAAGTTCACATCCCACACAGTCTAGTGTCCCACCCCCAAATTCATGGTCGCCCACCTCCACAAGCACTAACTAATGCCCCACAGCACTGACTACTGTCCCACAGCCTCTGTGGATCATTACCAGCTTTTTCTTCTCTTTTCCATAGCAGCCATCTTGAACATTTGTCTTTCTCCAAATCGTCCATCCCACAGCACCTCCTCTCCCTGAGCACACATTCTTGCTTCTGAGATCAGAGAAGTAATGGTCACTGGTATAAGCTCTCTCAGTTTCCTGAGTCTACCTCACAACTGCCTATCTACATACCTACATCCCCAACTTTTCCTATCCTCCCATTTTACAAAAAAAGTGTGTTCTGCCACAGGCTTATCCTGGACCCAACCACCTCCTATTCTCTTGCTGATTTCACTCCATCTTTCAATCTCTTCCCTTTCCTTTACTTTTAACTGTCCCCCTACTGAATTCTCCCTATAATCCCTTTTTAAAAGTCCTAATCTCTGCCAATTTGAAACAAATCTATTGTGGCAAATACCTGTAATCCCAGCACTCTGGAAGGCTAAATAAGGAGAATCACAAGTTTGAGTCAAACCTGAACAACTAAGCAACTTAGTGAGACTCTATATCAAAAGAATAAAATATATATTTTAAAAATCTGGGGATGTAGCTTAGTGAAAAGGTGTTCAGTTCAATCCCTGATACTGCAAACAAAACAAATAAATTTGTTCCTCAACCCTATGTCCTTTCTGCTTTCTCTTTCCTTTCAAAACCTATCAACTCAGGCTGGCAAGATAGCTCAGCAGACTAAGTGCCTATTTAGGCAAGCACAGGGACTGGGGTTCAATCCCCGGTATCACATGCAGCACCAGTCCTGCTCCTGGGTTAGTTGAGCCAGCAACCAAGTCTGGGCATGGTGATGCACACCTGTAATCCCAGCACTGGGGAGGCTGAAAATAGGAGGATCATTATGAGTGACCAATTTGTTGCTAAATTTAGAGTTTACATTACCAGACCTCGGCTTATCTGACCTTGCTATGCCATGTCTCTTATGACTTACCTGCTTGGGTTTTGGTGACACATCATTCTCTAATATTCCTCTAACCACTCTGACTCTTCTTACCTTTCTTTCTGGGCTTTTCTTTCTCTATTTATTCCTTAAATGTTGATGTTTCCCAAGGTCTTCTCTTTGACCTTTTCTATTGAATAATGTAACTCATTTCTATGTTTTAAATTATGATCTATGTGCTGATAGCTTGATAATTTTTAACTACATCTCCAGACCAAAACTCATAAGCTCTAAATTACCTTGCCTGAACATTCTATACTCAGTTGAGTTGTACCTCTTCCTTTCTTTTAAAATCATTCCTTCACTATTCTCAGAAGAAAATGCCATCATCCATCCATCCATCCATCCATCTAATTATCCAAGACAAAAAGCTAGGCCCCACCTTTGACTTGTTCTCTCCATAACCTCAGCACGTCACTCATAAAGTCCCCTGAATATCCACCTCCTTAACATAGCTCAAACCCTCTACCTACTTTTCCCAGGGCTGTCCTAATCCACATCCCAACCTCATTTTCTGCTGGCCATTCTTACACAACCACTAGATCTTTTCAAAATGTACATCTCCTCAAAAACCTTTATTGTACTTAGAATAAAGTTATATCCTCAGTCTGGTATATCAGATTCTTTAGGTCCCAGTCCTGATCAATTGCTCCAATCTTTCAGTGTCTAAGATTCAGCATTCAAGTTAATTTCTTTCTTAATTAAAAGACCTATGGGACTTTGCTGAGACCTTTGCTTCTCTCTAAGAGGTTTTCACAGTGTCCCTCTGAAATTATCTGCAACTCTAGCTTCCAAGGATCTAGAATTTCCTTCTTTAGGGTTCTGCGCCCTAAAATTACCTCTAAAAATGACAGAATACATATACTGAGTATTTTCTTGTCAATCAGATACTTTATCTCATCTAATTTTCACAAGTCTAAGGTACACATTATTTCCATTTCTCAAATGAGAAAACTGAGACACAGGATTAAATAACTTCACCAGCCACACAAGTACTGGGGCTTCAACCCTAGAATTCCCAGTACATCATTTTCTATGTCTATTCACAGTCAAACTGGTGTCTGATCATCCAAGATGAAAAAATATGGAAAGAAACCTTTCTTAAGGCTTAATATTCATGATGTACTTTACATAAAGCACCTTATTTATCTCTTACAGTGCTTTCAGATAAGCAAACTGCAGATTCAAGGTCACACCACTAGTTAAGTCAATTTGTATTTCCCCACCTCCATCTGTATTAACTACTCTAAACACCAAACAAAAATGTTTTACAGCTAAAAAAATAGGTCTAGCCAGCATAAGCATCTGCTTGACAATTACAAGGTCCCAAGTTTGATCCCCAGCACCACAAAAAATGGGTCTACCTCAGGGTCACACATACAATCAGAGCCAAAATCAGGATTAGAATTCAGGCTTCCTGACCCTAGTTGACTGGGTGGATGCTATTTTTGTCTTTGTGTACTGGGAAAATGGAATCAGAAGACCTTGACTTTTTCTTTTTTATAAGAATTTCCTGAAAACTAGTACTATTGTGTATGTGTGTGTGCGTCCGTGCATGTGCACGCAAATGCATGATGTGGTCTTGGGGATTAACCCAGGGCTTCATGCATGCTAGGCAAGTGTAGTACACACTTCATGCATGCTACACAAGTGAGCGGCACCCCTAACCCTAGCACCACTTCTGTAGGTTTAAACGGATTTCTAATGGGTTTCCTCTGAGCACCAAGTAGGTTTTTTTGGTAGCCTTTTGCTGATTTGCTGATTCCTTGCTGATGTCCACTTGATAGTGATCTTCCCACTACCCACTTCTCCAAGAGCCTCTGCTTCCACTGCATCCACAGAATTGGACACTAGGCTTCAGTATATAATCCATTTCCCGGGGGCCGGGGAGATGGCTCAGTAGAATAAGCGCTTTCCTGGAAAGCACAAGGGCTTGAGTTCAATCCCCCCCCACCAAAAAAAGTATAATCCATTTCCCTTGCCTCCTTACAGTTTTCTCATCTTCAGGAATGAAGCCCCATTTGTTCACCCAGCTCCAATTGCCTTCCTGTATGGTTTCTCTAGGATCAAAGCCCTCTTTCATTCTTCTTACAAGTTTGATTAGTTCTTTTCTAAATGCCATCCATTTTACTCATTCCCCCATCCTAGCTTTTCCTCTCTGGCTGTCAGCAATTCAAGATGACAGTGTTTCTCTCAGGCTCTGTCTTTAATTTGAATTAGGTTCAGAGCAAATCTCCCTGGTTTCTTTATTTTGGGCCAGGAGTTAATTATTTTCATATAATATATATCATATATGTTCTTCCTAAAAAGCCTCAGTTGACATGTACCCAAAACTTTTGGAGGGGGTGACAAATGAAAAGTGTGGGATTAATCAGGCCATCTAGGCAACACCAAAACTTTTAGAGGGTAAAGATTTAGGAAAGATGCTACTTAGAAAGGTAGGGCATCACTACTGGGTCCCCAGGATGCTGAGCAGAGCACTGAAAGAAAGGCAAAGACCTCGGACTATGTCCTTCATACCACAGGAGTATAAATTCTCCCCAGAAAAGGAGCAGGAGGAAGGTAGGCATTCAGAAACAGATGTAGGACCAATATCTAGAAATAGAGGAACATGAAGAACTTCTGACATTTAGGAGAGAATTGATAGGAATAATAGGCATCAGTCTATGAATCCCTAGTCTACAAAAAAAAAAAAAAAAGGGAAGAATTCTCAGAACAAATTCTCAGGCAAAATCCCAACCCACTGTGTATGAATGACATAAACATTTATTCAAGGGGTAGCATCATTCTACTCTAGTTGAACATCTCCAACAGTGGGAAATGAAGAACCTGTTGATCTCAATCTAATGAGGAAGATGGGCATGCAAGTGGAATAGAGGAAGTAGAGGGGTGCTATTCAAATAGAGAATGAGGCACCTAACACAGAGCCTGGCATCTAGAAGTCTTTATGGAAAGCGGCAGCATCTAGACTAAGGTTTGAAGAATGTTGAGGAGTTAGCTGAGAGTAAAATGGAGGGCCTCATAGGAATGAGAGAAAACAAGTGCTTGGGGCTTCCCAGTTTCCAAAGAAGTTCAGGGTTGGGAGAAGATGATGTCCAAATCTTGAAGGGATCTTACAAATATGCTGAGGAATTTGGGCTTAATTACTTAGGTTTGGGGAAGCCTGTGAAGGAGGAGTAGCGCCCCCTATCAGGCTGCAAAGGGGCAGTTGCTGCGGTATTCAAGGGTGGTAAGAAGGAAACAAAATGGGAAGGCCTTAGTGGTGAAAGTCACGTGACAAAAAGTAAAGTGCCTCTCTATAAGATCAAGACAAACACAGATAAAGTTCAGAACGTGGTGCGAAGGTTTCCTCTGTCTTGCCGCACCTTCACTGGGCAGGAACCAAAGCAGCTCACCCTTGGCTTGCCCAGTGACTACCAGCTGTGAGTAGGGGATCGTTCCCTTAGACACTCTTTCCGGATAGGAAAATACCCAGGGTCCCAAAATAACAATTGAACACACACACACACACAAAACCTAAAACCTAAAACTCCTCTCTAGAGTATGTCCAAAGCCACACATACTCCTTGAGGGTCGCGCAGCCGGTCCCTTATCGCCAGCACTCAAGGGCTGCCTTTGCCAGGCAAACAGCCCTCTCGCCCTCCTCTGCGTCTCCATCTCTTCAATGCACTCTGGGAAATGTAGTCCACCTGTGCGTTCCTGGCAGCGGTATACGCCAACCCCGCGGCCTTAAAGGACTACAAGTCCCAGAAGGCCAGGTGAAAACTCCAGCGGTCCCTGGGGAATGTGGTCTTTGCAGCGGGATCCAGGAATCCGCGGGCGGGGCCAAAGGGATTAGGAACAGCGCCCCCGCCAAGGACAGCCTTATGGGCGGGGCCCCAGTCGCCATTGGCTACGGCGGCGCAAGGGAGGCGGGGTCAGCGGAATGAGGCGCGGAGCTGTTCGCTGCTCCAGGTGCTGAGTACGGGGGAGGCTCCGGACGCTAGAGCCGCGGACGCTGGCGCCGCAGCCGCCTTGTGAACCGCCCCCGGGAAGCCGGGGCCGTGAGGAGCCAGGAGGCGCCGGTGCGCCTCCAGGCGCTGACTACTCTCCTACCCGCCGTCTGAGGTTGGTACTGCAAAGATTTGCTTTTGTTTTACTGGGAGGAATGAACTGAAGCCTGAGGGGATCTGGGGAGTTGATGGGACGTGGAACACCGCTCTCAAGATCATCTGTCCCGGAGAGCCGCTGACTGACCACGGGCCTCCCCCTGGCCGGGTGCCTAAGGTCGGAGTAGCTTGGGTTTGTGTCTTATGGTGGAGCAGCTTCATGAGTATGAGGGGCGAGGGCTGGGGGACCCTCCCCCCATCTCTCCGGGGAAAGCATGGAAGGCTCGGAGCCTCCTTCCTCCTGTACCTGAGGTCGAGGCTGCTCGGATTATTGAGGGAGGAGAGTTGTGGGTGAGAGGTTCAGAGGCAGAGGGACCCTTCCCCACAACACCTCAGTTGTTCGAGGGCACAAAGAGGTCTGGCTATGATGGATGCGATCGCGGGACTCCTCCCTCCGATCAGATCCTGTTGAGGTTCGAGTTGTAAGGGAGACCCTTCCCCATACTTCCCTTCGCAGTCTTTGGTTTTTGAAAAGGGAGGCTGAGGACATGGATAGACCGAGGACTCATCCCCATACCGCTCGTATCTAAGGGTTTTGGGGGAAGGGGTCTAAAAAGGGCTGAAGTGGGAGAAGGGAAGGTTGGGAGACCCCTCCCCACCCTGCTCGGAGTCTTCCATTAAAAAAAAAAAAAAAAAAAAGCGCTGACAGATGTTCTGTTCCGATTCCTTGGTGCTGTAGCCAGGGACTAAGGTCGAGTGGCCTGGGTATGAGAGGTGAGTACCGGAGAAAAAGAGGGTTTACGGGACCTCTCCCTACTCGCGTTTTATTTCTTAAGGGCTTTCTATCTGGATCAAAGCGCGGGGCTATGAGAGTCAAAGCAACCCTCCCTCCCCCGCCACGCCCCAGGGACCAGAGCTTCTGCACCGCGCCAGCTCCAGATGGGCACGTGCGTGCGGGGCAGGACGGGGCGGGTCCCCTCTCAAGCACCTGGGAGCTCCAGGCCCAGGTTCCCCCGCGCATGGGATCCTCGAGGGTTGCTCTGTTTGGCACGGGGCGCGCCCCAGATCCGGCCGTGAGGAACTGCGTCCTGGGCTCGAAGCAGTTGCTCCAGGGTGCCCCACTATGAGCTCGGTTCTGGCATCCGAGGGAGGACAAAGAGGTGGTCGCTGCACTGGAGGGCGTGCGCGGCGGCGGACTGGGCGAGGGGCGCGGCTGTGGGAGGGGGGCCTCGGGCGCGGCGCGGGTGGCTTCCGAGGAAACGTGCCAGGAGCAGGGAGAGAGACAAAGCGCGCTCGCTCCTCGCGGGCCTGCGCGAGCCGGCATGGAAAATCCCGAGGGAGGAGATGGCTGTGCTGGCCAGAGCACTACGTCCCACACCCCTTTCTCTTTTCCCACAAACCTCCCCACATCTGATTGCTGGCCCTTATCCTGGGTGCTGGATGCCCGATGTTGACCAGGCCTAGGACTTGTGACCAAAAGGACAGGGGCAGGCAGAGGCTCCACGCTGCGGGGGAGTTAATGTAGGGAGCATGAATGTATCAGGGTCTGGAGGGGCATTCTGACTGGATTTCTATATATACCATCAGTCATATTGGGTCAAATTTGGTTCTGGAACTGGGATGTGTTTAAGTCTTTGGAGCTGGCATGTGTTTAAGTGTGTGTCTGTGTGTTCACACTCATGCATACACATGTGAGTGCATGTGCGTGTGTATGTTTGCATTGGTGACAGTGTGGTCAGAGTGTGTAAATGTGTGTAACAGTAAATGTGCCAGTGTCTGCTCCAGTGTTCGTGTGTATGTCATGGTGAGCCTGTGCATCTAGCTCTGTATGTATAAAGGGTGGGGGAACCACTCATTGCCACACTTTAATGTTGAGGGCAGCAGGACAGTCACTCTTTTAACTCTCAAGTCACAGTAATGACCTGGGTCTAAGTGGATGGCTTCAGGGTAAGGATAGTTTCAGGCTGCCTTGGACCTAGCCTGCATACCTGCAGCAAGTGGACTTCACAAAGTGGAGACCTCATTAGTCTTTAGGAGCTTCAGGGCTGACCCTTATATCCTTGCCAGTGCCCTGCCCTTTGCATCCCTCAGAGACCTTATAATGCTGTAATGGGCTTCTGTAAGGACCAGCATTCTGCCCCACCACTACCACACCCCACCAAGGAAGGTATAAGGGACTCAACAGAGTCCCTTATAATGTGTGTTCAAGATTGTGTGGCAAGGCAAATTTTGACACTTGGCCTCCATGTGTGGAAGGCCTACAGGACTGGAGTTGCTGGCAAGTTCATAGGTGGCATTTCAGAAATACCAGGAGCATGCATAGAGAAGATACCAGGATGACACTGAGATTCCATTAAAAGGTTAACATCCCTAGAAGATTAGCACAGCACTGTCAGATCTGCCTATCCCCAATTTCAAATCACCTTAATGGCAAAAGCACTGCATGGTCTTGAGAAATCTTGCCATAGAATGAGGAATTAGACCGTGGCCAGTGAAAGAGCAGGTACCCAGTAATGGAGCCACCAGCCATCCAGCCCAGCCTGCCTGATCCAGTCCCTAGCATTTATAACCAGTGCCCACAGCGACCTCTGGTGGGATGAAGTCAAATCAAAGCACAGTTTGAGCAGGTGTGGGCATTGTTAGGTAAACTCACATTTTTTTTTTTAATTTGGGGGCTACCTCGGTGCCCTAAGTTGATGTTACAACTTGTGCTTCCTTCAAATGAATTCAAGCATGAGCTGCTGGTGTCCTTAGCCCCATGGAAATATTTAAAGAGGGTCTGGAGGCCTTTGTGTTTGCATCCACTTATGGATGGGCACCAAATACATTTGTGAAGACAATCTATTAAAAAATTATCAAACTAAAAGGGATTTCAACATTCCCTTCCACTTTTTTCTTGTTCCACTTTTATCTTTCCTCATTATTAAATTAATCAATAATGTATTTTCAAAAACAAGTCTCCTTCTCCTCAATGATTATATAGCCTCAAAAATGCAGATATATATATGGAGGGTATTACTAAGTGCTAAAATCATGTAAATACTAGCTCTTTCAGGCCCAATGAGGAGTAGGGAAAAGGCATGAGACATATTCAGTTTTGAATAATGACCTGGTGCATGTATCTCTTCTACAGTTACTTTGAAGGGATTTCACACTGTCACAAAATTGTTAGAGCTCAAGTGAAAGGAGGTATTTAAATACCTAGTATTGTTCTTACTTTGGCATTCATGTGATTTGCATTGAACTATGTGACTCAGTATCATAAAGTAAAAATAGGACTTAATTTTTTTCTTCACCTGTTCAGAAGGTGACTGCATATAGCGTGTTGTGTTCTGCATTGGAGAGTGAAAAGCTAAATTGCCTCATAAATTGAACCACCTGCTTATCCTGATTAGAGAATGCTGCTTTGCATCACCTACAGCAATAACATCATTCTTATTTTCTTTCCATTCAACGCTAAATCTTTGTCTTATAAAACATTTCCCATGCTCATACATTATTACTTTCACTTCAGGTTAATCAAGAATGTTTGACCTTTGTACAGAATCCAAACAAATTAAATATCAGCACATACAGGAAGATGTGGGTGGTGTTTCATTC
This sequence comes from Octodon degus, assembly GCF_000260255.1. Lineage (NCBI taxonomy): Eukaryota > Metazoa > Chordata > Mammalia > Rodentia > Octodontidae > Octodon > Octodon degus. Next base: position 13,698,388 of record NW_004524587.1, read on the forward strand.
TTTTTCGGCTCAAAAAAAAAAAAGTCTTGAAGTTCACAGGGAAAAAAGAGGACTCTGGTTCAGTAAATCTTATAAGTGGAATTATGGCTTTCTGACTGGAGGCTCCTTAGACCTTTCCAAGAGGCCTGCTCATGTTGAAGAATCTGAGCATGCATGCCAATGACAGTATGCATGCTGGGAGTGAGGCAACAGCCCCTGGGATTCCTCAGTTCCCGTATTAATGCAGCATTTCTGGGAAAATTCCCTGGGTTCCTCCGGATTCCTCTTCCATAAGCACCCAAGTTACCCGGGAGAGGAGCTGTCCGAGGTTCTGGACCACTAGTCTCAGCCTGCATGATGGGGAGATAGGATTATAGGAAGTGGAACAGAATCAAGAACTGAGGGCTCTGACCTCTTCGAGGATTTCCCTAAAGCTGATCTCAGAACAAATTAGAAGGCAATAGACTTGTACAGTTTTTTTTCTGCATTATTTTGATTGAACCCATCGACAGTCCCTATTTAGAGAATTACAAGCTAATATAAGAATAAACATTTTCTGAGCCAGGTTCTTCACATGCAAGAATGAATTTAATCATCCTAGTCACAGAGGTATGTGGTGGTGCTATTCCCACTTGCAAGATGAGGAAATAAAGCTTTTTAAAAGGAAAAATGATATATAAAGTAAAGCCATATTAATATGCTGAGCTGTGAAAGGCTCAAGTCAACAACTTCTGTGGATAACCCATTACTATTATGGACTGCTGAACTGTGTTGGATTGTTTTGCTGAATTCACACACCTATAGTATTTAGATGCCAATGGAATACCCATTTCTGACAGGACTAAACAAAAAAAAGGTGATACAAAGGAAGGACCATTTTGTATTTGTATATGCAGAATAGTTAGGATAGATATAGAGCTACTTTTGCTTAATTCAACAAGAAGAAAGATTTGTACTAATAGTGTTTGGACAGGACATCCTGTCTGCATCTTGCACTATGGATAATCACTAAGAAAATAACAGTGTATAATGTATTAATTATTGAAACTGTCCTATTAATCAGTTTTGAAACTGTCTCATTGATATTTGTTTCTCAATAAAATAAAATAAACAAAAAACAAAAATAAATAAATTTTAAAAAGGAAAAACAAGACTGGGCGTGGTGGTGCGCTCCTGTAATCCCAGCTCTTGGGAAGCCGTAAACAGGTGGATCACTGAGTTTGATCTAGTAGTGAGATCTTGAACACCCTGTAGACCCTTCCCTAAAAATAAAAAATAAAAAATAAATGCTTGCCTAAGGTCACACAAAATGGGCAGTTTAGGTTCAATCCTGAATTTATTAAACTCCAAAGTCCTGGGCTGGTGAGATGGCTCAGTGGTCTAAAGCACCCACTTAGAACAAGCTTAGCAAAGTACAAGGGACCGCAGTTCAATCTCCCAGCACCACATGCCAACCAGCCCCACCCCCTGGTGGGCTGAGCTGGCCACACACACAAATAAATAAATAAATTAAAAAAAAAAACAACTCCAAAGTCCTCTCTTTACCACATTTCTTTTCTTACTGCTATTATAAAAGTAAAATCAAAGTATTGGACTCTCCTATGTAACGTTCCAAACAAGATCTAGAAGAATGAGATTGGGGGCCAATTGATACAGACATAAATCACAGAATCAAGTTCAAGGAAGGGCACTGCCATTCTTTATGCCTTGATCTGGTAAAAGGCTTGTTACCTGAACATGGTCATTAAAGAAGAGAACAGAGCAGCATAATGACCCTCATGAGCAGGAGTTGAGGACTTTCTATCTAGAGTGGAACAAATTTCACAGGAAGCCAAGACTGGCAACAAAGTAGAGTTTTATGTTTTGTTTTTGTTTTTAAGAAAGTAGGAAAGAAGAAAATTAGGAAAGTTTTTAAATAAAGAGTATATATATATCCAAGTGACTAGGACTTATCTTTATTTTCTAACGTCCTATTCCAAAGCTAGATAGCAGCATGTTGTTAGGACCTACTCTGATCTCTGATTTTCATAGCAAAGCCTCTAAAACCTAAATAAAAGTTTTCTCTGCTGAGTGTTTCAGCCAATTCCTAGGAAGTAATTACATTCCTGACCTCATGTCATCACAGCCAGTGTACATTCATATGATGCTGCGAGACTCCTGAAGTTGTGCAGGTTGAGACTCTGGTGGCATTCATGGTACTTGTTCTCTGGTCCTCCTAGGGTAGTAGTTCCAACTGCCCCCGATCTTGACACAGGGCCATGTGCTTGAAAACTCCTCTTTCAGTAGCTATAGCTTTCAATATCTGAAGAAGATGGTGAGGAATAGAATTGTTCCTTTTTATCCCCCTCTCCCTTAGCTTTGGTCTTTATAGCATTCAGATAGGATCAGCCTCTGAAGAAAATACCTCTCATCCAGCTGAATTTCCATTCTATTTTGAATGATTCCTTTCCCTCCCAGGCTGGGGTCTGGCGGAGAACTGATGCAAGGCACACAAGGCTGCTATTACTTTTTCCTAGGACATACGGAGGCCAAGAACCCAGACCCCATGTGGGTCTGCTATGAATCATGTCACAGCATACAAATTTGATTGTTTTCTTATTTAGAGTCATTAATTAACTCTCCTCAGCATCAGAACAACATGTAATAAGAGGGAGGCCATTTGTGGGGATCTCTAGGCAGTCATACCTACAGCTGAGCATCATTCCTTTCACTAACAGGATCAGGAAATCGTTTTTAATCCTGGATATCAGAAATCTTGGGGCGGGTGTAGTGGCACATATCTGTAATGCCAGTACTCAGGAGGCTGAGCCAGGTGGATTGCCATGACTTTGAGGCCAGCCTGGGCTACAGAGTGAGCTCAAGTCCAGCCTGAACTACATAGCAAGACTCTGACCCAAAACACAAACAAAAAAGCTTGGATTATTAAGATATTCATCTATTCCATGTTATGCCTAAGATGTTTGATACTCAGCCAGGTAGTGAGCTTAAGCTTAACAGCCTAGGTTGTATGGTAATAACAATAAGGTTCTCTTCTGGAGGGTTAATAACCTAAATTTGCAGACCAAAATTAGAGAAAAAGGAGGGTCACAAGGAAAGCCAACATTTTGGCCCTAGCCTTCCAAGGTCAGTTAAGACTCAGGACATATGAGAACTTGTACTGTAACATCATGTAACTCGATAGTGTCCCAAATTTTCTGATCAAGGAGATTATGGGGCCAAAGAGGAAAGTGATCAATGATGTAGTGTGTGCCTAAGGAGAGTCACATGGAGAGAAAACATTCTCTCAGGCTTTCACAGAGAGCACATTGGCCAAGCAATGGCCATGACTCATCCACATGGCTGACACTGACAAAAGATCTACAATCTGAGGTACAGGATCTCAGGAAAAATCCTGTGGGGATTTCACTGACCTTATCAGACCCAAAAGCTACAACTCTTGTTGCATAGGTCCTGCTTTGCCTTGGTCTTAACCATCCAGCAGAAAAGTATAAAAACAAAGTATAAGAAGTAAAGCCATTGTCTTAGTTACTCTTCTCTCGTTGCTGGGACAAATACCCGACACTCAAAATGAAGGAAGGAAAGGTTTATTTAGCTCACAGTTACTGGAGGTTTCAGTCCATATTCATCTGGGTCCAAGGCAGAGCAGCACAGAGCAGAAAGCAACCTTTCATGGCGGCGGCAAAGAGCAAGAGCGCAAGGGAGGGGTAGCAGCAGCTCAAGCAGCTGGCTTCTCTTCCCACCTTACATTGTAATGCAAATTACCTGCCCCAGGGCAGGGGAAGTACTCACACCTATGGGTACTTCCCAGTATTTACCCACCTATGGATAATCCCAGCAGTATTAAGACCCATAATCCCAGCCTTGGATCACACATAATCCCAGTGGATCATGAGTTAACACAAATTCTAGAAGTCCTCACCCCATGACTGCATGAGGCTTTGGGGGGACAACTAGACACAAACCATAACAGCCATGCTGTTATGTTGAGCTGTAGGGGACTCAGGTCAACAATTTCTGACATTGCCAGTGAAGCGGAAGACCCAATACTATTATGGGCTACTGGACTCTTTTAGAATATTTTGCTGAGTTTACATACCTATAATATTCAAATAACAGAACTTAACAAAAAAGGGGATACAGATGAATGTCCATTTTGTATCTGTGTATTCAAAGTGGTTAGGATAGATATATAGTTACATTCTTTTAATGAATAGAGTGATTTGTTCTAATAGTGTTTGTAAATAGGATATCATGTCTGCATCTTGTACAGCAAATAACCACTAGGAAGAATGTATGCAATGTGTTAATTATTAAAACTGTCCTACCAATTTGGTTTGAAACTGTCTCATTGCTATTTGTTTCTCAATAAAATTATGGAAAAAAATTCATCCAGCATCATAAAGGAGACAGAAATACAATTAATTGCTAAGAAGGTTGCTATAGTTTTTCTGGTAAAAACTGAGAGACTCAGGGGTCCCTTAAGGAGGACTAGATTTACATTTCCTCAACAAATATTTAAATGTTTCTTCTGATCACAATGTGCCAGGCAAAAACCTGACAGGGAACAAAGTCACAACTCACATAAGCCCTCCCATGTAAAATTACTGAGTAGTACAAAGAAACAAATGCAGAATTCCTAAGAAGAGCTTGTGTTATAAGCAAAAAAAGTTTTTCATAAATGCAAAGAATCTTCATAATCACAAATGATCATCTCTTTTTTGTCATCAGAAAAGAGACTGAAGGAATTTGAATGTTGCTCTGGCCACAACCTGTCAAGTGTCAAAGATGGGCTTTTATAATATCTAACGTATGTTCTTTCTACTGTCCCAACTGCTTCTCTGCCCACCAAATTATCCAAAGGGCACATTTCCATTAGCATAAACTTCTTTGGCCCAATTATAATGCAAAAAAACAAATTTACAGTTGAAACAGAAAGAAATGGTAAAAGAAAAATAGAGGGCTGGGGAGATAGCTCAGTAGAATAAGTGCTTGCCTGGCAAGCACAAGGTCCTGAATTCAATCCCTGGTACTGCAAAAAGAAGGAAGAAGGAAGAAGGAAGAAGGAAGAAGGAAGAAGGAAGAAG
>NW_004524587.1:13703550-13734072 GCF_000260255.1 Octodon degus
AAGAAGAAGAAGAAGAAGAAGAAGAAGAAGAAGAAGAAGAAGAAGAAGAAGAAGAAGAAGAAGAAGAAGAAGAAGAAGAAGAAGAAGAACTGGTAAGATGGCTCAGTGGTCTAAAGCACCTACTTAGAGCAAGCTTAGCAAATCACAGGGACCACGGTTCAATCCCCCAGCACCACATGCCAGCCAGCCTCGCCCCCTGGTGGGCTGAGCTGGACACACACACACACACACACACACACACACACACACACATAAATAAATAAAATTTTAAAAAAAGAAGAAGAAAGAAAAATAGGAAGTCCATTTTTATCTGTGTTGTACAGTATAGTAGCAAGTAGCTGGGTATTGAGCACTTGAAATGTGAGTAGGTTGAAACAATATTTTGGATATATTAAGTTAAACCACATTATATTTCTGCTGAACAGTACTATTTAGAATGCTCCCACTTGGGAAGAGATTTTCTTTACAAACTGAGGCATTTAGCAAAGTGGATGAATCAGCCTCAGACTAAATCCTGACTGTACTATTTGGGCTTTGTGACCTTAAATTTCCATTTCCTGGTGTATTAAATGAGAATTATAGCCACTAGCTCTATAAGTTAAATTACTTAGAACAGCAACTGGTTCACAGTTAATTTTTACTTGATGTTAATTAGTATAAATAAAGGAAGCTAATAAAATCTTAAAGGGCAGAACAACAGAAAGGAGAACAAGTAGGTAATTTTCAGATAAATCAAGTGAAAAATTTTTGGGAAAGGTTTTCACTATGTAGCCCAGGCTGACCTCAAACTCAGAGCTCCTCAGCCCTGGGATTACAGGTGTGCATCACCATGCCTAGCCAAGTAAAAGATTTATTACTGGTTAAAGCATAATGGAAAACACTTGCTAAGTATAAGTCATGAGTTACCATGATGGAACCCCTATTTTCTGGCAGTTAATGATGTGGAGGAAAGCTTTCGAGCCATTTACATAAGCACACAATGAAAAACAAATTAGCTAACTTCATTATACATAGGTCTTGACTTCTGTTAATGAGTTGAGGAAGAGCATGATTAGAGGGTGCTTGTACCAAATGACTCAAAACTCAAAGTCTTTCAGACTCCAGGGTTCCTCAGGGGGATGACAGCTTTGTGCTGTGGGAGAGACTCTCTGGACAGGAGTCAGGTACTTAGCTAAGCTCAAGTCTGTGTTGCTGTCCCTGTTAGTCTTGGTCAGAACACTGAGTATCAGTTTTCTCTTAAGAAAAATGGACATAATACCAGGTCTTTTGCAGTTTGTAGTGAGGAGAAAGTGAGATACTACAAATAGAACACTTGGTACACAGTAGGCACTCAATAAATTACTAAATGTGACTTCAGGTGTTCCTTTAATAGAAAAGTCTCTGCTCTTTAGTTGAGAATTTTTGTTCCGGGTCTTCAGACTTTGCCTATAATTCCACGACTTTACTCTCCATTCTCACCTAGTCAGGGGCTAGAAAGATGGTTTCACTTAGTTAAGTATGTTTGTGCACAAATGTAGTGTCTCTGTGGCTTTAAGCATGTTCACCAGTAAAACTATTCTTCTGTATCCAGTTAGCAGACATTATCCCTGGAATGACGAGACAAGCAGCAAAATGGGCATTGTCCATTATAATTTATCTTGAAATTCTGACATTCTTTTTTTGGTTTTGGTTTTGCTTTTGTTTGTTTGCTTGTTTTGAGTTCTGACATCCTAACATCGGTGCATAGCTACTTTACATGAAGCTTTGCTTTTAAAAGAAGGGACATAAATCTGGAAACCAGAGCTCCAGAACCATGTCCTTTTGCCTCCTACAGCAGACCTGGGATCTCTTCACTATTCATTATTGCAGTCCCTGACCATCTTTCCTTTCTCCAGAAGTTCACTTTTTGAACCAAAGAAATGTATGGTAAGCTCTGTGGAGATTTATATTAACAGAACATGTTGGACAATACATACAACAGTCAGATTAGTCTACAGGAAGTGTGGGGAAATGCTTTAGCAGGTGACCAATAGATTTCCTGGGTATGGTGGATGGACTGAGGTAGAGAGAGTCTAAAAGCAGGGACACCCCTGGTTCTGTGTCAAGGCTATTGAGTTTCTGGGCCCAAGTATCAGTGCTAAATTTTTTTGGTATAGTCTTGAAATGTGTGTTTCTCCAATCATTCATTTTTTCTCTTGTTCACTTAGCAAATACTGAATGATATATAGCTGGGGCATGGAATATCTTAAGAATCCTTGACCTGGAGGATCTCAGGATGGCTGGGGAAAGGCATGTCTGTGCATAGAGCAGGCTAAGGAACAAAGGCTGAAGTAACCATAGGCAGTCTGATTAAAGAGGATTGGCTATGCCAGTGTGAAAGCTGTGGATCCCAATGTGACAGATCTAAATCTGAATTTTTAGCACCAAATATGTGGCCTTGGACAAATGATTTAACTTTTCTAAGGCTCATTTTTCTTCATCTGAAGCAATAAAAACAACTTTGCCTGGGCTGCCTTAGTAATTACATGGTAATATATAAGAAAATGCCTCAAAATAATACTATTCTTCCTTTATTGCGTGCTTATAGTAGATCAACCATTTTGCTCAGGACTCCATATGTGAAAAGGACAGCCATTATTATCCCTGTTTTATAGCTGAGGAAAATAATGTGCAGGGCCTGTAACTAACTTGCCTAAGGTCACAGAAGCAGTAAGAGGTAAGACCAGGACCCCAGCCTGGCTAATCAGGCTGCAGAGCTTGCTCTTAACCACTGTGATCACTGCTTTTCTAGTTCAAGGTCAGTAAGACCCCAAGAACAGTCTGGAGGAGGAAGGGATAATTTGTGGTTAGCTTGTGGAGAGGGCTTCAAGGGTGGATAGAATACGGAAAATCTCTGAAGGATGAATAGAGCATGATGAAATGAACAAGGGTAGAAATACCAGTGGTATGTTCTGCAGGCACTGAAATGGCGTTTATATAGGGAAGGGGTGTTTAGAGAGAAGAGTTAGGAAAGCCTTGACTGTCAGACCAACAAGTGTTAGAGAATTAAACATATTCACAGACACAGAGAGGGATATGACATCTGAAACCACTAACAGGCCATTTCCTGAATGTGGGCATTTTGTTGTAGTGCTAAGCATGCTCACCAAATGCACCCAAAGCCAGTGCTTGTCAGGGGCATGGCCAGGCAGTGCCACAGTCCAGTCTTCCTATCAGTGCTCTTCACTTTTCAAAGAATTTGCATGGCCTTCTCTCCTTTGGGCTTGCAAAAGCCCTAGGCAGGAGGAGGGGCAGTCTGCTGCAGGACTGCTGCTGTGTCAAGTGGCAGGCAGCAGAGCCTGCCAGGAAGCACAGATGCCAAGCACAGCTGCAGTGCCCAAATCCAAGCACAAAGCTTAGGAGAGCCCTTCTCTGCAAGGGAGGAAACAGAGGGCTTGCTCCTTGGGCTGAGGCCTTTTCCATGTGCTCTAAAAGACAGACGGTATTGTCTTTCGGTTCATGATTTCCCCACTGACACCCGCAAATGGCTGCCTTGCAGGGTGGCTACAGTGAGGGTCTGAGTTAGGGTCATTGCAAGTCCCACAGCCCTTCCTGGGTGCAGCATTCATAATCAGTGGCCCCCTCCCACACAGAAAGCTTGCTTCACAAAAGGAGATTTTTCTAAACTTGCCATCTTGAACTTATTGTGATTATTCTACCGTAGGCAGCAGGAACTAGAAACCGAGCCCTCTCCTTCTTAAGCTAGTTAGAAGGAAAATCTATCTTTTCAAAAGGCTGCAGTCACAATCTGCACTAGATTTCTCTCCATGGCTACGCCTCTAATAACAATGGAAAACAAAGGCAGGAAGAGAGAGGAATATGGATGCCGCACTTCTTCTAAGAGGCACCTGCAGTTCTGTGGAGGATGGGGAGGTAACTTTCGCAGCTATAAGAGCCTCTTGATGAGTAAAAAAGAGGAGTTTTGATGTGCAAGATGACAGAAGATAAAAGAGATCGTGGCGTCTCACTGTGTATTCTTTGAAAAATTATTCTAGAATTCCAATGCCCTTCACATTCTGGAAAGATAAATACAGGAGTGAGCAAGGCCACAAAGATGTTGCCAAGTTGTCCAGAGATAAGTCCCTAGAAATGACAAACACTGGGTAAGGGAATGTTAAAGGCTCATTGGACCATTGACCCCAATAACAACGTAATTCGACACATGTTGAATGCAACAGATGAATTCTAAAGAACTAAATCAAGTCAGAAAGTCAGAATAATAACAAAGGCACAGATTTTGGAATGGTCGGGCATCAGATACCAGGCTATGTGGGTTACATCAAAGTGGCTTTAGCAGCCAGGCCGCTTTTGCCTGATCTACCCCAAGGCTCCAACACACCAATTCTTAGAGGTTCCTGCAACCAACCCTCAGCATAAGTAGGTGCACTAAGTAGGTGCTCAGATTCACAGCTTGCTCCTCCACACCTAGCTCTAGTTCCTATTCTGTGATAAAGGAAGTAAATGAGACACACTCAATCCCTGCCCTCAGGAATTAGTCAGTTCCAAACAGAACAGGGAATGTAGTGTAGGAAATGTGCAAATGTACCTGGCTATCTCACAGTGCTCCCTTATAAGTGCTTCCTTACACTTCTAGAATAACATAGCCCAACAGGTGAGGTCAACTGGTGTCATACAAGTACTACCAACCTTTTCTCCAATCAGATCTGAGCAGGCTCTGCTGTGGAGCCCAGGGTAGCAGCATAAAGGGTAAGGAGGCAAAGGCTGGTGTCTTTCAGAAACTTATTACAGTCCGCATAGCAATTAACCATTAAGAAGAATATATGCAGTGTGTTATTTCTTGAAACTGTACTTCCGATTTGATTTGAAACTGTCTCATTGCTGTTTATCAATAAAATTTTGGAAAAAAAAAAAGAAACTTATTACATATACAGTGAAAGTGCTCTTCCTTTGTATGAAATGTATTCATTCAATTCATTGCCAGAAGGCCACATGTGGCCCTGGACTGCTGTTAACAAGATCATAAAGTTTTAACATTATTTTGTGATGTTTAGCTATATGTTTCATAACTCAATAGCACAGTGCTTGAGTGCAGACTACATGGCCAAAGCAATAATAGAACACCATGCAGGGGAGGGTGCAGTGCAGCGCTAACTCTACCTCCTGTGCCCCCCACACATAGTTCAACTGAAATCTGTGTGTATCAAATGTTACACATACTTTGGCAAGTAATATGCAGCAATTACGGATAATAGTATTTCAGCCGACCTAAGTGGTATGTGTGCCTGTGAGCACAGGTGTTTATTGTTACTAAGCAGACATGTAGGCTTTCTTATTCAATTATTAAACGTGGGCTGGGGGGGCACTTTGGAAGGGGGCTTGTGTTATTTTATAAAAATAAATTAATACTAAATTATATATATATACTATGTTATATATTGTATATGTGGTTCAAAATAATTCTTCACTCAATACTGTCCAAGTAAGCCAAAAGGCCATCTACTCATGTTTTCTGTACTTTTAAAAAGGATAGGTTCTTGAGATCTTTTGCCTGTAATTAGAGCATACTGCCACAAGGGGCACCATAAAGCACCATGTTTCCCATAGGCGTTGTAGGAGGAGCAAAGCAGATTTTCAGTTAACCCTCAGATAATAAGTTTACGTTAATTGATTTTTTAAAAACTATGTACTTATTTTTATTTACTTTTAATTATACATAATATTTGTACACATTTATAGAGTGCAATATGCTAATTCAATACATGGGTGCCATTTGTAATGATCAAGATAATTAGCAGTTCCATCAATAGAAGGATATACATTTAGTAGAGCCAAGCCATCGTAACCTATATACAGTGAGCAGAGAGTGGTAAATTCATCAATATTCATTTAACAGAATCAATTCCTGCACAGCATCCCTGCCCTTAGGTACTCAGCCCTGCAAGGAGGATAAAGAGACACATAATTACAGTGCAGCAGGGTAAGTGGTATAATGGAGGGATGAACAGAGACAACCAGGAGCATAGACTAGTGGCTAATTCTGCCAGCAGAAAGACACATACACATTCTCATGTGTGTTGGTTTCAGTTGTTAACACCTTAGTTTTAGGGCTTCTTATACACACAGAGAAAAAAAAAACATATTAGAATGCTGTAAGGAATTTGGATTGGTCTGATGAGTGACTGGACATATCACTTACATCTCGACCTCAGTTTCCTAATCAAGTGCTCTGAGAGCTTGGAAGTGATCTTTCTGACCCTGTGGGCTAGCACAGCACAGAAGTTGAAGTGATGACTTTGATTTCTGGGGACCAGAACTGGCCTTGTCCCAGCCAGCCTGAAGGCCTTTTTTGGCACCTGCTTGACTACTACCTGGTGATGCTACCTCTTAATTCTGATGAAATGTTCCATGGGATCCCAGTCAAGACATTTGCCCCATTGGATCTCTGTGTTTGTGAGGTATCAGCCTTCAGTGCATAGTAGAAATGGGCTAGCTCTCCTAAGGCACTGTTTGACTTTACCATCCTTGCCAGAAGCCAGGCTGGTCCCCTTACATGGCCTATTCTACCCCCTCCTAACTAGCAAGCCTTCTGTATTTGGTACAGGGTCTCCCTATGCAGCTTAGATTCCTAGTGATTCTCCTGTTTTCAGCCTGCCATGCCGAGTCCCGTGGAGGCTCAGCAACCTTGGGGGACAGGGCCAGCATCGCATGTGGAGCTAGGGATTGAACCCCAGTCCCTGCGCTTGCTTAAGCAGGTGCTTAGTTCTCTGAGCTATCTTGCTGGCCTCCTAGCAGGCCTTCTAACCTGTGGCCTGTCCCTAAAGCTTCTCTTAGGAAAGACCCCATGTTATCAGGCAGAGATCAGAAGCAGAAGTTACAGATTAGTCCAACCTCTGCCTCTCAGAGTCCCTAGCAGACAAGCCCCTACTCAGCATGTGCTTCCCTCTGGAGACACTGGGCATTAGGCAGTGTCTCCATTCCCCCATCCAGGCCCCACCCTGCTTTTCCAGGCCTCAGACCTGCCACTCTGTGCATGGCAGCACCTTCCCCAGAACTAACACCTCTGTGTTAGAAAAAGCAAGAACAACCATCTTAATACATGTTTTAAATGCCAGAGTTTTTAAATTTAAATAAACCATTTAAGGCCACTAATTTCACTGTAGAGAGTTTTATGTACAATATATTAGAGCCATACCTTATTAAGAAAATAGACAAATGGAAACACTAAAAGAAAAAAAATTGTGCTAAAATTCCATTTACTAGTCTTTAAGAGGCTCTTTTAAAATAATTTGTATACCCAAGAAATTTAACACCTGAGACTATGATGCTCTGTATTAATTTCTAGGCCTGAGCCAGCTCAGATCCCTTACACCCTTATTCTAATCTCTAGACCCAGGATCCTTTCTCTGCGAAGAGCTCAACCCTCCCAGCTAGGATCAGATCTGCTCAGGCTGTCTTTATTAATCAAGAGTGAGAAGACCCTGACCCCCCTCCCCCACTGCCACATTGTGGCAAACATACACACCCTCTGGTTAGGATCTGGATGATCCCTTAACCCCAAGGAAGCACTGGACACCTCCCAGGAGTGGTCTGCCACTGTCCTGCTCCAGGCTTAAAGGACTCCCATTCCGAAATTTAGCAAACAAAGGAAAACCTACAGACGGCGTCCAGAAGGTCAGGCTGTGATAAGCATAGCTGCTTAGGAACCAAACACAGAAATTAAAACATTCACTGGAGGCAAGAGAAGGCAGATCAGTGGAGCGAGAAACAAGATGTCTCCCTTCTAGGTTGCTGCAGAAAAGAAGAAATTGTCTGTGATGGCTCAAAAATCAGAAAGAAAGGAAATGCAAAAAACAAAACACAATGACAAGAGGCCACCCAGAATGATTATGACAATAAATGTAAGCATTTAATATTCTCTTGATGGAAGACAAAGGTTCCCAGATTAAATTAATACAAGAGACTAACCTAAAATAAAACAGCTCCAGGGTAGGCAGAGCTATACCAGGTAAATGCAAACAAAAGAAAAGCATGAGTGGCTATATCAGACAAAGCACAATTTAAGGCAGGAAGCAGCATCAAGCAGAATAAAAAGGGTAATTTTATATTCATAGGAGCAATTGTGAAGGCATAACTGTTCTGAACATTTGTACACTCAGTACTTGAGCATCAAAATACATGAGAGAAAATCTGTTACAAGAAATACAAGAAGCTGGCCAAGGGATAGTTGTAGGAATAAATTTACATACTACTCCCAGAACCTCACCTGAAGTAGCCAAAACATATACAAAAATAGAAAGGAGTAATAGAAGATTAATTAAAAGGTGGACACTGAATTTGACACTGGGCGAAATGATGTTTGCCATGGTTTAAAAGACCTCCAAAGATTGACACTTGTGATATAAAGATTAAATTTAGTACAGATTTTATATGCAGTATGTTTATGATTACAACTTTTAAACCTAAGCCTCAGAAAAACCACTGAAAGAAAACATACCAAAATGTTAATATCTGGTAGGTTTATAAAGCTTAGACTTTACATATTTAAAAATTTTCTTTTCATTTTTTCTTCTAACTTTCTTTAATGATCATATAATATTTTATGGCTTTAAAAATGAACTTTAAAAAAGATAGACTAAGACTCATCCTTATAGTACAGGGTTTATAATTTCCAAAATCTGAAATAGTATTTATTCATGGAGGAGTAGGTAAAAATGTAACTTAAAAAAAGGGGGGCAGCAGACAATAAATTCAGCAGGCCCAGTATAGCCTGGGTCACTCCCTGCTTGACACCATGTTGGCCCTGGTACTGCATTCTCCCAACTCAGCCTCTACACCTCTTTCTGTCTTTACTGCTCCCTTGCCCCCGTTCTGTGCTGTACTGGCAGCTTGAACATGATTGCTCCATATCAGGGTCCTCTTGCTCTTCCCTTCTCTCTGTGCCTCTGGTGACCTTGCCCACTCTTGCATAGGGACACAGGGCCCTCTGGATGGTAAGAACTCCTGATCATCTTGAACCCCAAATGTATCGCAGAACTTGGAGGCTGTACATCAGCCTACACATGGGACATAGCGTCCCACCCCCACCCCAATGTGGGGCAGGGATGGTGGATATACCTGCGGTCCCCTGATACCTGATGTTGGGGCAAAGGGATTGAGTATGAAGCAGGGATGCCCCTGGGGGTGGTGATGAGAGCAGTTAGGCATCCCCAGACAGATGCAGAAGAAGGTTCCCACGAATGAATCAGAATAAATCATCGCCCACTCTATGCCATCTAAAAATAAAACCTATGTCTTTCTCTGATTTAGGGAATTATGAACTGTAGTTATTGCAGTAATCGAGAAAAACAATGATGTTGAATTTTAAAAGCCAAACTGAGGCTGTCCTGGGTCTTGCAATATTCACCTTGGACTTAAGTTTTCTTCTGCCCACCAGATATAACCAGCTGCTAGCTCAAGAGACAGAATCAACCTCACCGAGATTTGCTGGTCAGCGGTTTCTGGTCTGGCCGCCTGTTCATCCTGGGCAGAATGGTCTGCAAATACCCTGAAGTTTTCAAACTACCAGTAAAATGATGAAATCAAGTTTTTAGTCCACTGATGTGGTATGTTAATTTAAAGGCTTTTATAACTACAAGGTACAGATTCTTTTGAAAAGGGCAAAAATAAACTTAAGTACTAATTCTAAACATGCACTCTTATCAATTTCAGCTCCAAATACATACTCCCACAGGAGAGTAAATTACTTTGAGAGCTTTCTAAAATTATTACCTATAATTTTTCTTATTTTCCTAGGCCTGGATTGCTATCTAGTTACCATTTTATTTTGAAAGGCAAATGTGCTTAAGACCATTTTCTTTTGGAAAACAATTTCATGAAATCCTATGCAGCAATCTGGTTTTGGAGTAGAGATGTTGCTAAGAAACCTCTAGCAAGTCACTTAACTTTTCTAATTCACAGCCTCCTCTTCTTATAAATGAAAAAAGAAAAAAAGTATTCCCTACCACAAAAGACTGTTAAAACAAAAATCATGTTTCCTAAGTGCCTGATACAGTATCTGTCTTGAGGCAGGAACTCAGTAAACAGCAGTTATTATTCTCATAGCGAACCGTGGTCTTCAGCCTCCCTCTCCTGCACCTGCATGTGATAACTGACAGTCAACGTGGGACAATCCATGAGGTTTTATACACTCCCAGCAGAACAGCTCCAATTCCATATACCTCACCCTCTCACTCAAGAAAGGTCAGAGGGCACTAATTTTGACTACAGTTAATTCAATTACAGGAAAAGTCCTTAGGACCTTTGCTTCTTCAATTTTTAAAGTAAATTAGTCCCAAACTTCATTGCTTTATCATCGGTAACGAATAAATGGGGATGCATTATAAGTTCCAATTACTTGAGAGCCCATTTTCAGGGAACTAGACCTAACGTTACGTCCCTGGGAGTCAGCAACCTGAATTGCCACCTTCACTATGTGAGATGGGAGGGACTACTTCCTTGCCATGCGAGACTTTCAAGTAACTGGGTACCTAGGGCCACATTTTCTTCCTCCCTAAAACTTTATTCTCTCACTGGTACAGTGCCTTGCCTCTAGCTGACAGCTAATAAATGTTTCATGAATAAATGCATCTGAATTCTGCCCCCACACTAGTACGTCCCTGCACTGGGACTGGCAAATGTGCATTATGAGCCAAAATCAGGTCAGATGACCTGGCTTCCAGCAATAATGTGCACAGAAGGCAATGATTAAATAATGCTCGTCTGCGCACTTGACACAACATTCTGCAGCCACTGGAAATGATGCTCTCGAAGACTCAGAGGCCACATGGAGACGCATCTAACATTAATTGAATAAATAGACCATAAAGAGAGTGTCCTGGTCCAAGCATTATGCTCATGGGCCCAGACTGAAGAGGAAGCCAAACAGAAATTGTTACTATGAGAGCAGCATGATTCTGCATGCTGTGTTTCCAGATTCTCTTCCATGTGGCTTTTATAATGAACAGTACGGTGGTGAAGAAAAGGCCTTAAAGACTGGAAATTAGCCTAGCGCTTCTTCACTAGTATGTGGCCAAACTCAATGTGCTGAACTCAGAATGAAGGCTGAGGAGCCAGATCAGGGGAAGGATGGCTAAGCCAGATCCATTCAAGAAGGAAATGTAGACTTGAACCAAAATAGCTGCCGTGCTCAGCCTCAGAGTGTGAATTTCTCATCCTCTTCATTTATTGATATCTATGAAATTGATCCTTAACACAGGATCGCAACCCATACCTCTGGCAGTGTAATCAATCAAAAGCACAAGTGGAGAAGCAGTAGAAACTGCTCCAAACATTTGCAAAGGGACACAATGGTGGGCCTTGTGGAGTCCTACTTGCTATCTCTGAAATGTTCCTGCACATTACTGGAAGAGAAAAGTTGCAATTAGAGTGGAGTGGAGAGGGAGAGAGGTTGGGGTGTGTTTTAGTCCTTTTTCTATTGCTATAACCAAATGTCACAGGCTGAGTTATGAAAAACAAATATTTATATAGATTATGGTTCTGAAGGCTAAGTCCAAGATCTGATGGCCTCATCTGGTAAAGCTCTTCATGCCAATGAGACTTTCTGCAGAATCCCAAGGTAGTATAGGGCATCACTTGGCAAGACAGATCACCCGAGCTTATCAGGCCTCATATTTATATAAAGCTACACTCCCATAAGGCTACACATTAGTAACTCCACTGAACCTTAATTACCTCCTAAAGGTCCTACCTGTCTAACACCAGGCAGATTAAGTTTCAACCCTGTTAATATGACACAGTGGGGATTAAAGTTCACCATGAGTTTTGGTAGAGATATTTGAACCTTAGTGGGTATGCCAGATGTTGGAGGAAAAGGCCTGGGGGAGGCAGCTTCTGCTGTGGTCAGTTCAAAGCTGACCTCCCTTACACTCATGCCGGAAGCTTGGCCCCACTTAAAGATCCTTTCCTCACTGTAGACCCAGACTTTATTTCTGTCTCTAAAGACATGTCCTGTTTCTTGGTCAAGGAATAGTTTCCTTCCTTGGTCTTCAACTTCTTCATTTAGGAGGGAACCCGGAAGGGCACAACCCACAGGTCTTAGGGAGACTCATCACTGACAAGGATAACTCAAACAGGTCAGCATTAGTCCTGGGCCACATCCCCCCACTCCTTCCCAGCCAGGGTACGCATAAATCTACTGTCCTGCAGGCCTGGGAGGAAGAGCCTGTGGTGCCTACAATTTGTGTCCCCAAGCTCCTTCTAGTAGAAACAACTGTTCTCCTGGAATCAGTATGAGAGCTTTGAGCCCGTGTCCCTGAACCTACCCAGATTCCTATCAGAAAATACAGCTCAGCACCAAGGTTTCCAAGGCAGTTAGAGTCCCCTGATCACTGGTGACAGAGGCTTACTGAATTTTTCAGAACGATCTTACTCAAGCACATAGTACTAAGCAGCCCTCTGGCAACCCCAATTACACTGAGGTTTGCAGGAGCTGGCCAGTAGCTTGACTGGATTGCATCCCCCTATATCTAGCAGGAAAGCTAGCAGTCCTTGGCTTTGCCCCACTATAGCCTAGGTCACCATTATCCAGCCCTGGGGTTTCCATGTACCTTACCTTGAGGACAAAGATCAACTCTACATCTATAATCCTGCAGTGACTTGAATACTTACCCAGTCTACGCTGCCTATGGTACATGGTGGTTGGCCATCATCCCCCACAGGTTTGATTACATCAAGATTTGATTACATCACTGAGACTCCCTTGGGTTGGCCAGACTTGCCTACTCTGATCATAATCACCATTGTCTACTGGGATTTCTGACATGATTATAGTCCTTAGAACCCAGAATCTAATGGGTCATAGCCTTCCGTGAGCTCTCTGTGCATACCTCCTTGATATGCCCATGTGTGTCCATGAGCCAAGGACCAAATGTGATCCCCTTTGCCCCTAATCTAGGCCCAGACACAGATGTAGGGTTCTATGACATAGGGAACTCGGGTACTGCCTCTGGCAAAGCCCTCTTGTTCACGCTTTGGCTCCTTGATGTCCACTTCCCACCATGACCTTACAGGAAGCCCTTTCCTCCACGTGACTAGGTCTGCTCTTGACCTTTGAAGTCTAGCCACAAGACCAAAAGCTGTTGCTACACTCCTTTGAAAGTCCAAAGGAAGAAGTCCCCTCTAGAATAAGCCAGCCAGGCCTTTCTGCTGCTGCTCCATTTACTGACTCCATATCTGCATGGGGGTGGGGGGGAAGGACATACTCAATTTGCAAATAGAAACCGAGTGGCTATGTGAGGCAGGCTGAGTGACTCTTCTACTGCAAACGTTGCCTCTGAAATACCCGTCATACATTTGTCCTAGTCTTTCTAGTTTATTGCCTTCTGCCTCCTAATATCTTTTTTCCATGGCCAAATTTTCCCCGGCACTGCTCACAGAAGCAAAAGGGCCGTCAAGCTGGAACTCTTGGGTCATTAGCTACTGTAAGTGGAGTCAAGTGAGTTTGTCTCCACGGTGATGTTTATTCCTTGGTTCCCAGGAAGAGACTGCTGCTCAGAGGCTCCAAAACAAACAAAGCAATGGGTTGTGAGTGAGGGTGGACTAAGCTCACAGGAAGTCTAGGATCCCTGGCAGAAGAACTGAAGGTGCTCCCATTTGGGGCAGACCTATTAGCTGTCCTGGAGTTGTCCCCTCCCTGGTGCCCCTTGATGATATCTCATCTTTCCTTTGCACTCCAGGTCTTAAACAAGGGACTAGATCCTCAGCTGAACCCATCTTGTTCCTGCCTCTGCTTTCTAAGCCCCTCCTCTCTCCTCTTTCCTACCCACTCCCTCCTTCCTTTCTCTGATTTAATGTCTCAGCCCCCACATTTAGAGGTGGCTGCTGATAGTGTGCATAAGCACCCCCCAGTCATTTTCAATTCCCTTCCCACTCCTGTAACCCAAATGAAAGATGTTACATAGCCCCCAACCTAGGATTATCCCGTGGACTACTGCCTATAGCTCTAGGATAGTGCTGTTAGGTATAGTAACCAGTAGTAACATGCAGTTATTTTTTTTTTCTTTTCAAGACAGGGTCTTGCCATGTAGTTCAGGCTGGGCTTGAATTTACTGTATAGCCCAGTTTGGCCTCAAACTCATGGCAATCCTCCTGCCTCAGCCTCCCGAGTGCTGGGATTACAGGTATATACCACCTCACCCAGCCAACAGCTGTTTAAATTAAATTAAAAATTCAGTTTTTCAGTCACATTAGCTATACTTAAAGTGCCTAATAGCCATGAGTGGCTAGTAGTTACCACTGGAGATAGATGCAAATATAGAATATTTCTACCATTGCAGATAATTCAGTTGGACAGTGTTACCCCAGGCCTCAAGATGTTTTAGGGTAGGAGCTGGTGAGATAGCTCAGTGGTCTAAAGTGCCTGCTTAGGCAAGCTTAAGCACAGCAGTCTAAAGTGCCTGCTTAGGCACAGGGACCAGGGTTCAATCCCCAGCACCACATGCCTCACTAGGGTCCAGGCATGGTGGTGCACTCCTGCAATCCCAGCACTGGGGAGGCTAAAAGGTAGAGGATCACCATGAGTCAGAGCTGCACAGTGAGACCCTGCCACAACCCAGTACATTTTTTAAAAAAGATATTTTAGGGCTCTGATTCTTTCACTAAATACTTTCACTCCTCCTCCTAGCTTTTCCCTGTCATCTGCAAGTTTGACCCAACAGAGATGCAGAACCATCTTCTCTGAAATCAGACAGACTGATTTAAGTTTTTTATTTGAATTGCTGAATGAATTTAGGCTGTTCTTCATCTGTTAAATAGAAATAATCATACCAACCTAGTTGGACTGATGGGAGGATTTAATAAGGAAATTGAAAGTATTCGACAGAAAGAAGCAATCCACAAATGTAGTTATTGTTCTTATTATTGACAGTCCAGGGTAAAAACTGAATCAGGAGAGATTTAAGTGTGTGCACTTGGGTGGGGTTAGAAAATGAGTGCAATGACAGAAACAGATGTAAAGAGTGTAGATCTGTCCCTCAGCCTCATGGGGATATTTCTATTTTGGGTGCTGTTTCCTCACCCTATTGATTTTAAATCAATTGTTAAGAGCTTTTCATTGTTTCACAGCTTTCTGAATCATGTCTCTCTCAAATATTCAGCAGTTACTGCTGGCAACCTCCATCAGTGAGTCACTTATACACAGGGAATGAGCTCCGCAGCAGCCAGGAGCTGCGAGACCTACCAGGGCCAGCTTCAGGGTGCCTGGAGGAGACCTGTGGGAGCTTCTTGGTATGGTTAGGAACTGGTTGTGACCTGGGTCAGCTGGCTCACCACGCTTTCCTTGCTCTTCTTTGTGTCTGGTCCCAATAATAACATAAGGGATGGTATTGTCAGAGATCAAATGAGGTTATCAAATCAATATGCATTCTTGGGGCTGGTGAGATGGCTCAGTGGTCTAAAGCACCTACTTAGAACAAACTAAGCTAATAAAGCACAGGGACCGCGGTTCAATCCCCCAGCACCACATGCCAGCCAGCCCCGCCCCCCTGGTGGGCTGAGCTGGCCACACACACAAAATAAATAAATAAATAAATATTTTTTTTTAAAAAATATGCATTCTCTTGTGGATGCACTTGTGTTTGACATCCATGCGGCCTAGTTCTACACCAGACCTTAGTAGATGATCTGCAAATGTGTTAACTAGATGCCCCATCACTTAAAGATCTTATTTAGAACTGTGCTGTGCACTTTGTAAGAGTGGAACGGGATTATTAATGCTGTAATGGATATGATGGTCTAAAATGGAGCCTCTGTGATATGTTTATCTTTGTTTTATCTTAAGTGTGAAGTTTATTTTCCTCAAGAAAAAGATGGTCTACAGTAAGCAACAGAGATCCTTCCTTCTTTCTGGCCAAACCCATTTGCTCAGCACTTCTGAGACTCTTTCACATACCAGGCTCTGTGTCTTGTGCTGGGGGTATGTTGTTGACCACAGAGACACACATGTTACTGACTTCCCTTCAGCAGAGGACAGGGGAGGAAGGCTAGAAAACCCAAGCACCATCCCTTCTGGTTGGTTTACCTCTTTCTCTTGCTCTTTTAGTTGCACTGCTTGGTGTCCACATTCACACCACCCAGCTCCAGCCTAGGCTGCCTAGGCCAAACAGCTTGTTGACTATCCCACCAGCCCCTCGGCTGAAGGTTCACTCATCCTCATCTTGCAGTGCTAACGATAATCCAAAGAGCTTAGGGTCAGTTTCATTGCTTTCCACTGGGACCCAAACCGTCCTGCACCTGTCCTCACAATTCCATTCGTTTCTGTTCTTTTTACTTTTCACCTTGGATCTGCTCCAAGGGGCTAATGAAACAACTCTGGTTCTTTAGGTGGTCTCTCCTTGTCTCTTTGTCTTCATGGTGTCCAATGGAGTTTGCCATTTACTTCCCATAGCTCCTACATCACACAAGCCAATGGGTTCTGTCTCTGTCTGTGTCTGTCTGTGTCTGTCTGTCTGTCTGTCTGTCTGTCTGTCTGTCTCTCTCTCTCTCTCTCTCTCTCTCTCTCTCTCTCTCTGGCATTTTGAGACAAGGTCTTGTTATGTAGTTCAGGCTGGCCTTGAGCTCACTTTGTAGCCCAGGCTGGCCTTTAACTCACATAATCCTCCTGCTCAGCCTCCTGAGTGCTGGGATTACAGGCATATACCACCATGCCCTGTGCTGGTTTCTCTTCAATAGAGGATGAAACTAGTCCCCTTTTCTCCCCCATGCAAAATCCAGCTACTGACACTTGGTATGGAATCTTGAAACCATCAGGATGGAGGAGACCACTTGGCAGGCAGGGCTCCTGTCTGTCTCCCTCACCCCCAGTAGTCTATTTCTTTTGAACAGGAAAGATTCTCTTCATTACCAGTTCCAGTCTTGGCTGTACCTCTAGGGACATCCATGAGCTTCACTTGTATTTCTCATGTACTGAGAATTGACAACCAAAGGTCTGAAGCCAGAGATTCTGATTCTAGCCTGTGTAAATCCAATTGTCTGATAAGGGGGGTGGGTGCTATCAACACCCTCCCACAGGCACCATCTCATCAGACAAGGCCCAGAGAAGTTTGAGCACTTTTAATTAGGGGGCATTTCCTTGTGAAAATGCTTCTAGTCTATAGCAGTCATTAGGGAAAGTTTTTAGAATACCACAGCATCTTATTGTGTATTCTGGTGCTGGGCACAATGCTGAAAATCTACATGGATTATATCCTTTCATCTCTCAGCTATCTAATGATGTGGCTACTGAGATTACCTGTGTTTTACAGATGAAAGTGTCGAGATTCATACATGGAATTAATTTACCCAGGTCACAGTGGAATCAAGACCAGATTGACTTGGTGATCTGTTAACCACAATGCCACATGCCCTGGCACACAACAAACTCTTCAGCTGGTTCTTAGGAGTCACAGGGTCTCTCAATGGGTAGTCTCCTATGGCTCCCATAGTACCAATGCATGAAACAGACAAGGTCAGGCTCACAATTCAAAATCCCAAGATATGCTTTAGGATAGGTACATCCCACTATGTATACACAAGATATGAGGACATGGTGGTACTCTTGGTTGAAGGGAGGAGCCAGGAGAAACTGTCATTCCTAACAGCCATGGTAAGGAACAGGAGGGCTGTAGGCACCTCTTGCTCTGGGTATCAATCTACTATTCTTCCTTTTGGGCTGGCCCAGTAGTCCCTACAGGATGCCAAGGGACTCAGCCAGAACTCTGCTGCTCTTCCCTCCAGTGAAGCAAAAAGAAGGACTTGATAGAACAGCTACCCACAGAAAATGCACAACTGACTCCCCTGGCTTTGTGTGAGGAGCCTCTGGATTGGGCCGAAGGCTGTTGCAAACTAGGCCCCTGGTCACTGTGGACCTACCCACCCTCAGTGTTTGCGGCCACCCCAGCTGAGGTCTCTAGGCCTTCCCTCTTACCAGGACTGCTCTGCTGGATGACAGCACCCCACAGCTCTTCACGCTCCCTTAGCTACTCCTGGCTGCAGAGCTGCCACATTAGTCTCTATGACTCCCTTCACCTGGGCCAGTCCCTAAGCCATCTTTCCTCTCTGCTCAGTGCCAAGCTTAGCAAACAGCTGTTGGTGGGCACACAATGGGGCAACCCAAGGCCCTGTCCAACCCTCAGGCAGAGGTCTGAGGTAGAAGGATAAGACCCTGAGGAAGAAAGATCTATCCCAGTTTGCTGGTAACTCCCAGCAAAAGGCTTCAGCCTGGGGAACCAGATCATAAGATAAAGAAGAAGCTATGAATTCTGAAATCTTTTTGGCACCATGGTAGTGCTGATGAGGAGACCAAAACCCTGGGTCAAAGTCCTGGCCCCAAAACTATTTTAAATCAATCACTTTACCTCATTGAACCTCTTTTCCTTAACTGTAAATTGGGGTAATACCAAAACCTACTCATAGGTTGTGGAGATCAAAGGCTGATAACTTTTTAAATGGCTTTGAAGGCCCCCCGAGAACAGTGTGAATGTTAATGATTCCAACTAAAATTTTTTATACCAGGGTGGGATTGTATAAATGTACAAATGGTTAAAAAAAAATTGATCCTTTTCAAGGAATTCAGATGTTTTAAGATAAAAGTTTTTCACTTTTTTTTTTTGGTACCAGAAATTGAACTCAGGCCCTCGCACTTGCCAGGCAGGCACCAGGCTGCTGAAGTTCTTCGCTTGAACTCTCTCTTATTGAGGGAACCAGTCCTGCCCAGCCAGACACTCTAGCAGCCCCACTTGGCCTCCCTCTTAGTGCCAGGAGCATCCTTAGCAGGGAGAAACTCACCCACTGTTCCCTGGAGGAAAAGGAGACTGTGTAAGAAGCACTTTGCAGCAGCTCAGATCCTTGGCCATGGGGAAATGTCCCTCCTTTCCTCCCAAGCCCTCAGCATCATCAAAACTACAACAGAATCTGAGTAGGAGGTGGACTTCCTCCCCACACTTCTCCCCTGACCAGGCCCTCAAGCAGCTGGTCCTACTTTTTTGACAACAGCAAATGTTGTTTTCCTCCTATGAGCCCTTTCCAATCCTCTGCTTCCTGGATATTCTTCAAGCTTCTTCTTCTTCTTCTTTTTTTCTTTTTCTTTTGGATGGGGGGACATATATTCCTTTGTCCCGCCCAAGTACCTGACCCAGCCCAAACAAGGAGCAGGCATAACATCTATGGCTTCCTTGACTATAAGAAAGGGGAGAGGTTGACCCTAATTCTATGAGGACCTCCACAAAATCAAAATAAACCTCCTCCCTCACCTAGAATAAACCCTACCACCACCTACTGAGGATTTCTGCTTTGATGTAACCATACTAAGGAATTTATTATCATACCATTTTGGAGGTCAGAAATCCAAAATCAATTTCATTGACCTAAAATCAAAATGTCAGCAGGATGGCATTCTTTCTGGAAGCTCTAGGGAAGAAGTCATTTCCTTGCCTTTTCTAACTTTTAGGGGCTGCCTGCCTTTCTTGGCTTGTGGTTCCTTCCTCCATCTTCAAAGCATGTTGTCTCAGTTTCTGTTTCTCCCATGATCGTCTTCTCCTACCATTGGTATTCTTCCTTCCACTTATAAAAACATTTCAGATTATACTGGATCCCATCATGATAATCCAGACCCTCTCAAGATCCTTAATTACACTGACAAAGTTCCTTTTGTCATATAAAGTATATTTATAGGTTTTGAGACTGAATCATGGATGGATGTCTTACAGGGGCAGTATTCAGCTGATCATAGAGGTAGAGGTAGGCCCCTTACACCCTGAGCCTTGGTTTCTTTGATCATGGGGGGGGGGGGATGCCCAGCTCCTTAGATTCAATGTGGACTGACTCAGTGGTGACCTAAAGTGTCACTGGCTCAGGAATTGAAGCTGAGCTATGAGTGTGAGTATTCACTCCTGATTGAACTAGATAGGATGTGCCTGGAGATGGTAGAGTTGAGGGAAAGAGATTTCAACTTGGTTGTTTTACTGACATGACTTCTCCAGAGCAGTGGGACAGCCCGTATGAACTAACAATGCCAAGTTTGTCATAGCTTTACTAAGCCCAGTACTTGACACAGGGGGCAGAAATGCCCAACAGAGTGGGTCTGTCTGATGGCTGGAGGTCATGTCATGAACTCTGTGCAAGGCCCCTCCTTCTCCTTCATCCCACCTCCAGGCAGGCACCACATCCTGACAATCTTCTTTCTAAATGTCACCCAAACCCTTTCTCTCCCCACTCCATCATGGTGCTGTGGCTGAGCTGGGAGCCCACCCCTGTTCCTCTGGCTCATGACCATACCCCTTCTTGATCTTACTGCTCTGATCTCGCCCTCTTCCCTCCTACAAGAATATCATCCTACAGTTATGCCAAAGCACAACCTTTGGCCACACCCCTCTCTGCTGTGCAACCCACCCCCCATCCTTGGGAGGAGGGCCAAGCTCTTTACCCTGAGTTATGCAGTATCTTCTCACCTTCCTATAAGTCAGAGCTGCAGCAGACCGGCAGAGGGGTGAGAGCACAGGTGGAGACGGGGATGAAGCAGCAGAGGAGAGGATGGGTGTATGGTGCTAGTGTTTCAGGGGCAGCCCTGACTTTAGAGGACCTTGTGTGGAGATGCAATAGGCCTTACAATGCTGATAGGCAGAGGCCAGGAGCTACCTCAGTCCCAAGGTAGGCCAGCACCTGGCATTAGATTGAACCCAGGTTCACAGATGGGCCTGCCTCAAACACAAAATGACTTATGAGCACTGGATATTGTAAGTCGGGAAGAACAAGAGGGAGGTCTCTCTGCAAATGACTTTGGCCAAATCCAGGGATGAGGAATGCCCACTGGTCCTAGCTGGGCTGAAGGCCAGGGCTTGCTGAGGGAGTGATTTGGTCTCTTTCTGCTCCAGCTGAAGACATATTAAATGGGCTCAGGGATCCAACCTAGCTGAGTCACTGCCATGAACCTTAATTAATGCTTGCAAAGCACTGTGAAGTCTTGACTGAGAGGCTTCACATGAACACGGAATATCTTATTAATCACTGTGACAGCACCAAGTGGGGTGGCCTAGGGGGCAGTTGTCTCTGTGCACAGAACAATGGACGGTTAAATTGTGATTTTGAAGTAGTCCTGACCAGCTGGCTCAAAAGCAGCTTAGCTGAAGGAGGCAGGGCCATCCTGCAGCCACTTAACTCACTGGCCCTTATTGTCCATGCATTAAGTAGAGCAATAAAACCTCCCTCCCTGCTGGGCAGGGATAATAGGACTGTGGGGGAATGGTGAAGCAACCCTTTTAATCCCAAGTAACCAGTCTTGACAAAGTGGGCCAAGTGGAGGACATACAGGCTCTGCATCAAGCTGAGAATATTTGGTCAAGTTTCTCAACCTCTCTGAGCCTCAGATTTCTCACCTGCAAAGTGAAATAATAATAACCATGCCTTTTCTCTCACAGGACCATGTAATTCAAATGACATGTACATAAAAAGGCCTTGGTGCTTTATAATAGTAGTATCAGCAAAAAGAATAGTAACGATACCAGTAATAAGAACAGTAACAACAGTAATATCAGTGATAGGAATAACAATAATAGCAATAACAGATAAGGACCATGTACATACCCTTCTAAATGCATTTCAATGATTAGCTACTCTGATTTCTATTTTACACATGAGAGGGACCAGAAACAAAGTAGGAAAGTGACTTCCAAGTTCCCACAGTTACTGAGAGATGAGGCTGTGATATGGGTCCCGGCAGTCTGGCTCCAAAGTCCCTTTCTCTCCCCACTCTCTGATGCTGCCTTTCTCATTATTGTCATTATACTCATTTTGGAAATCAGGCTTCATTATTATCATCATTATTGTCATCAGCATTACAAGGGGTAAAGGAAAGCTGGTCCCTGAGGCATCTGTGGTCTGTCAGTGTCAGGGAGAAAGCCCTGATCATCTTTGAGGGAGTCCCCTATCTCCCATGTGAAGGAAAGGAAAATATTGTTATTAAGATGAAGATGACTGGGCATGGTGGTGCTTGCCTGTAATCCTAGCATTTGGGAGGCTAAGGCAGGAGGATGGGATGGCTGCAAGTTTGAGGCAAGCCTAAGCTACTAGAAAGTTCAAGGCCAGCTTGAATTATATAATAGGAAGACCCTCTTTCAAAAGAAAGGAAGGAGGGAAGGAAGGAATAAAGGAAGGAAGGAAGGAAGGAAGGAAGGAAGGAAGGAAGGAAGGAAGGAAGGAAGGAGTGCATGGGAGTTCTTAGGCTCAAGGAGATATGTAATAACTGATTTTAGGAAATGATTGTCATCAGATGCTCAAACAGACTAAAAAGCCTATCCCACCCTTCCTGTCTCTTGGCTATGCTTGAGGAAGGCATTTTCTTCACAGCTATGAGACATGCCAGAGGGTGATAGAGCAAGAGATCCCAGGTTACCTACACATTAATCTATCCTCTTGTGCTGGCTGAGCTCTCAAAGGAAAGTTGCTGCTGCATGCTACAAAATCTTCAGTCTGGGCATGGTGGTGTGTGCCTGTAGTCCCAGTACTCTTAGAGCTTGAGACAGTAGGATTGAAAGTTTAAGCCTGGGGCTGGGGAGATAGCTCAGTGGAATAAGTGCTTGCCTGGCAAGAGCAAGGTCCTGAGTTTAATCCCTGGTACCACCACATACACACACACACACACACACACACACACACACACACACACACACACACAAACTTTCTAGAAAGTTTAAGCCTAGCCAAGGCAATTTAGCAATTTAGTAAAATAGTATCTTGAAACAGAAAATAAAGAAGGGATTTCTGGAAAAATGGCAGAGAGGTAAAGAACAATAACTGAGCCCCTCTAAGACTGAGAACTAGACACTGGAAAATAACTTAGAGTAAAAAACAGAGAGAAAAGTAGATTCCCTGAGAACCAAAAAGGATCTGGCAGAAAAAGTAAAACCTACAGAGAAATTGAAGAGATAAAACAAAACATGGAGGAGAGAAGTGACAATCTGCACTTTGCCCTTGGTTCCCAGCGCTGGCCCATAAAAAGGAAGACCAAGTCTCCAAAGTGAAATCAGAAATGAGGTGATGGAATGAGCCAGCAGGTGCTGTGGGCTTCAGGGAGAGTATCGGATTCTGCTTCCATGTGAGTCCTTTGATAGGAGACAGCTGGTTGGTGACTCTAGCTCAGGAGCCTGCCATATCCCCCGGACAGAGCAGCCAACAGGAAACCTTCCACTCAGGACTCCCAGGGTTATGTTCCCACAGTGACTGGGTGAGGGACAGCCAAAGTCAAGGAGGGAGTCAAGGTCAGGCCAGAAGGAGACTTCCTGAGAGGTTTAAGCTGAAGGACATAGGCTTTGTTCCCATGGCCAAAGGTCAGGCTCAGCCTGAATTGCTCTGGACTTGAACGTCACTGCATTGGTGCTCTTGGCCCAGTCCTACTGCATCCAGCACAGATGTGGGGTCTGGTTGCTTTCTTTACCTACAAGCATGAACAGGGACACATCTTGACATGGACACGTGCCATAAAATTGTAACTCCTAGAAGAAAACCACATGTTCAAAATCACAGAGAAATTTCTTTTTTGTTTGTTTTTTGTTTTAGGTTTGTTTCTGTTTGGTTTGATTTCTGTTTGGTTTTGGTTAGGTTTAGGTTTTTTGTGAGTGTGTGCATTGTTTTTAGTTTAGTTTAGTTTTTTTCTTCTTTCTATTCCTCCTTTCTTCTTCACCATTCTATTGGGGTTAGGAGAATTTTTCTTTTATCTTTCCTTGCTTCTTATCTCTTTACTTCCTTTTTTCTTTTTTTCTTTCACTTTGATTGATAGATAGTCTCATAATATAGTTCAGGCTGACCTTTAACTCACTACGTAGTCCAGCCTGGCCTCAAATTCACAGCAGTTCTCACGCTTCAGCCTCCTGAGTGCTAGGGTTAAAGTCATACACCACATACCTAGCCTTATTAATTTCCCAATAGTTAACTCTATAAAATTACTTTTGAATTCTCTTTTAACATTAGTGGAGATATAGTTGTCACATGTATTATATGTTAGTTTTGAGTTACTTATTGGGTTGTCTTAATGTTTATACCAAATTATAGCCTTTTTTCTCCAGGGTTAAGGTGGTTCATAATTGGTTCTTATGGTATGTTAATATCCAGTTTGTCTTGGATGACACAGCCATACCTCAGTTCATGAACTTAATTTGTTCTATGATTTTGGAAAAGATGGCTACATTTGTGTTTGTGTAGAAAAGATGGCCAAGGTCGTGTTGTTACCTGGTGCAGAGTCTGCAAACAAAAACAAAATTCTTCAAAACACTTCTGTTTATGAACAAAATAGTCTGAAAACAAAAGCATTCTTGAACTGAGGTAACTCTGTACTGTTGTAGCTGATTTGCTTAATATTACCAGGATTGCAAAATTGTCACTGTTACTCTGTAAACCAACACTGAGATTACCTCTGTGATATTAACAATGCTAACATTCCCAAAGCACTTTGTCCTTGGGCTAATTACACTGCATCCTCCCTCTTAAATTAACCAAGGTTAATTTAGGGGCTGAGGCAAAGGACTGTAGTTATCTATGCCCAAAGTACATCTCTGAAAAGCAACTAGGAAGATCTCTATACTAGCAACAATGTCTTTGTGCTATAAGTATCCACAAACCTCAGCACAAAAAAAAAAAAAAAAAAAAAAAAAAAAAAAAAAAAAAAAAAAAAAAAAAAAAAAAAAAAATAGAAAACAATAGAAACATTAGAATACAAATGTCTTAGTTACTTTTCTAGTTGCTAAAGTGAAATACACAACACCCAAAGTTAAAGAAGGAAAGGTTTACTTTAGCTCAGTTTGTAGAGGTTTCAGTTCATATTCAGCTGGCTCTGAGACAGGGTGCCGTGGCAGAGGGGAATGGCAGGGGAGAAACGGTCCATGGCAAGGCAGGCAGAAAGTAGCAGCAGCAGCCTTCCTTATGCTTTCTCTTTCGTTCCATACAGGCTACAAGCCTATTGGCTGGTGCCACACATAGTAAAGGTAGGACTTCCCATTATCCTCACCCAAAACTACACTAAATCAATCAGTGCACTAACTTAGTTGTCACATACCCTTAATCCATATTCGCACACTCTACATCCAGCCACCAAAAAAACCCCACCTATGAGTACATAAAATTTCAAAGGCACTATAAAAACAAGGAAACAAAATGAGCTTAAAACTCCCAACTCCCCTAAAGCCAATCCAGGAGACATCAATGGGGCAGGATACCTTAAGTCACACACCCAGTTATTCAAAAGGATAACAAAGGAGGTTAGAAAACAGATCAAAGAGTACTCAGATGAATCACAGGAAATATAAAACAGATAACAGAAATAGCTTTCAAAAGATACTAATAAGAAGCTAAATGAAATGTCACAAAAATACAAATGACAATAGTGTATAAGAACTACAGTGTATGAAAATATTTCAGTCATGGGCTGGAGATGTAGCTCAGCAGCATAGTGCCTGCCTAGCAAGCGCAAGGCCCAGAGTTCGATTCCCAGTACCAAAAAAAGAAAAGAAAAGAAAAGAAAAGATTTCAATCAGAAATCTAGTAGATTAAAAATTATATTGAGGGCTGGTGAGATGGCTCAGTGGTCTAAAGCACCTACTTGGAACAAGCTTAGCAAAACACATGGACCACGGTTCAATCCCCCAGCACCACATGCCAGCCAGCACCGCCCCCTGGTGGGCTGACCTGGCCCCACACACACACACACACACACACACATAAATAAAATAAATAAATTTAAAAAAAAATTATATTGAAAGTATAGATAGCAGAAGAGACCAATGTGAGGACAAAATTTCAGAAATAGAAGACAATGATGTTTTCAAGACCAACACTCAAAAACATCTTAAAAAGCAACAAGAGAATATGAAAAATAGATCTAACACTTGTGTCTTAGTTACTCTTCTCTCGTTGCTGGGACAAATACCCGACACTCAAAATGAAGGAAGGAAAGGTTTATTTAGCTCACAGTTACTGGACGTTTCAGTCCATATTCAGCTGGCTCCGAGGCAGAGCAGCACAGAGCAGAAAGCAACCTATTGCAGGGCAGCAAAGAGCAAGAGCACAAAAGGAGGAGTAGCAGCAGCTCAAGCAGCGGGCTTCTCTTCCCTCCTTACATTGAAATGCAAATTACCTGCCACAGGGCAGGTGGAGCATCCACACCCATCATAATGAATCACAAACTCCAGAAGCCACCCAATGACTGCATGAGGCTTTGGGGGGACACCTAGACACAAACCATAACAACTTGCTATATGACACAAAGAAGACAATCTAAATGTAGTTGAAATAACTGAAAAATCAGGAGACAACACAATGACATAAAAAAATCTGTTCGCAAAAATAATGGCAGAAAGCTTCCCAAATATAGGAATAGAAATAAACATACTGATAAATGAGGCATGTAGAGCCCAAATAGCTATGGCCAAAAGACCACCTCTCTATGCCACATTATACCCAAACACCAGCCGTTTATTACAGAGACAAAGTCTGTTAAAATTAATGAAACATACACAAAGGTAAACCCATTAGAATTACAACAGACTTCTCTACACAAACCTCAAAGGCAAAACAAACAAGCAAACAAACAACCTGAAAGGCAAAGAGGGCTCCTAATGAAGCGTTTCAAACCCTTCAAGACAACAACTGACCCCAACATAAGTACCCTGCAACATTTTCCCTCAAAATTGACAGAAACATAAGGTATTTCCACAAGGCATGGTGGCACAAACCTGTAAGCCCAACATTCAGAGTGCAAGAAACACACTTATTTCAAAAAAAAATTCATAAATTAAGAATCAAAGGATGGAAAACATCCTTTGATATCTCATGCAACAAGAAACCAGAGAAAAGCAAATGTAACTATCTGAATTTTAGACAAAGTAGATTTCAAACCAAGACTGATCAGAAGAGATAAAGAAGGTCATACCATATCCATTAAAGAAATAATTGAACAAGAACAGATAACAGTTATAGACATATACACATACCAAATGCTGGCATATCCAATTTTATAAAACAAACACTAATGGACATTAAAAAAAAAATCTGACAAACACTACTAATATGATTGTATGTACCCTTAATACTCCACTGTCACATATCAGTCAGATAAAAACATCAACAAAGAAATAATAGAGTTTGGGCTGGGGAAATGGCTCAGTAGAATAAGCGCTTCCCTGGCAAGCTCAAGGGCCTAAGTTCAATACCCAGTTCCGCAAAAAAGAAAAAAAAGAAATAATAGAGTTGAACCAAACCTTCAAACAAAGGGACTTAATATATATCTATGGAGTTTCTATCCAACAACAACAAAATACAGATTGTTTTCAGCAGCTGAGACTTTCTCCAAAATAGATCACATAATAGCCCATAAAGCACATTTAAGTAAATGCAAAATAATCAAAATTATCCCATCTATATCATCAGATCATAGTGCAATGAAACTAGAAAAGACTGGCAGAAGAAACCACAGAAACTATGCAAATGTGGAAATTAAGCAATACCCTTTTGAACAATCAATGGGTCACAGATGTAATTAAGGAAGAAATTAGACAGTTCTTACAATCAAATGACAATGCCACTATGACATATCAGACCCTGAGGGACACAATGAAAGCAGCCCTAAAAGGGAAATTTGTAAGGGTGAATTGCCAAATCAGAAAAACAGAGCAAGCTGAAACAAATAACTTAATGATACACCTCAAAGGCCTAGAATAATAAGAACAGTCCAAATCCAAAACTAGTACAAAGAAGGAAATTATGAAGATCAGAGCAGAATTTATAAAATTGAAACTAAAAAGTACAAAGAGTCAAAGAATTAAAAACTCAATACTTTGAAATAATAAACAAAATAGACAAACCTTAGCCAGGCTTTCCAAAATAAAGAAAAGACCCAAATCCATGCAGTTAGAAAAGAAAAATGTAAAAACACAACCAATTCTGCTGAAATCCAGAATATCATTGGTAAATACTTTGAGAAACTATATGCTAATAAAATGGAAATTCAGCAGAAATGGATAGATTTCTAAATACATATAAACTACCAAGAAGATATAAAAATCCTGAAAATCCATATCAGTCAGTGAAACTAAGAAGTAATTTTTAAAAAACTACCAACTAAGAAAAGCCCAAGCCCAGATGGGTTCACTGCTGAATTCTACAAGAACTTTATAGAAGATCTAATGACAATACTCCTCAAACATTTTAATAAGGTTGAAAGGAAAGCAGTGCTCCCAAAGTCATTGCTAGAAGAAAGCATTACCCCAATTCCAAAACCAGAAAAGAACACTATCAAAAAAGATAACTGTAGGCCAAACTATTTAATGAATGTAGATGCAAAAATCATCAATAAGATGCTGGCAAACAATGCAGCAAATTAACAAAAAGAATACAAAAAAAAGCATTTGACATAATCCAACATCCATTCATGATAAAAAAAATTAATTGTGAAGAACATAGGTATAGAAGGTCTTTATCTCAATCTGATAAAAGCCATCTAAGACAACCAATGACCAACATCATACTAAATGGAGAAACTGAAAACTTTCCCTCTAAAATCAGGAACAAGACAAAGATGTCTGCTATTACTGCTCCTATTCAATATAGTTCTCAAAATAGCAGCTAGAGAAATTAGGCAATAGAAAGAAATAAAAAGAATATGGATAGGAAATGAAAAATTTAAATTATTATTTGCAGATGAAATGATGCTTTACATGAAGGCCAAATAATTCTATCCAGAGATTCCTAGAATTAATAGAGAAACTTTGTCTCAAAAAACAAACAAACAAACAAAACAATTAAGTACTTAGGAATTAACATGATCAAGGAAGTGAAAGACCTCTATAATGAAAACTATAGTGTATTCTGAAAAAGGAGATCAAAGAGGACATCAGAAAATGGAATGATATTCCCTATTCCTGGATAGGCAGAACCAGTATAATCAAAATGGCCATATTTCTCAAACTGTTATATAGGTTTAACACAATTCCAATCAAAATACCAATAGTATTCCTCACAGAACTAGAAAAAGCAATCCTAAATTTCATATAGAACCAGAAGAAACCTAGAATAGCAAAATTAATTCTGGACAATAAGGACAAGGCAAGGGATATCACAATCCTGGACTTTAAGTTATACTACAAAGCTATAGTGATAAAAACAGCATGATGTTGGCAAAGAAAAAAGAAACCAGACTTTTAGATCAGTGGAACAAAATAGAGAATGTAGAAACAACTCTAGGCATACTCAACTACCTTATCTTTAACAAAGGGACCAAATACTTTCACTAGAAGAAAGCTAGCCTTTTTAACAAATGATGCTGGAAAAACTGGCTGTCCACATACTGAAGATCGAACTTAGACCCATATTTGTCACTATGCAATAACTAAAATAAAAATTGATCAGAGATCTAAATATTAAAACAAAAACACTTGATCTTCTGGGAAAAAATAGATTAAATTATTATTTTTTTTTTAATTTTATTTATGTATGTGTGTATGTGTGTGTGTGTGTGTGTGTGTGTGTGTGGCCAGCTCAGCCCACCAGGGGACAGGGCTGGCTGGCATGTGGTGCTGGGGGATTGAACCGTGGTCCCTGTGCTTTGCTAAGCTTGTTCTAAGTAGGTGCTTTAGACCACTGAGCCATCTCACCAGCCCCTATTATTATTATTATTATTATTATTATTATTTCTTTTTTTCAGAAACAGGAATTGAACTCATGCCCTTGCACTTGCCAGGCATGCACTTATTCTACTGAGCCACCTCCCCAGCCACTAAGATAAAATTATTGAAGACATAGGGGTAGGCAAAGACTTTCTGAACCAAACACTGGTTGCATAAGAAATAATGTCAAGAATCAACAAGTGGGATCACATTAAATTAAAAGGCTTTTCAGGGCAAAGGAAGCCACCAGCAGAGTGAAGAGACAACCTACAGAGTGGGGAAAATGTGTGATACTTCAAACCAAGGACTAATATCTAGAAATAAACTCAAAAACATTAGACCCACACTTTAACCAATCAAAAAATGGAAATCTGAAATAAAGAGATATTTCTCAGATCAAGAAATACAAACAACCAATGAACACATGAAAAAATGTCCAACATAGCTGGCCATTCAAGAAATAAAATTAAGGGGCCAGGGAGATGGCTCAGTGGAATAAGTGCTTCCCTGGCAAGCACAAGGGCCTGAATTCAATCCCTGGTTCCATCAATAAATAAATTAAATTAAATTAAAACACTGAGATTCCATCTTACTCTAGAAAGAATGGCTATCTTCAAGAAATCAAAAAAAAGAGGGCTGGCAAGATAGCCCAACAGATTAAAGCACCTGCTTTGGCAGATGCAGGAACCAGGGTTTAATACCAGGTGTGCCATGCCAGCCCCGCCTCCGGGGTACACCGAGATGGTGATTGAGATTGGGTGTGGTGGTATGCACCTGTAATTCCATCACTTGGGAGGCTGAAAACAGAAGGATCACTACGAGTCCAAACTGTGTAGTGAGACCCTGTAGACCCTGTACTAAATAC
>NW_004524587.1:13734172-13760010 GCF_000260255.1 Octodon degus
AAGAAGAAGAAGAAGAAGAAGAAGAAGAAGAAGAAGAAGAAGAAGAAGAAGAAGAAGAAGAAGAAGAAGAAGAAGAAGAAGAAGAAGAAGAAACAATCAAAAAGTAGCACATGCTAGACAGACTACGGGTAAAAAGAAACCCTTTTCCATTGTTGGTGGGAGTGTAAACTGGTAGAATCACTACGAAATTTAGAATGGAGAATCTCCTCAAACAACTAAAGCTAGAAATCCCATTTGATCTAGCTATTTCCCGTCCATATTTCTCCCTGAAAAAGTTAAAGACATGACAGTACATTGTTGTATGCACACCCCATGTTTATAGCAGCACAATTCCTAAGAGCTACATCTTGGAGGCAGTCTATATATCCATCAACAGAGGAATAGATAAAGAAAAGGTAGTATTTATAGAGAATACTACTTTTGCATAAAGAAAGATAAACTTGAGTCATTTAAAAGAAAATACTTTTCTCTCTCTCTCTCTCTCTCTCTCTCTCTCTCTCTCTCTCTCTCTGTGTGTGTGTGTGTGCTGGAGATTTAACACAGGGCCTTGCACATACTAGGTAAGTGATCTACCACTAAGCTATATCTCCAGCCCACTATAGGCAAATAGATGCACCATGAGACCATAACATTATGTGAAGTAAATCGGACAAGGGCACTTAAATATCATGTGGTTTCTCTTAAATAAGAAACCCACTATGTGGCTGGATGTGGTGGCACATGCCTGTAATCCTAGCACTCAAGAGGCTGAGGCAGGAGGATTACTGTAAATTCAAGGCCAACCTGGGCTACATAGTGAGGTCCTGGGCTACATAAAGAGACCCTGTCAGAAAGAGAAAGAGAGAGAGAGAGACAGAGAGAGACAGAGAGAGAGAGACAGACAGACAGACAGACAGACAGACAGACAGACAGAGACAGACAGAGACAGACAGAGAGAGAGACAGAGAGACAGAGAGACAGAGAGACAGAGAGACAGGCAGAGAGAGAGAGAGAGAAAGAGAGAGAGAGAGAGAGAGAGAGAGAGAGAGAGAGAGAATATGTAAGATAAGTACAAAATAAAAGACAGACAATAGGAAAAGATACTGTAATCCAGCATGGACAATGCATTTAAAAGTGTACCTAGATTTAGAACAATTGTCTTATGTATTTTTCATGCTTTTTGGCTGTGGATCTCACTGCAAAACGTATTTCTACTAATTAACTTGATAATGACATAAAATAAATAAATGAATCTGATGCTGGCAAAATAAAATTTTGAATAAAGAAGATGAAGAGGAAGTACAGAAAAACAATTAAGCCAGGCATGGTGGCAGATGCCTGTAATTCCAGCACTCTGGAGGCTGAAGCAGGAAGATCACCATGAGTTAAAGGCCAGCAGAGGCTATATAGTGAGTTGAAAGCTAGCCTGAACTCTATAGCAAGAGCCTGTCTCAAAAAACAAAAAAGAATTGCAATATACATGTACCAATTTTCCACAATGAATGCAATCACTGTGTACTGCAAACATGTACTAGTCAAAATAATAAAAATGTTAAATAAAATCTAAAGAAAGGGTTGGGGATGTAGCTCAGTGTGAAAGTTCTGATTCAATCCCAGTTTACTCCCTCCCCTCAAAAAATAAGCTTCAGATTAGTCAATGTGCTCAGTCTGTGTACCAGACTTTAGACTCACTTGGCCTGTCTTAAATCAGCCCCAGAGAGATGAAGAATTCTGGATAGTAAACTTTTGCTAGAATTAAATGTCCCAGCTAGAGCAGGGGAGATGGCTCAGTGGCATAAGCGCCTCCCTGGCAAGTGCAAGATCCTGAGTTCAATCCCTGGTACAAAAAAAAAAAAAGTCCCATCTAGATAGTCACTCTGTTCCCTAGTCAAATCCCACTTATTTGTTCCTTCCACCCTTCCTGAGGCCCACTCCTACAAACAGAGCATCCTGGGGTGTCCTCTCTGATCCAACCCTTTTCATCCAGCCTGAGTCTTGGCATCTTACCCTTGACCAGTATCCTGCCCTCAAACCATCTCTCTCCTTCCAAGAAGGACATACCTGGCAGGTCCACTCCAGACCCAAAATATGGGTGTTTTCCTGGTCTGGTCACCTCATCTCCCAAAAGACAAGGAAACCCAATCCCAGACCCATCTTTCAATAAGCTAAGACCACAGTTCAGGCCTATCTGGCATGTACAAGAGGAGAAAGCTAAGGGAAGGTTTACTTCCAGAATAAGCTACAGACCTCCAGAAACCACCTCCCCTTTGACAGGAGCTTCTCTCTTCCCCTGTGGGCTGTGAATTGGTTTGCAAGGTGACACTGTGACATACAGCCTGCTAGTATAGACTGCAAACTACCTTTATTCCTCCTCAGATACCTGCAGGGGACTGTGATGCTAACATAGATGTGGCTCTTTGCTTTCCCCATTTGCCCTTAGGGAACATGTCCCCATCTGAAATTGAGTCTCTCACCCAAGGAAAGATCTCAGCTTTAAAAAATTTAGTGCAATTCTTTTTATATCAGAGGGTTATATTTAAAGCATTCAAGGACCTAGATTTGCATCATCTTAGTTAAATTACTCATCACCCATCTCTCATCTACAGTCCTTTTCTCATTTCATGAAGGCTCAATTTACATAAAGTTTAGGTTTCCTCCAGCCAAGTAGGTGCTCATTGCTCTCACTGTCATTTTGTTTTGTTTTGTTCTGCTTTGTTTTGTTTCTGAAACTGGGTTTTGCTATGTTGCCCAGGCTTTCAGAAACTCCTGAGCTCAAGTGATCTACTTCAGCCTCTTGAGTGGCTGGGACTACAGGCATATGCCACCATGCCCAGTTTTGTTTTGTTTTGGGGGGGATTTTGATCAACCCTCAGCAAGCATCCCTGCTGGCCTAACTGCTGCTCCACACAGTCTGCCACAAATTATAGTTACCTTGGGCCAGCGATAGAGCTCAGCAGACTAAAGCTCCTGCTTAGGCAAGTGCAGGGACCACGGTTGGATCCCCAATACCACATGCTGCACCAGCCCCACCCACAGGGCAGGTTGAGCTGGCCACAGAGTCCAGGCACTCTGCGTAGTGAGACCCTGTAACAATCAAGTACATTAAAAAAAAAAAAAAATTATAGGTACCTGGGTGGACATCTTAACAAAAAGGAAGAAGGGGACAGATCAAACACATAGTAGGGCAGTTTCTTAAAAGTGACATGATTTTATAAACAATTATTATGAATGTCTACCATCTGTTGAGCCCTGGATATGTACTGTGCACATGTATATCATATTTATCCTCAAAATAATACTGTGGTGCATGCAGTGGGCCCACTCCATGGCTGACTAAATTGTGGTTAGAAAAATTATATCCTGGCAAATGTTCCGTGCCAGTAACCAATAGCCAGGTCTGACTGACACGCCTTATATATGTTTTACTTGTTTATATTCTGTCCCATTCCACACAGCATATGAGACAGCTCAGAGGGGCTGTAACACAGTAAAACAACACAAAAACCACAGTGAAGAAGGCTGAGGAAGGGGCCAGGGTCTTTGTCTGGCAACATGCAGGCCTTGTACTGGGCCCCAAGCTTCCTAACAGCCAGAGCAAGGAAAACCTAGCTTGTTCCCCAGTTGTTGGCATCTGTGGCGCAAACCCAAACCCAAAACAAAACAAATCAAAGGCCTAACGAACCACAATATTTCCTAAATTCGAGTCTAAACACAAATACATGCCTCCCAAATATCCTCTTAGGGAAGCTTCAGTGTAGTAAAAGAGTATAACAACAGAACATTTGAGGGGTTTTGTCCCATGATCAAAGAAACATCTCAGTAGTCCCAGCACAGCCTAGCCAGGCAGAGTCTGGGGAGAGGGAGAGGCTGTCAGTCAGCCAGCCCAGACTCTCAGCCGAGCCAGGCAGGCTAGCTGTCATGGATGGGGTCTTTCTTTCTTTCTTTTTTTTTCCCCCCGGAACTGTGGATTGAACTCAGGCTCTTGTGCTTGCCAGGCAAATGCTTTTGTGCAGATTTGTTGGTGAGTGCAAAAAAGCACAGAAGGCAGGACTGGAAAAAGGGGGATTGCACCCAGAAATCTCGGCAGTTCTTCAGGGAGCTCAAATAGCTCCTCAAAGTTGTCAGGT
The DNA here is from genome assembly GCF_000260255.1 of Octodon degus. Taxonomy (NCBI): domain Eukaryota; kingdom Metazoa; phylum Chordata; class Mammalia; order Rodentia; family Octodontidae; genus Octodon; species Octodon degus. Next base: position 13,738,279 of record NW_004524587.1, read on the forward strand.
GGAAGCCAAGGACCCTGGCCTTGGTACTCCCTCCCTAACTGCCAGTCTTTGGGCACAAATCAACTCCTGGGAGGCAGCTGATCCTTGAGTGAGGCAAGGCCCAGAGAGAAACTCAGCTGTGAGAGCCGTACTCCCAAAGAGGCCTTGGGGCAGTGCTCATGACTGTGTGCCCAGCAGTCAGTAGGCCGCTTCCAGACACACAGCTTCCCTGGCAACTGAAACATCCTAGAGGCCTCCCACTTGGTCTTGGACAAGGCAGGCCTAGGACCAGCCAAGGTGCCCCTGGAATATAGGGTGCATTGCCTGTGCTCTGCTGGCTCCAGAGAGCCAGGGCCTAAAGCTCCAAGACTGTTTCTTTGGTATGGACAGTAACTTCAGCCTGGAAACAGTTGAGCACCAACCTGAGGCACACCTACCACACACACAACTTCAGAAAGAAAAGCCCCATAAGGCACCTGGATTTAGCAGCATTGTCACTTCCTGAAGAGCCTGCCAAGGTAAACTGTTTGCTAAGCATACAGGGACAAGGCAGAATTAGGAGACATTTGGGTGGGGCTATGAGCAGGAAACCCGTCAAGTTTCAGAGAAGGCAATAATGGCCTTTGACTTGGACTTTGTAAAGTTTGCTGGTGACAGCTGGATGAGAGGGTCTGAAGGGGCTAGGGAAAATCTAGTAGGGCAGCAGCAATGGCTCCTGGAGGGAAGAGGGGGTAGGGGGGAGTGTGGTCCCGAGACAGCTGTAGGTCTCAGGCCCCAGAAATGGGAAGAGAAATGGGAAGAGGAATGGAGGACACGGGGGAATGCAGGGTACAAGGCACAGGGCAGGATAAAGAGTCTGGCCCTGAGCCATGCTCTGTGATAGTTCTCATTCACCACAAGCTGTCCCTGACCTGGCCCAGCTGGGAGTGGCTGCACATGCCCGAGCACCCGCCACAGTGGCCAGGGCACCTGTAACTTCCCTTAGTGGGGGCCTGGTCTCTGAGTCCTGCAGAAGGCAGAATCCGCAGCACCATTCAGATTCCATCTGGTTTGGCCTAGCCTTGCCGAGCTGCTCTTACAGCACAGATGTTGTCAGTCTGAATCTGATGCAATGAACTCTTTAAATAACTACCCTAATGGATAATCAATCATTTCAGGGCTTTCATAGTAGATCAGGATGTTAGATACATTTGGGGGCAAAGTTGTTTGCATCTGAGCCAAAAACTGCCCTTTCTCTTTTACTTTGCAAAGCAGAACATGTCACATTAAATACCTAATGGCCTACGACAGATCTCTTGTGACCTAAAAAAAACCAAAAAAGCTGAGGAGGTAGACTCTACTAGACTCTACACATCACATGCAATTTGTAGATCATTTTAAATTAAGCTTTTCATTTGAAAGGCCTAAAGGATAGTAAACTAGAACTTTACATTAACGTTTAAAATAAGCATTGCTTTATTTTTAAGGTCAAGATTAAAGTGATACTGAAACACACCAGTCATGATTACCCTTTTCAGTTTATATAAATCAAAAAGGTCCCAGCCAAAAGAAAATTTCAGCCACAGAATAAAGTGTCCCCAGACAGATCTCCTGGGAACCCCCGAAGAAGCCCACTTAGAAACTTCTGTCCAGGAAAGCAAACTTTCTGCCACGTTGCAAAGCTGGCTCCAGCCACAGCTAGGACTGAATGCTGCTGATCAGGCAAGATCACTTTCAGTCCCCTGCAGGTTAACCTAGTGGCCAGCCCCACCTCAAAGACCTCCCTGTGCTTCTCAGCCCCAGCAAACTCCCTTCTCAGGGGCCTGCTAGGAGTGTCTCAGAGACACTCCATGCTCTCCCAGCCACTCCTGTCCCTGCTCCTTGGGCTTCTCTACAGAGTTCATTTCCTCAAACTCAAATGCCAGTGACTCCAGGAGATTCTCCGGGCCTCTGGGTCTCACTCTGTACTCTCCCTATGTGATTTGATCTTGGCTTCCTACTTTGCACTATCTGGCTTGACCATCTCCCTGACTGTGAATTTTTGGTCCTGTGCTCATTGTCCCTCAGGTATATCAGTGCCAACCTGCCCATCTCTGACTCATCAGAGAGACCCAAACCCACACCACCTCTCCCACCTTAGAGTGAGACCCACACCCCACCCAACTATCCAGGTCAGAAGCCTGAGCCCTCCTGGGCCTACCACTAGTCACTATGACTAGTGTCACACTAGTCATTGGTCCACCAGTCCTCCAGATTTGTCATCTCCACCACATCCTTGAGTGACCAATGCAGTCTGCTACCCAGTCCTGTTATCTCTGTTCCCCAACCCCCGTCCCCTCCCCACCCAGTTAGCTACTCATGTGACCTTTATAAAACATCAACTAGATAATATCACTCGTCAAACTTCCCTCATCTTGCACCACACCTATTTTGACCAGACCCAAGAGCTACAGCTTTCCCCTACAGGTCTTTGAACATTTCGTTCCTTCTTTTTCTACCAAGGCTCAAGTCAAGAAATAAAGGCCAGCCCCCACCTGTGAGGCATGGAGGGCCCCTAGGCCCAGAGATTCCCCCCTGGGAGACTGGGCTGCCAGAGCTAGCATCTGGTCGGACTCCCTCTCCCAAATCCCAGTTTCTTTCCATCAGTAGGTGACTGACAGAGAAACCACATGACTGACCACACTGGGATGGGTGAAGCCTGGATTTGATAAAGCTGAGAGGACACAGCCATACCTTATCTTCCTAAAGACACTCTGATTTTCCCCAAGTTCTTAAGCTTTTCAAAATACTCTACTATCCTCCCACCACTTGCTCAGCCTTACAAAAGCAGTTAAATTACCAAGTGGCCTTTTAAAATGTCCTTGCGATGGGAATCTCACAGCTACTTGTTTATCTTCCAGTGGCAGGGACTTCACAGGCCACCCAGGTCCATGCACAGTAGAGATCTATCAGAGTCTGGGAGAGAGTCAGGGGGCCAAGCTGGGGAAGGAGGCCAGAGCAGAGGCTCTGTCTCTAAGGTGTCTTTTCCAGTGCCTTCCCCGGTGCCCTCCTCAGAGCCTGCACTCCCAGCGGGCCTGGCTGGGATTCGCCTGCCAGGGAAACGTCATGGGTAGGGCATAGGGAAAGCTCAGTATCCCACCTAGACCCACCTAGACCCACCCACCTAAACCTTGCCAGGTAGCATATCAGGTCCTTCAGAAGAGCACTGAGACAGAGGAAATGTGCCCATTTTGCAGATGAGTGAAGTGAGGCTCAGGAGGGGAGGTTTTATACTTGGTACATAGTAGATGGCAAGGATTCTGATCTGAGACTTCCGCTCTGTAAAGCCCATGCTCTTCCCATTGAAAGTCACTTACTTTGTGTCCTTGAACCTAACTCCAGGAATCTAACACAGAGAGAGGAGGGTAGAGAAGGGATTATTATGAGCTGTTCCCAAGGAGGATTAAATCCTTATTTGGATCCTTCCTAATGCACCGCCATGTTCTGTGACTAGCCTGGAGTTCTCTGAGTCCAGTTATCTTTTTATAGTTTGACCTTTACATAGGAAAAAAGCTCGATGATTTTTCACTGTTTTGAATAAACTTAAATGGATGTGTTTTTCTGAATGATTAAAGAATAAAAACAGCCTGACCCCATTAAAGCCTTCTGGGAGTAATTTTCCCTGGAGGATGGCTTTACAAAAGACCAGGTGAGTCCACCCATTCCTTAGGATGGTGATCTTGCAGCCATTTGTTTATCTTGACTGCAAGGATTTCATAGCTTGGGCTGTTCCCATGAAGTGAGGGAAGAGATAGAGGAGGCAGGGGCAGGGCTGGCGTCTCTATCCCTCAGAGTGGCCAAGCCAAGAAGGCCAGGAAAGTGACATCAGGCCCCAGAGTGAGCTGATGGGACAGTGACAGCCATCACGTCACTAGAGAGTGTCACCCAAACTCAGGCCCCATGGATCTACCAAAGCCTCACTCGCCTATTGTCAAAGAGCAGAATATGTGCCATGTCTTGTAATCCCAGCTACTTGGAAGGCTGAGGCAGGATGACTGCTTGAGCTCAAGAGTTTCAGCCTGGGCAGTACAGTAAGATGCCAACGTGATAGAAAAAGAGCAGGCATTTTCTACAGGCACTCAGTAAGACTGGAGTCAAACTTAGAGTGAAATGAAAAAGCAGTAGGAGCCAGGCATGGTGACACAAGTCTGTAACTTCAGCACTCTGGGAAGCTGGGACAGGATGATTAAAAGTTCAAGTCCAGGGGCCGGGAAGATAACTCAGTAGAATAAGTGTTTGCCTGGCAAGTGCAGGGTCCTGACTTTAATCCTCAAGCCCAACCTGGGCAACTTACTGATATAGTAAGACTCTGTCTCAGAATTTTAAAAGGTGGAAGAGGGGCCTGCTAGGATGTAACTCAATGCAGAGTCCCTGGGTTCAATCCCAAGGAACACACACACACACACACACACACACACACACACACACTAGTAATATGAGCTGGAATATACCACCACCTCAGCTCCCTAAGTCTATTTCCTTTTCTATGGACTCATAAAGGTAATAGTTTCTTGTAGGATTCTTAGGAGGCTAATGACCTTAAGGTAATGTGTATCTGGTAGGTGCTCAATAAATGTGTTTCTATCTTCTCTTCAAATGCCTGATGTTTAAAATTTAAAAGCACAGCTTCTAGACAGACACCATACACTGCCCTGCCTTCTTAAACAATGAGAATGGGATATTATTTTTTAATGATTTGAGAATCAGTCATCCTCATTATGAAAATGTGAGAACTGTGGAATATCAGTCTGAGTGGGAGCTGGAAGCCAGCCCAGCCCACTTCCCCACTCGCATGACCTTGCACCCTTGAGATCTACAGGGCTACTTGCCTTCTAGGGTTTTTTCCCCTTTTTAAATTGAAATCATATTACAATGTTTCTCAGAACCATATTTTCAGTAAAGCAAGCAGGCTGTGACTGAGGCCTCTCTTTACAAGAGCCTACTGGAATTGGCAGGACCCTGGTGGCCACCTTGACTCTGGAGACTCCTGGACTCACATCTATGTTTTGGGGGTCTCTGTGGGTGGAAATCTGTTGAATTTCCTCACCTCACCCTTTTTGGAGCTAGAGGTTAGGCAGTGTGGCCACTTGTGGGTCTCTGAGGCTGTCATCCTTGCTGTGGGCTTCTTCCCTGCTACTCCCAAAGACTGGGTATGGCCACTGAGAATGGCAGTGTGTGTCGGCATGGCACATTGGGCCAGGGGGCTCCCCTGGTTCCTAACAGGCTGCTGTGAGAGCACCTTCACAGTCCTCACCACCCACTCTCTCCCAATCTGCACTCATGCCCTCCCCTCCTTGTTTCTTCCCAGGAAGGTTCCCCAGGCCTCCCCCCAGGTTCATCTGACCAGGCATGACCCCAGCCAGCACCCACTTCTGCCTCCCTGCTTTGTGTACTGCCCCTTTCTGTGGCCTCCTCCTACTTCCTGTTTCTCACTAGTTCTAGGTCCATCCCAGGCCCTCGCCATGATGCTATCTATCTTTGGCTAGTTTCTCTTTTCAACAAATGCCCCTTGAACATCAACAAACTTTTTAATGATTGGCCCTCTCCGAACTCAGTAGAGTTCTCTCCTGGTCCAGGCCCACATTCCTAGCTGCTTGCCACCCTCTCAAACCCAAGTTACAAAGTACATCTGCTTCCTCCATACCCTCCTTTGTACTGTTCTCGCAGTAGCCTGTGTCAAGCCATATTCCTGCAGCCACCTGTCCCCTCCACAAGAGATGGTCAAGTCCTGATGATCCCAACTCTTTTTTTTTTGTTTGTTTTTGTTTGTTTTTTTTTCTTGTATATCTCTTTTTTTTTTCTTTTCAAAGTTTTATTGATAAACATATAGCAATGAGACAGTTTCAAATCAAATCGAAAGTACAGTTTCAACAAATAATACACTGCATATATTCTTCTTAGTGGTTAATTGCTGTACAAGATGCAGGCTTGTGATCCTATTTACAAACACCATTAGAAAAAATCATTCTATTCATTAAGAGAATGCAACTATATATCTATCCCAACCACTTCAAATACACAGATGCAAAATGGACATTCATAGTTATATCCCATTTTTTTTAAGTTCCGTTATTGATATTATAGGTGTGTAAACTCAGCAAAATATTCTAAAAGAATCCAGTAGACCATAATAGCACTGGGTCTTCTGTTTAACTAGCAATGTCAGAAATTATTGACCTGAGTCCCCCACAGCTCAACATAACAACATGGCTTTACTTCCTATATTTCGTCTTCATACTTTTCTACTGGATGGTTAAGACCAAGGTAAAGCAGGACCTGTGCAACAAGAGTTGTAGCTTTTTGGTCTGAGAAGGTCAGTGAAATGCCCTCAGGATTTATCCTGAGATCCTGTACCTCAGATTGTAGAACCTTTGTCAGTGCAGCCATGTGGATGAGTCACGGCCATTGCTTGGCCAATGTGCTCTCTGTGAAAGCCTGAGAGAGTGTCTTCTCCCCATATGACTCTCCTTAGGCACACTCTACGTCATCGATCACTTTCCTCTTTGGCCCCATAATCTTCTTGATCAGAAAATTTGGGACACTACCGAGGTAGATCCCAACTCTTGAATTCTTCACAACTGTCACTTCCACTGGGGCATCCTCCAAGCCCTGAGTACTCTTTGAATGCCACCCCACTGTCATGAAAACCTCAGAGTATTACATCCACTTTCCTTTGGTGCCACCAGAGCTAGGCAGGAAAGGTATCAAAAACTCCATTTGACAGAATAAAGCACAGGGGTAAAACATGCGGCTTGCTCCAGTGACCTGGCTTGATGTGTATGATGTTCACATTGGCTGCTCTTCACCCCCTGCTGGCATAGGTCTCATTTTTGATCATTCTCTGCCACCTGTTCCATCTGCCCAATCTGGTATTCTGTGGGTGGACCAGTGAGTCATTGATGTAAGTTTGGTCCTCCCTTCTCCCTTGCCCTTCCTGCCAGCTCTCCCTTCACCCATGCTTGGAAAATTCTACCCTTAAATCCTTCTGGGAAGATAGAGATAGGTCAGCTTTGTCACTGAGGTCCCTCCCCAACTGTCCCATGAAGGCCCAGCCAGCACCCACAGGGCCCGTGTAAGACCTGTCACAGCCACCTAAGTAGAACCCCTCAGTAAGCCACAAAGGCTCCTTCTAGAATTCTCCCCCCACCCCCAGCTGGCTCAGGCTGCCTTAAGGGCGGGTCAGGTGTGGCATGTGGTGCTAGGGATCGAACCACAGTCCTTTGCTCCTAACTGATTTTGCTCAAGAAGGTGCTTTAGACAACTGAGCTAACCCAACAACCCCATCCTTCTAAAGAAAAATACAACATCACGATTATACCCACCTGCCCAATACTTCCTTACTGCCCGGCTGCCCACTAGACAGTCCCACTGAGGTGTTCATCATGGTAAAACAGCTAGTAGATTTCCTTATCATCAAGAGCCCCCACAATGCCTCCACTATGTTATAAATGTTGTTTGTTCATGGTTCTATACCTTAGTTTTAGTTTGTCAGCTATTATCATTCAACACTGAAAAGCAACTAGTATTAGGAAGACAACCCAAGGACGCCACAGATGTATTCTTGCCTTCTTGAAGTTCTCAGCCCAGGGGAGATAGAGCCGTGGTTGAGTTTTATGTGCAAAACTTATAAAGCATGTCTGCTCAGACCAAAAAAAAAACAGAGCACAGCTCCAGCCTAGAGGCAGGCCTTACTGCCCAATGCCTAGACTCACTCGGCATGGGATATGAACATTCATTCAGCAAAAACTATTAAATGGGACCCTTCCTCAGTTCACATGGGTCTTAGTAAGTATATCTATTCTCTCTGCCCAGGCTTTGCCTCTCACCCAAAATTTCAAAATCCATTGTCTCTTTTCTAAATATTTTTAAATATCTTCTTCATTTTTCCTAAAGTTGCCTTATATCTCTTTGGTAAAGGCACAAATAATTAAATATCTATGAATTAGTATATTTTGTCCATGCTAGTAGCTGGAGCCATGTAGTTAGTTGTTTCCCTTTTTGCCTTGGATTCCAGGAAGCTCAGAGATAAATATAGAGCTTGATCACATATGTAGGATTAGCCATTGTAGTTAGATGTCATATTTTCTTTTCTGAATGGGCTCCAATTTTCCATTTCTATTTTAATAACTTCACTGTCATATCTTTTGCTATAAGCTTGTACTAATCCTCTTTTGATAAGAAACGGAAAATAAATGAAGTTGCTTTTTAAAAATATTCTTAAAATAGTCTTTCATAAGAGGTTATTGATCACTTAAATTATCCTTTTTCAGAGAAGATAGTTTTCATTTATGCCAGTGAGCAGGGCTGTCTGTTCTTCCATGATGCTGTCTCAGATAGAAATTTTGTAAATTAATGAGAACAGTTTTTATTGCCTATGTTTGATTTGCCCTAAATGCTCTTTGCAACCTATATACAAGTCAGTGCATCTGGCCAAGCTTTATTCATGGGCAAGCCACAGTTTTAATGTACCTGGATGACTCACCTCAAGCACAGTGTGAAGCCCCCTTAGTATTTTCGTGGTTGAGCTTCTGCCCCACTTGTGGCTCCCACCCATCCCTCATCTTAGTGAAGCCCACATTAATGAGCGAAGAGCTGTCCGATTTTCGAAGACTCCCTTGGGCAAGCATCAAGCCTCAACCTCCACCACTCACCCCCTGTTCAGTGATAGCGCAGCAGAGGGTGACTTTCATTCCAACCAGCTGATTATGTTCCGCAAATGTTTGTAAATGTCTATGGCCATGTATCCTCCACGCTACGGTGAGCTTCCGCCCCCTGAAACTATGTTTTCTGAGTCTTTTGTGTCTCCTAATGGTGCCTGGAACATTTTGCACATGATAAGGAACTCAAACAAAATGAACAATAAATGTCCCCAACCAGCCAGAGCTTTTTACGACGCTCTTAGTGAAAACTCTGAACCCCATCAACGTGTGATAAAGGCAAACATCTGGAGATGCCAGCAGCAGATGCCCGATTATGCTGAGCCTGATGAATGGCCAGGGAGTTATGTGGAGCCCACGGCATCACTCAGCTTTGCCGGCTGCTACTATAGGCGACAGGCATCTCTTTCCCAGGGAACAGTACTGGCCCAGGGAAGATGGAATTGTCATCTACCCAGCAGCCCCAGCCATTCCAAATGACAGCACTACCATGAGCCCTGTCCCCAAGAGTGAGGAGGGGCTGTGTTAAGTTTGTCTCATTCACTTTTCCATTCCACAGAAATTCCATACATTCTATGAGAAAGTGTTAATTATATAAACTATAGACATCATCAAATTGTTCTAAGTGATAAGAGAATTTTCAGGAGGATGACATGTATATTGTTTCAAGGAGCTCTGTGATTTATTATCTAATTTAGATAAATGGCTAATAGTGCTATCACAATGGCCTCCTTTTATTCTGGTTTATGCCTCATTGTCTCTGAGTATGGGATAAGAAATGAATCATCAAACAGACCCCATGGGGAGACTGGCAGACTGGTTAAGAGCATAGGCTCTTAGCATCAGACCCTTGGGGGTTCAAATCCCAGCCATGCTGCCAACCAAGGACAAAAGCAATAAATGGTGAAGGGCTTTCCAGACAGGGACAGGGTTGAGAATTGAGTGAGCTAAACCTCTTGGCCCTGCGTCTAGCATGAAGAATCTGCTCCACCTATTAGCTGTCACTACGTCTCAGGTTGCCGCCAGGTAATGACTAGATTTCCCCTCCGTAAGCCCCCTCCAAGTGAGGGGCAGTGTGGCATACCAGCCTCCAAATTATACCCAGCAAGGAGGGGTAGCAAAGTGAGGAGGGCTTACTATGTAAAGGCAGTGGCAGGGGTGTGCCAGGGCTGAGCTGACATTCATTCCTCCAGGGCCCATGCCACAATAATTTATATTTCTGAAATAGAAAAAGGGCTTTCAGGCTACAAGTTTTACTGCCAGAAGTCACCATTTTCACCTGAGTGTAAGTGGGTTCATGATGGCCTCCCAACCAAAACGATTCTGTGTATCTCTCAGAATGAAACCTGGGCTAGAAGCTGGCAGAGGCATGTGAATCTAGTAAGAGCAGCTGTGGTGCCCAAAGCTGTGACCCAAGTACCCAGCAAAACACCTGCCTGAGGGAAGAGCCTGTCCCCACTCAGGAACATGTCTCCATCACTTCTCTAAATGTAGATCCCAGAGGGCAAATTCCTCAAGTGATGAATCCCCAAAGTGAAAATAATCCAATCAACAAAGACAGAAATCCACTTTCTGAGTTACTGCATGTCTGGGTAAGAGTCAGATTCTACCCTAACTCATCCTATACAGCCTGCCAAGTGAATGAACATGTACCTGGGGTTACAGAAGAAACTCAGGGCTGCCCTCCTTCTGGGGTTGCCAAGAAGAAAGCTCCGACAGTGTTCTCATTCACTGGAAGAGGTCCATCAAGCCATCAAAAACCTCCTTTTCTACCTCAGACCCTTTTAGGTTGTCAGTGACAACCCCAGGTTCTATCCACAGCTGCACTGCAAATGCAACCGCCTCTGGGGCTAGCACCTCAATAGGGGGTAGGCCAGAACCTCCCCCCACATGTCTCTTTAGTTCTGCTTCTGAAGGTTGCTTTCCAGAACTTCCTTTCTTCTCAACCCTTGCACATTCACCCTTGCAGTTGGTAAACTGTGGCTGATGTGGATATCTAGGAGAAATCAGAAAGAAACACAGAGGCCATAATTCTGCCTGGTGTCTCAGTTACTCTTCTCTCATTGCTGGGTCAAATACCCAACACTCAAAATGAAGGAAGGAAAGAAAGGTTTATTTAGCTCACTGTTACTGGAGGTTTCAGTCCATACTCAGCTGGCTCCATGGCAGTGTGGCACATGGCAGAGAGCAAGGTGGTAGCCAACAACAAGAGCGAAGGGAGTGGCAGCAGCTCAGGCAGCTAGCCAACCTCTCTCCCCTCCTTACATTGTAATGCAAATTACCTTCCCCAGGGCAGGTGCAGCTTCCACACCCGCAATAATCAATCATGAACTCCAGAAGCTGCCCCATGACTGCATGAGGCTTTGGGGGGGACACCTGTACACAAACCCTAACACCCAGATTCCCAACTATGCTGCACCCCCACCAGAACTTGGTCCTCCCCACCAAAAAAAAAGTGCAATGGCACTCTGACAACTCTACTCTTCAAGGGCCTTGGCCCCTAAGTTCATGTGGTAGTCCTCTAGTCACAGGTCCTGAGTAGGTGCTGTCCCATGAGAATAGGAATATGTTCCCCTCCATCCCACGAAGACCCATCACAGTAGTCCTGGTTTTAAAATAAGCCAGGATAAAATTATTATCCAAAAATCAAACCTCAGCTAATCCATCCTAATTCACTTCATTTAAAACTTTTGTTTTCCATAAAGGATTAGGCTAAGAAAGAATTTAATCACAGCAAATCCACTTCTGTAATAGTTACAGATCCCATGATCAAGAGTAATGATTAGAAGAAAAGATTGAAAAGGCCCTGGATGTGGAAAACTCACGTTAGACACTTAAGGGAGCAAACTGGCCCTCCTGACACCAAGAAGCAGTCTGTTCATAGAGTTGGGGTCCCTGACTTCAGTGTTTCCAGGCTCAAATGAATACAAACGTAGAGGCAAGTTAGACCATGGCTTTTCACACTGACCTCAGCAATGACCTGCAGCAAAGCTGTGTTGATGTCTGCTCTGAGCCAGGCACTATTCCAGGTGTCACACATTCAACAGTAAAAAACAGACCGGATCACTGAGCTCATGGAGCTTTATATTCCAATGAAAGAAGAAGAACAATATAGAAATCCATAGTCTTTTAAGTGGTAATGTTTTGGAAAGAAAAATGAAGCAGGAAAGTGGGCAGAGGGTGATGTCATATGGAAATGGGCATTGTTGTACAAGGTAACTAAGAAAGTCTATTCCAAGGAGGTGACATTTGATTGAGGTCTCAATAAAGTGAAGAAGAGAATCATGTGGACATACGAGGGCAAAACATTATAGTAGAAGGAAAGGCACTGGGACCTGGAGTGACATAGGGCTGTATCGCTGCCCCCTGACACAGCAACTACAGATCCACTCTATAGTCTTAGACGCAAGACCAGCTCATCATTATAGGAACAAAGCCTCCCCAGCAAGTCAGCAGAGAACATCTCAGTCCCAACAAGCCATTCCTGTGCATCTCAGCATCTTCTGGAAGCCTCCTAACTCAGCATATACCTTCTTCCTAGAGGAATGACGTTGTAGCTGGGATTTACATTTCTGAGATATCAGCATCCAATCAGGAAAGGCTCTGACAGCTAGAGCCTCAAACACTGTCTGAGCAACACTAGGGTGATACAACCAGTCACGATGAATCAGACCATTGCACAAATGCTCTGCTCGTTTACCACCAACATAAATAGGCCCTTCACCTTGACAGGACTGCTCTGTGGGATTCCTCTTACTGGTGCTGAGGTAAAAAACCCAGCTACATCATGACTTAGGCCTAAATCTTAAAAAGCCCACTGATTATGACCAAGGTACATGCCACAGAACCAACCCCAGATTATGGCCCTTTAGCACCTGGTTGCAGCTCCCTTTCAGGGTCTGTATGCCTCATACCAACCTCATTTCATAAGAAGAGAAACTCCAGCCCGGAGAGGCAAGGTTCAATAGTGGAGGCACAGCCACCACAGATGTGACAGAATCAAGAACATATTCTAGGAATTAGATCCTATCCATCACAGGAGAAACCAGAATCCAAGAGGAAGACAGGAATGAGGGAGACCAGTAGCCAGTCCTGGGGTGAAGGAAATTGGAGCTTGCAGAGAGGTCTGCAAGATGGCATGTGCCCCTGGCAGCCTGGGGCAGGGGTCTCTGGAAACTCATTGTTCCTTTGTAGCTCCCACTGCTATAAGTTGGCAGTGGATCCCTTGTGGGTCTTGGCTCACTGAGGTCAGTGGGCTGGCAGTCAGGAAGGAGAGCTGGGTGTAAAGCCATAAGCACAAAAACAAACTAGAACCTGCCAGTGTCTTTGGCACATTTGCTCTGATAAGATTCTAAAGGTATTTGTGTACAGCTTATATGAGCCTGGATACTTTAAAGATGCCTTCCTTCTCTGAACTTCCAACCTGGTCCAGCAGCCACCTGGGATTGGAATCCTGGAGTTGAACTGAACTTGAGATTGAAGCTCTGGATCCCATTGCCTCATTGAGAATGACACCTGGCAATTATCTGAAGGCCAGGGGCTGGTAATAGGACACAAAAGTTCAGTCCAGTGCAAAAATAACAAATCCATGCCAGGCTTGGTGACACACAGCTGTAATCCTAGAAAACTAAGAAACCAGCCTAAACTGTACACTGAATTCATTGATCTTACTAACTACATAGTAATATCCTGCCTCAAAAAATCCAATCAAAATCACCTGAAAGAATCCATCTAATAATCTGATTATTATTTGGCCTATGTGAAGGAGCAGGGCATCCTTCCAGGGATCTGACTGGTAGCGACTGGTTGTATCACCCCAGTGGGTACTATGACAGTGTTTGAGGCTCCAGCTGGTCAGAGCATCTCCTGATTGGATGCTCGTATCTCATTAGGAATATAACCCCCAACTGGAAGATAAATTCTGTCCTGCTCAGAGCTAGCCAAAACTTTGCCATATATGTGTTTCCAGTTACAACAGAAGGAGCTGAAACAGCCAGCCCGATACCCTATTTCCTAGATTTTGTGTTTGTTTGTTTCTCAGTACTTGGCACTGAACCCTGGAGGGACTAAATTACATCCCCACACCTTTTTATTTTAAGGCAAGGTCTGGCGAAGTTGCTTGGGCTGTCCTTGACCTTGTGATCCTCCTATCTCAGCCTCCTGAGTGCTGAGATTATAGGTATGCATTCACCTCTAGGTTTAGTTCTAAGCAAAGCAATGTTCTACATATCTAGGCCCCATTGTCAGGGCTTGGGGACATGACAATGGCAGAGCAAGGCTGTAAGTATGCCCATGACCAGTCTGAAAGATCCACCCATCTGGGTCGGGGGTATAACAAGTTTGTGTGCCTATAGCGTATAATATTGAAAGGCTCATTTCGCCCACTTAATTTTTAGAGAGGTGCCAGAAAGTGCAAGTTGAGTCTTCTTGTCTGAGTCTAATGGTTACCACCACTGTCATCTAACCCACAGACCAGCTTTTCTATCTTGATAAATGTTAGTTAGAGCCACCGTATTGAATTAGGAGCTGATTATATCTGAAATTACCCTGTAATAGGGTTAAGTCCATTTCCTGGGATGTAGCAGAAGGGCCTGACAATCACCAAGCTGGTCTATATTTATCTTTTAAGATTACAGCCTAAATAGGTCATATTGACAAGGTCCCCCAATTAAAAGAGATAATCCAACAAAGCTGAACAAGACAGCTGGCACCTCATTTTGATCCTTACTCAGGACAACACCACTTTTCATGCATGTTTACCAAAGGCAAGAAGCAGGACCAAGAGACTTTAGGGCAGGATGGACTGAAAGAGCACTGGTTTTAGAGTCAGATGAATCTGGGTTCAAATCCCAAGCCCTTCGCTGTAGTCTTGGGCAGCATGCTTTCCCTCATCTGTAAACCAATGACTCCAATAGTAGCTGTCCTGCTGTCGTGTCCAGTGGGAAGGTGTGGTGACATCACACTGGTCCTGAGACCCAACGAGGCTAAGGGAGAGTAGGGCCAATCTGGCCTCAGATCTGCAGTTATACTGGATTTTAGATTTAGGATGATGTTACTGTTGGGCCACCCTTGTAACGAGGGGCTCCTCCCTTGCTATGGTCATTACAGTGGCAATGGCAGTATCTGGCCACTGTCCAACCTGCCCAACCAGTGAAGATGGGAGAGGTAGGTAGTTTACACAAGATGTGGCTGATTGGGCTCAGAGTCCCCAGTCACTCACCCACCCACCCACATTGCATCACCTGCCTCTGGGTGACCTGGAAGGTCCTTCTATGTGAACGCCCATAGATGGGGTGGTGGTAGTCTTTTCTGGACCCATGGTGTAGAAGGGATCTCTCTGGCCCCCACAGCCCTTCTTTGCAGGCAGCAGAAAAGGGCTGGGGGAGAAGAACAGTGTTATTGGTCCACATCATAGCTGTGATCAAGGCCTTTATTCATAAATGAAGCAAAGTGGTGACTTGGTGTGATCTGGAGCATCAGGCAGATGGCCAGTGGGAGCTGGATGGTGGCTCCTCCTGCCTTCCATTACCTAACCTTCCATTACCTCCCTGGAACCAATCAGAAGCTGGGCAGTGGGAGAGGAAAAAGTCCCCCTCTGAAGACAGAGGACTTGCACTGCAGCCCAGTCAGGCCCAATTTTGAATCCTGAAGTGACCTCTCCCACCACCCTTGTGCAGAATGACACTTCTCAGGCTCCTGCATTTTGAGGCTGTGAACCTAGGGCCACAGGATGAAGTCCTGCCTGAGCAGGCCTAAGGATCTGGTCTCTTTGTTCAGAGCCAACAACTATGCAAGCTCAGTGTTTTCAAACACTGGAATCAACAGAGAAACTGTTGATCAATATTTTTAAAGAGAAATGTAATTAGAGGTTGGCAAACCCCAGAGCTCCTGGCCACAGATGTCAAAGGCTTCCTTAACCTAGAGGGGGACAGAATGAAAAGCAACCACAAACACCCTCTGCCACACCAATGTGTGCTCTGCCACAAATCCCACTTGACAGGCACTCCCCACTGACACTCCTAAAAGACTGTGGCTAATGGATTGGCATTTCGCATGTGGCCACGGTTTTTCATTCCTAGGTGGTTTTGCTTTCTAAACTTGGGAATGTGGGGATTCTATTTTAGGAACATTAATTACTGACCAATTTTAATGTAACTAATAGGAACAAAAACATGACTTTAAACTGAGGAAAGGAAACAAAAGCATTTTGAGAGATAAATTTAAGTTCACATCCCTCAAGATTGCCTGAGAATGTTTACGTGGTGCATTTCTTCCTGGTCAAGACAAGTGAAAAGCCAGCTTGGGGATGGTTTCTGGAGGAGACCAGGGCTGGCCGCACGGGCCTCAGAGGCGCCAGCTCAGGGCACCTGAGGCCAGGATCCCTCCTTAGGACTCAAAGAGGTAGTGTCATAAGGGTAAAAATAGAGTGAAGGATTGAGCCACAACTTTGACACATGGTTTTCTTAGCCCAGGAACTGCCTCGCAAGGCCCTCTTTTTCTAGCTATTCTGAGTGAAAATGAAAAAAAGAACTAAATAAAAACAGTGCTATATTTTAGCCACCTTTCCTGCGATCTTCGCCTTTTCCCACTGTTCTTATTGGGCCTTCTTTCCTCACCAAGCCAAAATTGAGATGAGCTCCAAGGTCCTGTTCCTGACCCCCTTTTCCCTCTACCTGCCACCCTGAGCACACCTGTAGCTTTGGCAGGGGTGTCCCCTCCTCCCCACAAGACCACAACATTTCAGAATTCATTAGGAAAGATGAGTTTGGGGCACAGTTCTCACCAAGGTTGCTGTCCCCCATCACATTACCTATCTGCATGGGCCAGGACTGTCTGAACTGGGACTCAGGGCCCAGCCCTTCCAGGGCTCATGTCTGTGTCATGCTAGGAGCAGTGGGTGCTGAGGGCAGGAGAAGGAGCCTCTTCCCCTGAGACTTGAAGTAAGGAGCCAGGCAAGGCAGGGAGGTCCAGCCTGAGGAGAAACCCCCACAGAGAGAGCAGGGATGGCTCGAGGCACAGACAGGCCTGAATGAGCCAGGCACGGTGGCACATGCCAGTAATCTGAGCACTCTGGAAGCCGGGACAAGAGGATCACCACATAGACAGTTCAGTTATGAAATCAGTTCAAGACCAGCCTAAACTACATAGAGAGACCCAGGGTCAAAACAAATACCCAAGACTGGCAAAGAACAAGTCAGGAATGGAGAGTAGGTACAGGTACATATCTTCCCAGGGACAATGCACATGACTCAGGCTGAGAGTGCTCGGGCTTGTGTGTGGGAAGATCATCCTGGCCTATGTGTGCAGAGTGGATGGAGGGACAAGGATGACAGACCTAGTGAGAGTCACAGGCCTGGGCTAGGGCGACCTTCCCACCTCTCCACTCAGGGCCACACAGCCCCAAGAGATCTACCCGGCTCCTGCTGAGTTTGCACCTTTGAGCCCTCCCCCCAGCTCTCTGACCAGACAGGCTGCAGCAGATGGATCTGCTTACACCCAGGCATTGAGGACAGTAATGGTACATCTACCTCAAATCCCTATGGAACAGACTAAGGTGTCAGGAGAGGAGGGCGGAGTGGTGACTAGTGTGCCTTCCACCCCCTAGCGTGTTCCTTCTTTGACTGTGGGTGTCTCTTCCTGTACATTAGGTAGCTCTGTGTTGTCAAAATCCTAACCAGGGGGCTGGTGAGATGGCTCAGTGGTCTAAAGCACCTACTTAGAACAAGCTTAGCAAAGCACAGGGACCACGGTTCAATCCCCCAGCACCACATGCCAGCCAGCCCCGCCCCCTGGTGGGCTGAGCTGGCCCCACACACACACACACACACACACACAAATATAAATAAATAAAATAAATAAATTTTTTTAAAAAATCCTAACCAGGGTGTGGCAGCAGATAAGTCTTACCCACAGAGACATAAGGAGCTGTGCCACTCTAGCTGTGTGACCCTAGACAAGTCACTTAAGCTCCCATCCTACCCTGAACCTGTTTTCTTTTCCAACAATGGGGACAGCACCATCCAACCTTCCCAGGCTTCAAACAAAAAGAAATACATGTACAATGAGTGGCACACAAGTGGGTGCCCCCAAATATTGATAAGGATGACCTTGGCAAGCTATAGTTGCAAGCACTACCCACACGTGACTTCACAGGAGTCTTTTCACTTTCCAGCCTCCAGTTTCACATTTTTCCTTTTATAACAAGTAACCTAATTGATTCACTAGTTCAAACAACTGGGAGCTGTTTTTCACAGCTCCTCCTGTTGCCCTTGTATGCACAGAGGGAAAAGAGCCTTTTGGTGATTGACATGCCAGCCTGGCTAGAAAGTGTTTTATTAATTAGCAAGGTTCCCCAAGTGCTTCTCAGGGATGAGGCCCCATGTTTGGGGCTCAGGACTCTAAGCTTCAGTACAAAGCCCAGCGACAGCCTTATGACTGAACCATGGGGATGGGTGCCAGTGGAGCGCCCGGGGAAGGGTGTTCCAGACACAGGGGACAACATGTGCAAAGGCATGGAGGCGTGAAGAGGATGGCATGTTCTAGGAGAGACGGATGGGAGCGAGAAACTGCAGCCTCTGGGGAAAGAGGGAGGGGTGGAAGTGAGGCTGGGAGGGCAGGGCCTGATCAGCAAAGGCCTCAAACCAGGCCAGGAGGAGGAGTTTATCCTGTGCGTGAAGGGAGATCCAGTGACACTGACAAGGACAAGCTCTCAGAACTGTCATGGTGGGAATCATGGGCTTGGACATGGAACAAGACAGCAGGGGCCAAAGGCAGGCTTGGTGTTTGCATGTCCTTACAAGCAAGATGTGAGGAGGCCTGGGAGAGGTGATGGCACAGTGGAGAGCAGAGACTGGAAGTGGCAGAGCCAAGAGCTGGGAGCAACCAGACAGGGTGAGGGTGAAGGAGGGGCCAAGGACAAAGTCACCTGCTGAGGAGGGTGCGCTGCTGGCCAAGGCTGTGCTCAGTTGAGGGCTCCCTGATTTCCATCAGCAGCTTCTCTGTGGCTCTCTTTAACTATTACTATAGGAAACCAAATCTATTCTTTAGGGTCCTGGGGATTGAACCCAAGGCCTCACACAAGCTGAGCATGTACTGAGCTACATCCCTGGCCCTGAAGAAAACTTTTAATTATTTAATACACTTCCTCATTTTTTTCAATTTTAAAAAATGAGTGAGATGTTTTTATTTCCTCCTTCAACAGAAAATCCAGGTACCGGTATGTATATGGATCTCTAGGTTTTTATTTCCCTTGTATAAAGAAAAAAAAAAAATAGAAGGCAGTTGAGGATGAGGATGAGGATGAGGATGAGGATGAGGATGAGGATGAGGTTCAGAGGGATCTGTTTGGGCCCAACTGCCCCTCAGAGCTACTCACTCGAGGGAGCCTGGGCCGGAGCAGCAGGTCCTGAGCTCACCTGCCTAACCAGCTCATCATGCAAGGGCTTTGGGCTGGACCGTGGTGTGATATCTCTTCACCTCTGGGACTGAGTTGTTCCCCAAGAACTGGAGGACACGTTCTAAACTCTGAGACAATGACATTTTGATAAGGTTTTAAAAAACCATTTCACTTTGCAAGACAAACAGCTAATAAAATAGATTCTTTTTTGGTAACCACCCATACAGCAATCAATCTGTCATTTGAAAAATTGGCTGCAGAGAAGTGTGAAATGAGGCCGCTCCTGAGTTCTATAGGAACAGAGAGCTAGAGAAGCCTTCCTCTCAACCAGATTACACTTGCCCCTCAAACTGGGAGAATCTCTGATTCAGAGCACAGGAAATACACAGATAATTAGTTGCTCAATCAATACTGACTTTGGAAGGATTGGGGGTGGGGTGACTGTTACACTGTTTACATGCAGCCAGCCTACATCACCTGTGTATCTCACCTCTGTTTCTCTTCAATTCCACCCTCATCAGAAAAAAATAAGCAGAGTGAGTCACAGCCCCTACACCATTCAAGCAGAAACTTAAAACAGAGCTATTTCAGCACTACCAACACAAATCAATAGGACAAGCCTCAGTCCTAAGGTGTAGCCCCTGCATGGCCACCTGAGGTCACCATCATACTACAGGGGCCTTCACTTCAACCCCCCTCCTGTCTCTAGCTCTGCCTGGCCCTCTGGTTTTTTCTGTCTTTATTTTCCCTTAACAATAATTTCCTTGGGCTGGCATGATAGCTCAGTGGTCTGAAGCGCCTGCTTAGGCAAGCTTAGGCAAGCATACAGGGACCTCGGTTCCATCCCCAGCACCACATGCTATGCCAGCCCCGCCCTCACGGTGGGCTGAGCTGACCATAAAAAAAAATAATAATAAAAATAATTTCCTTATTGCTTAAAAAAGTCTCTTATTATACACAGAAAAAAGTTTAAATCATTTTAATTCTTTTTTAGAATAAGATAGAATAAATGAATTAGTGAGAAACAGCCCAAAGAGGTTCTAACTGAGGAACTCTAAATTCTGAACTAAACTTGGAGAAGTAGTAGAAAACTGAAAAACATTGATTTATTTGATTTTTAAATGATAGATTCTGAAGAGCTTAATGAACAAATAGGATGAACGGTGTAATAACTACTTTGAAAGAAATAAATGGTCCTAAAAAGTTTAAATCAGAAACAGATAAGAGGGGCCAGGGAGTTTGCTGAGTGGAATAAGTGCTAACGTGGCAAGTGCAAGGGTCTGAGCTCAATCCCCGGCTCCACCAAAAAAAAAAAAAAAGCAGATTAAAAAAAATAGCTATAATTCCATCATGAAAATGAAAAAAGAATTAAGAAACACCTGAAGGGAGCATAGGCAAAGCTGAAACAATGGAACAAAGAAATCAGTAATGTTGTGAGCTATCAAGCCAAAAATGTAGTCAAAGAAAACAGGCACAAATAACTGATTTAGAAAATGGGAAATAGTATCATAGCCTTAAAATAAGCATATGTAGGATGAACACATGAGGTATGCAACGAGGGAAACCTTGGGAAAGAAATAATACAAGTTTCTTTCAAAGAAAAAAAGAACCCAACCCAGAGCTAGAGAACACATGTGCTGCCTTTCAAGATTATAAGGAAAAGAAATGAGCACTAGCTGGCTAAAATATTGAATGACAAGTTATCCAACAAGCACAAGTGAAGAGAGATGTGCTCCTCTGACACTTGAGACAAGAGAACTCACATTACAGATATAAAAGACAAAGTGAGCCTCAAGAAAAAAATATTCAGTTCTAACCAATCATGTGAGTTCTAGCCCAGTGTCAGTTATGTTCCTAAACAAAACATGATCTGTCTAAGTAGGAAAAAACAAAGTCATATACAAATTGGGAAGAATTTGTATGCAACTATATTTTTTTTAAAGCAAAGATAGGGGCCAGGGATATATAGCTCAGAGGAACAGCAGCTGCCTGGCAAGCATGAGGTCCTGAGTTCGATTCCTGGTATAAGTAAATTAAGACAAAGGTGGATGTTTAAAGTTTTACAAAAATTAGCCAGCCAATAGTAAGACCCTTTCTTTAAAAAAATAAAAATAAAAAAAGAATTTCTACAAAAAAAGGGGTCTTATGTAACAAAAACTAGCATTAGAATGGGCCAACTGAAAAAGAAAGAGTAAGTGATCGGACAAAACCCAAGACTTCATCTACACTCTGATAATTCTCAAATCCTGCTCCAGCCCAGACCACAACTCTGAATCCCCCTACCGGCCAGAAATTACCCATGCAAATATCACACAACATCCATCCCAATTCAGATAGTGCAGAGTTGCTTAAACGGAGAAACCCCTGTCCTCTTTGATGTCATCCAACAAGCTCTTGGTCCCACCATGTGTAGCAGTCTGCTTTGGATGCCATGACAAAATATCACACATTGGGGGGCTTAAACAACCAAACTGTATTTTCTCTCAGTCCTAGAGGTTGGAAGTCAGGATATGGATGACTCAGTTTCTGGTGAGGATTCTCTTCCTCAGATCTCAGTAATTCCTCAAGCAGCCTACTCTCTGGTGTCGCTTCTTAGAGGGACACTAATTGTATCAGCTCAAAGTCCCACCATTATAACTGCATTTAACCTTAATTACTTTCTTTGAAACCCTGTCTCCAAAT
>NW_004524587.1:13760179-13797883 GCF_000260255.1 Octodon degus
TCTCTCTCTCTCTCTCTCTCTCTCTCTCTCTCTCTCTCTCTCTCCCTGCTATCTCTGCTTCAGCTATGGCACTGGCCCTCCTGCTTGTCTCCTCTCCGGCCACTCCATGCTCCTTATAGAATTATCTTTCCAAAATGGACAACTGGTCACTGAATAACAACTGAGGGTTTTCACCAATACCATCTCATCTAATTCTCCCACCAACCTTGTCAAGAGAAGGCTCAGAGAGGCTAAATGAAACCCAGTGTTGCTCAAATTTGAACCCAGACTAGATCTGAACCAGGACTGGGCTCATAAGTATCTGCTCTTTCCATGTCTCTTGCCATTTCCGTCTAGACACCTAAGTGTCCCAAATCCATGACAGTTAATGATTGGCAGATTAACTTGGCCCACAGTAATTGTAACCTCAGCCTCTTCATCATCAGTACTTAAGGCCAAGTTAATTTCCTTTCTGATTCCTATTACAGAGATCCAGGTACCCTATTCTACCATTTCTTTAGGGGAAATGGGTTAACATTTTGTTAATCAAACTGAAAATGTACACATATCCTATTAAGGACAAATTCTTACATGTGGCCCCAATTTTTTTTTGGCTCCAATTATTTATTAGCAGATTTATGTGTACTTTTAAGTGTAGAAATGGAAAATGAACTACTGCTTTGCCTGAATTCCCCTCTTGCTGACATAACCTCTGTTCACTTACAAAAGGGAGGAGACACAGGTTGATGCCCCCCTCACAGGATGATTCAGTTGAACAAAGTGAGACACTTCTTCCCAGCGCTCCTGGGTGACCTTCAAGGTCTGAGGGGGAAGCTCCTCTCCCTGGCCATCTCTACCTGTTAGTTACTGTAGGGTACTTCTGCACACCCCACACCCAACATCTCAACCAAATGCACAGACACCTGGATGCTCATCCAGCCCTTCTTCTCCCTTCCCTTACTGTTTGGATCCTAATGATGACTCCTTCCCAAGTCAACAGCTGCTCCCCACTCACCCCAAGCTTCAGTTGTAGCATGAGACGGGAAAACTTAGATCTACATGAAATCTGACCCTGATATTTAGCTAGATGCCCATGCAACTTTGGGTACATCATCAATCGCTCTGGCCTGGAGTCTCACTGAAGACATCTGGCTTTAGTATGACCATATGGATAAATAAGTCAGCCTTCAGTCTGACAGACCCTCTGCAAACATGATTTCTGTATCTATGAAGTCATTATTATCTTCACATTAAGAAAGAAGAAACTGAGGCTTGGGGAGGTGTCCTGCAACTGGTTCTGGGAAACAGCATTCAAATATTCAAGTATTTTCAAGTATATGGCTGGTTCTTTCCTGCAGAAGAGTGAGCATTCAGGAACCTACCAGCACTCAGTACACGCGGGGACATGGTGTCATTTGGTGCTGCATTTCCATAAGGGTCACTTGAGGTGCCTGTCTGCGGTCTGCGGGCCTGTGGGCTTGAGGCCTCCTGGTGGACAGGCAGCCGGGCAGGCGCTCGCTGAGGACCACTGCTGCTGGCTCTGCAGACACTGTGCTGCTGTACTGCATAAAAGGCCCACTTTCCATGGCCCCCCCAAGCCTGCCCTGCCCCACTCCCACTGCCTATTTAAGTCAGAGGCCCAACTCCGACAGAGCACAGGCAGCTTCCGGAGCCAGGAAAGCAGGAGCCAGGAGAGCAGCGCAGCAGGCCCAGCTCAGCCGGGGATGAAAGGTCCTTCTGTTTCACCACTTCCGACTGGTGCGTTCTGAATGATGCTGCTGAGCAGAGTTGTGGCGCGAGCTGGTTCTACTTGACCGGGAGTATATTGAGATGTGTAGCTGGCAGAGGAAAGCTTTGATTGGATTTTTCCTATTTCTAATCCCTGACTTGATTTGATTTGATTGTCAAAGATAGAAAAAGGCTGTAGTTTGTGAAAGGACAAGGGAGTGCATATTTCAAAACAAGGTCTGGCTCAGAATAGCAATGATCCGACCTGAGAAAAAAAAAGGACCCATAATGTCAAGGTACAGGAGATTCCATTTCCCTTCAGGAACCCCTCCTTAATTAGTCAGTTCCTGTCATTTAATTCTGTTTTGAAAATACAAGCAGTGGATTTCTCCCAAGAGTTTTAAAGTGAGTGGGGGAGCTGTGCAGCTGGGGGGGTGAGTTAGGGAATTGTCAGGCCAAAAACTGCTTGACAGACTTCTGAGAGTGGGCCATTGGGGACTGGGAGATGTCTCAGGGGGCCTGCCTCCTATGTCCACTTTCAGAGACTCTTTAGCTTCCAGCCCAGAAGACAGGGAGAGCCAGACATGCATGTGGGTTGTGTGTTTAGTAAGGATGAGGCCAGCTTCCCAGGGACATGGGTAGGACCTCTATCGGAAGCTGGGACAGCAGGCGACCTTCTGACTTCCCAGCAGACTGGATTCCCAGGGATATGAGGGGGCAGGGTAAGGACACCTTCCAGGTATGGAGCTCAGAGGGGAGATGCTAGGGTGTCTCCACGCAGACTAGGGCCATCTGATCATTTTGAGTATCACATGGACTAATGGGCTCTGGCTCCTTTCTCACTGTGACCTAGGAACACCATTGGATGCTGACCATGGTCATCCAAAAGCCCTTTGCTGAACCCGTGTTGTGGGGTGGCGGTTTGGGGATTCAGAGGTTAAGAAACTGCCCAGGACTGCCAGCCACTGGTCACAGGAGCCCAGATCTTCTCTATGTGGATACCTACTGAGAAGGGAGCAAACCCTTGTGAGAGGACACACGCTGCCAGAGCTTCTGCTGGACCTCTGGCCAGGAGACAGAGACTAAATGGGAACCTAGATTTTAGCTTCTTTTGAAGCACTTAGTTTGGATGATTTGCAAAATAACTCTATGAAAAGACAGATGTGGTTCCGAGGTGGTCTGGGGAGTACGGTAGCCTTACTCTGGATATGGGATGGTAAAGGACTTTGAGCCAGGCAGTGGAACTAGCTCCAGAAGGGGAAGGCGCAAACAGCTGTGAGCGATGAGCTGGACGGGAGTTGAATTTGAAATCCAGATTGCTTCTAACCCAAGATTCGACCCGGCAGTTGGGGGGGGCCCCTCCTGCCCCCCTCCCGCCGTCCTCCTCCCCTCCCCCATCCGTCCTCCCCTCTACCCCCTCTCCCCTCCACGGGCTGGGCCAGGGGGCGGGACTAAAGAGCCGAGACGCCCCGAGGCCAGGGGCGTGGCCTGCGGTCCGCCGCGGGCTAGGGATCAGGGGGCGGGGCCAGCACCTGAGGCCCGGCTTGGGCACTGGTGGGGCGGGGCCTGCTGCAGGGACTGGGCCCCAAGTGTGCAAGGCAATTGCCCCTAGGTGTAGTGCCAGGGCCCCTCCGTTGGGTCGAGTTCAGGGAACCTGTGGCATCGGGTCCTAAGGCCTCCGTTCATACGTGTGCCTTCCCAACAGTCACCTCCAAAGCTCCTCTAAGAGGTTCACGAAGTGTCCCCTCTGAGCCTACCCTCCTCTCCGCCAGCCTGCCTACCCCCACCTTACCGCTGCCAAATCCCTCTGGTTCTTCCTCGAGACGCAGCCTCCTCCCCCAACCCACCCCCGTCTCGGGAGACACGGGTTCCCCCCAACCCCGTTCGGCTCCCACCCCAACTCCCATATCTTTGCGAGCAGGAAAGCGCTCAGATAGCTCTGGCTTTGCCTGTCAGATCAACCCCAGGCCTGGCCGGACTCTGAATTCTCTACCCGATGCCCTCCCGAGAGGAGGGCTCGTCCGTCCACGCTCGGAGCCCCCCCCCTGCCCCCCCCCCTCCGCACACCCCCGCCCTCCCCCGTGCGCCTGCACTTGGTCTGCGGACGGGGCCCACACCCCGGCCCCGGCGACTGCAGCGGAGGGTGTGGCATCGCCTCCGGGCAGGTGGGGCTCCTTGGCCTTTGTATCTGGCTCACCTGTTCTGGCTGCCCAGTAAATTGAGTTCCGGAGATTGTTCGGTCAGCTCTGTGAACTTTTCATTTCCTTTCAGGTCCCGACTGTCTCGACTTCCCATCTTCTGAAGGAAGGGCAACAAGGTCTGAGTGGCTCCTCCTCAGGTAAGACTGGAGCTTCTGGAAGCACAGGGAGGGGTGCAGGGGAGGGACAAGGGGTGTTGCCTTAGGCCTCCCCTTAAGGGCTATTCGGTGCTCTGAGAAAACGGTTAAGAAAAATTTCTGCTGCTTGGTTCTAAAGTTTGAAATCCACAGCTGTGGGGAAGCACTCTAGAGCAGAGTATCAGCCCCAGGGGGTGTGTCCGCAATCGCTCAGCTGAGAGAAAGCCACACTCCTTCAGAACCCAGGAAAAGGAGTGAGCCAAGGGGCACGAGCCGAGTGAAGGATACAGAGTGAGTATCCTGGAAAATGCAACCAGACATCATTGCCCGTTAAACTATACAAGAAAAAATTTTAATGCCAAGCCCCAGAGCTGGTAAGGATATTGTCCAATAATCACTAGTCAGATGTGGTGGCACGTACACCTGTAATCTCAGCACTAGGGAGGCTGAGGCAGGAGGGTTGCCTCAGCCTGGCCTACATAGTGAGTTCAAGGTCAGTCTGAACTAGATAAAGACACCCTGTCTCCAAAAAAAAAAAAAAATCACTAAATGGACAAACCTTGGTGGAAAGCAGTTTGGCAATATATATCAGAAGCTTTAAGATTTACTAATTTTCTTGAATCCATCTCAAAAAAAAATAATTCAAATGATGACATACTTGAGATTAAAAGCAGAAACTAAGAACACAGTGACTCCTTGACAGGAATCTTAGAAGCCAGAACAGCAGGACCTTTATAAGAACCCATTCTTTCCCAAACATTCACAAACTGAATGTTTTCAGGCCTGCCTGGAAGACTGCCAGACTGGCTGCAGGGAGCTCTGGGGGTCCAAGGTGGTGGTAACCAAATGGAAGAACCAAAGAAGAGATGGGTAGGCCAGGACCTGCAGGATGGGAGGATGATCCTTGGGATATTCTGAGGGCTCAGCAGGTGACAAATGTGCTTTGGTTCAAGGGACCAAAACAGAGGAGTAGTGATCCTGTGTTGTGAAAGTTGAGGGAAAGGGCAAGGAGCCAGGGTTCCCCAAAACCTGTTCCCCAAAACCTGCTTGGAGGCAAGTAGTGCTGGTGGATACTGCTTGGTGGCACATTTTTTAATTTTTTTTCCAGTTATTTATATTTAAGCCTGATGAGAAAGGTAGAAAGGAAAGGATAATTGGAGTGAGGTGACTTGGTGGCACTTTTCAGCTATTATTATTTACTTCTTTGAGCCTCAGTTTCTGCATTCTATGGTAGAGCCAGTTGTACCCACTCGGGTTGGTTTTGCCCTGTCCAGTTATCCCCCCAGTGGTGTGCTACATCCACACCACGGTTCTGGAAGATAAATCCATCACTTCTGCTTTTGTGTGTATTTCCAGTCTTCCTCGTGATTTGGCACAGACTGATTCTTGGCTGTGCCCCTACCCCACAGTAGGGAAAGTGACAGGGAGGGAGGGATGAGCGTTAGGTCCCAACCAAGCACAGCAGGCTTGCTGAAGCCACTCAGGGTGTGGCTGGCATCAGCAGGGAGCAGGGTTGTCACTTGTCAGTCAGGTAGCAGGTATCATCATGCAGTCATGGAATAAAATACAGCGGCTTGGAAGCAAGATTCAGAGAAAACAACACCCTCATTCCCAGAGGAAAGGAAGGTTAGGGTGGGGGTGGGGGAGCACCTCTCTCCCAATTCCTGGAGGCTACCTGGGCCATCGAGAGCAGAGACAACTCACAGAGCAGCACTTAGCCCCTGCTCCTTTTGCTTGGAGTGATGGTTTAAGTCTCCTCTCAGTCCTGTTCTCAGCTTGATAAATCTGAAAATGTCAGATCTATGTGACAGGAGCTGGTCCTTGCTTGTGTGTTGACAGCAAACGTATGCAACACATGCCCAGAAATAACCAGCCACCAAGACAGAAACTGTTTGAGGCAGGCCAAAAGGCCTAGGCCAAGAGTGAGGACCAACTGGAGTATGATGAGGAGGCCACCCCTGTGGCCCCGAATCCCAAGCTTTGCTGAGGCTATGGGGGGGGGGGTCAGTGGGAGCTACTAAAGGGTTTCCTGGGGAGCAATGTGGTCTGGTATGCAGTGTAGAATGGTCCCAGGTGGCAGGTGTGACAGGAGAGTGGCCAGGTGCAGCCGATTACAGTTCCCAGTGGGAGTGGCCATGGGAATAGATCCAAGGGGCTAGAAAAGCAGAACTATGGGCTGGAGAAAGGACACAGGGAGGGAGGGGGTCTAGACCCCAGGAGGCACTTGGGGAAAAGCTAGTGTTGAGGATGTGGGGGAAGAGGAGCAAAGATGGGCATCTAGGGGAAGATGTAGATATGCTGGCTTGGAAGTCAGAAGGTACCCATGTAGGCTGTCACCTTGGGAACTAATGTCTCAGGAAGGATCAACTGGAAGAGAAGGATAAAGGGGGCAAGTGCAGCTCCTAGATGGTGGGTAGGGGAGGAAGAGACAGAAGCAGCAGACGCCAGAGCAGGAGGGGAGCAAGGATGGAGACCCAGAATAGAGGGAAGAATGGGGAAACTGAGAAAAAAGCACCTTTAAACCACCTATTGGGTCTGTTTATTTCTCTTATATTTCTTTTTGTTGTGGGTGATCGTGATGGTGGTAGTTCTGGGACTTGAACCCAGAGCCTCATGTATGCTAGATAAGCACTCTACCACTAAGTTATATCCCTCACCCTGATCTCATTTTTAAAAATAATCTGGTGCCAGGGATGTAGCTCAGCAGAAAAATGCCTACCTGGCAAGCACAAGGCCCTGAATTTGATTCCTGGTACAAAAAAAAAAAAATTCAATAATAATCTGACTGGGCCGGGGAGATGGCTCAGTGGAATAAGCGTTTCCCTGGCAAGTGCAAGGGCCTGAGTTCAATCCCTGGTTCCACAAAATAATAATAATAATAATAATCTGACTGAAACTGCATGAACTGTTTCCTCTTTGATGCTGACCTCTATTCTAGACATCTTCTTTCCCAAATTTACCCCAAGTTCCTCTGAAACGCCATACCTACCTTCTCCCTCAGAATGGGGGTGCAGCCTCAGTCTGGTTTACCAGCTGAAGGTTCCCCCACCTGCCAGGAGTGCAGAATGGACATGACCTGCGTGCTCTGGGTGAGCAGGATTCCTGGAGGCTCTCAGGCTGCGTAGTATACACATTGCTGTCTGTGTCTAAGTGAGGAAACCAACTCGGGGAAACCAAATGAGAGCATTGGGACCGCCTCGGGCCCGTGTTGGGGACTGTCCCTCTACATCTCCTCCTTGCCTGCAGGCAAGGATTGGGTGGTCGAGGTGGTCATCAAGGGTGTGACCTGGAGCGCAGGACTTCCTGCGTGGCTGCCCCTATCTTGTGCTCATCCTCTGGGTCCCTCCAGTCTGCCTGCCTTGCCCTTTGCTCACTGTTTGTCACATAGCACTCACCCTCCTGTCACCACACCCTTACAGGATACCTGTGCCTTCAGTATACACACCAAGAAGGCAGACTCTGCCACCGGAAACTCCTAGGCCCTACGCTGTCAGCTCTGTCTGACTTGGGCACCCCCAGCCTCCCTAGCTCTGCCCCTCACTTGCATGCTCCCATCAGCCTGGTGGTGTCTGACCACACTGGTTCAGCATAGGCTCCTGGCTCTGCCTCTACCATATCCACCTCAGAGGAGCCCCAGCCCTGCTCCTGCCCATGTCCTGCAGACCTGGCCCTGCCCCCAGGACCAACCCTACCAGCAGTCCTTCACAGGGACCTCCGACCAATTTGCTTCTCTGGCTCTGTGGATTTACTTTCTACCTGTGTCATCACAGCAGCTGCCTCTCTCTGCAAAAAGTTTCTACTCAAAATTAAAAGATTAAGGCTCAGCTGCTGTGAGGCCTCATGCTCTCAGGAACTGCGCACATAGCAAAAATGGACTTTTCAGTCCCCACACTAAGGGGGTGAGGAGTGAGCCTTCCACCTGGCCTGGACCAGGGCAATGGAACATCGTTATAGCCAGCAACATGAAGATAAAAGAGGCCAGTGTCTGGAGGGTAGATCTGGCTGCATTCCTGGAAACCAAAAGCTGTTCATCCATACTGCTTGGTTCTGGCATCAAGTAAATGGGCCAGTTGCACAGCAAACCAGACGTCTTGCTGCACTGGCCAGGATGGGATGGGTTGTGCTGTACTCATAAGCAAAGGTCTTCTTACTCCCACTGCATGCGGGCTGGAAGGGCCCTGCTCTGTGTCTTCTCACCCTGGGCCTCCACAGATGGAGCAGCCACCATCTGAAATGCCAGCTAGTGTGGCCGAGGGAGAACTTTTAGGTAGTTATTTCTGAGGGAATCGGTATTGCTGTCAGCGGTAGCAGCCTGCATGCACAGAGCTGCCACAACCACAGCCAAGAGTTTGTGAGGCGCCGGATTCAACAGCCAAAGGCAGCTGCAGACAGTGTTCCCACCACCAGAGGGGAGGCACTATTTGGACCCTAACTTGGTGCTAAGAAACATACCTTTGGTGGCAGAACTTAGAAGGAACTTGAGGAACTACAAAGTCTCATAATCCCTTCCCCGCTAGTCTTTGATGTGGACAAATAACTGGCTCACAGTCTTGAACAAATAAAGCTCTGAGCCTCAGCTTTGTGGGCCGTCTGCAAAGCCCTCCCAGTTGTACACATCCTGGATGCCCTGGACAGGCTCAGAGGAGGGTCAGAGGACTCCCCAGGCTCTGGCCTGAGCCGGGCATCACCAAGGGAGAGGGCTCTCTGGCTGCTTCACTTGGAGCCAGGTCTGCTTTGGTGCCACATCAGAGGAGGGGGGCCGTGAATATAGGAGTGGGCTAGGGTCAAGAGGTTCCCAAAAGTCCCCAGTCAAGGGCCTGGGTCCTTAGCAGGGAGTAAGACCCGGCCTCAGTGCAGAAAGCCCAGCCCTCAGGGCCAGCTGCCCGGGGCTACAAGGAAAGCTGGTGACACGCTCATGTCTGATTTTATTTACTCATTTTCATTTGCTTTTTTACTCCCTGCATAAATTCTCCTGAAGGACTCAGTTTGCTAAATGTTCTTTGCATAGAAAACGTCAATCTGGGTGTGAAATGATTCCCTTCGGAAGAATGTGAGCAAGTCTGTTCTGTTTTAGGAAGATTTGTTGTCTTCATCTGTGTTCTCTGGTGCCTTGAAATGCCCACACACAGCTCAGTCAGCCAAGCCATTCCAGGAGGAAATGCTGTACTTGGAACCTAGACAAATGAACACAGGGTCTGCTAAATCCTAGCATTTGTGTGGCCTTGTGTTTAGGAGTCTCCTCCCACAGAAAGTGTACTGTCGTTCCTTCCTTAGCAAAGTGTGCTCTAACCCATGTTTGTCTCATGGACTTTGACGTCAGCCTTTGTGTCACAGAAGCGGGGAATCGGCTGAGACAGAGGCCTTAACAGCAGGCCTGAGAGAAATGAGATCCCTTGGGTCTCTGTCCCTATGGGTCAGGATCTCATATGGGTAGAGACAGTGCTGGCATTTTAGGGCACACTGTGGGCCAGGGGCATTTCCTTGGCACTTGGCAGACTGGGCAGCGCCTCTCATACAGTGGACACCACAGAACTCACCTGAAGTGCACAACATAACTTGCTAGGGATCTGCTACCTGTGGCTATGAGCAAGGCCCAGCTCAGACAGACTGTAGCACCCAGTCAGACTCGGAGCACTTGAGATCAGACATCCAGGGCCCATAGATGTCAGCTGTTGGCACATGGCCTCCTGAGTCAGATCTGGTCTGGTTCTACCATTGATGCCTTCTTTGGAAAAGGCCTTGTAGGCACAGTAGAGGACTCAGACCCCACCTTCATCATAGAGGAAGCCTTCACCACAGCTTCCTCTGCTCTCCCAGGCATGGCCCTACTGGGGCACAGGACTGGCAAGAGCTCCAGTAGACTCTAGGCTGGTGGATCTGGTACAGGCAGGTTCTTGAATAATGTGAGAGTCCTCAGGAGCAAGGGAAGGTGTGACTTGGGATGGTGGCTCAGGCATAGACTTAGGTTCCAGCCACTACCTGGGCTTCTCCTTAACAGACCCTTTGGTCACCAAGAGACCAGTCTGGAGGAGCAGGCAGTAGTGGGGAGTACCCCACCCCGTAAGGGAGCCTTCCTCTCAGAGCCATAGCCCACATACTGCAGCTAAGCAGCCTGGCTCGGAAGCCTGCTATTTCACATGCCAAGGTGCCACAGGCTGCACCAGTCGAGCTTGAAATTTGCTTTACAGTCACACACCATTCGGCTTCATCTGGGCCTTCCAAGTTCTGACATGGAAATACCGAGGCTGGCTGGGTAAGAGCACCTGGAGCTGCTCACAGTCTGCTCCTATTCTCAGAAACTACGTGACTCATTAATAGCTCCCATGGAAAAGTCTCTTTTTGAAAATTTTATGGCTCCTTTGCTGGTATGTGGCTCCTTCAGAGGCCTGTGACTTGGGCTTGTATACACAGCCCACAACAAAAGGATTATACTCAGCTTCTGCCAGGAGGTGACCCTGAAGTCTCCTATGCTGTCCTGGTCCTTCATCTGGGAGGGCAAGGTACCTTTGTAAAGCTACCAGCCACATGAGGAAACTTTGAAGCCTTTAGCTGTATCTCAAGGGCCCTTGTTGGGGAGGGGGAGCATGCTGGGGATAGAACCTGGGGCCTCAAGACTGCTAAGCACTGGCCCTCACGCTAAGCTCCACCCCTAGCCCTCTTGAGGGATTTTGCAGCTAGGGAGTACCCAGAAGTAGCAGTAACTAATAATGGTAGAGATGAGGCAGGCACTGTAGTAAGCACTGCATATGCGCACATTCAGCCACTCAAAGACAGTATTGAGTATGATTACCTCAAAAGGAAACCCAGACACAGAGCCTCAGGTCAGCAGCATCTGCCTGTAGAGCAACAAGGCCTGACCCTGCACAGCTGACAGAAGAGTTTGTGCTGTAGACCCTTTCTGCTCACATTACTCCTCGGAGGAAACTCCTATGGCACACGGGTCCTGTGGGGCTCTCAGGGCTCAGGAGGGAGACTCCACTCTCCCCAGTGGGCAGCCCAGGAGGAGCCCAGGAGGTGTGCACAGAGGAGAGTGGAGTACAACGAAGCTGGGGAAGGATCACATCCCTGTTGTGTATATGTGATAAGATGCCTTTGGTGGCAAGTGACAAAAACGCATGCAAAGTAGCGCAAAGGAAAAGGGATTTACTGAATCATTAATTAGAAAGTCTGCAGGTTGTATAGCTTCAGGCATAGTGAGATTAGAGCTCAAGTATGTCACCAACCTTGGCCTCTCCCCTTGTAGCCGTAAGGTCAGTTTTCCTCTGAATTGGGTTCATTTTCAAGGAAGGCCCTGGAAGCCTCAGGATCTCAGTGTAAACTCCATTTCAGAGGAAATAAATACTTCCTTCCTGAGAGTTATAGGAAGAGTTCCAGAGAGAGCCTAGATGCCCATCCAGCTTGTGGTGAGGGTGCTGTGGTGCTGCTGGACCTGGCCTCACTCACTGACCTTCCCTGGGAGAGGAGCAGGGAGGGAGTGCTTTGAATGGGAGGATGGATAGGTATTTGCCTGGTGCACCTATGCCTGTGGGAGTCACTGCCGCAGCCCATGTACTCACGCCAGAGTCCCGACCCCAATTCTCTCTGGGATGTGGCTTGCAGTGATCAGCCTTGGTTCATCTGGCCCTCCCTTCTCAGAAAGGCATGAGTCTTTCTGTCCTCCTGGTGGGGAGCTGGCTCCAAGTTTCAGCCACTCCAAGCTCATGTTGTCATGCCAACTCCTCTGTGGCAGGCATCTAGGCAGAATGGGCTGGCTTGATCTCAATGTGGTGGATGCAGGCACATTTGAGTAATTGGTTTAGCACAGTCTACGGGGCCAGGTTCTGTTTAGATATGAGGCTGTGGACACAAAGAGACCTTGGAGGAGAGTTGGCTCTCACGCTACTGGGAAGAGAAGGCTCAGCAGGCCTGAGGGCTAGAGGAAAGAGTAGTGATGAAAGACAAGCCCTACCTCCCACACGGGGCAACTCCCAACCCTCATCAGCTGTGTAGAAGCTTCCTAAAGCTCAGTGATCCCTCGAGGACAGTGGGATCCTCCACATGGAGCCCACGGCTCACCTCAGCCAGTGTAACTGCTCTGGCTTATCTGCTTTCCCACTGGAGAATAAATTCAAAGTCAAAGTGAATGCCCACCTTGGAGCCACTGTGCAGCCAGGTCCTAATCTCCCAGAGCAGATACTGAGCCTGTGCTAACTGATGTCCTGTGGCAGCAGTCCTGCCCACCCAGTCCTGCCCTGGCGAAGGCAGATCAGCTGGTCCCTGCTCCCCACCCACCCACCAACCAGAGTGTCAGGTGAAGAGCCGCACTCAGCTCAGGTGACTCAGACTCAGCAGCCGCAGTCCAGCCTTCCCATGCCTGCAGATCACAGAGTGGTAGCCAGGTGTATTGGTGTTAACAGCTTCACTGGAAGCAGCAGCCACGTCATGGTTCTGCTTGTTGTCAGTGCCCCACGCCTTCCTGGAAACAGCAGGGGCTATGACCTCTTGGATCCTAACCAGGATTTGTCTACCTCTTCCTCTCCCAAGTGGATGTAAGGTTATGTTGGCTCCCTCTACCTGTGAAGCATGGTATTCCGTGCTCCCTCTGTCTGACTTGGCTCCTTGGCTAAGTCCAGTTCTCGCTGAAGGACAGAGGGACAAGTTAGTGAAGGCTATGGCTCTGGCTCACACTGTGGATGGTACCTCAGGAGGTACCTACTGACCCCATCAAAGGCATTCATGATGGACTCTGCTTGGCAAAGCTCCAGCCCAGAGGCATTCAGGAGAGAGGAAAGGAGACAGAACTGAGACAGAATTGCCCACCTACAACAGCCCCTACCTGCCCTCCCCCATCCCCAGCATTGAAGGCCAGAGAAAGGAGCCAGGCACAGGTCTGGCTGAGCACCCAGCTGCTCCATGCCCCAGAACCCTGAAAGCCACATCCTGCCTCTGCCACCCTGAGGTCTCAAGGTTTCTCTAAGAAGTTGCTAGCTTCTGCTGTTTAATGCTTCTTTTACTGGGGAAAGTGTAGATCAGACTAATTAACGTGTGTTATTTGTTTACCCTCCTTTCATTTCCCTGAGACAAAATAATTAACCACAGAGCTTTTGAAACCACCCAGCAGCAGCAGTCCCCTCCTTTGTGTTTCTGGCAGCAGCAGCTTCTGTGTGTAGATGTGAGGACCCCACACAAGGCAAGGCCCATGGCAGCATCTGGCATGGAGGCTGGTGAGAAGCTCTGGGCTGGGGACCTAGAGTAGCTGTAAAAGGCCTTGAATCTTGGGAGGAAGGGTTGGGACACTTCGGGCTGTCTCAGCTCAGAACATCCCTGTTGTGGCATCATTAAGCCCCTTAACCCTGGGGCTTCCAGCCACCTTGGGTCCCATCCTTAACTGCATGGGCACCAGAAACAAGCCTATGACCATCCAGGAGAGGCAAAAAGACCAAGCCTGGGAGACTGGGAGGACTGACCTAGAAGGGTCTGTGGGGTCACTGTTGGAGTAAAAGGGACATGGGGCAGATGAAGAGGACTCTCTCCCCGCCCCCCAAAAGCTCTGTCCCAGCCAACAGTATACCCAGCTTGATCAGTCGGTGTTGGAGCAAGCCACACGGGGTGGGGGGGGAGACAGAGGGCAGAATGTTGAAGAACTTCTCTCAGGAACCCTGTGAGGAAGTGGGACACATCCTCCTCTGACCATAGCAGAGCTCCAGTACCTGTGTGACACAGGCAAGTGCTCTTTTGAGGTAGCCAACAGACTGTCTCCTCCACAGTCCATTCTCCTAAAGTGTCATCCCAGGCCTCAGCCTGCATAGTCCACCCCACCTCATCCTTTAAGGCTTCAGGGTTCTCATTCCTTAGCTGGTCACTGTTCTTTTCCTCCGCAAATGTGGGGGCACAGCCTAGACTCAGCCACAGGCTGACAAGGGTGCTGAGGCACTCCCAACCCACCAGGATCAAACGGCTTGGCTTCCAGTAGTGACAGCACCATGCTGGTAGTGGTGGCGCTGGTGGTGGTGGTGGTATGTTGCATTACTGCAGGGGTGGAGCACAGAGGGACTCAACAGATACTGGACATTTGGGTTTGGGGCTGTGGCTAAGATTGGAGTTGGAAGAACAGTGCCAAGGTAGGGCAGGAGCTCAGGTAAGGATTGTGGCCCAGGGCCAGGGTGGTGACCTCAGGCCACAGTGATGAACGAGGGAGGGAGACAGTGGATCTGCTCCAAGACTCTGGGGTGACATGCAGGTAGCCTCAAAAATTTGGCCTAGACCTTCTTCAAGGACCTTGGTACCAACCAGAGACTGCTGGTGTCTAAGGAGTTGTGGGAGACTCTTCTCACCCTGCACTCCTCCAGCAGGAACAGGACCCATGGGTAGTGCCTAGGAGCCTAGCATGTACAGCAGGGACAGAGGTCCGTGTGGGCAGCTCACTGTCCTCTCCCATGGTTCCCACTCCAGCCAGGCAGAATCCTGCTAGCTCTCCATACCAGGGATTTGCTGAAGAGATCCATGCAACCCATGTGGGAGAGCGAGTGGGCTATGGCTTCCATGCCAGGGTAGAGTCCTCTTGAAGCAGTGTCTTGCTGGGATCTTAAAGAGAGTGAGTGAGTGTGTCCTAAAGTCTCCCAAGCCAGGTGGCAGGTGTGGGATGACTGTGGGCACCCCAGTCTCCCCTGAGCGCTGGCCAAAGAGAACCAACCCGGGCCCCAGCATTCAGTAAGGCACTGAGCATTGATCTGCATAGACAAGCTGCTGCTCCAGATTGTGATGTTCCAGGATTTCCTTCCAAATTATTTCACCTGGAGAAAGGAAAATCTCTGTGAAACTCATTGGTCAGAAGTAGACGTTGCCACCAGTTTAGATTCATCTTTAGACTTCTCTCTGGCCAGAGGCATCATAGACCAACCTCTGCTCACAGCTCCATCTGTGGAGCACCTGCCCCTGCCAGCCAGGACCCTGCAAGGGACCTTGTGCAGATCCTTCTTTCCAGGAGCTCCTGGTGCCCTGAGGAGGTGGACACTTCCCAGAGCTTTGATACAGGACTGCAGAGACCAGGCCACTTTCACAGGGGACAGGAGCACACAGTGGAGGTATCTGTATGCTACCTGGGCAAGCAGGAGACAGAGTCCTGAAATGATTTCTAAGCTGAGCCTTAAGAGAAGGGGTGAGTGAGGCAAGGAGAAGTGGGGTGAGAGAAAAGGTCACCCTTGTCACAGTGAATCAGAAGGGAGCTCCACAGGGGTGGAGCTACAGAGACAGGCAGGCCTGGCTGAGGATCATGTGGATGGTAGAGGTTGACGAAGTTGGTGAAGGGTGGTGCACTGCAGACCCACAGAAGTTCCAGCAGGAAAAGAGGGGACAGGTGGGGTATGGTGACTGAGATACCCAGGTCCCTGGCATGGATGACCAAGGATTCAGGAGGAGGAAGAAGAGAGGTGTAGGGCCAGGATGAATGATGGCAACATGGACTCAGACCCACCAAGGTGGCAGGGCAGAAGCTGGGCTGGGTCAGGTAGCTGTTGAACTGGAAGTGATCCACTGGCTTGTCTGGTGAGAGAGCACAAGATTGTGCTTAGGAGTTCCCTTCAGAATATGCACCCATGGGCCCGTGGCCTCCTGGCCCCTGGAAGAGCTGGGAACACACACAGACTTGTTTTAGTTGACTGAGCACTCAGCACAATAAATGCACAAGTATACCTGGCAACGTAAGCCACATGGCTCCTGCACAGGTTAGGACAAAGACCCAGGGTGAAAGAATCAGGTAGCTACAGGCTTCATCTGGGGCTGCACTGTAAAGCACCAGCAGGAAAGTGGTCAAAGTGTGGGTGAGATGCAAAGACTGCCAGGCCCCTGCGCTGGGTAACTACCTGGGTCCTCTGGCAGTTGCAAATGTACAAGCTGTGCCTGGATCCCTCTGGCTGATGTTCCACGGGTCCCTGGGGTGAAGCACAGAGCTTGCTCACTGCTGCAGGCAGGGCCAGAGTCAGAACAGGCTTGTATAAGGGTGGACTGCCCTCTCCAGGCCTGCCAGCCACACTGCCCTTTGCTCCAGGACTCTCTGGCCCCTTTTCTCTGCCCTGACCTAATTGCTATTCAGTGATGGGTTTGCTGTTTTTGCAGTTCCTTTGGTTTAGGGTCACTGTCCACATTTACTTATTTATTTATTGTGGTACCAGGGTTTGAACCCATAGTCTTCTTGCTGAGCTATATCCCCAGCCTGGACAAGAAATATTGCAATCCTCCTGCCTCAGCCTCCCAGAATGTTGAGATTATAGGCATAACCACAGTACCTGGCCTGTCCACCCATTTGAAACACATCCCAACTTCTGAAGGCTTCAGGCTGTTACTGGCCAGTATAGGCGCAGGCATCCTCTAGGATCCCTATCCTGTCCCCTTTGCATGCACAACATGGTACACCTCAGAACATTTTTCAAGCAGTTAGTTTTCAAGTTTAAGAGTCGTTTGATCCCTGGTACACTGAGATGGCCACTGAGACTGGACGTAGTGGTGCTCGCCTGTAATCCCAGCACTTGGGAGGCTGAAAACAGAAGGTTCGCTATGAGTCCAATCTGTATAATGAGACTCTGTAGACCCGTACTAAATACATTTAAAAAAAAGAGTCAGGGATAGTTATGTCACCATGCTATTTATTCCAAGAGAATAAAACACAAAAAACAGACAAACGGAGTATGCTGGGGTCATCACCAGGCCCCCCAAAAACCTGCATGTGTCTGCTGGCTCCATCCTGTTCCCCTAAAAATCAGT
Organism: Octodon degus; assembly: GCF_000260255.1. Taxonomy (NCBI): domain Eukaryota; kingdom Metazoa; phylum Chordata; class Mammalia; order Rodentia; family Octodontidae; genus Octodon; species Octodon degus. The sequence goes on from NW_004524587.1 coordinate 13,776,960, forward strand.
AAAAGCCGTCTTGTTTTCTGTCTCCGCAGGTTCACAGCAGGCCTTGGTGTCCCAGCATGGCCCATTGACATGAACCATGCCTGGCTGGCTGGCGCTCACCACTAACCACCCAGATTTACATCTCGCCACGAGGTGACCCCCTCCTACAGCCGCCCCCCAATTTGCCCACACCTGCCCAGTAAAGTGCCGCGGCTGCCACGGACACCATGTAGTAGGGCTGGCCGCGGCGCCCAGTAAGCTGCGATGGTTTTGTACACAACCCCCTTTCCTAATAGCTGTCTGTCCGCCCTGCACGCTGTGTCCTGGGCCCTCATTTTCCCATGTTACTGGCTGGTGGACCGGCTGATAGCCTCCTTCATCCCCACCACCTACGAGAAGCGTCAGCGAGCAGACGACCCGTGCTGCCTGCAGCTGCTCTGCACCGCCCTCTTCACACCCATCTACCTGGCCCTCCTTGTGGCCGCGCTGCCCTTTGCCTTTCTCGGCTTCCTCTTCTGGTCACCTTTGCAGTCTGCCCGCCGGCCCTACATCTACTCACGGCTGGAGGACAAGGGCCTAGCTGGTGGGGCAGCCCTACTTAGTGAATGGAAGGGCACAGGGTCTGGAAAAAGCTTCTGCTTCGCCACTGCCAACCTCTGCCTCCTTCCTGACTCACTTGCCAGACTCAACAATGTCTTCAACACCCAAGCACGAGCCAAAGAGATCGGGCAGAGAATCCGCAATGGGGCTGCGCGGCCCCAAATCAAAATTTACATTGATTCACCCACGAACACCTCTATCAGTGCAGCCAGCTTCAGCAGCCTGGTGTCACCGCAGGCCGGTGATGGTGGGGCCAGGGCTGTCCCTGGGAGCATTAAGAGGACAGCCTCTGTGGAGTACAAGGGTGATGGCGGGCATCGCCCCAGTGATGAGGCTGCCAATGGGCCTGCCTCTGGGGACCTGGCTGACAGTGGAAGCCTTGAGGATGCCTGCATCATCCGCATCAGTGGCGAGGAGGGGGGGCAGCCACCTGAAGCCGAAGACCCTGCCCCTGGAAGCCAGGCCAAGAACGGGGCTGGCGGGGGCCCAAAGGGCCAGACACCCAACCACAGTCAGCAGGATGGGGATTCGGGGAGCCTGGGCAGCCCTTCAGCCTCCAGGGAGTCCCTGGTGAAGGCACGAGCTGGGCCAGACAACAGTGGTGGAGGGGACCCAGGTGCCAACAGCAAGCTCCTATACAAGACCTCAGTGGTGAAGAAGGCAGCCACACGCAGGAGGCGGCACCCTGATGAGGCCTTTGACCATGAGGTCTCAGCCTTCTTCCCTGCCAACCTGGACTTCCTGTGCCTGCAGGAGGTGTTTGATAAGCGGGCAGCTGCCAAATTGAAAGAGCAGCTTCATGGCTACTTCGAGTACATCCTGTACGACGTGGGGGTCTATGGCTGCCATGGCTGCTGCAGTTTCAAGTGTCTCAACAGTGGCCTCTTCTTTGCCAGCCGCTACCCCATCATGGATGTGGCCTATCACTGTTACCCCAACGGTCGCGGCGGTGATGCCCTGGCCTCTAAGGGAGCGCTGTTTCTCAAGGTAGGAGGCCTTGGCCCAACCTGAGGGCCACATGGGAAAGTGGGTCACAGCTGGCGAGTCTTCCTCATCCTGGGAGGTTGAGGTGGGAGGCAGACAAGGGCTTTCATGGAACTGCACCAGAGGCTCCTAGCTCAGGCACAAGGGACATACAAACACCGAGGCAAGAACCAATGCCCCAGGTCCACACAGACCTCACAGAGCTTGGGACCAGTTCTTCAGATCTCTGAGCTGCCATTTTCCAGTCTGTAAAATGGGGACTGGGTGGCTGAGAACCACACAGCAACCCTGGGAGGGGGCTCAGCTCCTGTAGCATGTAGTGACAATGGTCCTAGTGACACCAGCAGTGACAGGACGAAGAAGAAGAGGCAGAGACCGGTGCAAAGCAAGAGTACAGGCAGGCAGGACTCTCAGGTCCCCAGGGCCATGGCCACACCCAGCTTGCTGAGGCCACCAGCTCACTGGCCCGGACAGCCCTCCCTCCTGATTGTCAGCAGCTGCTATGCCAGGCTCTCTGCCTACCAGCCCAGGGCTTTGCTTCCACAGTCACTAATTAAAGTGAATCATAATTATTTCTGCTAATTTGGATGCAATTGGAGGAGTTTTTAGACCATGGTAATTTGGTCATTACACATTATCATCCACTGAGCTGGAGATGCTCAGAGCATCAACTTTCTGTTTTCTATCCAAAAACTACTCTCAGTTCTTTGAGTTTTCTGGAGCAACCTTTGGCCAGCTGATACAGAACAGGGCTTTGTGCCCCAGAGGCAGTGACTGCTGTGGGTGTGGGTTCTCTCCCTTTAAGGAGAGAGATGTGACCAAGCAGACACTGGGCGGTGGGGGGAGGAACGACCCAGAGGCCAGGGCAGGTTTCCTGGCTTCTCAGTTCCCATCTCAAAGCCACCACACTCAGTCTGTCCAGAAAAATGTTGCTATGTGAGCTGGTGCCAGGTTGCATCCACAGAGCCTCCTGGAGACAGGCAGTAACACAAGGGTTCCAGCTCCCAACTCCCAGGTATTCAGTGTCTCAAGTGTTAAGTCACACACCTTGTTGTTCACAACCAGAGATGCTGAAATTGCATTAACTTCGCTGACAAATACAGTCAACCTTCCTGTTCTGGCATATGGCTCATATGGTTCTGTTCTGGGCATATATTTTTGTCTCAGCAGGCAGAGTGAGGAAAAGGGGGATATATTGTGAGGCTCAGGGTGTGAGTACCTGCATTCCCCACCCCTACCATCTCTGATGGCTCTGAAACCAGAGACCACCCCCATATCCACTTTGGTGCAGCCCAATCCACTCGTCCCTTTACCTCCTTCCTCCTGGCACCTGATCACTGTGCCCACCAAGGTGAGCAAGTCTTGCTGGAACAGCCCCTCCTCTGCAGCTCTGTCCTTAATGTTCTTCTTGTTTCCCTTTACCACCTGGGCCTCAAATTTGTCTGAGAATATGTTTAATTTGGTCCATGCCACTAAAAATTATTTCTTGAATTGGCCAATGTTTAAAAAAAATATTTCACAGAAATCCTAGTTTGCAGTCTCTCTCAACACCTCAGCAGATGTGGTAGTGCCTGCCACATTTCACACAGCTGCAGGCAGATACACCTAGGGGTTGGGACAACCCCACTTAGCCAGCGCTTTCCATTTCCCAGTGACCATCACCACTGCTCCTTCCCACGCAGTGTGGCCCCAGTGCCTCCCTATCTGCTATTGCTGATGACCTCAGCTTTGTCCCAGCCCAGATCTCTCCCTATAGCCTCATTCCTGCATCTGGCTGCCCCCTGGACACATCCCATTTACCCCCAAACTAAGCCCAGAATCTTCCCTAGGAATTCTCATCCTGAAGCCCAAAGAGGCCACCTTGGCTGCTCCTCATGCCCACCCTACCTGTCCTGGGTGACTCAATTTCACTTTCGGTACCCCTGCCTCTGCCCTGTGGCCAACTCCACTGCCTTGGCTCAGGCTCCATCGCCATGTTGGCCCAGCTGTGCTTATGGCTGCCCGCCCCTTCTAGCCTGCCCTGCCTTCTCACCTAGGTTCACCCCCACTGACTCGGGGAAGTCGTCTCCCACCTGTCCCTCACTGCAGCTGAGCTCTGCCCCTGCTGTGCCACACTCCATGCTCTGCTGGTCTTGGTCCTACCCAGCATGACTGGCTTACCTCTGTGGGATTCTCAGCCTGTTGCCCAGCTACCTTGCACTCTGGATGTCCCGTCAGATACTGCCCTTGAGAGCGGAGCAATGACCTGGGAGCACACAGAAGGCCCCAGTCCCCGTCTGCTGACCCTCTCCCATGGAAGAGGGCTCGGGGGCTTCAGGGAGTCAGTCCCAGCTAGGAGGGGTGGGGTTAGCAGCCAGGGTGCCACCAGCGAACGTTTTTCACCTCCCTCATTTCGCCCTGCCTTGATGGTGTGCTCTGTGCTACTTTAGATCCTTTGGGGAGCAGACTCCTTGTGAAAGAAGGGACTGGAGTCCTTTCTGCCTTCATACAACAGCATTTTCTGGACCTTTAATATTAAGTCTTTGCCTACCAGAACTAAAAGGCACAGCCCTTGAGGTGGTTTATTTTTGTGAGAAAAACATGATTCTGTGGCTCCTAAGGATACAAGTCAGGAATCAGTGAGTCCCGACAGAAAAAAAAAAAAAAAGGTCCTGGTGAGATCCAGGGATGTGTGAGAGGCAGCACCTCCCCTCTGGCCTTCTCCTCAGCAGCAGGGCTTGGCCAATGCCTTTCTTGCACATGTCCCCTATCCCTGGCCAGGACTCAGCACAAGGCAGGTGATGATGTTAGTGCTGAGCAAAGGACAGGTTGACATTAAGATCAACAAATGGGTGGCTGGAGGGGCTGGTGAGTGCCTGCTTAGGCAAGCTCAGGGACGGTGGTTCAATTCCTGGCACCACATGCCATGCCAGCCCCACCTACAGGGTGGGCTGAGCCAGCCAGAGTCCAGACATGGTGGCACCAAGCCTGTAATCCCAGCGTTGGGGAGGCTGAAAGCAGGAGAATCACAAGTCTGAGCTGTGTAGTGAGACCCTGTAACAACCAAATACATTTTAAAAAATAAAAATAAAAAAGGTGGCTGGAGAGAAGCCAGCAGAGACACTGGCAGCTCAGAACAGGTGCAGTAGCCGACAGATCTAGTGCGCCCCCGCCTTACCCATCTGAGCCTTGACACTCATGACTACACTTCTCTGGGCCTCAGTGTACTTGTCCATATAAATGGAAGGTTTTTAGTGCTGTCCTCAAGGTTGATGTGAGAAAGCAATAAGCCAAAGTGCTTCCACTGAGGTGAACCCTGGGGCTATATTGCCATCCTGTTCCCTTTCTGAGCACTGCACTTCTGTGATAGGCAGATCAATGACAGATGGCTTCAGAGCCCTTCCAGGGGCAGGTTTGGATCTGGGATATGGAGAAGTGAATGGTGAACATATCAGTTCAGAAAAAGCCCCAAATTCAGACCACAGAGCCTGATATCAAATTCTCAGACATTCATCCCACAGGTGCCAGAGAAGGAGAGATGGGCATCCAGGCTGGGAAAGGGAGCAGCTCTAGAAAGCCAGAGCTGCATCCAGATGGAGAACGCTGACTATCCAGCTTCAGGAACAGGACACATGGACGACCCTCGAGCTCTGGGGCCTGCAACATGGTTACTATGGGCCCTCAGCTAAAGACTGAAAGGGCAGTTAGGCCCAACAGCCCACCTCCCCAGAGTCTCTGGATGAGGTCTCAGCATACCAGGAAATCCAGTCTAGAATGCAGTAGCAAAGTTTGGGGAGGGTAGCTCAGGCTCATCGTGAATGAGGAGCTAAGAGTGGCCTTTGAGGACAGGTTCCCATGGTGTCGCTGAGGAGCAGCCCGGTGAAGGACTTCTCAAGTAGCCTCTCGTGACTGTACTGTGATCAGAGGGCCTGGGAGAGCCCTCAGGCAGCCAGATGGTGGTATGGAGGGCCTTGCTCTGTGGTCACCCTTCACACACGCACACCTGGAGCACTGATAAGGTCCCAAACTTGAGCTAGGGGTTAACCTTGGGTGGGGATGCTTTGAGTCATCTTTGTAACATACAAATGAGATACCCATTTTTGTTAAGCCTACATCTGACGACAGCCTGCCAGGATCACCAAGTTGGGTGGGGGCGAGTACAGTTACCCCCTTCCCTAGCCCTCCTCCCCCATGCAGCTCTGTCCTTGGTAAAGGAGCTGAGGACAGAATTCCAGGGCAAGCAGGTGTTAGGGCATGATGAGGGAGGGAGAACTGGGCTTAGCATGACACAGAAGTCCAGAGACACAGGACACAGCTCAGCACTCCCGCTCCAAACTGAGAGACCATGCACTTCACCTGCAGGACCATGGAAGGACCACACACTTCATAAAGCAGATGAAGTGACTTAGCACACAGCCAGAGGGGCAGGGGTTGGGGACAGTGGGAGGGTGGCAGTGTAAGACCCCCACAGTGAAGGGAGGGGCAAGCTCTGAGGTCAGGTTCACATACAGGGAACATGAGGCCAGATCTGGTCTTGGGTGGCTGAGGAGGGAAAGAGCCACGAGATGTGAATGGACAAGGAACTGAGGGTCATGCAGGCAGGTGCTCTGGTCATCAAGAGATGATGGCTTGGGAGGAACTGGCTGTGGGGTCTGCACTTCCTCCACCCGCCCTGCACTGCAGCTGTGCATCATTGTGAATCATCTGACCTGTCCTCCCCAGCAGGCTGTAACCTGGGGGAGCAGGACATATTCTGTCCTCATCCGGGCCGAGTCCACCAAGAACCCAGCTCAGAGCAAGCGTTCTGAGGGGCGTACTGAGGGGGAAAGCAGGACATGCGTGTCTGGTGTCCCAGTGTTGACCAGTAGATGGCGACACTGACACCCAGCTTCACCCCTAGGTGCAGGTTGGAAACACACCTCAGGACCAAAGAATCGTTGGGTACATCGCCTGCACACACCTGCACGCTCCACCAGGTAGGTCACTGCTTCCTGCAGCTTACAGAGGGTGTGAAGGTGCCAGGGGCCTAGCACAGGCTTCAATGTGAAGTTTCTGCCCTGCAGAGGACAGCGCCATCCGCTGTGAGCAGCTAGACCTGCTTCAGGACTGGCTGGCTGATTTTCGAAAATCTACCTCCTCGTCCAGCGCAGCCAACCCCGAGGAACTGGTGGTGTTTGACGTCATCTGTGGAGACCTGAACTTTGACAATTGCTCCTCTGGTGAGGCCGAGCTCCGCCCCTCGGGTCTGGGTTCTGCAAGCTGTGTGGGCTCCAGTCAAAACGACTTGGGTTAGGCAGCTGGAAGGATTTCCTGCTCCTCATAAACGCGTGTGTGGGAAGTTTAGCAAGAATATTCCACTTCTCCTCACCCTCAGCCCCCTCAGGAGCCCTAGAGCAGAGAACCCCATGTTCTACCTCGAAAAACTCAGCTGCCCCTTGCTGGAAAGCGATGCCCTAAAAATGAACCTTTGGCGAGGGAGGTTGAGGCTTCAGAAACTTAGACAAAGGAGGGAATTTAGTGCTTACACTGCACCTGGCAGGGTTCTGACTGCTGTTCCACTTACATCTCTTTTAACAACACTATGAGGCAGGCACTGAGGAAGCTGGGACTCAAGGTCACACAGTCAGTAAGTGATTGAATGGGAATGTGAGCCCTTGGGACTCATGCCTTAACTTTTAGGCAGGACATGGGCTCTAATGACATTAAAAATTCATCATTATTGCCAGGTATGGTAATCCACACCTGTAATCTCAGCATTCTGGGCAGTAGAGGCAAGGAGTTTGAGATTTCAATCCTAACAAGGACAATTTTGTGACTTAGAGAACCCATTTCAAGATTTAAACAACCAAACTGGGGATGTAGCTCATGTGAAAGTTCTGGGTTCAAACTCCAGTAATTATATATATATATATATATATATATATATATATATATATATATAAAGTTTGTAATACTAATTTTGTAAGACTCTCCTGGGGGGTTGGCTCATTCTAAGCCTCCTTGGCTTGGGTGCCCTGTCACAGTCACGTGCCTGATGCCACTGGAACCCCCAAGTCAGGTAGGGACCCAGCACTTACAGGAAGGAATCACACCTGGTTGGGCCTCAGTGCTCTTCCCTGTGTGGCCACAGAAGGGCCCTTCTTGCTCAATGAGTTTGCAGAAGTGGGAACCCTGGGGAGGACACCCTCCTCTCCCAGCCTTGTGGGACGTCCCTGCTGCAGGGATCTTGCTTGGGCAGCACTGCCAGCCTCCCATGTTTGTCACAGTGCTTGGAACCTTGAGGTCACTGTCATCTGAAACCCAAGGACAGTGACTACTGTCCTTAGAGGGAAGGTAAAGGGGTGTGTGAGAGGGTGTATTTTTCAAGGACACAGAAACAAATCACAAAGGACCACATGTGGAAACAAAGAACTCACCCAAAGCCAGTTATGTAAGGGTCAGTGACAACCCACAGCATCTCCTTCTCCCCACAGATGACAAGCTGGAGCAGCAGCATTCCCTGTTTACACGATACAAGGACCCCTGCCGCCTGGGGCCTGGGGAGGAGAAGCCGTGGGCCATTGGTGAGCTGAGTTCAGGAGGGGCTGGTGGGAGACTGGGGTCACAACAGGCTTCCCAAGAAGGGACCACCAGGACCTGCCCCAAGCCCGTGGAGGCCCCAGTGAGTTCTGACCTCCCACCCATGGAGGCCACTTTCTGGCTGTGTCCTGCCTGCAGTGATCACTCTTGCCCTTGTCCTTAGGTACCCTGTTGGACACCAGTGGTCTCTACGATGAGGATGTGTGCACCCCTGACAATCTGCAAAAGTAAGTGCCTGTGTGGGGACCCCACTCACACCAGCTCCCAAGTCTGGATGAGGCAGCGACAACCTGACTCTCATGATGGAGATGAGGGTTGGGAAGGAACACGAGCCAGCTAGCACAGGCCAGTGAGGGCTTCCCTGCAGTGGGAGCTGCTCGTCCTCTCCCTCTGACACCTTCGGGGCCTCACACAGGCAGAGGCTGTTGTAACCTTCATACCCAGAAGTCCTGGTGCTGGCCTTGTCAAGAAGTGTGAGCCACAAAGGGTTTCAAGGGGATGCATCCTGATCCAACAGCTAGTCTGGGCCATGTGGAGCCCTGCTGGTAGGGTAAAGGGAATCACAACTTTCCACGGCCAAGCCCACACGTGACCTCTGTAGCAGTCACTGGGTAACAAATCTGTAGAAGGGAGCTGGCAGCTTGTGGCACCAATTAGGGAAATAAAATATGAGTGGTGAGAACACATGCTGATCAATCTCAAGGTAGAGACAGTTCTATCTTGGCCAAGCTTCATTCCTGAACCCAGGGGCTTCCATAAATGACACCTTGGGGGTGATGCTGCACTTGGGAAGCTGAGACAAAAAAATCACTACCAGTGCAAAGCCAGTTAGTCTGGGCTATGCAGTCATATCAAAGCTGGCCTGAACTACAAAGTGAAACCCTGTCTCAAAAAACAGAAAAATCCCCATAAAGGATACACTGGAAAGGCCAAGAGCAGAGCCAATTTATAATTCACAGCCCGAGACTACACAGAACCTCATGGATGGCTCCTTGCAGCTAATTTGAGCCAATTAATTAGATTATAGGCTAAATTTGAAACATCATCCTATGCTGAGAAAATTATCTTTTTATAAGATGATGATTAAAAAATGACTATCAGTAACTCTCAGATCATTGATGCTGGAATTAACTACTAAAGGCAAAGGACAGTAATGGATTATGTCTCTGAGCTGTAACAACATTCTGAGTGTCATTAGTATATTTATCAGAAGGCTGATAAAAACCTTGCAGAAACCCATGTTTGCCAGCCTAGCCTCTTCAGGCACCTTCTTAGTAGTCTGTCCAGGCCTTGACTACCTGGTACCCTAGGCAGTGTTTCCTACCCCAGAGTACCCTCTCAAAGGGGAACTTGAGGGATCTAAGCCACCTGGTCCTCCCTATAGAGCTAAGAATGGCACTGTCTCACCAATGAGTTTCCTCAATCTGAGACATCAGCCCTTCCCCCAAACAGCTTGGGACCCACAGGGACCATTTTTGTTTCAGAGAAGAAAATGGAAGCTTGGAGGTTTGGCGACATGAGCTGGGCCACATCATCACTTAGGGACATACCCATGTAGAGTCCTCCCATGTGGCTTGGGTTCCATCTGGCTCCCTCAGTCCCCTGCTGATCTGAGATAGTCACAGGGTAAGAGCTGGGGCTTCCAGGAGGCAGATCCCTGGGGCTCCATGCAAAGGCCAAGTCTCCCAAACAGGCCCCTTCTGGCTCAGAGCAGGAGTCCCTTCTGGAGAGCAGGGGTGGTCTGAACCAGTGTCCACGTTTAAAATGGGAAAGTGAGGGCTGGCTAGCCTGAAGTGACATGAGTCAGACAGAGACCTGGCGGGCCCCACTCAGCCCCCTATTCACAGGCTCTGGATTACCTTCCCTCCACCATGAGCCCTCTGTGAGCCACAGAGGCAGATATCCCAAGGTTCGGTCTGATCCACTCTCAGTTGGGGCAGAGACCAGGGCTCCTCACACAGGACCTGCTTGGTTGGGGCTGTAGGGATAGGGGTAGGGGTTTCACCTTGCTGCCTGTCTGAACAGGGTCCTGGAAAGTGAGGAAGGCCGGCGGGAGTACCTGGCTTTCCCCACCAGTAAGAGCCCAGGAGGTGGCCAGAAGGGGCGAAAGGACCTGCTGAAAGGCAACGGCCGACGTATTGATTACATGCTGCATGCTGAGGAGGGGCTGTGCCCCGACTGGAAGGCCGTGAGTCTGCCCTGTAGTCCTTGGTAGTACCGAGGTTCCCTCTGGACCCCACCCCAGAAAACACCCTTAAAAATGAGTCATTACTCCTTCAGGCCTTTCGGCCCTGGAATCTTCAGGTCCCATCTCTGTGCACAACCCCAGCCCAGAGGCCCTATGTCTAGGACCCCCGAGGCTGCCATCCTTTGCCCCTAGCCCCCTCCTTTGCAGGATACACTTGGGTCTAATCAGAGCACTTCTCCCTGCCCCTACAACCCAGGAGGTGGAAGAATTCAGTTTTATCACCCAGCTGTCCGGCCTGACCGACCATCTCCCTGTGGCCATGCGGCTGCTGGTGTCTGCAGGGGAAGAGGAGGCATAGTCCAGCCAAATCATCGGCATCCAGAGCGCAGGCCTGTGCCTGCCCTTTGAGCTGCAGCCCATCCTTGGGCCATGCCTCCTCCATCCAGCGCCCAGTGCTGGGGGAGGACAGGGGACAAGGTGGGAGCCACGGTCAGTCCCAGGGAGCCTGGAAGCAGTGCTGCTCTTTGACTCTCGGGTGTCTCCGAAGACAGAGACTCAGGCCAGCCTAGGAGCCCCTGGCTGCCTAACCAGTGCCATTCTTTCCAAACGTGATTTTCTACAGATCTACAGCACAACCTAGTTTGTAACCCAAGGATTAGTATGAGGACCCAGTTTATGTGCTCTTCGTATCTCTTCTCAAGCTTCGTCCAGGGTTATTTTGTCTGCTGCCAATGTCGTCTCGCATGCCTGCACCCTCGCATGCACGCTGCTCGCATGCCACGTGCCACAGTGTCGCTACCCAGACCCCTTGCTCAGGCCTCACCCAAGGCCAGACTCCAAACACAATCAGAACCAGCCAAAGAAGCACTTCCTGGGCTTGGCTGCCAGCCATCCATCTCCAGCCTAGAAGGGGTACCATGGGGACAGGAGGGCTGTTATTATCAGCCAGCCCAGGGCTCTTCCCAGAGTCTTGCATTCAAGGGCAATTACATCTTAAAAAAGAAAACAGAAAAAGTTAAAACAAAATCACCCTTCACTTTAAAGGGTCTGCAAGTCACTAGGTAGAACTTTGTTCCTCCCAAGACAGGGTCCCTTCCCCTGCCCGGACATACTAGGGGCCAGCTGGCTCTGCCCACCCGGGTGGTTCCTCTAGGAGACTTGAATCCAGGCCATGGAGCCATAACCAGAAATCCAAGAAGATGGTATCACTTTTTTACAAGAAGGGGACTCACAGCATAAAAGGGTGGGGGGCAGGGTCTTCATTTTGAAAATGACAGATTTGTAGCTTCTCTTCCATCCTAGCCAATGCATCTTCTTCCTTCTGCCAAGCCCCTTGCTACCCTTCAGACACCTCTGGTTCGGGACCAATCCTTCCCCAGGGACTTCTGCCATCCATGTGCCAGCTGAGCTCAGGAATTGCCTGTCTGCCCCTGGGTGGGGCTGTGGCTCTGGCCTCCCAGGCCATCCTCAACAGCTACTCCAGCCAATGCCATGTCTAGGGGTACCCTGGATGAAGAAACAAGAAGCCAAGGTGCAGAACACAGCCTGTCTGGCACCTGTGGGATGGTCCTGCACCTGGCTGGGATGGCCAGGTCAATGCCACTTCGTGCCTAGGGCAGGGAGTGGTACTAGCATGCAGGCACACAGAAGCCACCCTGCCACTGTGCAACCACAGCCTGCCTGGACTCTCTGTGTGGCCCTCCCTTGTCCAGACTTGGGCAAGGATTTGTGGAGGGTCCCCCACTGCTGGGAGCAGCCAGGACTCTGTTCCCACACAGGGATCACTTAGGCAGGTCCAACCCCCACCTCCCAGACCTAAGCTGCTGTACACACAGAGCAGGCAGCTGAGGCCAAGGCCAGGGTCCCTGCACCACTCCAGCAGCTTCTGACCCTGAGGGTGAGGCAGCACATGTGAAGTCAGGGCCACATGCTTCTCATCCTCGCAACACCCAGGGCGGCCTTAGGCAGGTCATACCGCCCTGTGCCTCAGTCACACTGTCATCACCTCTGCCTAGTCAGGTCCTGGTGTCCAGGGGGATGGCCTGCCTTCCTAGCTTCCCTCATACCTCCCTTAGAGCTGAGGCTGCAACTACCACAGTTTTCATCATGGTGTGCCTGTGGACTTCAGGGCTTTGTCTAGCAAGGCTTTTCCATTTTGATTTTTAAAAAACAAAGAAAAGAAAAAAAAAAAAAAAAAAAAAAAAAACAAACTGCCAGGATCTCAGATTCTGGGAGGGGGCAGTAAAAGGGATCATCCAAATCCAAACCAAGGCTCTTGCCTGCCCAGGCCCACTGCAAGGGAAGCCACAAGGCAAGTAGGTTGGCTTAGGAAGGAAACATTCATTTTCATTTATCCAAAACCACCTTGAGTTTTAAGTATATTAACCTTGATGCTTTTTAACTATTGTATTAACTTGCTGAGATTTAGAAATACTGTTTTAAAAAAAGAAAAACACTTTTTTAATTTCTGTATTGTATCCTCATGGGACATTAGGGGTTTTATATGGTAAGACACCTAAGGTTTTGGTAAAAATGTTATCATCTCCAGACAATTCCTCCCTAGAAAAAAAACAATCTTTACAACTGATAAAATATTTTGAAAAGAGAGGTGATTTTTTTCCTTTATGGTGCTGAAAGGAAGGATGGGGAAAGAAGGAAATAAAACTGTGAGGCTCAAGGCTGACTTTCTCTACTTATTTGAGGGATAAGCTGGGGTGGGCCCTGATGACTACAGACTATGGGTGTGGCTTGAGGCATACAACTCAAATCTTCCCTGAAATGGGGCCAGGGGCCAGGCCACCTGGCTTTTCTTACTAGGCATCTCTCACTTCCTCAGAAATGGGGAGGCCAACAGCAAAGTGTATCTTTTTTTTTTTTTTTTTAATTTTATTTGCATTTATTTTATGCTTAATTTATTCCCGTGCCATAAGTTTTTGTTTCTTCAGTTTCTTCTGGGATATCTTTTTCTTCTGTGCAACTTCCTCTTCTGGTTTGGGAACAATTTGTTCCTTTTCAGTAAGGATCATCTCAATATGGCAGGGGGAGCTCATATATGGATTAATCCGGCCATGAGCTCTATAAGTACGGCGGCGCATCTTGGGTGCTTTGTTCACCTGGATATGTTCAATAACCAGAGAATCTACATCTAAACCCTTAAGTTCAGCATTACTCTCTGCATTTTTAAGCATGTGCAGCAAAAATTCAGCACTCTTTTTGGGCCACCGACCCTGTGTCCAGCCCCACTGTTTGGCCTGGGCACACCTACCAACTCCACCATTGTAACGCCGGAATGGTACACATTGCTTCTTTAATGTGACATCCTTGAGATACTTGGTGGCCTTTCGGATATGCATACCCTTGATGGCCTGGGCAGTTTCACGCGTGTTCTTAAAGTGAACGCGAAGATTTGAGCCTCTTGATTTGCATGATTTTGTGGGGTTTTCTGGGTCAAGAGAGTAGCGGACCATTTTCACAGGTCACCTAAGGCCGCTTACAGGAAGAGCGCAAAGTGTATCTTGAGTGTGTAAGATATACAAGACCTTGGGCTCCTAGGACATCTGGCTATCCCTAAAGCAGCAGTGGTCCATACCATACCCCATCTGCCCAAGACTTCTGAGAGGGTAGCAAGGAACTCTGGATGGATATACAGTGCCAGGGGGGGAAGGGCCACACCAGGCTCTATTTCCTGTTGTCTGGCTTCCCAGGGCGGCCCCTGGGGAATTGCTTGCCTGAAATCCAGGTCTCAAGACTTTGCAGAGGCCAGATGCCTAGATATTTATGAGTGGCGCAGGAGAAAGGGCCACAACCTACTCCTCTCACCCCTCAGTCCCATCAGAGACTGCAAGCCCCAGGATCTAGTCATGATTTCAGTGTCTCCATCCCCTACCAGATGCTTACAGTAGAGCTAGGCAGACAGGGACCTAAAAGATCCCAGGAGGCAGACAGTGCCACCTACCCACCCACCTTGAGAGCACTGTGCCTTTGTTCCCTTCCAGGTAGGGCAGAAGACATCAATGCCCTAGAGCTTTCTTAGCTTCAGACCAGAAATAGGAGTCTCCCTGGTCCTTCCACAGCTCCAAATCAGTCACCAGCCCACACTGCCTGCCACACCTGGAGCTGGGAGCCAAAGATGCAAAAACAGAAGGCATCCTCTGTGCTGAGGCCAAACAGGTCGCTGGAAGAAGATGGGTACTTTCAGCCTTCCTTCCACAAAAGCCACAACTCAGTCAGAGTCACCAGCTCTCAATACTTTATTTTCTTAACAAGGGAGGATCAGTTCAGAGTATCTGTGAGCCTGAACTCCATGGTGACATCTCCTGTACGGGGATTGAACTCCACAGCATAGTTTACTGCCTGAGGATTGCCCAGTGGCATTTTGGGATCCAGTGCGGGGCTGAAGAAGTACACAGCCTGCTTGCAGTGGGGGTTCCAGCAACAGTACCCCTGTAGAAGCAGCAAGAAGACAGTGAAGGTTCCCGGCACCTGGGCCACCTTCCCATAGCCTTCAGCCCAAGAAGCTTTCAGTGGAAAAAAGCTGCTTAGGGGCCAGATGACCCAGGGACACAACAGTTAGTACCTGGCCTAAAACACACAGGACAGGAATACACAGAGGACAGGACAGTGTCAACTCGGGTTGGCACACATTTTGGACCTGGTACACACAGCACTACCTTGTCCTCTGCAGGCTCCAGGAGGCCGGTGCTGACTGTGCTGTCTGGTGTCAGGTGGTATTCCATCCATAGGACAGCTCCATGGCTCCTCCCTGGCCTGGGAGAGTAGGTTGGGCCAAATGGACAGTCAGGGTGAGATGGACACAACTGGAATTTCCCCCCACTTTCCTTAAAGCTCTGGTCTTCACCACTCTCACCCATGGGGAGTTCCTAACCCACCTAATGGCCACACAAAAAAGCCTGAGTGAGGGGAGGCACAGCTCAGAATCCCTATGGCTCCTTACAGCCTGACCATTACCTAGGAACTGCAGGGTAGAATTGCTCAGCTGCACAGCCAAGCTCCCCTCCCTGAGACTGAAGGTTGAAGAGGGTAGCCCTTGGCACTGAAGGCTGTCAGACCACTTCTAGACATGCTGGACAGTAGCTCAGGAAGGCAATGGTATCTGCCCTGCCTGCTCTACCAGTCCCCTGGGCCATGAAACCCCAGAAGTTCTTGGCTCACAGCCTCTGCTAGTCAGAAAAAGGGGGCACTACTCTCTGTGAAGGGAGCGGGAGCAAGGTGGGGCCACTCATACCTTGCAGCCCTCATCACTCCTAACCTCCTTTAATTCCCAGGAGAGTGCAGGAAACTGTTCTAATGGTAACCATAGTAACAAAGTTCACAATTCCCAGCATCTTAGATCCAATAAGAAAGCCTCAGATGGTAGGACAAGCAAGGCCCACTCCACCCGCCCCACACAGGTCCTATGGCTATGCTACTGCCACAGATATAAGGCCAAGTAAAGATGAGACAAGACTCGTTATAAGCTAGTGTCAGTGTCTCCCAAGCCAGCTGTGCTTGGCCACACAGGCAATAGCAGCTGCTCACTTCCTTTGCCCTTACACCCTCTTAGAACCTCCACTTACCTCCTCAGCTCCATGGTGCCCTCAGCACGCAAAGGCTCTTGGGGGACCAGATGCCTAAAGTCAAAGTTCAGGATCTGCTGGGGCTCAGAGAGGCTGCTGCATGGGTACTCCCATAGAGGGTGTGGCTCCGCTTCCTTGCTCTCCTGGAAATCCAGGGCGCTCTAAGAGAAGAAGGAGCTTATGATCTGCAGAGATGAGCTGGCAGCCAAGGCAAAGCGGCTTTACACAATTCGTGCCACAGGCACCCTCACCTCCATGGCCAGAGTCCTCCAGGAGAAGTGCAGTCATGAGGGACAGTATGTTCTCCCAGAATGATTCAGATTCAGGGCTTCTCTCTTCCCTGCCCTACATCAAGTCCCTACTTCTCTAAGATTCACTTTTTCCTTTTTAAATAAGGGGGACAATGCCTACTCTTGAGTTACTCTGAGGATCAAACATCCCCAGTGGTGAAAACACCTGGCACTTGGATACTCACCCACTCACTGACACTGGACACTACAGCTGTGAGTAATCTAACAGAAAGCTCAGGGCCTAGGGAGGTGGCCACATAAACAAGTCAGATCAGGACCTTGGAAAACACAGGAGTACAGGTAAAAATGGGGAAGGCGGGAGGGGAGGAAGAGGGAAGTGGCTTGGAAGAGGTGACTCCAGGCTGGGTCCTGAGGGTCAAAGAGGAGCAAGCAGGGAAGGGTTGAGGTGGGGTGTAGACAAAAGGCAAGCAGGTATGGGAGGTAGGCACAGCCCATAGTGATTGTGTAGAGGGACACAGCCAGATTTAGGATCCGCATGTTTCCTTGGGCTCTATGTAGAAGAAGATAGGAGACATCTCAAAGGGTGGGAAGGCTGCAAAGAGCCTAAAGAGTTTCCAGGGTGGCACAAGCATCCAGAGCTTGTGCATGTGACATCTCAACACATATTTAGACACATGCACAGTCAGTGGTCTGCTGTGGAGGTGAGCTACAAATGGGAAATATCCATGGAATTTATTTACCTAAAAAAATGTTTAGCTGAGCAAGGCAATGCACAGCTGTAAATCCCAGCACTCTAGGAGGGAGGTTAAGGCACGAGGATTCCAAGTTTGAACTCAGCCTGGGAAGATTAAGGAAGCTCTGTCTCAAAATAAAAAAATTAAAAAGGTTGGCAATGTAGTTCAGTGCAAAGGCCCTGGGTTCAATCCCCAGACCTGGGAGGGTAGGGGTAGGGGTGGTTGCCCTTCTGGGGCTTGGGGGAGTTTGCACAACAATCCATGTTCGCCAAGAAAAATGTAAACTGAACAATAAGCAAAACAGAAGAAAAGGTCACCACTTCCTAAATGCACTGTTAACACTGTAGTGTCCATCGTCCTACCCCCTTTCTCTGGGTATATGAGAATTTTCTTAACCATAAAAATGGGCCCATGCCCCTTTGCCCTGTTCTCACATTCCTCACACAGACAGGTTGGAGCACTCTTCACTTCATTCCAAAAGCCACACACCACTGCTGCTGTCAAGGATGCACTGGGTTCTGAGGCGCAGACTGGTGCTCAGCCACTGCTGTCAAATATGCAGGTAACTGCTAACATCTATTACATATATAAGCCTGCAAGGGCCTCCTATCACATGGTTGTCCCAACAGAAAATGAGCTACTGGCACTGACAGGAGGAGTACCAATGGTGTGGTGGCTCACAGATCTGAGGCTAACCGAGATTCCAATTCAGGGGTTATTGCATGGGGCAATTCAAGTGTTATAGCACAGGGTCTAGAAGAGGCCAGGTATACATAACAGTTCTCATCAGAAGAGAACCAGCTCATGCAAACCAGCAAAATAACCTCACCACCCCAATCAGTAAAGATCTCTGCAATAGCTCTCCATTGCCCAAGCCACTGGCCATATGGCAAGGGCAGTAGGACAGTGCTTGGAGCTATGGCTCTGCCTACCTTAATCATGTCATCCATGATGTGCACATCAAAGCCTTCACAGTCCCCACAGGGGCTGCGGATCCGCCAAAGGTCCTGTGAGGAAGGTACAGCCTTGTCTACCCAACATGAACCACATGGAATGTA
This sequence comes from Octodon degus, assembly GCF_000260255.1. Lineage (NCBI taxonomy): Eukaryota > Metazoa > Chordata > Mammalia > Rodentia > Octodontidae > Octodon > Octodon degus. The sequence continues at coordinate 13,794,888 of NW_004524587.1, forward strand.
GCAACAAGAATAAGAGGGCCAAAAGGAAACGAACCAGACACACATCTTGATGCTTCTGCACACATGGGACAAAGCCAGGAATCTGCAAACTGGCATGGTACCACATCCTCTCCTCTGTGGGGACAATCAGCTAGAACACTAGGCTATGGTTCGCACTTGCTGTTCAGACCATCCCTTGCACCACTTTGCGGGAAGGAGATCTGTAAATAAGCTCTGCAAGGGTCGGTGCCTATAAGCACAGTATGAGGATGACAGAAAGGGAAAGGCCCAGAAGGACACTCTAGCTAATCTACCTTCCATCCTCTGCTCTAGGACGTATACATGGGGATAAGCTTTCTTCTTGATAGCTCCTCTTCTGTGATGAGAATACAATTCACAGGGAAATCTTGTCAGGTAATAACACAAAAGAAATGCCCAGAAATTAAATGGTGGAGCCACTAAGCTACCAACAGAAGCATTTTTATAAAAGATACATCAAATGCAATTCATTCTACATTTCAGGTTAAAAGCATTTTGAAATCCTTTCAATGAAAAAATAACTTTCCCAAAATGATTGTTCTGCTTTGATGAGAAAATGAAAATGAAGCTTTGCAATTTCTTCTTGCATAAAAGAGCTGACACCCTGTCTCAGAATGCTTTAACAACCAGAGCCTCTACTCTTAAAGAGAACAGTAAGCCACATAGCATTGTCTTCTGAAACGCTTAATTTACATTTTTTAATTATTCTGATAAGCCCCCTTTGCAAAATGGCAACACAATCAATGCCATTTCATATGTCAAATTACTTTTTTTTTTTATTAATTTTATCGGTACACTTTATTTTTTTTAAGTTTTTTTAATTTTTTTTTTTTAACATTTATTTATTTATTGTGTGTGTGTGGCCAGCTCAGCCCACCAGGGGGCGAGGCTGGCTAGCATGTGGTGCTGGGGGATCGAACCGCGGTCCCTGTGCTTTGCCAAGCTTGTTCCAAGTAGGTGCTTTAGACCACTGAGCCATCTCACCAGCCCTCAAATTACTTTTTAAAATGGCAAGCTTCTTCTATTCAGCCTGGCAGTACACTAATGCAGGAAAGAAAGGCCCAGTCATCAAGGCCCAAGATGTTCCTTCTGTACTCAAGATCTCTGCAAGAAAACAGGTTCCCTGCCCTCCTCCTGCTTTTGCTTTTTGCAAAGCCCTCTGGGTGGCCTACCTTGAACTCCACGACCATGACGTGCAACGAGGCAGCCTGGGGCATCACCACAGCCCCAGGCACCAGGTACTGGTCCACAGCAGTCCGGACATACCAGAAGTACAGGTTGTGCCACGGCAGCAAGCTGGTGGTGAAGAAGGGCTCACCCAGGAGGTGGGAGACCTGGTGACCAGAGTGGGAGGAAGGACCCAAACATCAGAAGTACTCAGTGAGCAAGTAAATGGCAGGTCACCAATTTCACAGGAACATCAAAGCAAGAGGCCATTTATTCATTTGCTTTCTTCCTTGGTCAACAGGCAAACATGGCAGGCTATACCTGCCCTTGAGGATACAAAGATTAGGAAGACCCGAGTTCTAACCTCAGGATTACACAGTGGAAGAGGGGCATAAACACTACAGCATGGGAGAGGGGGGTCCCCAAATCTTACAGAAACACTGCAGGAGCATAAGAGGGAAAAGCAGTAGAAAAGGCTTCCAGAATAGCATCTTGCTAACCCTCACTTCCAGCTGCATCATCACAGCTTCTCATTCCTGTGCAAACTCTGTCACTTTTACTAGGCTGGAGCCACCCAAGTAGGGACCCCTGCACAGTACCTGGCAGTGTGGATGTTCAGAACCACTGGCCAATCCACGACTAAGAATCAGAAAAGCTAGAAAAAGTAGAAGCAGGTGTTCCAAGGAGGACAAAGAGGCCAAGGGAGGGCTGAGTGAGAGCAAGGCCTCAGCAGCAGCAGAGGTTGCAGGAGGGCAGGATGTAAGTGGGAAGCCAGAGATGCAGATGAGAGCCAGATCAGCTAAAAGCAGCTGGTGACAAATTAAGAGGACCCAAATCACCCTGGAGGCAAATGTGGTCACTACATTCTACTCAAAAGTTTGAAATAAGGTCTATATTTACAGATTCTTCTGAGGATTGTGAGGCATGTGGGGAAAACTATACAGTGCACCTGGGGATAGGAGGTGATTTAGGTGAGTGCTGCAACATCTAGAGCAGAAGAGGGGCATGCTGAAAAGACGCTAAGTAAAGGCAGAGGCTCAGGAGATTCCCAAGGGCTGAGGCCCAGCAGATAGGCCCCAAAGGAGATATGATAGAAACACTTGGCAGCCAGAACAAGCTTAGCCTTGAGTACTTCCCTGTTCTGACTTTGGGAACAAGGCACAAAGTCTGGCCAGTATACCATAAAAAGGGCCTACAAATTTATCCACACAATATATCCTTCCTCTTGGGGAAAGAACAGGGTACCTTGTATCTGAATGTTTCTTACAGCACTATTGAAGACAGACAAAAAGTAGAAAGAGCATAAATGTCATTCAACTGATAAATGAATAAATAAAATGTGGTATGTCCACACATTAACCTGTTACTCAACAATAAAAGATGAAGTACTAATTTATGCTGCAATGTGGAAAGTTAAAGAAGTCAGTCTCAAAGAGCCATATACAATATGACTTTTTTTTTTTATCGTTCTAGGGATTAATCCCAACTCTGCACAGCTAGGCATGTGCCATATCCTAACTTTGTATTATTCTATTTATACAAAATAAGCAAAAGCAGCAAATCTAGAGACAAAAAGTAGTTTAGTGGCTACCTAGTACAGCAAAGACTGGGGACAAATGGTGAATGGAAACTGATGAGAATGTAGTATCTTTTAGGGTAATAAAAATGTTCTCGGGGCTGGTGAGATGGCTCAGTGGTCTAAAGCACCTACTTAGAACAAGCTAAGCAAATCAGAGGGACCACGGTTCAATCCCCCAGCGCCACATGCCAGCCAGCTCCGCCCCCTGGTGGGCTGAGCTGGCCACACACAC
>NW_004524587.1:13798818-13808272 GCF_000260255.1 Octodon degus
AAATAAAATTAAAAAAAAAAAAAAGATAATACTGAGTGTTGGTCAGAATTAAGAGAATCTGGAACTCATATACTGATGGGGATGTATGTGCAGTCACCTTGAATCTATATCTAGGTATCTCCCTAAGACAAACTGAAAACATACTCACAATCACATATTCATATTCACGCCAGAAATATTCAAAATAAACAAAAATGGAAAGTATTCAAATGTTCATCAACAGGTGGACAGATAAAATATGGCATATCCACACAATGGATTATTATTCAACATTAAAAAGGAATGAGAATGCATACCTGTAATCCCAGCATTTGGAGGTTGAGGCAGCAGGATCAGAAGTTCAAGGCCAGCCTAGACTATATAGTGAGTTCATAGCCAGCTAAACTACAAAGAGAAATTCTGCTTCAAAAGAAATAAAAATAAAAATAAAAAACAAAATAGCCATGTGTGTTGGCATAAGCCTATAGTTTAAGCATTCTGGGAGGCTGAGGTAGGAGCATTGTAAATTCAAGCACAGCTTGGGCAACTCGATTACCTAATGAAACTGCCTCAAAAAAATTAAACAATTGGGGATACAGCTCTGTGCAAAGGCCATGACTTCATTCCCCACTACAGATTATAGATAGATAGATAGATAGATAGATAGATAGATAGATAGATAGACAGACAAAGATAGATAGAACAAATTACTTATATACTGATGCAACTGATACATTAATATGATACACTGATACAACATGGATAAACTTAAAAAGATTTTATGTTCAGTGACAAGCCTAATACAAGACTATAGATTATAGCATTTCACTTTTGTGAAAGAACAGATGCATAGATTTAGACACCAGAGGAGAAGCTGCCTGACTCCAGGGTATGGATACACTGATCAACTGCAAAGAAGCTCCAAGGGATTTGAGGAGAAATGTTCTAAAACCAGATGAGGTGGAAGCTGTATAAGTTCATGTATTTACTACAAACCACTGAGTTGTATACTTCAAATGGGTTAATTTCATAGCATGTCAATTACATCTGAATAAAGCTATGACCAAAAAAAAAGGCCATAAATGATAGATGAATGGCTGGCTGGCTGGTTGTCCAGGATAGATGAAACACAACCTCTTCCACTTTGGATGAATCCACTTTGGGGCATTAAATGAAAAACAACATAAAAGACTTCAATCAAAAAGTAAAGAGAAGGGCTGGAGAGATGGCTCAGTGGTCTAAAGCACCTACTTAGAACAAGCTTGGCAAGGCATCAGGGACCGCGGTTCAATCCCCCAGCACCACATGCCAGCCGGCCCCGCCCCCTGGTGGGCTGAGCTGGCCACACACACACACCTCTCTCTCTCTCTCTCTCTCTCTCTCTCTCTCTCTCTCTCTCTCTCTCTCTCAAAATAATAAAAAAAAAAAAAAAAAAAAAAAAAAAAAAAAAAGTAAAGAGAAGGCCTGAGATACAGCTCAGCAGCACAAGTATAATGTTGTAAATTTGAATCCCAGTTCAACAAACAAACAAACAACAACAACAAAAAAAATAAATAAAATAAAGAGGGCCAGGAGTGATGGCACATGCATATAATCCCAGTCCTGGGAAACCTAGGCAAGAGGATCACTAGAAATTTGAGGCCAGCCTAAGCTACATAGTGAACTCAAAGCCATCCTGGATTACAGTGTGAGACCTTGTCTCAAAAAAACAAACAGGGGCAGGTGTGGTGGCATATGCCTATAATCCCAGCACTGGAGTAGCTGAGACAGGAGGATCACTGACTGTGAGTTCAAGCCCAGGCTGAACTGCGTAATAAAACCCATCTCAAAAATAAAAATTTAAAAAAAAAACCAATAAGGAGGCCTAACCACACCCAAAGACCTTCACATATGGGAAGGGATGAGATCACCTGGAGAGGAAACACAGCAGGAGGGGAAAGATGAGGGACAAGGGGAGAAGCCAGGAAATAGCAGGAGGGAAGGATCAAGTGAAAGAAGAAACAATCATGAAGGAGACTCAGAAGGAGCAGCCAGGAAGGTGAAATCAAACAAAACCTGGAATGAGTAGTTTCTTAGGGACAAAAAGAGTGAGTTCCCCTGGGTAACAGGGGCCTAAGGACCTGAACAAATGGAGCCTGCAAGGATACTACATTAGAAAACTCTGAGGTCCCTTGTGGGAGTGGTTCCTGGATCTAGAACCATTTTAGCAGAAGATGTGAAGAGAAGTGGGGTTGCTGTGAAGGTAAAAGAGAGGAGCCACCTTATGATCTTCTGACCTCAAGAGGCTGCCATGCTCTCACTTGAGGGACAGAGCAGAGTACAAGTTCAGAGTATAGTTCTGCACTCAACAGGTTTCTCTATAAATGCCTCACCGCACTTCACAGTGGCCAGGTCTCAGTTGATGATTACATGGGAGACACCAAGAGGCCCAGGGGGTAAGGCTGGGACTACCTCAGTGCTGCACTGTGCACTCTCACATTGTCCCTAATTCTCACCTTTTTATCCTCCAGGTCTGTGGATGTTAGCATCTCAGCTCGTTTCTCAATGATACTAATTTTATCTTCTAAGTTGTTAGCCTTGAAGATCTTAAGAGGAAAAAAAACAAAAAAACATGTTACTGTTTATACTAACATACTGTTTTTAATCTCAGCGCTGGGGAGGCTGAAAACACGAGAATCACTACAAGTCCGAGCTGCATAGTGAGCCCTATACAAAATACATACATTTTAGGATGCCTTTTTTTGGCCAGCTCAGCCCTGCCCTCATGGCAAGGCTGGCACAGCATGTGATGCCGAGGTCTACACCTGCCTAAGCTTGCCTAAGCAGGCGCTTTAGACTGCTGAGCTAACTCGCCAGCCCAAAATATATAAATTTTAAAAAATAAATAAACAAAAATAATAAAGTATTGTTTTGTCCCAGGGGAGGAAATATGCTCTTGGGCAGAGGTGCAGCTCAGTAGTAGAGCACTTGGCTAGCTAGCAGGAGGACCTACATTTTATCTCCAGCACTAAAGCCAAAAAAATTCTCAAAGTTGCCTTCTTGGAGGCTAGAGATAGTTCAGCAGCTTAAGTGTCTACCTGGCAAACACAAGGTCCTAAGTTTGATCCCTGGTACCAAAAAAAAAAAAAAAAAAAATTGCTTTCTCTGAATTTTCTTGGCAAATACCCATGGAACACCACTTTTCCCGCTTTGTGAAAACTACTTTTGAGTGGCCTCTTACTGACCAGGGATAAAGTCATGAACAAAATGGTATAGCAGCAAGACATTTCTCTTGCAGGTAAATGGCAGGCCTTAGCAACAGACTTCAAGTTCTGGTAGAAGTGGGTTACCCCTTGGAGAGGAAATCAAACCCATTTTTGACAGAGAAAGAAATATTCTGTCCAGTCTGGCTGTAAGCACTGACTCCATGGGTGCTGGTGTCCCATTCAATTTTTTTTTTTTTTTTTTTTTCCAGAACCAGGGATTGAACTCAGGCCCTTGCATGGCAAGCGCTTATTCTACTGAGCCATCTCCCCCTCCCCCAATTCAATTCTATAGCTGCAGAAATCTTAGAAATGAGGGAAAAAAAAAAAGCCTAAACTACTTCAGGCATAAAAATCAATGCAGAGTCCAAACGTTCACTTCTATTTCAATGCCAACCCTAGAGTACTCCCAGGCCAGCTCTCTAGAGATGCCATACCACAAAGGAGGGTTCTCTGTGTACCAGCTCCCCGCAATTCCTTGCTACCAATGTTGCTGCAAAGTCTCCCATCCCAAAATCAGGAAAGAAGGCCACAAAGACCCCCTTGTTAATTCAGTAACATTATCACTTACTTTTTTCATGAGTTCATGGGAAGCTGCTGAACTCTCAACTGTAAATACCTAAAGAGACCACCACATTGTAAGTTATTATAGATTACTTAACTGAGGAAGAAATTCAAGATGAAAATATGTTGAGACCATTCCAAGACAGAAGTCACTGCCCAAACAACTCTGCCTCTGCTCAATACCTACCTGGGACAGCACCCACACTGCGCACTGACTATGACAAGGTGACCAACTCAACTCAAGCTGCAGTTAGTTACATGGCAGTACCTATCACCTGCCTCCTGCTGACACATGGCAGGCAGGAAAATCTGTAAGTTCCTAGACTAAGCACACTCCACACACAATAGCTGTACTTGCAAAAAGTTTTGATTAGAGCCATGCAATGCCCTAACTCGAGAACTGACCTTAAAAATGTGAAGGGAAAAAAAAGAGAGACAGACAGAAGCTAGCCTCACAGAAAGAGAAATAGAGAAGTCAACCTCAGGAAGCCAACAGAAAAGCATGAGCCCAATACCTGTTCTGCCCCAAGGTGATAGGCCAACATGGAGAGCAGACTGCCATCACTGATACAGAGGCAGATACTGTCTGGCTTCAGCACCTGTGGAGAAAATGCAGGTTCAGCATGTTTTCTTGGTTTAGCAGGAGATTCTTGTTGGCAAACTAGCAAACTGAGAGAAATGCTTCTCTTCCCCCAACCTACACCCACATAGACTCTGACTGTTAAATCATTAAGGGTCGGGCTGGAGAGATGGCTCAGTGGTCTAAAGCACCTACTTGGAACAAGCTTGGCAAAGCACAAGGACCGCGGTTCGATCCCCCAGCACCACATGCTGGCCAGCCGCGCCCCCTGGTGGGCTGAGCTGGCCACACACACCCACACACCCACCCACCCCATAAATAAATGTTAAATCATTAAGGGTCTCTTCCCATACTCCCCACCACTGGCCTGGATCCTCCTGGGCCCATGAGTAACCTGCTGCCACCTTACTCCTGTCTTCTCTCCCCACTAGTGCTCACTGCCAGGAAGGCCCTCCTTGATCAAACTAGAAGATCCAGATGGTGTGCCCCATTTGCAAAAAGCCATCTTCCTTTCTCACTCTCTCTCTCTCTTTTTTTTTTTTTTTTTTTTTTGCAGAACCGGGGATTGAACTCAGGCCCTTGAGCTTGCCAGGGAAGCACTTATTCCACTGAGCCATCTCCCTGGCCCCAAAGCCATCTTCCTTTGACAAGTTTCTTTTCTTTTACTTTCTTTCTTTTTTTTGGACAAGTTTCTTTGCTGTCTGGCCCATGTATTCTCAAATGATTTCCCAAAACCCAAGTGCCCTTATGAGTCAAAGACTCTTTGGAGAGGAACTCAAAAACAACTTGGATCCTTTATTCCCCTGGCAAATGCAAGCATGTGCATCCATGCATTATGCATTACTATATACAACTCTATGGGGTCTGGGAGACCCCTTCCATACTGCTAATGACATCTCCAGGCTAAACCTCCACTATAGGCAGCAAGGAGCAAAGACTTTCAGGCCAGAGTTTCACAATCAGATTTGCATTTTAGAACTTTTTAGAAATGCGCAGCATCTGAGAAGAGGAAAAGGGTAACAGTAGTCATCAGGCTACCACATCAACTGCTGGTGACCACAAAGGCAAAATGTCTAGCAGGACAAGTGCAGGCTGTAGGAAGGCTCTTACAGGAACAGACAAGACATTCTGAAATTCAAAACAAACTTCATGGCTTTCTAGTGTCTACCCCACAGAGCTAGCAAAATCCATACAGACAAGGAAATACAACCAAACCAGCAAATCATAAGTAGAGTGGTAGATAGAGCACAGAACCAAGGGGCTAGACACTTACAGTCCTCAGAGCCTGGGCATACTGATCAGTTCTGCTCTGATCATTGATCTCTCCAAACCGAGGCCGGTTCCAGAGCAAGTGAGCCTGGCAGTCACACACAGGTCGCATTTGACGGACTCTCCCATTCTCTTCAGGGCTAAATGAAAAGATGAAGGACATGAAGACATATGATGGAATAACCCACTAACATCAAAAGGCATGAGGGATGGTACATGGCCCTGCAGACTTGGCCTGGGCCTTCAACAGGTCTCTAGAGGGCAAGAGTTTGGACACTAGCTCTTGCATGGGTACTGGAGGTCACAGGGCTCATGGACTAGTTTTTATAAATGTCTGTTCCAAATGTATCCCAGCAACCTCTAACAGTCTCTCCTGAGTACAAATAGATACATACTGATGTACCCAGTCACAAACCTTTGTTATTTTATTTCATTCAGATATAAATCTGCACACACATGTCTCTTCTGGATCTATACATGAGGAATTTAGATCAGCATGCTGTCTCCAAGGCCCAGACCCCACCCACATGAAGTACAGGCATACCAGGTCCTCTGAAGGGTATACCACACACAGTAGTCGTCATGGTGGGCTACCAGGAAGAGGGCTGTACCTCGAACAACAGGCTCCTCATGTGGCAGGAAGTACACACACTGCATCCAGTGGTCCCGCCACTGAAATGGAGAACAGGGAGCCAGTTGTCACCAAGCTGCAACAGCTACACTTTTTTTTTCCCCATAATTTTATTGAGAAACAAATAGCAATGAGACAGTTTCAAACCAAACTGGTAGGACAGTTTCAATAATTAACACATTGAAGAAAGCACCTTTTTTTTGGGGGGGGGGAGGGTGCGGAACCAGGGATTGAACTCAGGCCCTTGTGCTTGCCAGGGAAGCATTTATTCCCCTGATCCATCTCCCCAGCCCCAAGAGCTATGCTTTTAATCCTGGGGCCAAAAGCATATTATCATTTTGTAGGGAGTCATGGTAGACTACAACTGACTACCGTGTCAAAGGGATAAAAGAAAAAATTTACAAATTAGAGTGGATAGTGGCGTAAAAGCTTGCTGGATGAGCTGTGGGGGACTCAGGTCAGTAATTTCTGACATTGCCAGTTAAACAGAAGACCCAATGCTATTATGGGCTACTGGACTCTTTTAGAATTTTTTTTTTTTTTTTTTTTATGTGTGTGGCCAACTCAGCCCACCAGGGGGCGGGGCTGGCTGGCATGTGGTGCTGGGGGATTGAACCTTGGTCCCTGTGCTTTGCTAAGCTTGTTCTAAGTAGGTGCTTTAGACCACTGAGCCATCTCACCAGCCCGTCTTTTAGAATATTTTGCTGAGTTTACACACCTATAATATTCAATAACGGAACTTAGAAAAAATGGGGTATACAGATGAATGTCCATTTTGTATCTGTGTATTCAAAGTGGTTAGGATAGATATATAGTTGCATTCTCTTAATGAATAGAATGATTTGTTCTAATGGTGTTTGTAAATAGGATCTCAAGTCCGCATCTTGTACAGCAATTAACCACTAAGAAGAATATATGCAGTGTGTTATTTGTTGAAACTGTACTTCCGATTTGATTTGAAACTGTCTCATTGCTATCTGTTTATCAATAAAATTTTGAAAAAAAAAAAAGCTTGCTGGAACACTGATAGCTTTGGAAGATATCATGTGGTCTTCTACAGAGGCTAGAAGAGGGTACAATGACAGGCTCTGGTACCTACACACAGAGCAGCACCAATGCAAAATGTTGGGCTGTGAATCACCTCTCATTTGAAGAAAAAATTCTCTGGCCTCAGAACAAGGTTTAGTCATATTCTACAGGCTGTAACACATTCAGAATTTTCTCTAGTCTTTTCTTTTCTTTTTTTTTTGCTCAGAACTGGGGACTGATCTCAGTTTCTGTGCTTATTCTACTGAGCTATCTCCCCGACCCCTCCTCTTGTCATCTAAGTGACTTCAAAACACAAAAAGGTCAGACAAAACTTAAGTGGTACTTAAACTGGGGAAAACAAAAGCTACTAAAGATATTTGGAAGGGCTGGCCTGATAGCTCAGCAGACTAAATTAGGCAGAGCGCAATAGCCGGGTTCCATCCCTAGCATGCTGTGCGGCCCTACCCCCAGGGCACGCTGAGACTTCAATGTGGTGGCAAACACTTATAATTCCAGAGCTTTGGGAGGCTGAAAACAGGATCACTATGAATCCAATCTATGTAGTGAGACCCTGTATCCCCTGTACTAAATGCATTTTTTAAAAAAGACATTTGAAGACAAAGAAATTTTATTCTAAATTACATATAAAATGATATTATAGAGTTACTATTGTTCTTAGGTGTACTAATAGCACTTTGCTTATGCTGGAGATTATTTTATTCTTAGAAAATGTATACTACAGTAAAGTGCCAGATGTATGTAACTTATTTTAAAATGATTTAGCACGAAAATGTGTAAAGTGGAAGATCTGTACACAGAGAAAGAAGGGAGGCAGGGAGAAGGGGAGGGAAGAGAGATAAAGCAAATGTTGGCAATCAGTACATTTAAATAAAGGGAATATCAGTTTTTATATTTATTTATTCCGGTTTTACAATTTTTCCAGACAAAAAGCAGAGAAGATAACACAAAAAGGTTTACTGGCTTATTCTACCAGTAATTTTTTTTTCCTGTGGAACCAGGGATTGAACTCAGACCCTTGTGTTTGCCAGGGAAGCACTTATTCCACTGAGCCATCCCCCCAGCTGGCTTATTCTAAATTGTACAATATTATAGTGATTTACAGTTCATTCTCCAATGCTGAGGATCAAATCCAGGGCTCATGCATTGCTAGCTCAGTGTTCTGTTGCAGAGCTACCATCCAAACCCCAGATCAGCATTTAGTAAACTGTGTTTATCTTTACTACAAATCCTATACAGAATTTTCTTGTGTGTGTATGTGGATGGGATGTTCACATAAACATGCACAACACAAAATTATTTATACTAGCCAAAAATTAGAACCAAACACCCAGCAGCTCAGAAACTGATAGGTATATACAGAATATTCAGACTTTTAAAATGATGAAGACTGATACAGCATAAAACAAAAGTTAACAATTGACAAAAGCTCATATCTGGAAAGAGATGAAGGATAAACATCCTAAAAAGTGGGTACTCATATCAACTCTAATGAAATGTTCATTCTGTCATCCTCAAGAACTAAAGAAAACTTGGTCCTGTGACTCTTAGGAGCTTAGTTGCCTGGCATCGTAGTGCACGTCTGTAATTCTGGCATTCAGGAAGCTGAGGGAAGAGGACTGCTGAAAGGTCAAAGGCAGTCTGAACTATACAGTAAGGCCCTCTCTCAAAAAAAAAAGCTGGGCTAATGTTATAGTTTATGTATTGTCTCCCTCCCCCAAGCCTCATGCAGTCACAGGGGCTGGGATTTTCAGAGACAGTTGAATCTGTAGAGTTTGTTATTAGTTCACTATCTAGTGCTGGGATTAGAGATATGAGTGCTACTTCAGCCATAGGGCAGGTAGCCAGCCTATAATATAAAGCAGGAAAAGAGGTTTGCCTCTCTTGTTCTTGTCACTATTAGTACCATCTGCTGCTTTTGATACCTTCTGCCGTGATAAATGGCTGCCCTTCTGCGATGCCACCCTGCCTCAGAGCCAGCTGATTATGGACTAAAACCTCTACCAACTGTGAGCTAAAGAAATCTTTTCTTCCTTAATTTTGGGGTTTAGGTTTTTTTCTCAGTAATGAGAGAAAAATAACTAAGACAGCTAAGCATGCAGTCAAATCTGAAACATGACCCACTTGTCTGGAACATATCTC
>NW_004524587.1:13808372-13822399 GCF_000260255.1 Octodon degus
TTATTTTTATTTATTACATTTATTTATTGTGTGTGTGTGTGGCCAGCTCAGCCCACCAGGGGGCGGGTCTGGCTGGCATGTGGTGCTGGGGATCGAACCGCGGTCCCTGTGCATTGCCAAGCTTGTTTCAAGTAGGTGCTTTAGACCACTGAGCCATCTCTCCAGCCCCTCATCTAGTCTTGAATATAAGAAAACAACAGCTAAATTTGACAAACAGGCAGGTATCTGAAATACCTATTTGAACACAAAGGGTAGAGGCTGGGTATGATATATAGCTCAGCAACATAGCACCTGTCCAGTAAGCACGGGTCACTAGCTTGATTCCCAGAACCGTCCCCCTCACAAAAAAACTAGAACATAGACTAGAAAATGAAAACCTATAACCAGGTATGTTTCGTAAGAAATATACAATAACAAGGAGGAAAAATCAGGTTTTCTTGGGCCAGCAAGATAGCTCAGTGGACTAAGCACCTGCTTAGGCAAGCGCAGGGACCACCGGGATTCAATTCCACAGTACCACATGCCACGCCAGCCCCCCCCCCGGACTCTCTGAGCGGGCCACCAAGTTCAAGCATGGTGGCACACACCTATAATCACAGCACTGGGGAAGCTGAAAACAGGAGGATCACTGAGTCTGAGCTGTATAGTGAGACCCTCCACCAAATACAAAAATCAATCAATCAATCAATCAATCAATCAGGTTTTCTTAAATTTGTTATTTATTCCTACACTATACAAACTTATCTCAGACACAAATTTATCTAAGATAGACCCTCTACTGTGGTCCTACAGTGCTTCCCTGTCATCCTTCCCTCCCACATTCCCCACAGTGAAGCTCCAAGTACTAAGGCTAACAGCTGGTAACAGAACCCCTGGCCCAAGGTAACAGAGGCTAAGTGGGATCCAAAGCAGTTTTGTGGATTCATGAATGAGCTTTGTTAGCAGCTTTCAAATTCCTAACATTCCAAAACTTGTCACTGACACAGAAAGTACACAGACTCACACTTAGAAGATCTTAGACTGGATCCCCTCCATTTTCCTAGACACAAGGCCCTGAGCTCATCCTTGAGCTTGCTGAGTCTCAATTTGGGTACTCCTGTGATTACCCTGTATGTCTTATGTACACACTCAGGAGAAAATATTTAGTAGTACTCTGAAGATACATGATTATTGCACACAAGCACATACACACACACAAACACATATACACACACATATATATTTTGCCTGCAGAAGACCAAGGTTGCAGGGTGAAGTTAGCACACATTGGCTGACACACATCAGTGAGGGGCCAGACAACTAAAAGGGAGAGGGAAGCTAAGGAGTTCACAGGCCCAGCTGACTGACAGCAACCCCATGATAGTCATAGCCCTTTGCCTAAGCAGTAACTGAGGAACTAAGGTGTGGGGGAGATGCTATGTATATTCTTCCACTGAATCTGCACATAAGACATACCAGATTACCCAAACAGAAACTCAGCAAACTGCGTCCAGGAAGCAGTGCATGGCAGCTGTCCCTAGGTCTTCTGATTGCACATCTTGTGTCTTTTCCCTACCAGTGAGAGAACCATGTATAATATAGCAACAGGTGAATCAAAACCAAAGCCAGTGGTAATGCCAGAGATGGTGCCTGTAGAACCCAAGGGTAAAGAGGGAAGGTTTTATTACTTGGCCCTGAAACATGTTCCCCACTTTTTCTTCTGTTGAGTTTATGGGCTGAGGATAGATAATTCATGTACAAGAGAAAAAATTCAAATGATACAAGGGTGTATGGAAAGAAACAAGATTTCTCTAAATGCTTAATCTCCTGGTGCCAACATTGGTATTAGCAAAAATAAGAATGCATGTGATTATGAGCATATAGTTGTGTATACTGTATGTATAAGGATATCTTTGGTAGAATTCACAAAAATTGGTAAAAATGATGATTTAGGAGGGGCACCGGGAGATTAACAGTTCTGCATCTTAATTTTTGCTTTTATTTAATAACACACTCCAGAAATTATTCTGTATCAGTGACTAAAGTGATACATTGTCCACTGAAAGGACATAGGATAATGACCCAGCAAGTCCTTATAGGTAGTCTGTAGGTGATTCTTTTTGCTTTTTTAATTAAGTCAGGGCCATAGTGGGCATCCCACATGTACATCTTTCTTCCTTTCTGCATAATCTGCCTAACCAGAGCCCAAAGATCTACTAGTGGCATCATTTCCCACCAGGATGACTAGGCTTACACTGTGTTTCATAAATGTTCTGACAGTTTACTTCCTCTTTCTCCCAGCCTCATTAACAGTGTGGTACCTCACTAAAAGTGGTACCTCACTAAAATTTATTAATCTTTTTGCTATTTCACTGCAGCCTGAAGTTGCATTTCTCTTATAAATGATGGTAAACACTTTATCACATGTTGAAAAATAATCTTTACATCTAATGCTCACTTTCCACTGAACTGGAGTAGTGGATTTTGAGGTCACAGAAAGTAAAGCTGTAGTTATCTGTTCTAAACTGATCTAAAAAAAAATAGTAATAAATAAATAAACTAATCTCAGCCTCCTGGGATGACTTGGAGGAGGGAGCCGAGATCAAAGAGTGGCTGTGAATGAGTAGCAAGTGGTACAGCTAACTCACCAAAGCTTCTCTGTTGTTCACTGTGACCATTGGTGCTGACCATAAACACTCCCTAAGAGCCCTGTCTTATGACAGCTCATCTGTGCTTTTTAATTAATTTATTTATTTATTTTGTTATTTTTAAAATCTTTTATTTCTCTACTTGGTACAGGGTCTCACTACACAGCCTGGACCCTAGTGATCCTCCCATCTCAGCATTCCAAATGCTGGGATTACAAGGATGCACTACCACACCCAGTTTCAGGGCTGGCACAATCCAGGGCCAGCACAGCATGAGGTACCAGGAGGGATCAAACTCAGGTCCTTGAGCTTGCCAGGCAGATGCTCAGACCACTGAGCTATCTCCCCTGCTCCAGTTTATTTTTGGACTGCTAGAGATTGAAATCCTGGTGCAAGCTAGGCAAGTACTCTACCACTGAGCTATAGCACCAGCAACCTGTAATTTAAAAAAAGAAGAAAGCCAACGAGACAACCATAGTGGCACATGCCCATAACTCTAGCAGTTAAGGAGGCTGAGAAAAGAGAATTACAAGTTTCAGGCCAGCATGGACTACACAGTAAGATGCTATCTCAAAATTAAAAAAGAAAGCTGAACATGGCAGTGTGTAAGTGTAATCCCAATTTCTCAAGAGTCTATGAGAGGAGGATGGAAAGTTTGAGGCCACGGATAACTTAGTGAGACCTTACTTAATGGGCTAAATAGTTCAGTGAAAAAACCCTTGATTTGATTCTCAGTACAATATAAATAAATAAAATAAAAAGGACTGGTAGCTGGGTACAGGAGCACATACCTATAATCAAAGCACTTATGGGAGCTGAGGCAGGAAGTCTAGACTACATAGTGAGACCCTGTCTCAAAGAGAAACAAAGAAAGCTGGGTAGGGATGTACATAGTGTTAGAATATCCCTGGATTCAATCACTGGTACTGGGAAAGAAGAAAGGAAGGAAAGAAGAAAGAAAAAAAAAAAAAAGAGGGAGGGAGGGAGAGAGGGAGGGAAGGAAAGAGAAAGACAAGGGAGGGAGCGGAAGGGGAGGAATGGATAAACAGAGAGAGACAGAGACAAAAAAAAGATTCTTCTTTGCCTTTGATAGTTGTTTCTGTGTCTAAATTCTTGTGATCTCAGGCTCAACGAACATAATAGACAACTTTCCTGACTTACATGGCACTGTTTCAACTTCCACGCCTCTTACCTGGAGCCCCTCTGAATTGGAATGTCCCCAGAAGGGGGCCATGGTGCACTTGATCTTCCCCTCAGGATCCATTTCAATGTCCCACCAGGAGAGAACCACTTGCGCGTGGCCAGATGCCAAAGGTTCAAACTGCCTGCTATGGCAGGCTGCTGAGCTACTAACTTGCCTGCTGAAGTCCACACTGTGGAAGAACATTCAGGAAATGAAGCATAACTTAACCTCACACACTCCATTGCTAAGCTTCTGTGACAATATCATCAGTAACCACAGCTGATAAAGGACTCAGCTGGGTTTCCTTTCCATACAAAACAAACTTTCAAAGCCCCAAATTCAATCAAATATCTCCAAGCATTGGTCACTCAGGAAGGGTCCTCGGTACCTGAACATAGGTAGCACCTTGCTGAGGACAACGAAGTCAGAAGGTGGCACTTGGTTCAGCTGGATGTCATAGACGGAGGGCGCACCTGGGCACCTCTCCAGATCTGAGGGGGGAACGATGACCTGCTCTCCAAGGCTGCTCTGAACATGGACAGGAAATAGCTTGTTCCATGACCACATCCTTCTGGATTCCACCAGCTGTGCATAGACAGTTGCCCTGTGAGGCACTGCCTCACAATTCTCCTAAGTTTATATTAAAAAACAAAAGAACAAGAAAAAAAATCAGTTACCTGACCAACAGTAATGTCCAGGGATCAAAACAGTCTACTCCTTTATATTAGGCTAATTTAGTAACAGCTATCACCTCTCACTACTTACTAAGATAATAAATTGTTCTCAGCCCTATGTCCTTGGAAAAAGAAAAAAAGGTTAAGTAAATTTCAAAAATACACATTATGCCTAAAATAGTTTAAGTCAGACAAGTAAGTTACCCAGCACTTTAAATACTTCAAAAATAGCCCTGAATTGTCATCATGCTGATGAACTCCCACACTGACTTCGAAGAGAGTCCACATCTTACTGTGAAGCAGTAGTTCCTAGGCTGGGCTCGGAGCACCAACTCAGAATAAATCTTACCTGGGCAACAAGACCAGAATCTGTTTACTACAAAACCCAAAGAATAAGCATCCACCCTCAGCTGACCTGACCTGCTGGCTTCACTTGGAGTCACTAATTATATACTATTTCTAGGTGGCTGAAGCTCTAGTTCTTCGACAAGTTGTCTTCCTACCTCATCCATCCTGCATCCTTTATAGGCCAGCACTAGGGACCCAGCAGTGAAGACTACTGCATGAAACTATAAGCAAAGGCTTTCTCTACCTCAGCACTATCAGCTACCTGAGCTAGAAACCTCCCTAGAACTAAAGGGTATCACAGGCTGTATGGAGAGGTACCAAAGGCTGCAATGAGCCTGATGCAGTAGTGAGCAATACGTATGCACCAGCTGAGATCACAGCAGCACACCTGAGCAAGGCCCTGGGCACCTACCTGTACAAGATGCCTATGTGCATGCTCATAGGAGGGCAGTGCTCCCTCCCCAATCAGTTCTGTGTCAAACAGCTCTGTGACCAGGATGTTGGCACGGCATGGCATGTCACCATCTAAAAAACAGGGAACAGAATGAGAAACAACCAATAGACTAAGAAAAATATTTTCAGCAAATGTATGGAACATGAGAGTTATAGGTTATTAGAGCTAGGGGCGGTGGTGCACGCCTGTGATCTGAGCACTCAGGAGGCTTTAGGTAGTAGGAGTGCTGCAAGTTCAACGTCAGCCTGAACAGCATAGTGAAACCTTGTCCCAAAAAGACCAAACAAAAGTCATTATACTACAGGCAAATACAAATGCCGGTGTCATGTCTGCACTGGTTTTCCAATGGTTCAATAACAAAAGGGCCATGTTTATATATTCACTGTATATACATATATATGGAACTTCATATGGTATATATATTATGATATATACGAACGATTATGTATCTATATGGATGATGTATATATGGTAAAATGATAACTGATAAATCTTAGTTCCAGAAAATGGGTGCCCTCTGAACTGCTTTATCAATTTTTCTGTATGTTGAAAACTGCATGGGGCTGGTGAAATGGCTCAGTGATCTAAAGCACCTATTTAGAACAAGCTTAGCAAAGCACAGGGACCACGGTTCAATTCCCCAGCACCACATGCCAGCCAGCCCCGCCCCCTGGTGGCCTGAGCTGGCCACACACACACACACACACACACACACACACACACACACAGAAAAAAAAAAAAAAATTAAAAAAAAAAAAAAAAAGAAAACTGCAGGGGCTGGCAAGATAGCTAGCTCAGCGGACTAAGCTTGCTTAGGCAAGCAATTTAATCCCCCGCCCCCCCCACCACATGCTGTGCCAGCCCCACCTCCCAGGGCAGGTTGAGCTGGGCCACAGAGTTTGGGCAGGCATAACGGTCTATGCCTGTAATCCCAGCACTGGGGAGGCTGAAAACAGGAGGATCACTATGAGTCTTGGCTGCGTAGTGAGACCCTGTAACAACCAAACACTTTTTAAAAAGAGAAAGAGGAAGAGGAAGAGGAAGAGGAAGAGGAAGGCAAGGGAAGGGAAGGGAAAGGAATTGCAGGTAGACTTGGAAAAAAACAGTAAGAGAACAACATGAACCTAAAAGGACCTGGTGGTACACAGCTATAATCCCAGCCTCTGGGAGGCTGAAGCAGGAGAATCACAAATTTAAACCCAGACTAGGCAATTTAGCAAGGCTGTCTCAAAACAAAACAAAAAAATGGCTAGTGTCTGGACACTGTGGTCCACACCTGTAATCCTAGCACTAGGGAGGTTGAGGCAAAAAGATCAGAGTTTGAGGCTAGGTGACTTACATAGAGTTCAAGGCCAACCTCAATTACATAGTGAGACCCTGTCTCAAAAAAACAAGAAACAAAAGGGTGGGGATGTAACTTAGTGTGAACATCCAGTATACCTCCCACAAAACAAAATAAAGGGGTCGGGGAGATAGCTCAGTAGAATAAATGCTTGCCTGGCAAGTGCAAGAGTCTGAGTTCAATCCCTGGTTCTGAAAAAACAAAACAAAACAAAAAAAAAAAACAAACAGATAACTATAAACACCTAAAAGGAAAATCAAATAAAAATAAGAATAGGGAAAGCAAAAAGAAAAACACAAATAGTCCGATCTTCAATAGCAAAAATTATTTGGAAAGCAAAAACTGAAGACTGGTATAGTACTTCAAATACTAAGTAAGGGAGGGAAAGAGGGCACGAGAGAGAGAGAGAGAGAGAGAGAGAGAGAGAGAGAGAGAGAGAGAATTGTCTGATGACCTTCAATCACTACAAGTTCAGCTACACCCACCAAAATTGATATGTTACTTAACACTCTCAGATGCCTTCTACTGAATCCTCTTAATTAAACTAGTATCTTGCTACCAAACAATGTCCCAAATAACAGCTGTTTTAGGACAGTAGAGTTGTGGAAGATTCTTCTGTTAACTATCTTCTAAACCTGTGATACATTACTTCTATAATTATAATTTTTAATGAGCCAAGAAGAAAACAGACTTCGTAAGGGGCTATTCATCATAAAGAATCAACTGTAAACACTTCTAATGGCTCATGAATTGTAATCTGATAAAGCCCACTCATCTTCCTTACACAGAGAACAACTAACACAGACAATGCTAGAAAAGGGCAGTATTAAAATAGTTCAGGAAAGGGAATAATAAAGAGTTTCAATCTAGAGTCCTATAGACTTGGCCTCAGCCCCATTTTCAATCCCTGAGCCCTTGATTCAGACCAAAAGTTTCCTTATCTGCAAAAGGGAGATAATGAGGTTTGTCTCATGTGGTGGTGGTGAAGACAGCAAAAGGAAAAAATGTACTCTTCCTGTGAAATACATTAGTGCTCAATAGCAGTATGAAGGAGAATGACGGTGAAGAAGAAACTTTCATCTCCTGGCCTAGAGTCCCAAGAGGGCCTGCCCATCATCTCTAATGTCATGCCAAGTCCAACCAGAATACAATGTTCAAAACTGCCCCTCCCCACTGCCACACATCTGCCTCTCCTCAGTGTTTCTAGGGCCAGGAATATAACCCAGTGGCACAAGTGTCTGCCAGCAAGCACGAGGTCCTAAGTTCAATTCCCAGTACCAAAAACAAACAAACAAACAAACAAACAAACAAAAAAACCCATGGAGTTTCTACCTCACGCACCCAGCAGAGACCTGAACAAAGTCATGCCACAATAGCCTACCCAAAGTAGATGTACAGCAGTATGCTCAAGAAATGGCACTTGTGTACTGCCACATCCCCTTGGACATTTGACAGTGTATGGAGACATATTTGGTTGGCACAAATGGTGTGGGGAAGGACAGTGCTCCTAGAATCTAGTAGGTAGAGGCTAAGGACATAGCTAAACATAATGTTCTGGCTGGCATCCCACAACAAAGATTTACTAAACCCCAAGAGTCAGTACTGCTGCTGCTAAGAAATCCTGATTTAGACCTATCTGATCTTGCTCCCATAAAACTGTTTTGTGTGTGTCTTTTTTTTTTGTTGTTGTTGTTGTTCCTCGAATGCCTTCAGGGCACTTTTGGCCAGCTGGAGAGGTGTGAGGTTCGAACTCCAGCAACCTGAGGCTGACAGCTTTGTGGAAGCAGCCACTTAAAAGGCCTGAGCTACGGCCAGGCCCCCTGTGTGTCTGTCTTGAGACAGGGTCTCACCACACAATTCAGGCTGGCCTTGAGCTCACTTGTAGCCCAGGCTGGTCTTGAACTCACAACAATCTCCTGCCTCAGCCTCCTGCCTCACTGTTGAGTGCTGGATTTTGTTGTCTAAAAAATCAGAGAAGAGGCCGAGGCAGGAGGATGTGCCACCACTCCAGTTCCAAAAAAAACTTTAAAACGAACTGTAATAGGGTCAAATTCAATAGCAAGTGCCTCAATTGCCTCAATTTTTAAAAGAGAAAAAAATCCAGCACTCAACAATGAAAAATTCCCAATAAGTACAGCATCCAAAAAAATTAACATTTGAAGAAGGAAAGTATGACTTACAAGTAGCATAAAAATTAGCAGGGGCGCTGGTGAGATGGCTCAGTGGTCTAAAGCACCTACTTAGAACAAGCTTAGCAAAGCACAGGAACCTTGGTTCAATCCCCCAGCACCACATGCCAGCCAGCCCCGCCCCCTGGTGGGCCGAGCTGGCCACACACACACACACACACACACACACAAATAAATAAAAATTAAAAAAAAAAATTAGCAGGACATGGGGCTGGTGAGATGGCTCAGTGGTCTAAAGCACCTACTTAGAACAAGCTTAGCAAAGCAAAGGGACCACAGTTCAATCCCCCAGCACCACATGCCAGCCAGCCCCGCCCCCTGGTGGGCTGAGCTGGCCACACACACGTGCACACACACACACACACACACATAAATAAATAAAATAAATTAAAAATTAAAAAAAAAATTAGCAGGACAAAAATTAGCCCACAAGACAAACCCAAAAGAGACCAAGATGGCAGAAATAAAGATAATATTTAAACTGAAAAAATAAATGTTAAGCATGAAAGAAAATAAATGTTATTAGCCAGGTACAGTGGTGCATACCTATAATCTCAGCACTGAAGGGGACTAAGGCAGGAGGATCATAACTTTTGAGTTCCATCAGGGCAATGACCCTGTCTCAAAATAAAAAATAAAGAGAGCCAGGGATGTAGCTCACCAACGGAACATCCCTGGGTATGATTCCCAGCATTACACATGGGCCAGATACACAGCTCTGTGGCTCAGTGCCTGCCTGGCAAGTTCAAGGTCCTGAGTTCCATTCCTGGTAATGCCCCACCCCCCAAAAGCCATACCCAGTATCTCTCTCTCTCTCTCTCTCTCTCATACACACACACACGTTATGAGAAAATCAAATGGAAGTTTTAGAGATTAGAAAAACAGTACCAGAAAAGCCAGGTGTGGTGGTGCACACCTGTAATCCCAGCACTTGGGAAGCTGAGGTAGGAGTATCATTGAGATCGATGGTGCAACCATTATGGAAATCAGTGTGGAGACTCCTTAAGAAAGTAGGACTGGAAATCCCATTCAAGCCAGCTATCCACCTACTGGGGATTTTCCCAGAGGAACTGAAAACATCATATCATACTGATATCTATGTACCTATGTTTATAGCGGTACAATTTGTGATAGCCAAATCTTGGAAACAATCAAGATGCCCGTCACATGAGGAATGGTTGAAAAAGATGTGGTATTTTTATACAATGGAGTATTACTCAGCTATAAAGAATGATAAACTTGAAGCATTTATATTTACGTGGATGCCACTTGAAGATATACTCATTAGTGAAATAAACCAGACCCACATGTGTATCATATAGTCTCATTAGTATAAGAACTCAAAAGAAGAAATACAAATAGAAAGGTGTAACACAATTAAAAGGAAAGCGAGAACTTGAGGATTGGACAATGAGGAGAGGGCAAAGAGAAGAGCTAGGAAACAGGACAGGGACAAAGCCAGGCATTTATACACCCAAGATGGGCAAGGCAATGATCCTGAGAAACATCAGCAGGTTTTTGAAACTAGCAGTTAACTGGTAGGATTCTCACCCTGACTAACTATATATGAGGATACCTGTGAACCAAGCAACTGCCCTGAAGATAGCAATGTGTAATAGAAGGGTCACGCTTGGAATGCCTGTCATTCTGGTCTTCTAAATACATACTTCATGCCATGACATACCAATTATTATCATACTATGTCACAAGTTTTTTTTTTTTTTTAAATGGGTAATAAATGAAAAAAAGACACAAGGGAAAAAAAAAGTCACAGGACTGTCCTGCTACAATGCTGCATATGGTTATATTTCTAAATTTCTGCGTAAAAATATGTAATTGTTTATTCATATTCTTTAAATATTTTTCATTTAAAAAATTTTTATCTCCATATTCTGTACTTAATGTTTAACATATCAATACTTGATGGAAAATACCTGTTCCATGTTATGCCTAAGATGTTTGATATTCAGAGAGTAAAATTAAACCCAACTGCATATGTTGTAGAGTAATAATAAGCTTCTCTTCTGAAGCATTAACAACCTAAGTTTGCAGACCAAAAATTAGAGAAATAGAAGGGCTGCAAGGACAGCCAGCATTTTGACCATAGTCTTTCAATGTCAGTGAAGACTCAGGACATAGGAGAACCTATACTGTAACATCATGTAACTCAATTGTGTCCCAAATTTTCTCATCAAGGAGATTATGGAGCCACAGAGCAATGTGATCAATGACATAGAGTGTGCCTAAGGAGAGTTGCCTGGAGAGAAAACATTCTCTCAGGCTTTCACAGAGAGCAAACTGGTCAAGCAATGGCCGTGACTCATCCACATGGCTGACACTGACAAAGGATCTGCAAACTGCAGTACAGGGTTACAGGATAAATCCTGAGGGTACCTGACTGACCTTATCAGATACAAAAGTTACATTTCTTGTTATATAGGTCTTACTTTATCTTGGTCTTAACCATCCAGCAGAAAAGTACAAAAACGAGGTATATAAAGTAAAGCCATATTAATATGCTGAGCTGTGAAAGGCTCAAGTCAATAACTTCTGTGGATAACCCACTACTATTGTGGACTGCTGGATTGTGTTGGATTTTTTTGCTGAATTCATGCACCTATAGTATTTAGATGCCAATGGAATACCCATTTCTGATAGGACTAAACAAAAAAAGGGGATATAAAGGAAGGATCATTTTGTATCTGTATATGCAGAATAGTTAGGATAAATATACAGGTACTTTCACTTAATTCAATGAGAAGAAAGATTTGTACTAATAGTGTTTAGACAGGATATCCTACCTGCATCCGGTACTATGGATAACCACTAGGAAGATAACAACGTACAATGTATTAATTATTGAAACTGTCCTATTAATCAGTTTTGAAACTGTCTTATTGCTATTTATTTCTCAATAAAATAAAATTTTAAAAAATTTTTTAAAAAAATAGTTTGAGACCAGCCTGAACTGCAAAGTGAGCTCAAAGCCAGCCTGAACTGCACAGTAAAACCCTATCTCAAAAAAGAAAAAAAATAAATAAAGTATCAAAAATAAAGTTTATTCAATGTGTAAAACCGATTAGACACTATTAAAAATATCAGTAAAGTTAAAAAATATCAGTGAAGTACCCTAGTCTTTCAACAAGTAAAACAATAAGCCTACTGGTAAGTACAGAAAATGGAGTCCTGCTTAGCAAAAAAGTACTAGCCCCAGATAATGAGCTTCCAGAGCAGTACATTATAAAGCAGGGCCAGGGATGTACCTCAATGGTAAATGTACCTCAGTGGTAGACCATTTGCCTGGTATAGACAAGGCCTTGGATCCAATCCCCAGCACCAAAGGAAAAAAGACTAAACAACATATGCCGACATATTTATTACAATTATTTCCTTGAAATTCTTGAAAGAGCAGATCTAATCTATACTGAAAAAAATCAGTGGATACCTAAGGCCAAAGGCCATGCCATGCAGGAATTGATTATACAGGGTCATGAGGAACCTTTTGGGCATGATAGATATATTCTATTATCTTGATTGCACCGGTGGTTACAAATGTGTTTTTGTTGAAACTTCTCAAGTTTGGGCACAGCAGCACATGGATGTAATCCCAGTACTTGGTTGGCTAAAACGGGAAGATCATGAGTCTGAAGGCAGCCTGGGTTCCACAGCAAATTTGAGGCCAGCCTGAGCTACAGGAACTCCACCTCAAAAAAATAAAAAAATTCTCATCAAACTAAATTCTTAAAATGGATATACTCATTTAGGTACATTATGCCACAATAATGCTGATTAAAAACGGGTCAGCAGATTACCAGGCCTTGCCAGCCTGGCCCTGGCACCACCACCGGGGCACGCTAAGACTGGGTGTGGTAGAGCCCACCTATAATCCCAGCTCTTGGGAGGCTGTAAACAGGCAGATCACTAGAGTCCGATAAAGTAGGGAGAAGCTGAACACCCTATAGACCCTTCCTTAAAATACAAAAAAAAAAAGGGGGGGGTGGATAATGAGTTAGGCATGGTAATCCTAGCACTCTGGGAGGCTGCAGCAAGAGAAAAGTTTAACCCTATCCCAGCCACTTAGGAAGACTGTCTCAAAATGAAAAGTTGGGTTTTTTTTAATTTCAGGTCTGGGGATATAGGTCAGTGTGAAGACCTTGAGTTCAATCCCCAGGATGCAAAAAAAAAAAAAAAAGAATAATGGGAATCTAATACTCGCATGTTTCCCTCCCTGTTTAGGAAAAAAAGGGAAATAATATTATGTGCAACTTTTAGTATGTCTGTTATATTTTAAAAATAAAGGGGGGGGCTGGGGAGATGGCTCAGTAGGATAAGTGCTTCCCTGGCAAGCACAAGGGTCTGAGTTCAATCCCCAGTTCCACAAGAAAAAACAAAAAAACAAAAAAAATAAAGGGGGCTGGTGAGATGGCTCAGTGGTCTAAAGCACCTACTTAGAACAAGCTTAGCAAAGCTACAGGGACCGCTGTTCAATCCCCCAGCACCACATGCCAGCCAGCCCACCCCCTGGTGGGATGAGCTGGCCACACACACACACACACACACACACACAAAATTTAAAAATAAATAAATAAAATAATAAAAAAATATAAAAAAATAAAAATAAAAATAAAGGAACACTTTCCTTCCTTGATAATATGTTTCAGATTTTCCATCAAAAAAATTGGTTTGTTTCTGTAGTGCTAGGATTGAACCCTGGGCCTTCTGTGTGTTAAGCAAGTGCTCTACCACTGAGCTATATCTGCAACTCAAAATAATTTTTTAACAAAAGAAGGTTGAAGTTAGGTAGATGCATCAATCATAAAATATAACACTGTAGAAATACTGGTAATATCCATAACCCATTATTTTTTTTTCTTCCAAATCTTTCACCTGTGTCCTCTAAGAATCAAATGGCATGTCAGAACACCTGGAAAGCCTGTGCCACCATGGAAAGTCTCCAATGCATGGCAGACCTTAAAAAGTCTCTTCCTGCTACCTTAATTTCACTTCAGTCTGACCAGGCTTAAAGAGACGGCCTGTACAAGAATTTCAGCTTGCTTAGAGAATAAGGAGGTTTTGGATGTGTGAAAGCAGATGTACTGATTGGCTTTTATTTTTAGCTGGGACTGAGGAGACAACTCAGTAGAATTAGTACTTGCCTGGCAAGTGCCAAGTGCAGGGTCCTAAGTTCAATCCCCAGTACCACAAAAAAA
>NW_004524587.1:13822499-13825494 GCF_000260255.1 Octodon degus
ATTTTAGCTGATCTGTGTTAACTAGGAGAAAAATAAACACCAAAAGAAACAAAATGCTAAAGCTGGGTGTGTTGGTGCACATCTGTAATCTCAACGCTTGGGAGACTGAGGAAGACTTCCATGAGTCTGAAGACAGCCTGAGCTTCATAGTGAGTTTGAGGCCAGCCTCAACTATGTAATTGAGATCCTGTCTCAAAAAGCAAAAAACAAGAGAGCAACAGAGCACAACTGAGAGAAGCAAAGTGCTTACAGTTAGAGCTACACATGAAAGACTTATATGTATTCCAAGTGGTTGAAAAAAACCTTTTTCCTGCCTAAAAGTAAGTAAAGCCTCTGACCCAGGATATGTTGATCTCACCTGGTCCTACAGTTACCTCAGTGGAATGCTTGTTGATAACTTTAATCTTATCACTGAAACCATTTTCCTTCACAATCTTTACAGCAGCCTCAGCCATAGGCTTGAAAACCTAGAAAAACCCAAGGGAAAAAAAGTTAAGTTTTAAAATATCCCACTGTCCAAGGTTGGCAAGTGTTCACTGATTCTAGACCTAATATTTTTAACTTCAATGCTTTATTCTCCAAATGTGTATCATGACAATGAGCATAAATACATGAGACTGAAGTTTAGTATGTGGTCAGGAGTGCCCATTACTTGCTCTGCTGAGTGGGGATGCAAGGGATCCTGCACTACCTAGTAAGGACAGGAGGAGTCACTGACATACCAGAGAGATGCCAAGAGCTAAGAAGGGGCTCTGCTTCACATTCCTAGGATGGGCACTGTACTCTCCAGAGGAAGGCCATAGATACAAGTGTGGACAGGTCACCTTCATGATCAAAACCGTCCCAGATCCCTACTACTGGCAGAACCCAGCATACATTCCTTATGACACTCAAGGTTCTTCAAGTGCAAGCCACCATACCTTCCTAAACATACTGGCCTCTATCCCACCCCACAACCCCGTGACTAATGCTCAGCACAATGATCTCATTATTTACAGGCAAGTCTGAGATTTCCTGTCCTATTCCCCTCCACCCCCAACCAAACTAAACCCAACTGCACAAGCCAGAATAAACGCTATCTTCCTCTCCTTGGATGTCTCCATAAACATAAGCCCCTCCAGCTTTTATTTTCCAGTTGTCCCATTTAGATTCAATAGCTCCAACCACTTCATGCATAAACACACAGAGTAGAACTATAACAAATAATAAAATGATTTGCAATGATATTAAGATTTTCATTTTTTCTAAATCTCTTTCTTGGGGCCGGGGAGATGGCTTAGTGCAATAAGTGCTTCCCTGACCTGAGTTCAATCCCCGGTTCTGCCAAAATATAAAAATAAAAATAAATAAATCTCTTTCTGTATTTTTCTTTCTTTCTTTTTTTTTTTTTTTTTTTGACGGAACCGGGGACTGAACTCAGGCCCTTCTGGCTTCTCTCTGGCCCCACATTTTCTAACAACACAATTTTTTATTATAATCAAGAAGAAAATGCTGGGGCTGGTGAGATGGCTCAGTGGTCTAAAGCACCTACTTAGAACAAGCTTAGCAAAGCACAGGGACCGCGGTTCAATCCCCCAGCACCACATGCCAGCCAGCCCCGCCCCCTGGTGGGCTGAGCTGGCCACACACACACACACACACACACACAATAAATGTTAAAAAAAAAAAAAAAGTAAAAAAAAAAAGAAGAAAATGCTGCATCTATTACAAACTACATATATGTACAAGCAGAAAAACTATTTTGAAAATTTAGCTTGATGTTTATTGATGTGGTATGAGGGCCTCAAACATAATTCTTAAAAATTACTTTGTCTGTACTCCTAAAATATCCCAATCTCAGTGCTATACACATGCCCCACCTCCAGCTGCCTTTTGACCTAACACTTTCCTCCTCCCCTGAACCTGTAGGCTCCAACCATTCACAGCCTCCCTTCTCTCCAGCCCACTAAGAAGAATAAGCTCTCCCTGCAAATTGGGCCAGGCATAGTGGCACATGTCTATAATACCAAGGCAATTCCCAAGTTCACGCTGAGCTGGAACAACTTAGTGAGACCCTGTCACAAAATAAAGACAAAAAAGGGCTGGGAATGTAGCTTAGTGCAAAGGCCCTTGCTTAATCCCTAGTTCTGCAAAAGATCTCCCCTAGAACATTACCAAGAATGGGCCCTGAAGCTGACTTCTCAACATCTGCTCTTCCTCAAGTCAGGTGCACTGATGCAGTGAGGGAAACTGACCTTTCAAGTGTTCATCTCTCTGGTTGAAGTGTAACTGAATCCCAATGCCTAATGATATCCAAGAGGTTTGAGTCTCTGGCAAAAGTCTGCTTGCTCTTTAAAAAGAGAAAGTGAGACAGCTAGGACTATGTTTTCCTGTCTAACATGTCCCCAGTGTCTCTTAGAACTCTTCTTGCTACCATTAATGGTGCCATCCTTGGGGGGATGTGTGAGCAGCAGAAACAGGGCAATTTAGGGTCTCACTATACTTCTAAAGGAGCCAATCCTGAAGCTATAAGCAGACCTGGACTTCCTGACCACTTCCTTGTCTATGCCAGTCTGAGGTGGTTTTCAAGGCACTTACAGAAATATCCTTGTAACTGATACACCTCTCCATATATTCCTTTTCAAATGTATTAAAAGCAATCCACAGCCACTGTCTGCAATGTCTTGCAATCCATCCACTCCTGAATTCTGTTCCCTCCTGGAAACATCACAACAATGACCTCCTATTGCCAATCCAACAGCTTTCTCTCAGTCGTCCTATTATAGACAGCTAAGTCAGATAGAAATTAATATAGTCAGAGAGAAACTGAGCCCCAAGGAAATCAGCACAAAAAATAAAGACATCAAAACTATAGCTGGAGGCACAAAGTGGAGACACAAAGGCCAGACCTACATGCCTCCCTACAGGATAAATAGCAACTTGAAGTTATTCTGTAATTAGCACATGGTCCTATAAGTCCTGAAGGGCATCACTCACGGGGGGGGGGGGGGGGGGG
>NW_004524587.1:13825594-13831274 GCF_000260255.1 Octodon degus
TACCTTCCAAAACATGCCTGTCATTTCCTGTTCCTTGCTATGTGACTCATTTCCCACCTACTGCATTAATATTGGCTAAGCAGCTATACTTATAATTCTACAGGTCAGTGGTGGTGAACCTATGGCATATGTGCTATTGCCAGCTTTTTGTTATCACTGAAAGTTCTAAAAGGTTCACAATCACTGCTTTAGGTTGATTGTAGTTTGACTCACATTGCACGCATGCTGTGACTTCGCTGTGTAAATTACCCCTGACAAAGGGCCTCAGTAGTTACCCATTTGGGTAGAAAATCCAGCAACTATTCTCCTTATTTCTAATAAACTTTCCTAACTTCTTCCTTTAGTTCTTGGCTTCATTCCTTGATGCTGTGAAACCACACACTCAGCACATGTGGCACCAAACAGATCGGGAGTTATATTCTCCTATCATCACTCATCTAGCTCAAGCTCTGCACTTGTGTTACACAACACAGTAAAGACAAAACAGCTAATTAAATGTTAGTTATTAAACAATAAAATTAAAAACTAAGTTCCTTGAGCAACACCTGTAATCTCAGCACTTGAGAGGTTGAGACAGGAGAATCATCCTGAGATCCAGGCCAGCTGGGCTACTTACTGATTTCAAGATCAGCCTAAACTATAGCAAGATGCTATCTAAAAATAAAAAAAATAATAATAATTCAGTTCCTCATTCACAGTAGCCACACTTCAAGTACTCAGTACACAAGTGACTAAGGCCCCCATATCTGACAGCACAGCCACAGAAAATGTTCATTACCACAGCAAGTGGGGCTGGATAGTGCTGCTCTCTCCTATTTACACCTGCTGACCATTTGCTCCTCTCACTTTTCAATGTGCCTCTTGGCTTCCACAGCATTCTGTTCCCTGGGGCCACACCTACTCCAGCCCATGAAAGCAGGCATGTTTCTAAGGTTTGTACTTCTCACTCTACCCTTCCTTCTGGAACAATGTGACTGCCAAACCTGTCACTTGCTTCCTATCAACTTGCTTCACCTGCCCTATGTCAGCAAGTGGGTTCTAACCCACTCATATCTCTCTCTCAAGGTTCACAGACTCTCCAACAGGCTCACTCTTGGTCAGTTCTCTGGCCCTATCTGTCCTGACACAATGCATGCAGGCAGAGCTGCAAACCATGTGGCAGTCCACACAGAAAGTGGAGTTCAAATGGATGGTCACTAAAGCAAACTTGGTAGGTCAGCAGAGAAGCCAAGAACCAAAGAGCAGAGATGCCCCATGCCATACCAGGAAAACAGAATTAGAAATCCAGAGAAGTGACATGGGCAGATGGGAAAACCCAAGAGCAATCCTACCTACTCTGTCAAAAAAACTGTCCTCTGTATTTTTAAAACATTTATTTTTGTCTTTTTTTTTTTTTTTTTTTGTCTTTTTGAGACAAGGTCTTGCTATGCAGTTCAGGCCTGGCCTTGAGCTGACTATGTAGCCCAGGCTGGCTTTGGACACTCAAGGATACAATCCTCCTGCCTCAGCCTCCTGAATGTTGCAATTATAGGCATGCACCATCACACCTGGCTTTTTCCTCTATTTTTAACTAGTGGTCCACTGATGTATCGATCTCAGACTCAATATATCCAATACATAATACATTACCTCTCCATCAAGTAAGCATCTTTCTCTGGGTTCCCTGAACCAGTCAAGGGCACTGCTACCTCTCTGCACATCCACAGTAAGATACAAATGCATAAATAGGAACACACGTACACACCCTCCCATCAGAGCAATCATTAAGCAATGAGCAACATAATTAAGAAGCAAATATCAGTTCCAGGTCTAGTTCTCCTAGTTACTAACTGTAGGACTTAAGTCTTTAACTTCTCTGGGCCTTAAGTTCTTCATTTATAAAATAAGGCAGAGAGGACCCTACTTTGAAGCTATCAATACAACCAACCTAAAACACCAACCTGTCTTTTTTTTTTTTTTTTGGGGGGGGGGTATTAGTATAGAGATTGGGACCCAGGGCCTTCACACTGAGCTACATCCCCAGGACTTTTTATTTATTTATTATTTATTTTTTTGAGATAAGGAGGGTCTCAACTTTCAATCCTGCTGCCTCAGCCTCCCAGAGTGCTAGGATTTCACACAGATGACAGCATACTCAGCTAACCACAGATTTTTTTTTTTTTTTAATCTGCTCAAACACCTTGGTGATTCTCTAAAGAGTACCAAAAAAAAAAAAGCTTATAATCCTTTTAAGAAATCTCAAGATAACTGTACATTCTCTTTCATACCTCTGAGGACTTGATTATATAGCAATCTAAAGTCTATTATTCTTTTTTTCTTTAATGTATTTAGTACCGGGTCTACAGAGTCTTCCTACACAGATTGGACTTGCAGTGATTCTGTTTTCAGCCTCCCAAGCTATGGAATTACAGGCACACACCACCATGCCCAGTCACGATCGCTGTCTCAGCGCACCAGCCCTAAATCTATTATTCTTATCGCAGGTTGTAAATACCTAACCCAAAACATCATTATTGTCCTGTAGCATGCAGATCCTGGACAATCTGGTAGCAGCTTACCTTCCTAAATTTTTCTACCATGACATCATTCATCAAGACTTTGAATAACACTGCTCCCCAAATATACTACAGTATTTTCTCAGCTTCAAATGTCACCTTTCTATATCACAAATATGAGGGTCGCAATGTAAGGATAACAGGGTAAGGAGATGAAAGAAAAGCTGGAGACTGTTTTTGCTTTTTTCTTTGTTTTTTGAGACAAGGTCTTGCTATGTATTCCAGACTGCCCTTGAACTCACTAAGTGCCCAGGATGGCCTTGAATGTACAGTGATCCTCCTGCTTCAGCCTTCCACGTGTGCATCTCTACTCCTGGCAATCCTGGACTGTTGAGCCGGGGAGATGGCTCAGTGGAATAAGTGCTTCTCTGGCAAGCACCAGGGCCTGAGGTCAATCCCTGGTTCCGCCAAAAAAAAAAAAAAAAAAATCCTGGACTATGCAACTTCCAAATTTTACTTGAGGAAAGA
Organism: Octodon degus; assembly: GCF_000260255.1. Classification (NCBI taxonomy): domain Eukaryota; kingdom Metazoa; phylum Chordata; class Mammalia; order Rodentia; family Octodontidae; genus Octodon; species Octodon degus. The sequence continues at coordinate 13,828,618 of NW_004524587.1, forward strand.
AAAACTTCCACACTATTTAAACCACTGTAACTTTCTTATTTTCAACTTGATCAAAAATGAATCCAAGGGGCTGGTGAGATGGCTCAGTGGTCTAAAGCACCTACTTAGAACAAGCTTAGCAAAGCACAGGGACCGCGGTTCAATCCCCCAGCACCACATGCCAGCCAGCCCTGCCCCCTGGTGGGCTGAGCTGGCCACACACACACACATATAAATAAACAAAATTAAAAAAATGAATCCAAGTTGAGGAGATAGCTCAGTGGTCTAAGCACCTGCCTGGCAAGTGCAAAGACCTGGGTTCAATCCCGATACCATGTGCTATGCTATGCTGCCATGCCGGCCACCGAAACTGGGCATGATAACAGATGCCTGTAATCCCAGAGCTAGGAAGTCTGAGACAGGAGGATTAGTACACGTCTGAGCCACATAGTGAGACCCTATATCAAATAAATAAATAAATAATAAATAAATAAATAAATAAATGATTTTAAAAAAAAAATTTTAATGAATCCAATTTTGTGAAAATATTTAAATACATCTCTCCTTCCCACCCCAAAATTTTTAACAAATGTCAACTACAGCTTAACATACTATTTTTACTCTGTATTTACAAAATTTCCTATAATAGTATACATTTATATGAAAGGAAAAACAATGTATGTTTAATGTTTTATTAAAGGAAGAAATAGCAGCTTGGTAATGTAATAAAAGATAACTGGCTATATGAGGACATTTAACCTTGCTCCACATTCAAAAGTCCCAATGCCAGGCCAGAGTCCAGAAAAAATCAAAATCTCTGTAGAGGTGAGGACTAGATGTCACTATTTTTTAAAGGTCTTTAGCAAGTATCCTGTACAGCCAAAGCTGAGAACCACTGTTTTCAGAGAAGAAGACAGTTTCCTAGAGAGAGTGGTCACATCTGACTCATCTCTATGTACTGAGAACCTGGCCCGCACTTGGCACAGAGTAAAGATAAGGATTCCGTGGATGTTTATGAACAAACAGATGGAAAAAAGAAGACTTCCCACATAAAATACAGGGCACACACCAGCAGAATATGGCTCACCTCAATAGCATAGCAGAAGTCAGCACCTGCTGTGGCTGCCATCATTGATAAAAGCCCAGTGCCAGTGCCAATATCAAGAACCAAGGCCTTCTGTCCTCTGTCCTTCACCCTCTTCACAGCAGCCCGGATACCTTCATAATATTTTATATTCTAACAGAGAAAAGAATTGTTATTTCACACCAGTTATTACAAGCAAACAGGTACTTTGTACATTTGGAGTACTTGGGTTGGCACCAGCAATTTAAGTCAGGATATTTTGGCCCTTTCCACTCTAGAGGAACAGCATGACCAGCAGAGCCAGCCAGCCCTGCAGAGACACCCAGAGCACAGCATACATCTCTTGCCCTTTACCAAGTGACTGGCTCCCTTCCACCTCCACTCTTCTATAATCTGCTAAGTGATGCTGGCTTAAGGGTAGGAATTCTGCAGGCCACCCTCTTTTTCCAATAGTTAGACAGCCAATGGGGGAACGAGAAGGCAACCAGACAGCACAAGCAGGGAAGAAGCTTGCCCCATTCTGTGCAGACGCTACTTTGGTCAAGATCCTGCCAGGCATGACAGCTGGCTTCAGAGCCACACTTCTCTGTGTTCCCATTCCCAGCCTCCTCAGGTCCCTCAGAGGAGCAGCAGCACTTAACAGCGAGCAATGATCATTCTCAGAGGTGAGAACACTAGCTCACCAGGCCCTTTCCACAAGCTTCTGAGATTGAGAAACCCTAAACTTCTTGTATTTCTCAGCTCAAGGCTATATAAGGGCTCCTTATCTGCACTACTGCTGAATTAGCCTCACTGTTCCCTCTACTTTCTAGTCCTCCTATACCTGGACAACCAACTCCCTTTCACACTCTCACTGTTGTAATATATTATGCACTTTCTTATATTATCCACTTTCTTTACTGGACTCCAATTCTATACCTTCCTTGTCTAAAAAGTACTATCAGGGCCGGGGAGATGGCTCAGTGGAATAAGGGCTTCCCTGGCAAGCCCAAGGGTCTGAGTTCAATCCCCAGTTCCACCAAAAAAAAAAAAAAAAAAAAAAAAAAAAGTACTATCCTTCTCAGCAAATAATTTCTTGCCATCTTTTTTTTTTTTCTTTGTGATACTGGTGATCAAACTTGGTACCTTGTGCTTGCCAGGCAGGCATTTATGCCACTGAGCTATATACCCTCAGCTCCTACTTCTTGCCATCTTGAAGGCTGAATACAGACTCACCTTCTATCTCTAGTGATCTAGGTAAGTAAATATCTCGACCCTATACAACACCTCATGATAACCAAAGATGATGGGAACAAAACCTATGAATCTTTCTAAATGTACTGATGAGGGCTGGGGAGATAGTTCGGTAGTCTAAACGCCTGCCAGGCAACCTCAAGGACAAGGGTTTGATCCCTGGTTCACATGGCATGCCATGCTGCTGTGCTGCCCACAGAAACCAGGTGTGGTGGCATACGCATGTAATATCAGCACTGGAGGGGCTGGTGAGATGGCTCAGTGGTCTAAAGCACCTACTTAGAACAAGCCAAGCTAAGCTAAGCAAAGCACAGGGATGGCGGTTCAATCCCCAGCACCACATGCCAGCCAGCCCCGCCCC
>NW_004524587.1:13831509-13834298 GCF_000260255.1 Octodon degus
CTCAGCCCACCAGGGGGCGGGGCTGACTGGCATGTGGTGCTGGAGGATTGAACCGCGGTCCTTGTGCTTTGCCAAGCTTGTTTCAAGTAGGTGCTTTAGACCACTGAGCCATCTCTCCAGCCCTAAAAAAAGATTTTAAAAAGTACTGATGACCTACACATAAGGGACTGAGAGGCCATTAAATTTGTGGACAGTCTGTTATATAACAGAAGCTGGCCAGTACAAAACTGACCAAACTGGTATCTAAAGGGCAACATTTTCTGACCACAAGTGCAATCAAATTAGAGCTCCTAATTATAAGAATATAACAAAAGAAAAGCTAATTCACCATTAAGAAATGCAGTTCTGGGCTGGTGAGATGGCTCAGTGGTCTAAAGCACCTACTTAGAACAAGCTTAGCAAAGCACAGGGACCGGGGTTCAATCCCTCAGCACCACATACCAGCCAGCCGCGCCCCCTGGTGGGCTGAGCTGGCCACACACACACACACACACACACACACAAATAAAATTAAAAAAAAAAAAATGCAGTTCTAAGGGCCAGCCAAACAGCTCAGCAGATTAAAGCACCTGCATAGGCAGATGCAGCAGCCAGGGTTCCTAGGGTTCGATCCCCATCATACTGTGCCAGCCCCACCTGCAGGGCATGCTGAGAGGGCAATTGAGACTGGGTATGGTGGGGCACGTTACAGGTCTTGGGAAGCTGAACACAAGTGGATCACTATGAGTCAGATCTATGCAGTGAGACCCTGTACTAAAATACAAAAAAAAAAAGGAAATGTATGGGCCAGGGAGACAGCTCAGTGGACTAAGCACAGGGACCAGGGCTTTATCCCAGCCCACACAAAGCACCAGCCCCACCCCTAGGGTACACTGAGCCTGCAAATGAGTTTGGGCATTGTGGCACATGCCTGTAATCCCAAAGCTGGGGAGGGTGAAAACAGGAATAACAACTCCAAGCTGAGCTCCGTAGTGAGAGACCCTGTACCAAATACATAAATGGAAAAAAAAAAAGAAAAGCAAAAGAAATACAGTTCTGGGCTAGGGAGATGGCTCAGTGGTCTAAAGCACCTACTTAGAACAAGCTAAGCTAAGCAAAAGCACAGGGACCGGTTCAATCCCCAGCACCACATGCCAGCCAGCCTCGCCCCCTGGTGGGCTGAACTGGTCACACACACACACACACACACACACACGCGTGTGCGCGCTAAATAAATAAATTAATTTAAAAAAAAAATGCAGTTCTGCTCAGTGGTAAAAAGCTTGCCTAAACTGGGTGTGGTTGTGCATGCCTGTAATCCCAGGACTTGAGAAGCTTAGACAAGAGGATTGCTACAAGTCTGAACTGGGTAACAGGACCCTATAACAAAAACAAAAAACAAAAAAATCACTGTGAAATGTGTTAAAGTCCTGGAAAAAAAATTGTAAGTATAATTTTTGGGCCTCAAACCAATTATATTGTTTTTCTTTTTTTTTTTTGGCCGAACTGGGGATTGAACTCAGGCCCTTGCGCCTGCCAGGGAAGCGCTTATTCTACTGAGCCATCTCCCTGGCCCCTAATTATATTGTTTTTCATTAATTTTTATGGGAAAAGTAGGTTTAGTGCTCAAACTTTTTGGTGTTCAAACATAAATCTGGGGGCTGGCAAGATAGCTCAGCAGTCTAAAGCGCCTGTTTAGGCAAGTGCAGGGACTGAGGTTCATTCCCCAGCACCACATGCCAGGCCAGCCCCACTCCTTTTTTTTAAGCCAGCCACAAAAAAACCCCAAAAAACATAAATCTGGAGTGTGCTGAGTTCTACAACCGAGGTATCACTACATATACAACTTTTATTGGCAATCTATCTTTTTTTTTTTTTTTGCAGAACCAGGGATTGAACTCAGGTCCTTTCACTTGCCAGGCAAGTGCTTATTCCACTGAGCCATCTCCTGGGCCCCTGGTCAATCTATCTTAATAAAGCAGGGGGTAAGATGACAGAACCAAAAGTAGGAGTCAGCCTCCTAGCTTAGTTCCTTTTTTTTTTGTTGTTGTACCGGGGACTGAACTCAGAACCTTACGCTTGCCAGGCAAGCACTTATTCTACTGAGCTATCTTCCCGGCCCTCCTAGCTTAGTTCCTGACCACAATAACATACTACTTTTCATCATCATTCTAACATCATGATCAGAAGTTGGAGCCTTCTTGTAATCTAAGATTTCAAACAGTTCATCAAGATAATGGCTTCCTTTTATACTTACCCTGTCTTTGTCATGTAGCATATCTGCGTAGGAGGACCTAAGAAACCAAAAAGCCAGGTCAGAAACCATTGAGTATCCACATATATAAATATATCACTCAATCAGAAGGGACAAAACAAACATGGTACCCATTTTAAATTATTTTAATAGAATTAGTAGTTGTTACTCTGTAGTACTGCAGAAAAAAACTGACAGATTCTCTTCTCAGACCAAAAAGTACTCTAGTAGGTAGTTCACCCTCTCACAATAATCCCACAGCCACTAGCACCCTGGTCATGTTACTCAAGACTCCATAACCCTGACACCTTGCCCCGCCCTTGCATACATGTCCACCTTGGAATGACCATGGAGGTGACACTAGGGAGAGGAACTGGGAAAGAGAAAGCACATACCTGTGAAGGACCTGGCCAGCGCAAGGTCCCCAGTTCTATTCCTGGTACCACACACAAAAAAAGGACATACCAAGGCTTTTAGGTTTACACCAGCTAGTTATTTTTGTGTTTGCCCACCTCTCCCCATTTTAAAGCTTGCTTTTTCAAAATGTATTTTTTTA
>NW_004524587.1:13834471-13835541 GCF_000260255.1 Octodon degus
AAAAAAAAAACCCTATTTAAATAAGGGCACAGGGCATAGCTCAGTGGTACAGCACTGGCCTAGCACATCTCTGCACAGGCTTCAATCCCTACCCATTCCATCCACCCAACCCCATCCTTTCTCCACAAGTAATGATTTTTATTAGATTCCAGTTTAATCTTTCTAGGTTCTTTTTGCAAAAACAAGCAACACTGTACAACATTTGTCTTTGTTTTTCTGAAATCGGGTGCAGGCTATCCTCAAACTTGCAGCAATCTTCCTGACTCTGCCTCCCAAGTGCTGAGATTACAGGATTGTTAATTGTTAATAAAAGATTGTTTCCAATATTTTCCTCCAGTGAGTAAGAATAAAATCAAGAATAAGGAGGGCTGGAGGGGCCAGGGAGATAGCTCAGTACAACAAGCACTTGCCTGGTAAGCGCAAGGTCCTGAGTTCAATCCCCAGTACCACAAAGAAAGAAAGAAAGTCACATTTATTTGACGCTAACTAGGATTGCAATCTGGGAAAACACAGATTGAAGCAATCTTTAATATATACTTCCTCCTGTACCAGACCCGCCCTTAAGACAGCCTGAAGTAGCCAAAAAAAAACAAACAAACAAACCTTCTTAACATACACTCCCTTAACTGGGTGTTATGTCACATCTGTAGAGGCTGAGGTAGGAAAACTTGAGTTTGCCCTAGGCTACACAGTGAGTTCAAGGCCAGTCTGAACTACATAGCAAGACCCTGTTTTTAAAAAGCCAAAGTAATAGGCAAGTATGGTGAAACATGTTTATAATCCCAGCACTCAGGAGACTGAAGCAGGAAGATTACCATGAGTTCAAGGTCAGCGCGAGCTAATAGTGAGTTCAAGGCAATTTTGCAACATAAGCAAGACCCTGTCTCAAATAGAAAGCAAAACAAAAAACGACCCCCCTAGGGGCCAGGGAGATGGCTCAGTGGAATAAGTGCTTTCCTGGCAAGCGCAAGGGCCTGAGTTCAATCCCCGGTTCCGCCAAAAAAAAAAAAAAAAAAAAAAAGTCATTATTTAAAAAACAAAAATGCTGGGCTGGTGAGATGGCTCAGTGG
>NW_004524587.1:13836070-13854848 GCF_000260255.1 Octodon degus
TAACCCTGGTTTGTCTCAGACTCCCAATGAGCCTCCTGCCTCAGCTTCCCAAGTGCTATGATATAGGTATGTACCACCATGCTGGGCTCCCTGTCTTTTTTTTTTTTTTTTTTTTTTTTTTTTGTGGTACCAGGGATCGAACTCAGGACTTTGCACTTACAACAACTTATTCCACTGAGCTATCTCCCTGGTATGTCACTTACTATCTTTTTCACCTTGTCAGCCACTCATGCCTCAGTACTCCACTGTTACTGTGCCTCACCACCATAACCACCAGCTGATTCCTGCTGCTAAAGTCAGCCATCAGCATCCAGGACCTCAGCAGCCTCTGACTTTGCTGGACACTCCTTTCCTCAAACTATCTTCTTTCTATTCCATCCACCATTCCCTTTGGGTCCTCCTTCTGCTTCTCCAATCACTCTAGGGTGGCTAGGAGTTAAAAAAAGCACATTATATCATATATATCTTCCTCCTTGAGAAGAACTCAGACTATTACTAAATTATACAGACTTTGCTCCAGGGTTCTTTCTTCAGCTTTCTGCCTTTCATATCTCTCACATTCTCTGGGAGCTTGTAATCTCCCAGCTTCAACTCCACTACTTCCAATTCTGTCTCCAGACCCACAATTCTATCTACATACTGGCACCTCCATCCAGAATTTCCAACCCAAACGCCTGATCTCCACCACCTCCTCTTCTGAACACCCTCATTTCTCCTGTGTTCCCCTCTCAGAAACAAGTACTCCATCTACCCAGTCACTCAAACCAGAAATCTTGGTGTTTCTCAAATTTTCTCCTTTCACTGAGTTACCAAACTCAAAACTTATCTCCTCCAATTCTCCATCTCCACTGTCTCTGCTTTGGGACTGAGATATCTATCCAAATGATCTCCTCTCCTTCCCACACAGCTCTCATTGAGTGTTCTGAAAACCAACCCAATCCTTTTTCTCATTTCACATACTAATTACTTAAGAAATAATGCCCTAAATATTTAAAAATACAGTAATATTGTTGAGCCCTTCTGCTGTAGTCCTTGTTCCTAGGGATAGGTATTAAAGCCAAGCCTCATGCAGGCAAGACAAGCTCTCTAACATAGAGTTACATTCCAGCCCAGAGGTATTAGTGTATGAGGTATGTAGTACCATACAGAGCCTCAAAGAAGTTAAAGAGATTGGCCTACCTCAGAGTTAAGAAAGGGCATAGACTGGACTTAAACCCAAGCTCCTCTTCCTACATTTCACTCTGACCCTTTCAGTGTGACCCCTGCCAAACTTTTCAGGAGCCTCTCTCATACAGCCCTATTTCTACACTGTACTCTAACAATAATGGATTGCTACAGAAATTACTCAAATATCACTTCCCAGTCCAGCTGCTTCTTGCTGTATCCATGACTTCTGTGCCCATTTTCATAGGCCTTTATCTCCCTATGTTATAACTTCTTAAAAATCTGTCTCACAAAAACTGTATGTAAAACACCCCCAAAAAACTGTATGCATCAGGAATGGTGGCGCATGCCTATAATTCTAGAACTTGGGAGCCCAAGGTAAAAGGACCACTGTGAGTTCAAGGCCAGCCTTGGCTACATATTGAGTTCATAGCCTAAACTGTATTTCGAGACCTTCTCTCAAAAAACAATCTGTATGCTCCTTGAGAATAAAAACTGCATCCTTTTTGTACTTGGTATCCACAGCCCTAGCATAACTGTTGGCAAGCTGAATATATTTAATGATTGCTAAATAATCATTAGTACTTAAAATATTCTATGGGAGAAAAAATATTTTCCACTTTTTATTCAAGAGAATTTAACTATATACTGAATATGTCACTGTTTTACTGACACAATGATTAAATTTCATAACCTCCACTACTACTGAATCTTACATCCTCTTTGCTCCATGAATCAGATCTTCTGAGAATGTCTAGTAAGACTGCTACATGATATCTGTACTTGCCTAACTCCTATAAACTTATCTGGCAAAGCAGACCTGTCTGATTGTAAGCACCAAGACAGCCTAATTCATACCAGAATGGATTCCAAGGTGTCTGTTTTAAGAACAAGTACCTCATCCAGTTACAGCCCTGTGAACCAACGCTTGTTACCTGGCAATCTCCTGGTGGTAATCATAGTGCTCGTCCTGCTCCAGCCATTCCATGGATCCTGTGGTGGGATTGGTTCGCCCGCAGAAAATCTTCATGGTGCCAACCGGCTCTTCAGCATTGAAATAGAAACTTTGCTAATTCATGTCTTAGAGACAAATTTAATCATCAGAAATTTACTCAACCATCAAGGGCAGGACAACAAGAAAACAAAAAGGAAAAATAATCAAGAAATTGACAAAAATGTCAAAGCTACTGAAAATATTTCATCAGTAATCTTTCCAGCAAGAATTGGGCCAGGAATATAGCCCAGGAGTACAGTGCCTGCCTGGCAAGTGCAAGGTCAAGAGTTCAATTCCAAGTACAAAAAAAAAAAAAAATTCATATTCAGTACATAACCATCAAAAAATAAAAAAATAAATAAATTCAGAGCAGGCGTGGTGGCCCACACCTGCAATCCTAGAGGCTGAGGTACGAGGATCATTTCAAGTTCAAGACCAGCCTGGGATACAAAGTGAGCTCAAGGCCAGCTTGAACCGGGTAGTAAGACCTTATCTCAGAAAGACAATATATAAATTAATTAATTAATTCATATAGCTGTCTGGAAACTGGCAGTATTTAAAATAACCAAAAACAAACAAATAATTACCAGACTCATGTCTTGCACAGCTTGTCTCCCAAAAGAGATCCATTTGGGGTAGGCAGAGAAGAACCCCACTGCTGAGTCGGAAGGCACTTCTCAGCAGGTCCAGGCTCTGCTGCTAGTCTCCTACTCAGAAATCAGCAAGTAAGACACAGGCGTAGTGGCTCATGCCTGTAATACCAGAACTTGGGAGGCTGAGGCAGGAGGATCGTTGCAAGTTCAAGACCAGCCTGGGCTACAAAGTTCAAGGCCAGCCTAAACGGCATAGTAAGACCCAAAAGACAAAAGAAAAAAAAAGGGAAAGAAAAGGGAAAAAAGTCAGTAAGTATTCCACAATCCCCCTTTTATTATCTGAAACACCAGTGCTCCTAAATTTTCTTAAAGGCATTTTCTTGCCCAGAGTTTTTTACTTTCTTTCAACATATGGGCTAAGTAAATACTAAGTAACTTCCTATAGAAGCTTGTGGAAAACCATCTTTTCTGAAAAACATATGGCAGTCAATGCCTGATTAAAAATTGTCAATTTTCTTTTAGTAAAACTACTCCTAAAATCTTACCATATCATCTAATCTAGTGATTCTGAAATGTCCTGAGAACCCTAGTAGAAAACATACTGTACACTGAGAATCAATATACACATATGCATATAAAACTGAGTTACACAAAATATTGAAACCACCTACAGAGAAAGCCCTCTGTATGTCCTATTTTGTTTTTATTTTTTGTTTTTATTTTTTAAATTATTGGTCATGATACACCAAGTCCATCTCATCATGAGGTTGCAACCTGCAGTTTGAAAAGCACTGCTATAGTCAGTTCTGTGTATCACATATACTACTACTAAAGACAGAATATACAAAAGTTTTACAATCTGCAATGTGCTTTATTTTTTTTTTAAAGAATTATTTATTTATTTATTCATTCATTCATTCATTTTGTGTGTGTGGCCAGCTCAGCCCACGGGGGGAGGGGGGGGCTGTCTGGCATGTGGTGCTGGGGGATTGAACCGCGGTCCCTGTGTTTTGCTTAGCTTAGCTTGTTCTAAGTAGGTGCTTTAGACCACTGAGCCATCTCACCAGCCCCTGCAATGTGCTTTAGAAAATGGTCTGTGGGAGCCGGGGAGATAGTTCAGTGGAATAAGCACTTGCCTGGCAAGCGAAAGGACCTGAGTTCAATCCCCGGTTCCACCAAAAAATGGTCTGTGAGGGGCCAGGGAGATGGCTCAGTGGAATAAGCACTTCCCTGGCAAGCATAAAGACTTGAGTTCAATCCCCGGTTCCGCAAACAAACAAACAAGAAAATGGTCTGTGAAACTGTATAGTAAAAAGAAATAGGCAGACATAGTGGTGCACATTTGTAATCCCAGCAATTGGGATACTAAGGCAGGAGAATAGCCTCAAGCTCACAGCCAGCCTGGGCTACACAGTGACTTCAGGGCTCATCTCAACTACATAGTAAGAATCTGTCTGGGTGAAACAAACAAGAGAATAAAAGTATCGTATTTGGCTAAATGTTCAAAGAATGCTTAAAGGATATATAGAACCTGGTAGTGATTTATGCCCATAATCCTAGCACTCTGGAAGGGTGAATTAGGAGGATCATAAGTTCAAACCAGGCCTGGGCAACTTAGTGAGTCCCTGTCTCAAAAATAAATGTATGTATGTATGTATGTCTGGGGAATGTAGTTCAGTTCTAAGGCCACGTAGGTTCAATCCCTAGTATGGAAAAAAAAAAAAGACGGATACAAATGGAAGGTACTTTATCAGATGAAAAAGGCTTAGAGATTCATATACATCGACTGAATAAATCAGTTCAGTTAATGAAAAAGGAGGCAAGTATGTTGGTGAGATCCACATAAGGAAAAGTTTTGAAACCCTTATCCTGTGGTCCGTGAGAATTCCAAAGATTAAGACAGTAGGAAAGAACTCTGATAAATGGAATTCTTCTATTGTCTGTGATACTTCTGAAAGCATAACTAGAGTACAATACCTTTTCAAAACTCTTAAGTCATCGGCGTCAGTGCTGGAGATTGAACCCAGGGACTCCAGCATGTTAGGCCAGTGCTCTACCACCGAGCCATATCCTCCCCAGTCCTGAATCAGTAATGTTTGAAGATGGGAACTGTATTAACAATTTCCTGAACTTTGAATAAGCATTACATACTCATAAGTAAATACCCTTAGATTATTATGATTGTCTGCTCAGAAAAAAATACAACAAATATTGTCAAATTCAGATTATTTTGTTTAGTGAAATTCTGTATTTCTAATTTTTATTATCATTATGTCGTATTTTCTTTAAAAAAATAAAACCTCACATTTCTTGTAGATACCAGGAATAAATGGAAGCCATTATGCCAAAATGTAACAGCATTATTAGCGCAGTTCAGAGTAAATATTCTGGACATTCACGCAAAACTCACTAAATACCTTCAATAAACAAAGCATTGTGTTAGGGGCTGGTGCCACCACTATAAACTATACAGAGAAGGTCCTTATCCTTCAAGAATTTACATTGTAAAGGGAGAGAGTAATATAAACAGTTACAGACTATTTGAGTGCCAAGTAAAAGCCACCAGGGCACTATGTAAAGAATACAAGATTATGAAAGATTTTTTGAGGAAAGCAGCTTTTAAATTGGGATTTGAGGGGCTGGTGAGATGGCTCAGTGGTCTAAAGCGCCTACTTAGAACAAACTAAGCTAAGCAAAACCCAGGGATTGCAGTTTAATCCCCCAGCACCACATGCCAGCCAGCCCCGCCCCCTGGTGGGCTGAGCTAGCCACACACACAAACACACACACACACAACAAATAAATAATTTTTTAAAAATAAAAAAAAAAATTGGGATTTGAAGGCCAGCTTGGGTAAAAGTTAGGAGACAGTAACTTATTTTGTGAGGTGCTGGGGGTTAAAGCCCGGGGCCTTGTGCATGTTATGCAAGTGCTCCACCATTGAGATCCCTGGCCATTTACTTATTTATCTTTATTCTGAGGCAGGATCCTGCTAAATCCAGGCTTGCCTAGAACTCAGTTCTCCTGTCTGACTTGTAGTAGGTGGAATTACAAACTTATACCACCGTAGCTGCTAAATTTAGCTGGAATCTTTACTCTTAACTTTTCCAAAAATGGGCTATGAGAAGAATGAGACACACAACTAAAATGTGATAAAACTGAATGACTGACGCGCTTTGCGAAGAAACGGTAAGAGTTTATAGAGGTGGACTTCTGCAACTCACACCAGACTTTTTGGCTTCGACATTTGAATTTTACTCTAAGTACACCCAGTAGGAACCACCCAGGGATTCTAAGCAGAATTATGTCTCTGCAGGGTACACACTTACAAGACTGGTATGTAAATAGATTGGCTTCCCACTACACAGAACAGTGACTAAGAATGGCGAACTATTAAGAGTCCTCTGAAAAGTGTCACCCTATTCGGGTGCGAAGGCTGGAGCCATGTACGACTGGGTATGGGTCTGTGTGGCTGACTGGACGCTCTAGGCACGAGTGCTGTGATCTAAGTTCCACACTGTGGTCTTTAGACCCAGAGAAGGCAATCGCCTGGCTGGTCCGAGGAGCTAGAACCGAGCTGCAGCTCCGCTCTCCCGCCAGCCAGGGCGCTCTCGGAGCCGCCTCACGCGGACCTCAGTAAAGATTCCAAAGAGACGCGTTACTCGGCCCCACGGTAAATTCAGGCTAGGTGCCTCCGCCGAAGCTCTAGGGTTGAGGACAGGACGCGGGCTGGACTCAGGCCCCTAACCACGATCCCACCTTCCCAGTACACCAGGCACCTCACCAGCAGCGAGGAACATTCCTTCTAGCTCCGCCGCCAACGCCATCTTGCCGCTGAAGAGGCGCGCAGGGGCAGAATCACAGGGCGCCCGCAGAGCATGCCGGGAACCGTGCCCACAACGGAACTGGATTGCTCTTCCTCCGCTCCACGAGCTTTCCCCATAGTGCCTCGCGACAGCCGCTATGGAGGCCGGCAGGACTGCGGTGCTCCGAGTAAAGCGAAAGCGTAATGCGGAGCCCGCCGAGGCTCTGGTGTTGGCGTGTAAGCGCCTCCGAAGCGATGAGATCGAGTCAGTTACTCAGGAGACACCAAAGTGTCTGGACCGAGCGGCGGAGAATAATGTCTTTCAGTTGGTGGCCACCGTGCGCTCCCAGGTATTAGACGAGGATGCGGCCTATGTAGAGGGATTTAGGGCTTTGCTGCGATTCCCTAAGCCTTCTGTCCTCCTTACAGACCCTTTCAAACCCTTTCTGACATCCCCTCCTCTAGGAAGAGCCGATCCAGCCACTCGTGCGGGCTGCCCTGCGCCCTTACCGAGGCAGCCAGCAGCGTATTCGCCGAGATCTTCGCGCCACAGCTGGCGAGATTAGGAAAGAGGGCCGCTACCGGGTGGTCTCCGGCCGCCGAGCGTCAGGGACCGCCGGCAGCCTGGAGTCTGAATACACGCCAGGGACTTCAGAAGCTGTCGGGGATTCAGGCTTCCAGTTGGTGGACCTGGTACATGAGGAGGGAGACCCAGAGGCCGCCACTATCGACTCCAGCAAAGTGAGTGTCACTTTATGGGCACCAAGTGTCCCTGAATAATAGTGCCGGAAATGTGTCTGAGACCAGGACATGACCAAGAGGCACACGGTAACTTTGGGGATGGATAATTCATCCGGCCTGATTGGCTCATTGTACTGATTTGGGTTTCATTCTATGTGTATCTACTAAGAGCCTATTATGTGTCGGGTATTATTTTGAAGAGAGTCGTGAAACAAGTAAACACATTGTCATAGTGGTAAGGGCTGGTGAAGTAGCAGGAAAAAGAACAGTGCCGTTTCCACGAAATTCTCATTGGAAAGAAAACATTTGAGTAGATTTGAAGGTCAATCACTTGTCTTGTTACTGTGATAAAATACCCAACACTCACAAGTTAAAGGAGGAAAAGTTTATTTTGGCTCACAGTGCCTAGCGGTTTCAGCCTATGGTTGGCAGGCTCCCAGGCAGGGTGGCTTGGCAGAGGAAAAATACCTGGTAATGTGGTGGCAAGAAACGGGTCAAAGGAGGAAAGAGGTACATCCTTCCAGTCCACACACCACCTCCTCTGAACATCACATTTAGCTGGGAGCTCATCAGAGAATTAATCCACTGGTGAGTGTCACACCCCCATGATCCACTCACCTCCTCAAACTGCCACCTATGAGGATGTGAGGCTTTGGGAGGGAAGAGTACATTTAAATACAAACCATAACATTAAGGATATTTGGGGAAGGGGCAGACAATAAAATATTCTTTACCTGAAAGTGTAAAGACCCTGAAGCCTAATTGGTCTGGTGTTTGCAAGGTCAGTGTATCTAGAGTCCAGGGAGAAAAAAGAGGGAGGGCCGGCCAAATAGCTCAGTTTAAAGTGCTTAGGGCTGGTGAGATGGCTCAGTGGTCTAAAGCACCTATTTAGAACAAGGTTAGCAAAGCACAGGACCGTGGTTACAGTTCGATCATCCAGCACCACATGCCAGCCAGCCCCACCCCCTGGTGGGCTGAGCTGGCCACACACATACACACAAATAAATAAATAAATTTAAAAAAAAAATAAAAAAATAAAAAAATAAAGCGTCTGCTTAGACACAGGGGCCGAGGATCCCCGGGTGCGCTGAGATGACGATTGAGACTGGGCACCTGGAAGTGATGGGACATTTCACTTTTAAGCTGTTCTTTCCAGTAGAAAGATTATAGATGTGGGCTGGCGAAATAGTTCAGCAGTAAATGCCTGCTTAGGCAAGTACAGGGACCAGGTTCAATCCCTGGCACCACATGTTGCACTGGATCCACCCCCAATGAGACTGGGTATGGTGGTGCACATCTGTAATCCAAGCATTGAAGAGGCTGAAAATAGGATCACTACAGAATCCAAGCTGTGTAGCGAGACCCTTTACCAAATACATTTTGAAAAATAATTATAGATGAGTCCACTTTGTGATTAAAAACAAGATGTCAGTGTAAGGCAAGTCAAATGATACAATAGTGGTCACCTGTACTTGCCTTTGGCCTCTCAGAAGTCCCACAGAATGCCAAGCCATTTCAGGGTCAGCCCATGGACTCCCAGGGGAAGAGCATCATATCAAAGAAACTCAGAGAAGACGTGTAGAAGCATGTTTGACCACACTTGGGAATAAGACTGGCCAGCTCATCTTGTTTCCCCATCCTCTCATCAGGCCAGGCTTCCCAGAAGTTTTTTTGTCTCAGCCTAGCACAAAAGAGCAGGATGTTTATCTTACAGGTTTCTATTTGAAAATAAGTACCACATAGTTAGTTAAGGAGATACTAACAGGGAGAACTGTAGCAGGCCTGCCTTCACTCGGTGGGTTTCTCCTCTTGGAGCATCGTGTTTTGTGCTTTCATTTGTGTTTTTATTACAGACTTCTGATCCAGATGTGATCCTCTGCAATTCTGTAGAGCTGATCCGTGAGCGGCTGACTCTATCTGAGGATGAGCCAGCAGTTGGACACCAGGAGGAACAGAAGCATGATGACTACGTCTATGACATTTACTGTTTGGAGATGGCCACTCCAGGGTGGATTGAGAACATCCTCTCTGTGCAACCTTATACCCAAGAATGGGAACTGGTAAGGGGCCCATGAGGGAGGGCATATGATAACCTAAGCTCTTTCAAGTTTTGCCTCACAGGGCTCCATTCCTGAAAAAAGTTTTAGTTCTTATTTTTATTTGAAAGGATTTTATGTTTTTGGTTTCAGATAGGATCTTCCTATGTAGTCCAATCTGGCCTGGAACTTACTATGTAACCTAATCTGGCCTTAAACCCAATATTCTGCCTCAGCCTCCTGAGTGCTGCTATTACAGGTGTGTGCCACCAAACCCAGCTTATGTTTTTATTTTATCTTGAAAGCACAACCCCTTGATGAAAGCAAACATCCTAAAGCCATTATTCTTAAATGCTAATATGATCAGTGAAAAGAGAATAGCACCCATCACCCAGACACTGAAAAATGCACCTTATCCTACACCTATGCTAGAACTGTAATTTGGCAATGAAGATTCTGTCAATGGATACTGGATACTGTTTGGCTCCTACCTACTCCAGTCTTCCTGCATCCTCTACTCTCAAGCTTGTGTTGGACCTTTGGCATCCCCCATATCACTCTTCATGTGACTGCCCTTTAGGAATCTGAAGATTGCTGCCATTTGTGTTAAGAGCTACTGTTTCTCTCTACCCTTGTCCTCTTCTGGTGGAACTGGAGTGTGACATCTGAGCTGGGCTCTTTTTTTCTTTTTCTTCTGTATTTAGGACAAGGTCTACAGGGTCTACCAAGTCTCATAGTAGATTGGACTCATAGTGATTCTCCTGTTTTCAGCCTCCCAAGTGCTGGGATTACAGGTACATGCCATGGGCAAAGCCAGCACACATGCTGGGGATCAAACCCCAGCTGCTGCACTCTGCCTAATCAGGCACTTTAGTCTGCTGAGCTATCAGGCTGACCCTTGAGCTGGGCTCTTGATAGAGGGCTACTATGACTCCCCTCATAGCACAAGATCTGATTTCTTGTGCAGCAGAGCCAAAATAACTCCCAGTCTTTCGTTTCCAAGTGGCCCTTTTACCTGAATCTTCCCAAGGTAGTATGCTAATCGCTTCCTGCAAAGAACATTTGGACTTAGATTTATGTTTGTGTTGAGATGCGCAGGTGAATGATGATGAGCAACCAGAAGACACCTATGAAGATGAAGATGATGAGAACAGTGAGAATAACTGGCGCAATGAATACCCAGAAGAAGAGAGCAGCAATGGAGAGGAAGATTCCAGGGGTGAGTGGCAGCCTAGATGGGAGGAAACTAGTAGGCCCAAGTCTGAGGTGACGGCGTAATCGATCAGTATGTCTCAGCTTTGTCCCTTCTTTCCAGAGGAACTGTTGAGAATGTAATGTCAGTCAAGTGTGGCGGTTCAGATCCTTAGTTCTATTGCTGCCTGAGTCTTATGCAGATTACTTTACTGAGGCTTATGTTCTCCCCAGAAAATTGGACAATACTGTACCAACTTCAGTGATTTAGATTAAGACATGTAGTTTTTTGTCCCTTTCCCTCATTCCATTAGGAAATTAAGCGGGACATGCCTATAATCCCAGTACCCACACTCAAGAGGCTGAAGCCGGAGGATCATTGAGTTCAATGTGTGCCTGGGATACAAAATGAGTGGAAGGCCAGCCTGAACTGCATAGTGAACCCTTGTCTCAAAAAGGCAAAAAAGAAATTGGTAGAGGACTCAGGATATAGCTCAGTGGCACAGTACCTGCCTGACAAGTGTGAGGTTCAGAGTTTAATTCCCAATTAACCCTACCCTACCAAGAGAGAAATTATTAGAGGCTCACTAGTAGAGTAGGACTAAAGTTTTCATGAGTCAGTTATCTAATCTCTCAAGATTGCATTTTTAGCTGGTTTGTTTTTGTTTTAGCTAAGGTCTCTGTAGTTCAGGCTGGCCTCAAACTCACAGCAATCCTTGTGTGATTGCCTCAGCCTCCCAAGTGTTAGGATTACAGGCATGTGTCACCATACCTAGCCCAGCTATTGTTTTTTGTCTTTTTGAAACAGATTCTCTATATAGTTTAGGCTGGCCTTGAGCTTACTATGCAGCCTTGGCCTCCTGAGTGCTGGGATTACAGGTGAGTGCTGGGATCACAGACATGTGCCACCACACCCAGCCCAGCTGTTTTGAGAAAGATGCAGTACTGCTGTGGTACCTAGAAGAAGAGGAAGGAAAGAACCCAGATTCTCTGGTGACTGCTACATTCTCTAAGTATAGCCAACAAAAATCATTTCTAGGTGTATAAAATAAAGGAACAGTTATTCAGACAATGGAATAAAGTCCTGTGGGGAAAATCATAAAACACTAGTGTTAACTTTGTGTAGATGGAAGAAATATAGTTTGTTGTTTTGGTTTTTTTTGTTGTTGTTGTTGTTATTTTTTTAAGAAAAAGAAAGTTCTGTATTCAAATTTTTTTTATTAAGCAAGTATTTTTTTAAATGGAGAACAAAAACAGACTTATTTGAAAAGGGGCTTTTCTATAGTCTAAAACCATACAGTGAGAGTACATTCCTGGTATCTTCTAGGTTCTGATGAGTATGACAGCCTGAGTGAAGAAGAAAGAGGCAGCAGGCAACAGATCTGGCACAAATACCCTTTGGATGTACAGAAGGAGTTCGGCTACGATAACCTGGATTCAGACTGAAGGGATTATACTATCCATGAGGTTCTACCACAGACCCAAGAAGTCTCTGCTTAGGGTTAACTGGCCTGGTCACATGCTCTTGGTCACATACCTAGCTGAAGAGAAGGAAGAAAAAAGCATACCAAGCAGTACCATCCCAGCCCACCAAAAAGCTAATAGTGTAAGTCTTCCACTCCTAATAGAGCCCCTTGGTGTCAATCAAAAGTGACTAAAATCTGGCAAAAAACAGTTGTGTAAAATGTAAAGTTCCTCTCACTTCCATGAGGCATTGTTCCTGGCTTTTTAGTTCAAAGGCAAAGCCAAACGGTTTCAGGAGAGGTTTTTAGTTATATTAGCTGTAAGATTCTGCTTTCCCTTACCAGCAGACTGCCTGCCACCATAAAAGGCTTTAATAATGGGCACCTGGGAGAGCTACAGTGGGTCCCTTACAGCAGCAGTCTGGACAATAACAGCTTTTAGGGCAGGAAGTAGAATCTGTCTAAGCTGTGATGTTAACAGCTACCTTGCCTCCTAGCCTCTTACTGTGACAATGATGTAAAGATTCCTGTCATGTTTTGGCAGTGGTGCCAAGAAATAGTATGCATAAATGTGTTGCTCTGGGGGGGGGGGGTTGGTTTGTTGTTGTTTTTGTTTTTGTTTTTTTTTTGCAGAACCGGGGAGTATTGCTCTGTTTAATAAAACTTTTCAACATGGAAACAAGCAATTCCTTCACAAAAACTGTTTTAGACAGGGTCTTGCTATGTACTTTAGAAGGGGCTTGAACTCAGCCATGCATCCTAC
Organism: Octodon degus; assembly: GCF_000260255.1. Lineage (NCBI taxonomy): Eukaryota > Metazoa > Chordata > Mammalia > Rodentia > Octodontidae > Octodon > Octodon degus. The sequence continues at coordinate 13,848,821 of NW_004524587.1, forward strand.
CCAGTTTGGCCTCCCAACTCATGCTGATCCTTCTGCTTCAGCCTCAAAAGTGCTAGGATGGCAGGCATATGCCACTGTGCCTTGCTTAAAACCTTTAAGTCTGAGTCATAGGTGTTTTCCTACTATACTTTCACCTCATGAAAAAGGGGTAGTGTGGCAAAAATTTCAGAATTAACCTTAGTGAGGACTTCAGGAAGAATGCACATCCTCAACTTCGCTTTCTATTTAAAACTTTACTATTCATAGCACTCACCAAAATTAAACTATAGTCATCCCTTGGTGTCCATGGGTTATTGGTTCCATGATTTCCTGTGAATACCAAAATCCAGATTCTAAGGTCCTTTGTATAAGGTGATGTATTTTCACATCATAACTCTTGCACATCCTCTATATACTGTCATCTCCAGATTATTTATAAAACCCAACATAATACAAATGATATGCAATTGTTATATATGTATTGTTTGGGGAATAATGGCAAGAAAAAATAAACCTATACATGTGTAGGACAGATGCAGTTTTTACCCCAAGTATTTTCTCATCCACAACTGTTCTTTTGTTGTTGTTTGTAATTTCTTTAGGGAAGGGCCTACAAGGTGTTCAGGGTCTCACTACTAGATTGGACATGTAGTGATCCCCCTGTTTACAGCCTCCCAAGATCTGGGATTACAGGCGCAGGCCACCATGGCCAGTCTCAATCGCCTTCTCAGTGCCCCTGGAGGGGGGAGGGGGCCACAGCAGACCCGGGGATCCAACTCGCAGCCTTTGTGCCTGCTTGCAGGTGCTTTAATTCACTGCTCTATTTGGCTGGCCCCACAGCTGTTTCAAACGGAAATGCAGGGTCCTTATTTTGGTACCAGAATTTGTATCTCTAGTCAGCAGATTTTTCCTCTACTCCTTTCCAAATCCTAGCTGTCCTGTGAGTTAGTGTTTATTTTCCTAACATTATCCTATAGAACAGAGGGATTTGCTTTATATCTACACTGTGCAATAGTAGCCATTAGCTATCTGTACCTATCATTTGCAATCTAATACACTGAAAAATAGTAATTTATTGCTGTTGTTTTTGTGGAGATAGGGTCTCTCTGTCTCTGTTCAGGCTGACCTTCAACTTACTATGTACCCCTGAACTTGTACTCCTGCCTCAGCCTTCTGAGTGCTAAAATTATAGGCATGTTCCACCAGGCCCAGCTTTTATTTCATTTTAATTGAGCTCCTCTTAAGGCAGTCTCAACTAGCCAAAAAAAAAAAAAAAAAAAAAAAAAAATCCTCCATTTTAATTCAGCTCCATGTGAGTGGCAGCTACTGGCAACACAAAACCTTTGAGGTATACTATTTCCTCTAAGAATTTGTCTCTGGGGCCGGGGAGATGGCTCAGTAGGATAAGCGCTTGACTGGCAAACTCAAGGATCTGAGTTCAATCCCTGGTTCCGCAAAAAAAAAAAAAAAAAAAAAGAATTTGTCTCCAACTGTCACATGAGAAGGTGCCTTCTTCCCACCTCTTTAAGATTCTCTACTACTCTGACCCATTCTTTCATTTTATCTCCATTTTGTAGCCTTTATCTACATTAGTTCCTAGCTGTTAGGAGTTGTTAGCCAACAAAGGTACAATTCCATATTGCAAGTAATAGGCAACAACTTGATGTCTAATATTAGTCATAGTAAACCAAAGATTAAAAAACACTCTACCACTGTAAATGTGCTTACCATTATTTGTATGCCAAAATTAAAGGGCTGACAACTTCATAAACTGCCCAGCAGAAAATGGTACAAACTGTACTACAGCAGAAGGGATTAACACACCAGGAGGACTTAAGGAGACAAAGACTTGTTGGAAATTAACTCTGCTGTAAAGCTTGTGGTGAGTGCTTTAGAAGTCTGGCTTTCCTCCCACAAAAGGGTTCATGGGAAAGTCTGTCCAGCCCAAAGGCAAAGAATGCTGCTTCTATCTGATGACATGGCTCACTAAGCAAGGACTGGGGCACCTGTAGTGAGGCCTTCGTTTTTCCTATCACTGAAGCCACTGGGGGGCAGCAAATTCCTGAGATTAGCTGGTTATTGTGGGGTGAATGCTACAGCCAGGGTCAGGGATCCTCAAAACCAACACATTCTGCTTTAAAGATTGACTCCAGAAGAGCCCTGGGATGGGTGCCAACTTGGCTCGGCAAGGAAGCATGTTTATATAGATTAAGCAAGTCAGCCTTTGGATAAGACTTCTTGTCATTAGGCAAGAATTTGCTACATAAATCCCAAACCCATGACAGTAGGAATGCCACCCCCTTACGTTCTCACAGATGTACACCCTGAACCAAAGGCAGCTGTGATCATGTTCCCCTAAATCTTTATTGAGCAAATGTATGTCCAGAGATGCTCCCTTATCTGTGACAAGCCAGTCTGGTGAAGAATGGTCAGGCGAGGAGATTGCCTCATAGTTCTTGTCTTTACTGTTGACCAATTCTAAAACCTAAGGAAAGTTGTCCAAGGAGTGTGCTAAGCTAGCAGGTTCTTCTGGGCCCAAGATGATCTGCTGTACAAGCCACTGCAGCCACCTGCTCTTGAGAGAAACATCCATATAGGCCAAATCTGTTGCTCTGACCTGAGCGGATGGCCCACCTTGAGCACCAAAAGTTGTTGCTTCCGCTATTATAGTCAGTCAGCTGAGTGTCCAAACTGAGGTTGAAGCAGCTTTTCTCCTAGAGTCTTCACTGATGACCACAGGGAGAAAACAGAAGTCCGGAAAGTACCAAGCTCTTCCTGAGACTACAGCCCCATCTGGCCTCTGGCAAGGGAAGGCCAGTAGAAGAGAACTATACTATTCCCATAATTCACGGAGCAGCTAGTAGTGTAAACAATGCCTGGTACTCAGGTCAGAAGAGAGAATGCAGCCTGCATAGTTTTTCAGAACAGAAAATATTTCCAGCACCAGGGTGGGCTTGCTTGGGTCTGCACAGCAGTCCCTTACACCTGCCCATACAGAGAGGAACAAGTATTTGATGACTTGGGTCAGTGAGATGCTCTTCAACTCACTGACAGTTGAAAGACCAGGTGATCCACCTGAATTCCAGAACATTATAACACTCAATGTTCATACCAGAAACCCAGAAATTTACTATCAACTAGAACAAAAACCTAACATCTCAATAAATAAAGGATTATCCTTCAAAATAGTGTTACCAGACTTCTGACTCAAAAATTTGTTCAACTGTTCTGGCTGGACCTGAGTCAGGTGCTAGTAACATGTTGATCTATGTACTAATGATGTAATAAGTATATGCTTTTTTAAAAAAAAATCAAAGTTTATCTTTGCAGGTAAGACTCAACAGATTATGTGAAATTCAGCATAAAATCTATTGTCAGAATCATGTCTGGAACCAGAAAGACTCAGTTTTGGGTACTGTGAATTTTTAAGCATAACCTGTTACATTGAGCACTAATCTTGTGCACAATTGGTGTTCCAGATTAACAAATAATGGAATATAGGGGTTTGAATTTGGTGGCAGTCATACCATTCCCACTTTGCTGTAGAGATGCTGCTTCTCAGCTAGAGCAGTGAGGTTTTTCCCAGCCTGTTTCAGGCCCCTGGCCTCCACAGAATCACCAGGGTTCCAGCTAGAAGGGGTGCAATTGGGTGGCCAAGACCAACTTATTCTGGAGCCAGCAGCTTTCCTTCTTTCTTAAAGACTTTAAAAGCACAAATACAATCCAAGCAAATTCAATCAGGCAGGCAGGACCTCCTCAATAAGATGGACAATCTATACATAGAGGGATCCTGTGCCTTTAAGAATAGGGACCCACAAATAAGCAGTCAACCTTGTCAAGAGGGACCTTCAGTGGGCACTGTTGAGACCCTGAAAAGATTTCCTCCTGTTGTGCGTACCACTGGTGTGTGAAGTTTCAAGATAGGTAATTCCTCTTGCAGAAGTCAAGAAATAGGAAAAACACTGTTCCCACACTGGTTAAGGAAGCTGTGCTGTCTATCCTCCCCAAAAAACAAAAGCATACAACCCTGTCTCCAGGGAAGAATTGTGAACCAGTTAAAGAAATGGTAGCATTGTATGTCAGGTAGGTGGACCTGATCAGAGAAAAACTTACAAAAAGTAGCTACTTTGTATACTCCTGGTTCAAACTTTAAACTGCTATGAACCACCAGCCCTCTTCATCAGCCTAGCACTGCAGCTTATAAAGTGTTTGCCAAGATCACCCCCATCCACCAGGAGAAATACTACCACTCCCCTGTTCCCCACCTTCCCCTCCATCCTGAGCTCCCCACCTTCAGACTGGCCCCAACCCTGAGTATCCTCCCATAGCTTACCAATGAGTGAGCATTGGCCCTGAGCCCCCTTATAGAATGAGTCAACAAGCTCCTTTAATTCAGGTATCTGGACTTTGATGGATAACTCGCAAGTAGCCAGCCTTCCGGATCTTGAGGGTTGTTACCTCTGGCCTCTAGTCAGTTTTCCTCTCAACCTTTGTCTCTTCGGTTACATCTAGCTCAGTCAGGACACAAAAGCAAAGTTGTTGGGTGACTCTGGTGATAGTAGCTAAATAAAAATAGAGAAGTATAGGACATAGCAAAAACATTTAGTAACTGTCCTAACCTGAACACAGAAAGCTAAAAGCACATCTGTGGCTCCCTCCCCACCTGTGTCTTGGTCATCCTGAGCCTGGTTTTGCCCCTTATTCCCAACCCTCACTGTCCTCCAGTCCATGCCCAGAGCGTCTGAGATAGGACGACTTGACTTCTCAGGGAGATTACTCTGTCAGGAGGGTGTGCTTTGACCATAACACGACATGGAAGTTAGAACTAAAGTGATCATGTCAATATCTTTTTTTTTTTTTTTCCCGGAACCTGGGATTGAACTCAGGCCTTTGTGCTTGCCAGGGAAGCGCTTATGCCACTGAGCCATCTCCCTGGCCCCCAAGTCAATATCAAAAGAGAAGTCTGGTGGGACATTCAGGTCTTATGTTCCAGAAAATTGAGTAGAGCAAAGAAAGTTGTTAGCCTCTGTGGGCACACAACCAGTGGGTGACAGGGCAAGGAGAAGCTCACCCAGGATTCTCCGAATGAAGAGTGGCCTCTGGGACTCCGGCAGGTAAATACCCAGGAAGTAGACAGGAACCCCAGAAAGGGCGATTCCAATGCCAATGAGAGAATTGATGGTATCAATGAAGAGAGGCACAACCACCAGAAATATGGAGCATATGCAGAACACGATAGGGAAAAAGAGGCTCAGCTGCAGTGGAGAAGGAGTAAAACATTAAGGTCAGAGGGAAAAAAACAGCATGGGCAAGAAGACCCCTTGGGAAGAAGACCCATCCCTCCTACTCTGCACAGAACTAACCTTGAGAGGCCGAGAGCGTTCGGGCTCCTTCCAGCGAAGGTAAAGCTGTCCAACGACAGAGAGGCCCACAAAGAACCAGTAGCTGAAGCTGAAGTAGTTGATGAGCAGGAAAACATCCTCCACAATGAGGTAGATGAGTGTCATGGTGCACTGTCAGGGAGGAATGGAGTGCAGAGGAGAAAGCGCTTGCACCAGCAGCCAACCCAAAGAGACTGCCAGCCTGGACTCTCAGATCTGACGTGGCATCACCAGATTAGCAATTTCCAGTGAGCCTGGGCACCGGGTAGGTCCTTTCTTCACACTAACCCTAGAGTCAGCATCTCTCCCTCTTTTATCCTCATTGCCTCCCTTCTCGATGCAAGCACTGTAACAAGGGCAACCCTACATGCACCAACCTCGGCATGAAACTTGTGTCCCAAGACTTGCAAACCAGGCATGCAAATGGAGGAAATACCTCCAGAACCATCCCATCACCTGGGGCTTTAGATACTCAGATTAGCAAAATGGATGCGTGCACCCTGAGGAGAAATATTATGGCAGAACTTGCCCTCGGGATGGGGGAATGAGGAGTCCTAGAGGACAGGGGTCAGCGACCTCAGTGCTGGGACAAGGATAAGTTTGTTTAAACTTTTTTTTTTTTTTTTTTTTTTGTCGAATGCCTTCAGGACACTTTTGGCCAGGGGGAG
>NW_004524587.1:13854948-13856630 GCF_000260255.1 Octodon degus
AGGACAGGGGTCAGCGACCTCAGTGCTGGGACAAAAAATGGAATATGGAATTTTTTTTTTTTTTTTTTTTGTTCCTCGAATGCCTTCAGGACACTTTTGGCCAGGGGGAGAGGTATGAGGTTCGAACTCCAGCAACCTGAGGCTGTCAGCTTTGTGGAAGCAGCCACTTAAAGGCCTGAGCTAGGGCCAGGCCCCCTTGTTTAAACTTTAAAAACAGAATTCCTCCCTATCGCAAATTATCAACAAAAAGGATTTGAAACAAAAAGTCCATTCTGCAGAGACAAGGGCAATTGGGCTGTGAGTGTAGCTTGGTGGTAGAGTGCCTCCCTAGTGTGTGAGGACCTAGGTTTGCTCCCCAGCACGACAAAAACCACAATAAATTATTTTTCATAGTAGACCCTTTCTCAGTCAGGGTCCCTGTTAGAGTACAAATGAGAGCCTTGCCCAGACCTCCCACAGCAGTGCTTACATTGAACAATAAAGCAGGGATGGGTGTAAAACGTTCAACATGGATCATGGACAGGAGGTCTGGGAGATGGCCCTCACGGGAGCCCACGAAGAACAACCTGAAAGGTAAGAAACGTGTCAGCGGTCCCTATACTGAGCCACTTAGCCTCCTCACTCAAACAAATTATGCTCAGAATTGCAGGAAAAAAACAACAATCTCTCAGGCTCTGGGCATGCCCAGTCTATTACTCATAATATTCAGTCAGCCCTCTTCACCCACAGGTACCTCACCACTGCCCAGGAATGCCCTGACCCACTGTTATCCACTGATACCGCCCTCCACATTCGCACTTATCTCAGCTATCGATACCTCACCAACATCCCACAGATGCTGACCCTGCCATCACCCACTGGATCCTAATCTACCTCACCAGGGGTATTCCCACCCTGCTGTCCCACACACTGACAGTAACATAATGTATTCACAGTAACATGGAAGGTCCTCCAGAGGCTAGTGTGTAGTTCAGTTGCCTACCGTGTGCAAGGCCTGTTTTTTAATCCCCAGAATGGTAGAAAGAAGGAAGGAAAGGAGGGAGGGAGGGACAGAGGGATGGAGAGAGTGACGGAGGGTGGGAGGGAAAAAAAGAGCAGCCATATTTCTATTTTGTTTTATTTTTGTTTGTTTTGAGACAGGGTCTTGCTGTTATTCAGGCTGGACTTGAACTCACAGCAATCTTCCTACCTCAGCCTCAGAGTGGTAGGATTACAGATGTGTACCACCACTTGAGAAGAGAGGGAAGGGGAGGAGAGGGGAAAGAAGAAAGCTTCTAAAATATCAGATATCAACAGACTAAGCACTTGCTTAGGTAAGCGCGGGGGCCAGGATTTGATCCCTGGCACTGCATGCCACACCGACCCCGCCCCAGGCATGCTGAGCCAGTGATGGAGCCCGGGCATGGTGGCACACGCCTGTAATCCCAGCACTAGAGAGGCAGAAATAAGGAGGATTACTATGAGTCTGAGCTGCATTGTGAGATTCTGCACACACACACACACAAAAAAAAACCACTTAAAAAATAAATAAGGGGGGCTGGAGAGATGGCTCAGTGGTCTAAAGCACCTACTTAGAACAAGCTTAGCAAATCACAGGGACCGCGGTTCAATCCCCCAGCACCACATGCCAGCCAGCCCCGCCCCCTGGTGGGCTGAGCTGGCCGCACACACACCACACACTC
>NW_004524587.1:13856895-13864511 GCF_000260255.1 Octodon degus
AAAAAAAAAAAAAAAAAATTCAACCAAAAAAATACAGTAAAATTAAAAAATAAATAAATAAAATATCAGATGTCAGTGGGCATTTTGGCAGTGGGCATTTTGGTGTACACTTGTAATCCCAGCACTGGGGAAGCTGAAACAAGAGGATCACCATGACTTCAAGGCCTGAACTACATGAGTCCCAGTCAAAAAAAAAAACAAAAACAAAAAGGTATCAGATGTCACAGAACCCACGTGAATAGTTTCAGAGAGAAAATGTGATATCTCTTCTTCAATGGTCTGGTAGAATTAAGGCCTGAAAACAGGCTAAGAAAAAGGTACCCTAATAATATTTTTTCAAGTAATAGAAGCCAAGTTATAAAAAGTGAAAGAAAGTTAAAATGTAGACTACTCTGTGATGAGATGAAACACTCAGAGATGAAACATGTAGAGGCATAGTAGAGTACATGTTTAGCATGTGTAAGGTCCTGGGCTCAATCCCTAGCACCAGACACACACTAAGTGAATAGAGTAAGAGGAAAATGGGAGATGGAAAAGCCTCTTGTGACTGCTATGAGTGGAATAAGAGAAGCTCAAGGAAAGCTGATTTCAAGTGAACATCCACCAGAGAGAAGGGCCAAAGTGGTGAAGAAGAGGGAAAGTGGAACCCCTCAAAAGATGGACCCGCTCCTTCCTCCCAACACAGGAAGGACAAGCACTCTGTAAACAGGACTGCACAGACAGGAGAGCAGGAGCCTACTTTTTGGCCTCAGGGTTTTCTGTGAAGTGAGGGACTGAGTCGGCCTACTCACAGCACTGGTACCTGGTACACACCTTACTTACAGAACTGCAATAAAACCCACTGGGAGTCTAAAACCTGGTAACTTTCAGGGCCACTGCTACAAACTATATTTTATAGTCCTCCTTCATACCCCTTACAATCTGTGTTCATGTGCTTACAGAAAGGCAAGCACATGAACGCACACACACACACACACACACACACACACACACACACTCTATATCCATGTGAGGGAGAAGGGAAAAGAGAAGCTTTTAGGCCTGGGGCTCCAAAGAATTAAAATATTGCCGTTAATTATCAGTAAAGCTGGGATACAGTACCTTGATGAGGCAAAAATAGATGCGTTGAGGCCCCCAAAGCAAGACAGGGCAACAGCAATGGGGATAATCCAGCTGAACATCCCAAACGTCTGGTCAGCAAATGTCTGGGGTCAGAGCACAGAATGCAGTGAACCAGGACACGAATCCCTTTTTTTTTTTTTTTAGACAGGATCTCTCCTTGCTGGACTTGAACTATTTAGCTCAGGCCAAGTACTGTGATTATAGGTGGGTGCCACCACACCTAGCAGAACAAGGATTTCTAATTTTCTTGGATCTATACTCTTATGGCAAACACAGTCATTAAGAAGCCCACCCAATGATCTAGACCCATCCCCTCAACCTCCAGAGTTGCAGTGGCTACAGAGAGACTAGGCTACTCAAGGTGACTAAGCATCATGAGATATGCCCAAACGAGGAAGCCAAGAGACTCACCACAGCTACTGCACCGCTTTTAAGGATATCTGAAATGCTCAGCACTGAGTAATAGGCCACATTGGTCAGGATGTAGATCAGTGTCACAATTGGCATAGAGATCCCAATAGCCAAGGGCAAATTTCTGTCAGGACAAGTAACAAAAGACAACCTGGAATCAACCTCTCCTGTGGATCACAGCTCAAGTCTCCATTGAAATTTTCCTAACATTTAACAGTTCACTGGCCTCTAGGTCTTCAACAAAAAGACCCTCACAGCCTATGGTCTGCATCCCATGCCATGGGCTCTTTCTACTAAAGGATAAAGAGAGACCTTCCCATATGAAGATAGCTCATAACCAATACTTTGTCTCACTGCAGTAGGGCCAGTGGGTCCCACTGGGTTTCATAATCCTCCTGCATCTATGATATCAAGATGAATATAAAGATCTTTGGGATCAAGAGGCCCTGCTGGGGACCCAGCTAGCCAGAAGCAGCTCAGGTTCCACAGAGTACAGTCTCAGGACCACAGTGCAAGTCCTGACACCTCAGCCCCAGCTGGGTCTGCTGCTGCCCACGGAAGACCTCTCCTCTAGAAAGGATCCTGAGGACCCTTCACTGTGAACATGAGGGGGAAAGCAGAGGGCTTTCCCACCTTCCTACACTCCCACGCTCACCCCCACCCCTCCTAACTGGAGGAGGAGGGGGAGTAGGGAGAAGAATTGGGTGAGAGGCAGGAGGAAGTGGGGGGGGGCGAGCATGCCCACTATCAGCAGGAGTTCCAGCCTAGGTGGGAATGAGAGTGATCTCGCCTTTACCTTTCTGGGTTTTTGATTTCTTCTGTTACAAAATTAAGGGTGTCCCAACCTGAGTATGAGAAGAGGGCAGAATACAGGGCAAGAGAGAGGTCTCCCACATTCCAGGAGGAACCCTCAAAGGCGCCTCGAAAGTGCTCAGAGTGTCCTGTGGGAGCAAAATTAGGTGGGAATTCAAAGAGAAGGAAGGTCAAAGGAAAAGAGGGGAAAATGAAAAAAAGCAGAAGACAAGGAGGGGTAAGGAAAGAAAGAAAGAAAAAAAAAAAAAAAAAAAAAAAAAAACAGGGCAAGGGGAAGAAAAAAAAAAGCCATTTAATACCAAAAGAACAACCATCAGCCACTCTTTGCACCTTACCCCTCCCCACCATTCCCTCAGCAGTTAACAGGCTTTAGTGAAACTAGACAACAGCAGAAAAACAAATGCATTCCTGGCTACCCTCAGATGTTACAATACTTCTTCTTGCAAGTGACCTCACAGTAAGCCACAGCTCTTCTACCTTTTTTCTCCTGGTACTGGGGACTAAAACCAGGGCCTTCTCACTGAGCTACGGCCACAACCCTGTCCATTTAGAGACAGGGTCTCACTAAGCTTCCCAAGTTGAACTTGTCAAATGTGTGATCCTTTTGCTCTTCCCTCCCAAACTTGCGGTATTAAGAGGCCTATGCCACCACACCCAGCTTCCACCTATTATTTATTTATTTATCTATTTATTTATTTTTGTTGTTGTTGTTGTTGGGTACCAGGAATTCAATTCAGGACCTTATGCTTTCCAGGCAGGCACTGTGCCAGTAAGCTATATCCCTGACACACACCTATATTTTATAACACACCACTACTGTCTCACATAAAGGATACACTTTCCATTAACAATCAGGCTTCCCTGGAGAAACTCTTGGCCCACATCACTGCACACCTTGGTCCCTTAGGTTATCAGTCTCATAAAGAAGACTGCTGCTTTCCTTGAAGAGGTGTGGGTACATGGACCAGGCAACTGCAAACTAGAACAGTTGAGGTCTTCTTATGTCTCACCGTGCTACCTTGACCCTCCAAGGGAACTGGGGCACCTGTCTGTTATTCTCCTTAGAGAACTATAGAGACTACAGACACGACACTCCCTGGCAGTACCTAGCTGCCAGGAAACAGACCTTCTGGACATGCTAGGGGTTTTTGTTTGTTTAAGGATGGGGAGGTACTAGGGAATTGAACCCAGGGCCTTCACACTGAACTAAATCCACAGCCCTTTTTTATTTTTTTATTTAGAGCCAGGGTTTCACTAGCATGTTGACTTGCCTAGGTTGGATTCAAACTTGTGATCCTCCTGCCTCAGCCTCTCAGAGTATTGAAATTACAAGTGTGTGTGGTTATGCCTAGCTAAGACTCAGACTTCTAAGGAAATTTAGCATCATCACAACCTGGAGAAAGTTTAGACCCAACTCTTGAGTGGCAAAAAAAGGACTGGCAAGAAAAGGAAAATTAGAGACCCCACCAGCCAGGGTGCTAGTCACTGGACAGAACAGTGGTTTCCTGAGGCACAGATCCTGGAAGAGGAATTGCTAACTCTATTTAACTACAAGATGCTCCTGAGACCCCTGGGACATCTGGGTGATGGTGATGGGCAGCACTTACTCAGCATGAGTGCACAATGGTCCTAGACCAGCTGCCTAAGAATAACCCAGAGCACTGTGCTAAAGCACAGCCTGGGGGTGAGAGAGTGTGTGTAACTCAGTAACAATGTGTTTGCCTAGCTGGGGTGAGGCCCTGGCTTTAACCTCCAGCACATCAGGGGAAAAAAAGCACAGATTCTTGGACTTCAAATAGACCAGAATGTGATCCAGTAGGTCTCGCTTCCCCAGATGATTATAAACGCAGCTCAGTCCTTAATTGAGAGAAATGCTGCTGGTTAAAGATTCCCTAGAACTTCTTTAAGGACTCTGAATATCTAGTTACCCCTTACTACCAGTCTGATCTGACTCAGGGATGAAAAGCTTGTGCAAGCAAACATGCTGGAAAGACAGTGCCAATTTGACAACATTCTAATATTTTCTTGAGAGCTGACTTTGGAAGGGAATCTGAACCCAGAAGTCTAGATGAAAAGAAGACTAAAATAATCACCCATTTCTACATCTTACCTCTCTCCAGAACACACACACACACACCCTGCCACCCCTCTATAGAGGGCTAAGAGGTCAAGTTTTCCTATTTGCTGCCTAGCAGTCACAGATCAAAATCAGGAGCCACAAAACCAGTAAACCCAGATGACTTCTGGGACTCAATTATGACTCAAGCTTCAAGAGCTTGACTGGTCTCCTGCAATGATCTCAGCCACCACAGAAGGAATGGCCCCAAGGGACAGCCTGATAACTCTCCAGTTGACCAAGCTAGCCTAACCCATGAAGCCCACAAAAAGATTCATGGCAATCCTGTGCACTCACTGGTACTTTCCAACACATACACAGAAAGAACTAATCAGTAAGCTAGGGAAGTCCCCACATCCTCCTCAGGAAATCAGAGTAACTCTTGGGGATGTCCACCCTTCTTCCCACCTTGGGCCCCTCTTACCCTGGCACAGTTTAACAAGGCCCATGATAATGATGGCAATGAGCGCTAGGACCTTGGCATAAGTGAATGTGTCCTGTACTCGTGTGCCCCACTTGACATAGGCACAGTTCACAAATGTCAGCAGACCTAGAAGGAAAACCATAAAGTCACCAGCAGGCTTAAGCTGAGGGCACAGAGTCCTAAACTCTGTTTATAGAAAATACTACTTCTATCCTTTCTGCCTACCTTAGAGAGAATAGCAGACCAGTGAGAATCACACAGAAAAATCTGCTCTACCTAATGACACCCATGGACATCCTAACACTACTGACATTCAAAAATATAAAGGCACCCATAAATGTATGAATATTCATACATTCTGACTCCCACAGCCATTTTTGGAAATTCTCCCTGATAGGTTCTGGCCCTAGTATGAGTTGCTGAACCATTATGGTGGTCATCTAATATGGCTGAAGCCCTTAAAACAGCTTATCTTCCCAGAGACCACCTCCCCACTTCTCCACCTCAGCCCAGGGTACAATTTCCTTTCACCTTTCCCCATGCCTCAGGGAAGACCCCAATCAGCTCCTCAGATATATCTAAACATCCCCCTGAAACTTCACCCTTGGCAAAAGGTTATAAAAGCCTCAGCCTCTCTTTGTTCAACTCCAGAGAATCCCTTATCTTCTCCAGATTCTCTGAATATCCTCAAAGATAATAAAACCCCTTTCCCTTTTCCCTTCTGCCTGTTTCTCTGCTGCCATGCCATCAGACTCAAAAACAACTGACCTCATCCCACCCACTCTTCCCCACCCACATTCCCCAGATTCCAAGCTATAAGAAGCACAAGGGGCTGGGGAGATGGCTCAGTGGAATAAGTGCTTCCCTGGCAAGCGCAAGGGCCTGAGTTCAATCCTCGGTTCTGCCAAAAAAAAAAAAAAAAAAAAAAGAAGCACAAGACCTCTATGGCCACAGATAGTAGAAATGAAATACCCATAAAGCTGGTTCACCCCTATAGCCCTAGCACTCTAGGAAGCTGAGGCAGGAGGACTGAAAGTTTGAGCCCAGTCTGGGTAATTTAGTGACTTAAAGAGACACTAAGGCTCAAAATTAAAAAAAAAAAAAAAAAAAGTCTAGGGATGTAGACTTCAGTCTGAAGGCAATCAATCCCCATAGCACAAGGGGGTAGGGGTGGGGTGGGAGGAGAGGGAGATAGAAGAAGGAATAAGGTCAATCTGACTGCATAGAACAGACCATGTAGGAACTAGAAAGGCAATTTTTTTTTTTTTTTTTTTTTCCCGGAACCGGGGATTGAACTCAGACCCTGCGCTTGTTATGGAAGCGCTTATTCCACTGAGCCATCTCCCCAGCCCCTAAAGGCAATTTTTTATATATGTAAATTTTTTTAAAAGTCAGTTACATACCTAAAAATTTCATAGACATCCTCTCTAATCAGGTCCCACAAACCCCAAAGTGCAAATATGCCTATTCACATTTTATAGCTGAAGAAACTGAGGCTGAAAGAAGCTAACCATCATTCCTGAGCTCCCATTCCCAAGCCCAAATAACCACCCTACCAAATTCCTGTTCATACCGCCCAATTCTCAGTGAGGGCCATGGAGAAGTGGGTCCTCCCAGGGGTGACTTGAAGCTCAGCTCCTCACTTACCCCAGTAACATCTGAGGCCCTGTATTGAGTGAGGCCCAAGCCCTTTTTGAACCCCAGTACTGAGGACTTTTCTTTTTCTTTTTTTGTTTTTTTGTGGAACTGGGGATTGAACTCAGGCCCTTGCGCTTGCTAGGCAAGCGTTTATTCTACTGAGCCATCTCCCCAGCCCTTATTTTTCTTTTTTTAAAGACAGGGTCTCATTATGTAGCCCAGGTTGGCCACAAACTCAGTGATCCTATTGCCTCAGCCTCCCAAGTGCTAGGATTACAGGTGTGTACCACCACACCTAGTTTCGCACTGAGTACTGAACCCTAGGTCTTCAGTTGTGCTACCCCTTCAGCTTTTTTTCTATTTTTTATTTTGGAACTAGATCTCACTAAGGCACCCAGGCTGTTAAGATCTCTAGCCTGAAAACAAAACAAAACAAAACTCTAGCCTTTCTTTTATTATTTAAAACAGGTTTTGCTAAATTGCCATGGCTAGCCTCAAACCTGTATTCCCACTGCTTCAACCTCCCGAAGTGCTAAGATTACAAATTTATGCCATCATACCCACCAAGGTCCTAGCACTTTGTTCCTGCTCAAAAGAGAAAAAAAAAGATCTGCTTAATTTGAGGTTTTTTGTTGTTGTTATTGTTGTTTATGTATTTTGTACAGGGTCTACTACACAGTTTGGACTCACAGTGATCCTCCTGTTTTCAGCCTCCCCAGCACTGGAATTATAGGCCTGTGCCACCACACCCAGTCTCAGTGGCCAGTTCAGCGCACCCAGGATGGCATGTGGTGCTGGGGATTGAACCCCAGTCCCTGCGCTTGCCTAAGCAGGCACTTGGTTGGCTGAGCTATCTCTCTCCCCTTGTAAATTTATAGGGATCAAAAGCTGAGGTTTGGGAGGAAAAAACAGTAACACCTCTAACTGTCCCTAGCCTCCAAACAGAGAACTTTATGTGGATCTCATATATTTTTTTTTAATTTTTTTTAATTTTTATTTTATTGAGAGAGAGAGAGAGAGAGAGAGAGAGAGAGAGAGAGAGAGTGTGTGTGGTGTGTGTGTGTGTGTGGCCAGCTCAGCCCACCAGGGGGC
>NW_004524587.1:13864611-13866103 GCF_000260255.1 Octodon degus
GTGGTCCCTGATGCTTTGCCAAGCTTGTTCTAAGTAGGTGCTTTAGACCACTGAGCCATCTCTCCAGCCCCGGATCTCATATATTATCATAAAGTCTTTTGGAGGGCTCCAGGATATAGCTCAGTGGCACAAACGGTGCCTGGCAAGTGTAAGTCTTTTGGAGCCTGCCAAAAACTAAGGGAGAGGCTGTTATATTTGGAGAATATCTTAGTTACTTTTCTCATTACTGAGACAAAATATTCAACACTCAAAACTAAAGGAGGGAAGCTTTATTTAAATCACAGTTTGTAGAGGTTTCAGGTTATAATTGGTTGGCTCCATGCCAGCATGGCACTGCAGAGCATAAATGGTTCTTGGCAGACAGAAGGTAGTAAAGCAACAAGAGACAACTACAGCTCTCTGTATCTCTTACATCTTATCCAGGCTACCTACTAGCAGGTTCCACTTGCCCTCATGCTTTGGATCCTAGCACTGCACCATGAATCAATTCTAGGATCACACATTCTAGATCCAGCCACCTCTGAAAAAAACCTCCCTGTGACCACATGACGCTTTGGGGAGGGAAGACATCTAGACCCAATCCCTAACAGAGAGTTATCACAAGGGCCAGGGACAGAACTAGACAATGGAAGTGGGTGTGTGTTGTTAGTGGCTGTAGCAGTGCAAGGAGGGGAAGATATGTCCTCTGTGTGTGTATCAGATATCACTAAGGAAGGGCATTCCTGTAATCTTAGCTACTCCGGAGGCTGAGGCAGGAGAATGCAGCCTGCACAACTTAGCAAGACCTTGTCTCAAAAAATAAAACTAGGGCTGGTGAGATAATTCAGCAGAATAAAATGTCTGCAGTCCAATCCCCAGCAGCACATGCCGCACCAGCTCCATCCCCAGGGCAGGCTGAGCCAGCCACAAAATAAAAATAAAAATAAAAACTAGGCATGGCGGCACATGTCTATAATCCCAGCATTCGAGAGACTGAGGCTGAGGCTGGAGGATCACTGAGTTCAAGGCAGCCTGGCCTACAGAATCTAGTTCAAGGCCAGCCTGCAGTACACAGTGAGACCCTGTCTCAAAACAACAAAAAAGTATTTTTAAGGGGCCAGGAGGGGCTGGGGAGATGGCACAGTGGAATAAGCGCTTCCCTGGCAAGTGGAAGGGCCTGAGTTCAATCCCTGGTTCCACCAAAAAAAAAAAAGTAAGGGGCCAGGAATTTAGCTCAGTGGAACAGCACCAGCCTGGCAAGAGTGAGGTCCTAAGTTTGACTGCCAGTACCAAAAAAAAAAAAAAGGTGGTTGACTGTTTTTTGAGACAGGGCTCCTACATAGTACAGGCTGGCCTTGAATTTGCTTATGTAGCCCAAATTGGCCTCGAATTCATGGTGATCTTCCTGCCTCAGCCTAAAAAAAGTTTTTGGTTTTTTTTGTTTTTTTTTTTTTAGTATTTGTCAATGTACATTTATTTTTTTATTGAGACCATAATGAATACAAAATTGCAG
>NW_004524587.1:13866203-13870057 GCF_000260255.1 Octodon degus
TTTTTTTTTTTTTAGTATTTGTCAATGTACATTTATTTTTTTATTGAGACCATAATGAATACAAAATTACAGCAATCATGTGTCCCTTATATAATGTCATTAAAGCAAACTCTAAGCCACAGTTGTATTCAATTTACCTCAAGTCCAAGCTGCATCTCTCTAATAAAAAAATGTTTTAAAAGACTGGTGATACAGGGGGCCGGGGAGATGGCTCAGTGGTCTAAAGCATCTACTTAGAACAAACTTAGCAAAGCACAGGGACCGCGGTTCAATCCCCCAGCACCACATGCCAGCCAGCCCCGCCCCCAGGTGGGCTGAGCTGGACACACACACACACACACACACACACACACACACATAAATAAAGAAAGAAAATTACAATAGTCAACTGCCTGAAGCAAGAAAACTGCCAGAAACTTGGAACTTCCTCTGCTCCAAAGGAGAACAGCACTAGAGCCAGATGCAGAAAGAGAAATAAATAAAACATATGGCAGAAGGGCCTGCACATGCTTAAAGAGCTTTACTCCATAAACTGACAAATAACAGGGATGACGAGATAGCTCAATGGACTAAGCACCTGCTTTGTCAAGCGCAGGGACCAGGGTTCAATTCTGTGTCCTACATACTACATTCCTGGGGCATGCTGAGCCAGCATCAGGAGTTTGGGCCTGGTGGCGCACGCCTATAAGCCCAGAGCCTGGGAGACTGAAAACAGGAGGATCACTACAACTACAAGCTTTGAAACCCTGTTCCAAATACATAAAATGAGGGAAAAAAGCAAATAACACAAGTCCTCACTAGTCAGTCCTAGGAAGTGGGAGCTGGTAGCACAGTGGCCAAGGGAGAGGAGAGAAGAAACCCAAAGCAATGAATGCGTGCTACTGGGAGGTCTTCCCAGTGACCCACTCTGCTAATCTTAAATTGTGTAGGCTAAGCCAACATAGGTAGTTAATAGCCACCAGTAATCCTGTTTGGTAGTCAGTTATTTTGAGGTACTTTTCCAGTCTTTTCTTGGGAATTGCACCCCTTCCTCTATCATGGCAGATCAAGGAAGTGATTGAACCAAAAGCTGGTCCTATTAGATTGTCTATTCCAGGAAAGTGGAGTTGAAATACCAAGATAACAAATCAATGTCATAGTGGAAGGCTATTCTAAGGGTCAGGAACCATAGTAAGTCAAAGAACATACAAGCCCTTAGAAATAGGAAGAGAAACCAAATATAAGTATAGGAAGGAAGTGGACAACAAAAGAAGCAGAAGTGAGAGAAAAAGCTTTGTGAAAAAGACTGGCAAGGATAATACAACATACAGAAAATAGAGAGGGCCGGCGATATAGACCAGCAGCGTAAGTGCCCGCCTGGCAAACACAAAGTCCAGAGTTCAATACCAGCACCACAAAAAGGAGAGAAGGAGAGAGGGAGAGAGGGAGAAGGGAGAGAAGGAGAGAGGGAGAGGAAGGGATAAAGAAGAATAAGGCAAAGATAGAAAGGAACAAGTGGACAGAAACAAAAGATGGCCATCCACAGGGAGAGAAGACTGACAATACCCTGATTGTACGTGTAGCCACAAAACATGGAAGAGACTCCTCAGCCCTCACTGGCAGGCACTGACCCCACTCCCACTCCTCCCGTCCAACCTACTGCAAGCTTTCTGCATGTTTGTTCCTCTCTGCATTCAAGAAAACATGGAACACAGTAGAAATTCAATGACTGCATGCTGACCTAATGAATGAATGCCACTCCTCTTGGAAGTTCCATCAGGGCCTGATCCAAAAAGAGCAGCTGGAAGGATATAAAAGCACTTGGCTGGTGAGGCTGCCTCTGGAGAGGAAGATAAAAGATCTGGATCTGGAGAGGGAGGAGGCCTTGTTCCATGGTATACCCTTTTATGCTTTTGATTTAATCACTATGCACATATGCTTCTTTTTCAGAGACAGCAATTAATTACCCACACATGAGTGGCAGAAGGCAAAGCCAGGGGCAGGGTAAAGTGAGTCAGGTACTTACAGCACAAAATTTAAGGAACTCTTACTCTCAGGGGACCATGTGCTCAGACCTGTGTACATCCTTGAATGCTGCTCCAGGGACCTATCATGCTTTATCCCACTAGAAAATTTCACCATCCAACCATACACTCCTTTGGGCCTCTCAGCCCCATGTAGCTCACCAGACTCAGAGCTCAAAGAAAGGCAGCAGTGCTGACTGAGCCTTAAGACCAGGTGCTCAGATCCACCCTCCTAACTCAAACCTCCAAGCCTTTCTCTTCTGACTGCATTTCCTTGCTGGGCAAACTGATACCACTGAGTTTGGGACTCAGCAAATCCGAAAAGTTTTTGGGGAGCTTACTGCTGAGAACAGATGTTATGGTTTATGTAAAGGTATCCCCCGAAAGGCTCATACAGTCATGGGGTGGCTTCTGGAGTTTATGATTGATTATTGTGGGTGTGGATGCCACACCCGCCCTGGGGCAGGAAATTTGCATTACAAAGTAAGGAGGGGAGAGGGCTGGCCAGCTGCCTGAGCTGCTGCTACTCCTTTCTCTCTGCTCTTTGCCATCACTGGGAAAGGTTGCTCTCTGCCTTGTGCTGCTCTGCCTTGGAGCCAGTATACAGACAGAAACCTCCAGTAACAGTGAGCTAAATAAACCTTTGCCTCCTTCATTCTGAGGGTAGGATATTTGTCCCAACAATGAGAGGAGAGTAACTGAGACAATGGAGTACCTGAATGATATAGATCCAGATCCAAACCAAGGCTGAAACAAATTCACAAATTCTGTAGTAGAGACTGCCTGAAGACTAGTCATCTTCCAGTGTCTATTCTTTCTTTCTTTCTTTCTTTCTTTCTTTCTTTCTTTCTTTCTTTCTTTCTTCCTCTATTTAGGATAGGGTCTACAGGGTCTCACTATGTAGACTGGACTCATAGTGATTCTCCTGTTTTCAGCCTCCCAAGTGCTGGGATTATAGGCGTGTGCCACTGTGCCCAGTCTTGTCCTTTTTTTATTATTCTTGATGATACTAGAGATTCAACCTAGGACCTTGCACACGCTAGGCAAGAGTTCTACTACTAGACTACATCCCTAGTCAGTCTCATTAAGTTGCCCATCCTGGCCTCAAATATGCAACCCCCTCTTCCCAAATAGCTGAAATTAGAGATGTGTGCCACCACAACCAGAAATTGTAGCTAATATCATGCCTGCCCAAAACAGATATTTTCCAGCCTTTCTTCCAGTATGTATGGCCAAGAAACTAAGTTTTCCCCCAGTGATGAGAGCCAATGTTTTATAAGTCCTCAGGAAATCACCAGGCATGGTGGCACATGTCACATGCACTGCAGTGAAACCCTGTCTCAAAAACAAAAAAAAGACCTCAAGAAATATCCTTTGTTTGTGACAATGCAACAGAGGGAGGAGCCCCAACCTGAAGCATTTTTTAAGTTGTCCTACCAGTCTACCTTGCCTACCTTTAACATCAGAAATAAACTTCTGTACTTGAACCATGCTGCTTTAGGTTTTCTGCCCTATGAAACCCAAACTAATCTTGAATAATAGCTGTGCTTCCCGACAGAATGGCACTTCTCATACTCTGCCTGATGAGGAGGTGGCTGGGCAGCCTGAAGCCACGGTCCCAACCATGAGAGCCACGATTCCCTTTTCCACAGACGAGGAGAGGGAAATCAGCTCCTCCCTCAAACAGGCTGGATATTACTAGAGGGCATTCAAGGACAGAGTGAAGTGCTACACAAAAACAGCAACAATGTAGGTAGGGAAAGAAAAAAAGAGGGGAAAAAATACTACAAGTCTATTGGGAGGGGCTGGTGAGATGGCTCAGTGGTCTAAAGCACCTACTTAGAACAAGCT
>NW_004524587.1:13870907-13871895 GCF_000260255.1 Octodon degus
TCCCCCAGCACCACATGCCAGCCAGCCCCGCCCCCTGGTGGGCTGAGCTGGCCACACTCTCTCTCTCTCTCTCTCTCTCTCTCTCTCAAATAAATTAAAAAAATAAATAAACAAACCCAGGAGTTTAGCACCAACATGGCAACATAACAAGATCCATCTAGAAAACACTTCTAGGGCCAGGGAGATAGCTCAGTGGTATAAGTACCTGCCTGGCAAGCACAAGGTCCTGAGTTCAATCCCTGGTACTGCAATAAACAAACAAACAAATAAATAAATAAACAAACATCTCTACTTGGAGTTTGTGGAATAGCTTGGTGGTGGAGCACATGGTTAGTATACATGAGACTCTAGATTCAATCTCCAGCCCCCCAAAAGTATTCCTTGCTTTTATTTTTTTTTTAAAGAGCAGAATATATTTATTGAGGAAAAGTAAGCTTCTGTCCAAGAGAGGAACAGAAGGGGACCCAAGTGGGTTGTCAAGGACCCTGCCTTTTCTAAGGATTTTTATAGAGCAAAATCATGAGGTGAAGCAGGTCTAAGGTGAAAACATGAGAATTCATAAAATGAGCATGAGATGGGACAAAACTATGGCCAACCAATAAGATTACAAGCATAACTGCTCTGGTAAAATTGATTAAATCGGGATCAAATGGGGAAGTAAGTCACACAATGAGCAGGCATGAATACAGAACAGGGGCTTTTCCTGTATTAGGCTGGGTTAGTGACTTTTCCCTGCCTTTTCGGTGATTGATACCTAGCTAGAATAACAATCCCTAGGACCAGCCAGATAGCTCAGTGGACTAAAGTGCCTGCTTGGGCAGAGTGCAGCAGCTAGGAACCATCACGGGCTGAGACTGTGATTGAGACTGGGCGTGGTGGCAGGCGCCTGTAATCCCTGCACTTAGGAGCCTGACTAGGAGGACCACTAGGAGTCTGATCTACATAGTGAGACCCTGTATACCCTGTCCTAAATTCATTTAAAAAAAAA
>NW_004524587.1:13872005-13873939 GCF_000260255.1 Octodon degus
TCAATCCCTGATATCTATCTCTACTCTCTGCTTTTAATTATACAAATACATTTAGTCTTTTTATCAGAACAATCAAACCATATATAGATGGTTACACTCTGAGCAAGAGCAAGATTCAGTCCTCCTTAGACTTAAGTTATTCTCAGAATAGGAAATCTATCTAACCATAGCAACAACTGACCAAAATAGGAGATAATATCCTTTCTACTCAGACCTCTGCTGAGGCCTGAGTCCAAGACAGCAAGAGACAGTGGACAGATATTCAGGGATCAAGGCTGTCTTCCCCTTCCTTGTCTTCATTGTAAACCCTAGCAAACACTCAGGTGGACAGAATCCAGCTCTGCATAGGCCCTGAGCTGCAAAATGCCACCATATCTGTGTCAACTATTTCCATGTTGACACCTTCATCATGAACATTGGAAGGGTAAATACTTTCCAGTGGTGGGCTTGAGTCAACAGACTAGGCAGGATCCCTAGATCAAAGGCCACAAAGATCAATGGGTAACACCCAAAGCAGAAACATCACCCATCTCCAGTGAAATCAAGTAGTCAATCCTTTGTGAATAACTTGTTCTGCAAGTACTCCCCAAGACAAGCAAACATTTCTCAGAAATTTTAACTTGATAAACAACCGAAATCTTGCAATACAGTATGTCACACTGAATGTCACATGATCTCAACTGGTAATTGGTTCTTTTCTCTCTTTTTCCTTCCCTCATTCCTCTGATAGTTCTCACAACAGTGCATGCCTGTAATATGAGCACCCAGAAGGCTGAGGCAGGAGAACTGCTGCAAGTTCAAGACCAGCCCAGGCTACGTAGTGAATTCAAGGCTAGCCTGAACTATATAGCAAGACTCTAGGGGGCCAGAGAGATGGCTCAGTGGAATAAGCGCTTCCCTGGCAAGCACAAGAGTCTGAGTTCAATCCCCAGTTCTGCCAAAAAAAAAAGACTGTCTCAAACAACAAATTCTTTGAATTACAAGTGAAACAAAATTATTTTTGCAAACCAAGGTGTTACTGTACTCTTACAATACTGGTTACCCAGGTTACCAAGAATATTGCTGGCCACTTAGGCAAAGAGGAAACCCTATCTACGTACCTCAAGCACCATCATTTGCTATAAGACCTCTAATATTAATGAGTTCACTAGATAGCCTAAGGCATTACTCCATCAGAGAAAATTCCAAAACTACAGAAACATATGAACACAGTGTACCTTTAAGATAGAAAAGCTCTCTGACATTTGGGGCCAAAAAAAGTCTTTACTGTGCTGGGCTGTCTTATGCATGGCAAGATGTTTAGTAGCACCCCTGGCCTCTACCCACTAGATGTCAACAGCACTAACTCCCAGTAGTATGTCAACCAAAATACCTCCAGACATAGCCAAACGTCTCCTGGAAGACAAACTCACATCTAATTAAGAACCAATACTGTAGGATAATAAGTAGCTGAGACAGACTAAAATCCCAAAATAGCTGCTTGAATCTCCCTGCTACATAACCTGAGAAAGATGGGGTACAGCTGGAAAAGCAAAACCTGAAGCATCAATGCTTCGGGGGCCAAAAAAGTAATACAAACTGGCAAAGGAAAAAAGTCTGGGTATAAAATGAGAGGAATAGGGGCTGGGAGATGGCTCAGTAGAATATGCGCTTGCCTGGCAAGTGCAAGGGCCTGAGTTCAATCCCCAGTTCCACCAAAAAAGAAAATAAATAAAATAAAATAAAATGAGAGGAAGCAGAGGTAATGGTAATGGCCTGGGGAGAGGACGCTCTTTTTTTTTTTTCTTCAGTACTGCAGATTGAACTCAGTATCCTACTCTCACCAGGCAAGTGCTTATTCTGAGCTTATCTCCCCAATCCCAGGACACTCTATTTATTTATTTATTTATTTATTTATTTATTTATTTTTTTATTTTTATTTTTATTTTTATTTT
>NW_004524587.1:13874039-13878734 GCF_000260255.1 Octodon degus
TTTTTTTTTTGGTGGTACCAGGGATAGAACTCAGGATCTTGTACTTGCCAGGCAGGCACTTACACTAGTGAGCTATATCTCTGGCCCAGGACACTCTATTTAAAGGAAGTAACAGTGCAGGAAAAATGATCCTTTGAACCCTAGCCAAAGTACTTCATTTTCACCTGATGTGACGGCACTGGCCTGTAATTCCAGCACTTAGGTGGCTCTAGCAAGAGGATCACCATGAAATCAAGGACATCCTGGGTTACACAGTGAGTTCAATGCCAGCCTAGACTACATAGTGAGACCCTGTCTCACAAAAAGAAAAAAAAAAAATCAAAAATCAAAACAAAACAACCCCAAGTAACTCCATTTTGTAGTGAGGAGGCTGGTGCGAGACTGCAGCACACCACTGCGGCATGACAGTGCTTGCCGAGATCTGCTGAGCTCCCCAGAAGGGTGGAGTGGGAACAGGCGCACAGGATTGTTCCCAAGGATTCTTCTTGTTTTTGATCCTGTTTTTGCTATTTTAATTAAAACCACACAAAAGCAATCACTTAGCAAAGGAAAGGTAGGCGACTTCAGTATTGCTGCAGCCCATAAGCTGTCCCCATTGTGTAAGTAACCCCTAGTAACTCTTTTACTTGCCAAGCAAGACTTTTGAGTAACTGTTCAGACCACTGGTACCCACTCAGTTCTTTGTGTGTGTGTGTGTGTGTGGTACTGTGAATCAAACGCACAACTTCATGCTTGCCAAGTAGGCACTGTGCTGGTGAGCTATACCCCCAGTCTGAGCCCTGCTCTCTCAGTGGCAAAGCAGATGTTTCTTTTACATCTCTCCGGAAAAATTTTTTTGTATTGTTTGTCATTTTGGAGACAAGGTCTTGCTTTGTAGTTCAAGCTGACCTTGAACTTACTACATAGCCCAGGCTGGCCTTGAACTCTCAGTGATTTTTCCTGCCTCAGTCTCCTGAGCAACAGGACTACAGGCATGCCCCACCACACCCAACTTCTCTGAGAAATTTACAGAACAGCTACTAAAATCCAGCTGATTGCAACACCCAGGAAATTCGGTACAAGGTTACCACAGCTTCTGATTTCTAAAGGGTAAGCCCTGATTTCTAAAACGTTGGCAACTAATTAAAAATTATTGGGGGCCTGCAGGTTAGCTCAGTTGTTTAGGTGCCTGCTCTGGCAAATGCAGGCAGACGCAGGAAAACGCAGTTTGATCCCCAGCTCCACATTCCTTACCAGACCTGCCCTGAAGGCAGCCTGAGCCAACGCACCTCTCCCACAAAAAATTATTTAAAATACTATGTAGAGGACTGGGATATTGCTCAGTGGTAGAGTGCTGGCCTACCATGCACAGGGCAATGGATTCAAGACCCAGCCCTGCTAAGCAAAATAAAACAAAACAGACTATGGGCTGGGAAGATAGCTCAGTGGTCTAAGCGCCTACCTGGCAAGCGCAAGGACCTATGTTTGATCCCTGGTACAACATGCTGTGCTGGCCCTGCTGCATAGTGAGACCCTGTACCAAATAAATAAACAAAAGACAAATAATAATAATAATAATGCCTTTTAAAAAAATTGACTAAAACACCATATGGGCCTAACAGTCCACTTGTGGGCCAGTGCCGGCCTCTGCCCTGTATTTATTGCATGGAGACATCCTGAACCCTCTGTTCTGAATGGAATTTTAATCTACCCTCTCATGGCTATAACTTCTTTATACAGTCTTCCAATAAGTTGAACCATTCTCTTTTTTTATGATTTAAGGTAACTTTTAATTCATTTCAAAACCATGTACAGTTACTATATCTAAATGTATTACACTTTAAAAATACTGTGTGCCAGGCATGGCAGCATATGCCTATAATCCCAAAACTGAGGAGGCTGAGGCAGGACTGCTCTGAGTTCAAGGACATCCTAGACTACAAAAGAAGTTCAAGGCCAACTTGCACTGTATAGTGAGACCCTATCTCCAAAAACTGAAAATAAAAAATAAAAATATTGTGAATTCATTTATTTTAGAGATATTTAGGTACTTTCTTTAATTGAAGCCTCTGAGAAAGCATTAGGGGTAAATATAAAGATTTGTCTGTAGCTGGAGGTATAACTCAATGGTGGAGCATGTGCTGCATGTGTGAGAACCTGAGTTTAATTCCCTATACAAAAAAAAAAAAAAAAATTGGCTTTTAAAACCCATCTGGGGCTGGGAGGTTAACCTGGCAGTCCAAGTGCCTGCCTGGTGAGCACAAGGACCTGGGTTCAATCCCTGGTACCACATGGCATGCTAGCCCAGGAACCAGCGAAACTGGGCATGGTGGCATACGCCTGTAATCCCAGCACTGGGGAGGCTGAGACAGGAGGATCACTACAAGTCTGAGCTGCATAGCGAGACTCTGTACCAAATATCAAATGGCCTTTATTATAAATCTCATTTTAGACCTATTTTGTCTAATTAAAAGTTCAATTGTAAGAGTAAAGCCCTGGACCAAGAAGGACCAAAAAGGGTTCCCTGCAACTATGTAGCCCAGGCTGGCCTCAAGCTCATGGCAACCCTCCTACCTCAGTTTCCTCAGTGCTGGGATTACAGGTGTGCAACACCACCCCTAGCCTTCTAAAGAAGTTTAAAACACCAATGTGAAAAAGCCATTATGGTGTGATGCCTGCTACTTTTACCAGGCTATAGAGAGGCAGTGGCAAAAAGGAGGGCTCTTGAGGGCTGAGAGATGAGGGACTTCCACAGTCTAGGAACCTATCTGCTCACAGATGCCTTCAAACTGGTTTAAAATGAGAAACAGGGATGTGAAAATAACCCTTTGTTAAAAATAAATAATAAGGGGGCCGGGGAGATGGCTCAGTAGGATAAGCACTTGACTGGCAAACGCAAAGATCTGAGTTCAATCCCCGGTTCCACAAAAAACAAAAAACAAAAATAAATAAATAAATAAATAAATACATAATAAAGGCCTTAACACTGACATCCCTCTCTGAGTTAAGTATCTAGTGATACTGACACTAATCAAATACCTGGCCAAAACAAAAAAGACCTGATATAAGACATATACCAACCCTGTCAAGAGTGGTGAAAAAAATTCAGGGAACACCCAGAGTAAATGGACCAAAAGCCATGAACAGAAAGAAACTTTTCTCATCCCCATACTTTATGCTTACTCAACTCCAGAAGCAAATGACTTCGGTGAAATTACTTCAAAGGGTAAGAGCACCCCCCCCACAGTGCAAAACAAATTATTCAAATATAAGGCTCCCGGGCCGGGGAGATGGCTCAGTAGGATAAGCGCTTGACTGGCAAACACAAGGATCTGAGCTCAATCCCCCGTTCTGCCAAAAAAATAAAGTAAAATAAGGCTCCCGCATCACTATGACAGCGCCTATGTGCCCTCCCACACTGAGCCCCCATACTTACACACACAAGCAGCAGCGAGGAGACGGCAGGCCAGGTATGGGGGATTACAGGTGGGGAAGGAGGGCTGGATGATGTAGTCAGCAAAGGTAATGGCGATGATGGCCTGACTGGTAGGCTCAACAATCAGCAGTGAGGCCCACAGACGGATAAAGGCAATGAAGCCCCCAAAGGCCTCGAGAATATAAGCATAGCTGGCCCCTGACTTGGTGATGGTGGTCCCCAGCTCTGCATAACAAAGGGCACCCACAACGGAAAAGAGTCCACCAATAGCCCACACAACCAGTGACAACCCATAGGAGGCAGTGTACTGCAGCACGCCCTTGGGAGAGACAAAAATCCCTGAGCCAATCATGTTGCCCACCACCAGGCTAATTCCATTCAGCAGGGAGATCTCCTTCTTCAGCTGCATAGTTTCTGGGGACCCTGCAGGTGGTAAGGTGACATCTTCTTCCACTCTGGGCTGACTGGCACCAGGGAGGAGATGGTAGGTGGGCAGGGGGTTCTCAGTCTCCTTGGCTTCCATGGCAAATAGTTCCAGCACACCCGTGTTTACTGCAACCTGGCAAAGAAAACAAATATGTTTCATCTAGGGCAGGAACCGGTAAAGCTCTGGTTTAGACACCAGGCAGGCAGATACTTGCCTGCTTCCGCTGAGGGACAACATGCCACACATGCAATACAATAGGCTTGTCTAAGTTCCTGCCACAGTAAACAGGGAGATACAGAACTCCACTGCTCCTGAGGAGAAAAAATCATGAAAGCTCACACATGATCTGATGATGACTTCCATCAAAGTATCTGTCTTACTGCCTAAAGTAGCCTGGCACTCACTGGGTCAGTCCACAGCTTACAGATTCTACATAAGCACTGATTTTACTGTCCTTGTCCCAGCTTAAAACCCACAAACCTGCCCTGCAGAGAAGACCTGAGTCCCTGCAGCAGTACAAACCACTCATTTGCCTGAAAGGCCTCTCATTATCCATGCGAAGTAATGCTGTTCACTCAGTTCTAATACAAAGAGGGACTCAGCACTCAAAACATAAAAAAAAAAAAATAAAAAAAAAAAAATTGCCAGTGCCCACCATACACAGATATAGCTGCAACCTCTCACTGGCCAGCAAAGAACATAGGCAGGTGGAGAGGAGGGTTAAGACAACAGGAGTATACTGCTGTTGCAGAAATTGGACCAAGGAGATAATCTTCACAAAAATATACCTTGTTGGCACAGTAGCACATATCTGTAATCCCAGCACTCAGGAAGCTGAGGCAGGAAGATCAAC
>NW_004524587.1:13880359-13881233 GCF_000260255.1 Octodon degus
GCCCAAGGCTGGGCTTTCTTTTCTCTCCCAGCTCCAAGTCTCACAGGTTTCCCTAGGCAAGCTTGGGAGAACATATTTGTTATCACCTGACTGTCAAGTGAGCCCCCAGGCATCCCTGGAAACAAAACCAATAAATAGCCTAAGGAGCCTTTATTCTCTTGTAAAAGTGTGCTGCAAGAGACCAAATGCACCTTTCTTGATTTTGCCTTTCTTACGTAACTCAACAGAGACAAGCCGAGAAGACCAGCCCCAATAACCACTGGTGTCCTCTACTCCATCAGACCCTATGTGGAGACTCTAAGTATGCCTATTCACTAGCGAAACTACAGTACCCAACAGCTTATTTAGAGGGGCAGGGTATAGTCTTAGCCCTACAAAATCTCTTACCTAAAACCCTGGCCTTAGCACCTGAATGAGGGGCAAAGTTCCTGCTGGACTGTTAGGACTCCTTCAGCGAAGGAGAAAGGCAGTGACAGCCAACTAAGAGCAGGTAAGGCTACTTTATCTTCATTCAATAACAAAATACAATTGTCAGTAGCCTGTCCTTGGCCAAAGTATCCTTATCTCTTAGATAAACACCCAGGCACAGAGTTGTGATGCAACCTCAGTGAGCTCCCTGAGAACAGATGGTTAAGACCCAGGCTGCACAGGCCACACAACCCCAAGGCCATCCTTCACCTCTCCTCTACAAGGTGCATGATTAAATATGCAGGTGACTGTTTAAATTTTTTAAACATGTTTATCCTATTATTCTTGCTTTTTCTTAGGGCAATACTAGAAGTCCTCTTTCATGTCTTTTGAGATGTGATCAGTCAGGCATGGTGGTACATGCTTGTAATTTCAGGACTCTAGGGAGGCTGAGGCAGGAGGATCA
>NW_004524587.1:13888203-13890703 GCF_000260255.1 Octodon degus
TTGTTTTTGGTTTTTTGAGATAGGGCTTTGTTATGTAGTTCAGGATGTCCTTGAACTCACTACGTAGCCCCAGCTGGAACTCAAATTTGTGGTAACCTGCCTGCCTCAGCCTCTCTAGTGCTGGGCTTACAAGCATGCACCACCAAGCCTGGTAAAGTTGTTCATTTTTAATTGCTTAGAACACAATTGATGGGGCCCAGCTCAGGGATACAGCTCCTGCCTGCCAAGGATGAGGTCCTGAGTTCAATTCCCAGTGCAACAACAACAACAACAACAAAAAAAAAAAAATCCCAAAACAGGACTGATGGCGAAAGCAAAAGCAGTAGCAATAAACTGGATTTATAGCTCATATAAAAGTATCTAATGACAACAGCACAAAGAATGGGAAGGACAAATAGGAGAATATGTGTACAAGGTTCTTATATTACGTGTAAAACAATACAGGATTATTTAAAGGTACACTGTTAATAATTAAAGATTTAATAAAAAAATATAATTAAAGATTTATAACACTTGCCTAACATGCAAAAGGGTTTGGGTTCAATCCCTAGTATGACAAAAACAAATACATACATACCTACATTGTAAAACTAAGACAAGGAAAAGAAAGCAAAAGAGGAGGTATAAATAATGAGCCAGGGGGCTGGGGAGATGGCTCAGTAGGATAAGCGCTTGACTGGCAAACGCAAGGATCTGAGTTCAATCCCCGGTTCCACAAAAAAAAAAAAATAATAATAATAATGAGCCAGCATTAATAATAATAATACAATAGAGATAAAACAATCATAATTCAGGTGCAGCTCACAATCACAGCACTCTGGGAAGCAGAGGCACAAGGATGAGTCCAATCTAGGCAATTTAAGGAGACTTTGTCTCAAATTTAAAAATAAAAAAGAGGGCCAGGGAGATAGCTCAGTGGCATAAGTGCTTGCCTGGCAAATGCATGGTCCTAAGTTCAATTTCTTTTTTTTTTTTTTTTTTCAAAACCAGGGATCAAACTCAGGCCCTTGCACTTGTCAGGCAAGCGCTTATTCTACTGAGCTATCTCCCAGCCCCCTGAGTTCAATTTCTGATACCAAAAAAAAAAAAAAAAAAGCTGGTGATGTAGCTTAATCTGAAGGCCCCCGGTTAAATCCCCCTCAGTTTAAAAAAAAAAAAAAAAAAAAAACTTCAGAATCATGCAAAATAATCCAAAAGTAGCAGACAAAACAAAAAAAAAAAGGGGGAACAGAGTATAGAACAAATAGAAAAGACTATTTTTGTAAGATGGCAGATTATTATATCATTACTTATGTTAAATATAAATGATCTAAACACACCAAGTGAAAGTATCAAATTAGGTAGATCAAAATAGCAAATCCTAGCCAGGTGTTGTGGTGCTTGCTTGTAGTCCCAGCACTGGGGAGGCTGAGGCAGGAGGATCACCCCAAGTTTGAGTTCAGCCTGAACTACACAGCAAGACCCTGTCTTAGACAGGAAGGAAGGAAGGAAGGAAGGAAGGAAGGAAGGAAGGAAGGAAGGAAGGAAGGAGAAGAGAGAAGAAAAAGAAAGAAAGAAGCTGGTTATTTTCCTTTATAAAATCTAAATTTTACATACTCCTTAGAGGCAGCCCTCAATTACTAAGATCCATCACAGTCACTGGACAATGTGACTGAAGCAATCAGCTGAAACTTCATCAGAAAACTACTCTGGTCATGTCAAATCAGGCGCGTCTAGGCAGCTGCGGCTCACCACCCTCCTAAATCCTGGGAACACTATTTGCATAATTTCTGTAGAAACAGCTCCACAATTTCGAGACTTTAGAAACAAAGAGATCAGTAAATAAAGGAAAGGAAAACAGAGAGGGAGAGGAGGAAAAGGAGGAAAGGAAAACAAAAAGTTTCAGGAAGATCAGACTCATAGCTGGTATACACTTTTAGTCCGTAATAAAAAACATGTCCACAGTCAGATAAAGGAATGAGGTAAAAGCATGGAAGATAAAAGAGAAAATCAGGCTTGCGGTTTCCCACGTTTGCCAGGAAAGAAAAATCAAACTTATCAACTCAAAAACTGGCTGCCACCAAATTCAGGAAGCAAACGCCATCACAAGTAAACACCATCACATACCACAATGGTACGACAGTAGACAGCCTGGGGAGTTTCTCCAAGGGTTCCCACCAGGCAAAAAGAGGTGAAAATGACTTCAGGAAGTAGTCACAGGTTTAAGTTTGCTCCTCCTCCACCTTCAAATAAGGAAGCAGTTCTCAGAAATAAAGCACCACAAGGCTGAGCCTTCTGCCACTACGCTGCAGGATTAGCTGGAAGTGGCAGTGTGCCCCACTCCATTCTGGGCCAGGGAGAGACTGAATTCTTTTTAACTGTGTCACTTAGCACATTGCCCAGTGCCCGAGTTTCTCCACGACATCTGTTAAGTTAGATGTTGATTCCTATTTATACTGACAATTACACAACACCGTTGGCTTGGAGCTCAGTGGAGGATTTTCGAAAATTTTTGTACGAA
>NW_004524587.1:13895772-13900221 GCF_000260255.1 Octodon degus
ACGCAATTAAAAACACACTCAGACATATAATAATCAAGATCCCAGAAATTCAGCACAGGAACAGTATACTAAAAGCTGCTAAAGAAAAGGAACACATTTAAAGGAAAACCCATCAGGATAACAGCAGATTTCTCTTTTCACAAACCATCAAGGCAAGAAGAGCATGGAGCAAAGTACTTCAAATCTTGCAAGAAAATAAATTGCAACCCAGAGTGATACACCCTGCAAAACTCTGTTTCAAGTATAATGGAGAAGTGAAATACTTCCATGACAAAGAACATCTTAAGAAATGATGACAAAGCCAAACCTACACAGACTACTTAAAGATGTTCTAAGAGGGAGCAAAATGACCACAACTCCATGAATGAGAATGGAAAGAACTGTTGGGCCGGGGAGATGGCTCAGTGGAATAAGTGCTTCCCCAGCAAGTGCAAGGGCCTGAGTTCAATCCCCAGTTCCACAAAAAAAAAAGAAAGAAAGAAAGAAATGTTTTCATCCTCAGGTAGATGCTGCTTGTGCTGCTGGGCTCTTGGAGGCAGCACAGACGTGTGAGCTGTTTTCCCCTCCTTAGGAAGACTAATGCAGAACAATCGATTTCATTTTTAAAATTTTGAACCAATGCAAAGAATGAGAAGATTTAATGGTTAATTAGGCAATTCAGTCATTCTCACTCTCGTACTCTCTCTCCACTATCCCACTGAGACCTGGAAAAAATAATCCTAGACACGTGTGTTGGCAAAGAAAAGAAAGGCTACCAGGACATTTGACTCACATCCCTCCTGGATGTCTCATTATATTAGATGGAGAAGACACTGGAATTTTTCCAAAATACAGTATTCCATTAATGCATTTTTTTGTTTAAAAATGAATTTCTTTTCAAGCAAAGCCAAGTTGAAAAATCACATTTCACCACTAAGAAAAATATGAGTTTTGCTGAGGATGTGAGAAAAAGATCCCACACATTGATGATTGGTGGGAATGTAAATCAGTGAAGCCATAATGGAAAACAGTATTGATATTCCTCAAAAAATTAACACTAGAACTACCACATGATCCAGCAATCTCAGTTCCAGATATCTATCCAAAGCAATAGTCACTTTCTCAATAAGAAAAAAAAGAGTGCCCTCTAGTGGCTCATGCTGTGGCTCAGCGGAGGCAGAAAGGCTCCAAGCTCCGCACCACAAAGCCAGACCTGGGACCCCATTCCTATGCTTTTCTGTCTCAGACTCTCTTTATAGGATCTATCTCTTGGTTCCTGTCTCTACCCATCTCCCTCTGCCCCTAAATCTCAGCATAGTCTCTCTTCTGCCCTCAGTTTGTCCCCAAAGGGAGATATCAGCTGAAGAAACTAGAGGATAGAGGCCAAGGAGAGTTGAGTCTAGCCAGGGTGACTTGTAGGACCGTCCTTGTCCCCAGCCTCTCCGGCAGCATGTCGGGCCTACTGACCAACAAGTAGCTAGGAGACAGCTGGAGCCCATCCTTTTTTCCTTTCTTTCTTTTCTCTTTCTTTACAGAACCCGGGATTTGAACTCAGACCCTTGCTGCCAGACAAGTGCTTTTCTACTGAGCTATCTCCCTGCCCTTCCCCTTTTTCTTTTTTAATGTATTTGGTTGTTGCAAGGTCTCATTATGCAGCTCTGACTCGCACTGATCCTCCTGCTTTCAGGTTCCCTAGTGCTGGGATTACAGGTATGCACCACCACACCCTGACTCCAGCCCATTCAGCCTGCCCTGGCGGGTGGAGATGGTGCTGCACGGGTGGAGATGGTGCTGCACATAATGCGGGGAATCAAACCTCGTCCCTGTGCTTGCCTGGGTACCCCAAGCAAGTTTGCCTAAGCAGGCGCTTTAATCCACTAAGCTATCTTGCCAGCCCCTAGGTCACGGTTCTTGCTTTGAGGGGAACTAGATTTCAGGACACACGGGAAGAGAATGAAGTCCAAAGGTCAAAGGAATCATGCTTTGGTACTGATAAAGGTTCAGCCCAATTACCCCCTCTCGTGTCCTCACACACCCACTTCTGTCCTCCCATGCTGACAACAGATCCAAGACTAGAACACCTTACAGCATCCAGAATACTTTATTGCAGAGTCGAGGTACATCCTGCACTGGCCCCACATGGAGCCCACCATTCAGGACAGGAGATAGATGCTGGGCACATACACAACAGCAAAAGTCCAGCTCTAAGAAACCTTGTAGGACAGTAGCAAAGTCCAGCCTGACAGTGGCTCTGAGACTTCAATCATGAGGCTGGACCTCAGTCTCAGTCTCCAGTCGGGCACCCATCTAGAGCCTACTGCCACCAACTAAAGCTCAGACTCTTCCCTCCCTGCTATCATAGGGAGACCTATCCAGCATCAATAGAGCAGACAGAAAACCCAGGGAGACCTAGCCTCCTGGCTCTATCAGGTGCTTACTCAAATCTCCCGGTTCATTCCTTTGTTCTAAAAACCACAGACCTGCTTAGCAGAAGGTACTGAGCAGGGGCCCCCCACCTCTCAGCCCTGGCCCAGCCCAGATGGGTAGCAGTGGGGTTCACACGAGGGCAGCTCAAGCAGCGAGCTGCCTCAGAGTTCCCTTTCTTTACAGGTACCTCAGAATGCCATGGCACTGGGCCCTGCTCTCCTTGAATCACAATCCCAGAGCTAAGGGAGCCAGATTTAATACTGGGACCCAGGGCCAGGGAGATAGCTCAGTAGGCAAGTGCAGGGTCCTGAGTTCAATCCCTGGTACCACAAAAAAAAAAAAAATACTGGGACCCATAGTACAACCAGAGATCAGGGCTCCTCGTGGCCATCTGTTGCCCAATTCAGGACTTGGCTGCTACTGCAGGCAAGAGAGGTAGGAATGAAATGAATGCCCCAAGCCCTGGGAGCCATGGAAAATAAAACTTCCCCTGCCTGCAGGGGAGTACCAAGCTATCCACCAGTGAGTCCATAGGAAAGCCAGCAACTTCAGCCATCCATGTCTAGGAGGAGGCTGGTATGAGGCCAACGCATGGGAAGGGTCACCTGAGGGTCACAGCGCTCAGGATAGCCCTCACGGGAAGTCCAGCAGCCAGTAGGTGAGTGCGGAAAGCCCACAGGGCTAAGAGGAATGCATGGCCCTTGAGCTGGGCATTGGAGCCAGGTACCAACCAACCCTCTGTGCAGAGCCAGTCCTGAGTGACAATTCCATTAACAGCAGCGTTCTTTATGTCCAAAGTCTTTTCAGTCCACACTCATTTATTCCTTATTCATGGCCACTGAAGGACAATAAACAATAATACTTCCCAGGGCAGATGCTTCATAGCCCAGGACCCAGGATCTTTATTGGCCACCAATTTTGCTAAATTTATAATCCATGACAGCTTCAGAGGCCATGAAAAGTCCCATGACTGACCCATCCAAGTAGCCCTGCCTGACACAGGACTCAGGGCCCAAGAAGCACTTGTTTCAGATAGGCCAGTGTGGTGGCATTGGCCAGCATCTGGATGTGCTCGCTGCCTGGTAGTTCCTGCAATGCCACTTGCTGCTCTTGGTGTTTCTGCCAGGTCCGGCAATGCAGGGCACTCTCCAAGTTCACAGTGCCGTCACCATCACCAAAGTAGATTTTAGGGTCGCGATCAGGGAAGGTCTCATAGTAGAAGGAGTCTGGTGTGGGGACACCAGTGCCATAGAGGCAGTGCAGCGGCACACCAGGTGGCACCATGGCTTCAACCAGCCCATCTGTGTTCTGCCGCATGAACCAGCCATCTTCAAAGCCAATGTCCTGGAAGAACCGGTGATAGTCCTGCAGTGTATAGTTGGTCGTCGGTGTGCGTACAAACACCTTCTCAGGTGACCAAGTGTAGTTGTAGGGCAGCAGCCAGCTGGTGGAGACTGCAGACCGCTGCTGCTCCCGGATCTTCAGTGACTCAATGACAGGGATCCGGTTGTTGTCTCCTACCAGGAGAAGGGCCTGTGAGTCAGTGCTGAGGAACACAAGCTGGCTGGGCAGTAGGTTGAGCACAGACCTTCAGCCCAAGCCCCAGCCAACGGCCCCTCCAGCCAACACTCCAGAAACTACACTTAATCATGTTATAACTTTATTTCCTGAAGTGGCTCTTACTCTTTTCTATTATTTTTGCTACAATCCAAGCCTTGTTTTGTTTCTTTTGCATTTCTGTGTGCATGGTGTATGTACCCGGGGCCTTGGGCTTGCCAGGCAGGCACTGTGCTGTTGAGCTAGCTCCCTGGGGGATTGAACTCAGGCCCTTGCACTTACTGGGCTTTATTTCTGCAGAACTGGGGACTGAACTCAGACCCTTGCACTTGCCAGGTAAACGCTTATATACTGAGCCATCTCCCTGGCCCCATTTCCTTTTTTTTTTTTAAAAGAAAGCATTATTATGTAGTGCAAGCTGGCCTTAAACTCACTAGGTGGCAGGTATGATAGCCATAAAAAGGCAAGTGAAGGGCTGGCCTGATA
>NW_004524587.1:13901722-13903100 GCF_000260255.1 Octodon degus
AAAGGTCTTGGCCACGCCACCCCAGGGGGCACCCAGTGACACGAAGGCACGGATATATTTGTTCTTCCAATCTTGTGGCTGCCGTTGTAGAAAATATAGCGTGTACATGTTGCCCATGCTGTGGGCCACCAACACGACAGGGCCCCCATAGAGGTGGTACATCTCCTCGATCATCTCTCGGAGGGCCAGGAAATAGGCCATGTTTTCATCTGTGGACAAGAGTTGGACAGAAGGTAGGAGGAAGGATCCTGGGGCCTGAACCACTGACTGTCCCTCAGGCAAGACCCAGGTCTAGGGGCTGGAGAGATGGCTCAGTGGTCTAAAGCACCTACTTGGAACAAGCTTGGCAAAGCACAGGGACCGCAATTCAATCCCCCAGCACCATATGCCAGCCAGCCCTGCCCCCTGGTGGGCTGAGCTGGACACACACACACACACACACACACACACACTAAATAAATGTAAAAAAAAAAAAGACCCAGGTCTATGGGGTGGAGAGTGCTAAAGCCCCAATTCCATTAACAGAGAACAAAAGGTTCCCTTTCCACCCAAGGCTCAGAGGCACAGGTGCCCTTAGACCAGAAATGGAGAAGGACAAGAATGACTAGGGCTGGTCAGGGCCTCTAACTTCTGGAATGGATACAAGAGATCTAGGGGTAGGGAGAAGCCCAGAGCCAGGAGAGGCCAAGGACCAGGGTGGCTGTAACTGCCTAGTCTCATCTCCCAAAACCACAGGGAGGGAATGATGTGACTTACTTGGAGCACGGCGCCAGTCATAGGGGGCCCCTCGGACATCTTCACCTCGTGTGTAGCCCCAGCCCACTAGGCTGTCCACCATGGTATGGAAATAGGAACCTAGGGACAAACATGTGGGATTAGAAAAAATATACCCAATGCCAACCACTCATACCATGCCCCTGCAGAGACTGCAACATCTCCTAAAAGGAGGTCCCTGTAGGACTAGAGGCATTTGTGCCAAGACACTGACCAAAGACAGCTTGCATGCTACCCCTGGATCTCACAGGAACCCCAGGGGGTTCTTCCAGCTCTAGGAGTCCAGCAGACCCCCAACCCCATCCTGTGGAGACCTTTAGTAAGAGCTACGTACCCACACTGCTTTTGCTAGGATCCAGGAACTCCAATGAGAAAGTCTTCCCAAGGCCAGGGACACGCACATCCACACCATCAGGAAAGTGGGTAGTCCCAGATGTTCTGTTGTAAACTAGCCTGTCAGGACAGGACATCACAACAGTGACCCAGGGTTAACACTGAGCTTGGTGTGTCCCACTACTGCTCTGTGACCTCAGTCATACTCCTTCCTTATCCCCAGGCCTGGTTAGATATACAGTACTGTCTAAGAGAGACCAAAAAGTAACAA
>NW_004524587.1:13904825-13906002 GCF_000260255.1 Octodon degus
GAGTTCAATTCCCAGTACCAAAAAGAGCAGGTGAGAAAGGGAAACAGAGGGAGGGAGAAAAAGGGAGGATGTGAGAGAGGGAGTAAAGGATGAAGGAGAGGGGGAAGAAATCTAAACAGGCCAGAGGACCCCTGACTGCAGACAAGCCCTTCTCAGTATTAGCCCACTTCCTCGGTATCTGGCAGTACCTGACGCCATGTCTCCGACACAAAAATAGATATGCAGGTCAACAACCCAGAAATAACTTGATCACACACTCGAGGCGAGTCAATGAAGCCGGCAACACAAGTAACAGGGAAGGCTAGGCTCGAAAATCGGCCAGGAGGTCTCTGGCAGAACTTTTAAAGCCAAGGCATACTGGCACACATCTGTCATCCCAGCACTCGGGAGGCTGAAGCAGGAGGACCGAGGCTGAAGCATGAATTCCAGGCCAGCCTGGGCTACACGGGGTGACCCTGTCTCAAAAATCCAACCAAACAAAAAGAAAACAACTTAGAAGGAAGTTAAAGACCTAATGCTGCTACTTTTCCAGGTCTTTAATCAAATTGAAAGGGGAAGCATGGGCTGGGAACATAACTCAGTAGAAAAAGTGCTTGCCTGGCAAGTGCAAAGTCCTGAGCTCAATCTCCGGTACTGAGGGAAAAAAAGAAAAGAAAGGAAGGAAGGAAGGAGAAGCAATATTCCCAAACTCATTCCTGGAAGCAAACATTACCCTAATACCAAAATCAGAGAAGGACCCAACAAAGAGAACTATAGGCCAATCCTCCTAAGGAACATAGATGCAGAAATCCTGAAGAAGATACTGGAAAACAGTATGCAGCAAATCAAGAAAATCATACACCCTGACCAGGGAGGATTCATCCCAAGGAATGCAACAAACATAATACAGCAGATTAACAGGCCCAAAGATAAATAAATGCCATATGATCATCTCAATAGATGCAGAAAAAACATTTGACAAAGTCTAGCATCCATTCATGATTTAAAAAAAAAATTATGCAAAGTTGGAATAGATGTCTTTCCCTCAATCTGATAAAAGCCATCTGATAAACCAACAGCCAACATCACATTAAGTGGACTAAACCTGAAAGCTTTTTTTCTAAAATCAGAAACAAGACAGGGAGTCCCTCTGTCACTACTCTTATTCACTATAGTGCTGGAAACATTAGCCAGAACT
>NW_004524587.1:13906672-13907774 GCF_000260255.1 Octodon degus
AAAATAGCGCCAAAAAAACTGAAATACCTAGGAATTAATCTAATGAAATAGATTAATTAGTGCCAGTGAGGTAACTACAGTACTCATACAAAAAGGATTTCTTTCTTTTCTTTTTAAATGTGTTTGGTACAGGGTCTCACTAAGCAGCTTGGACTCGAAGTGATGATCTTCCTGTTTTCAGTCTCCCCAGTGCTGGGATTACAGGCATGCCCCACCATGGCACCCACTATCTCACTGGCCATAAAAAGAGACTGAAGAGGATATTAAAAAATGGAGACAGAAGTGGTAGCGCACATCTGTAATCCCAGTACTTAGAGGCTGAGGCAGAAAAATCCACATATATTCAAGGCCAATCTACACTACAGTGAGACCCTATGTCCAAAAAAAGAGAAAGATTCCTTGCTCTTCAGTAGGAAGAACTAATATAGCAAAAATGGCCATACTTCCAACAACATCTTACAGAATTTGAGAAAACAATTTTAAAATTCATTTGGAAATACAAACCTAAATACCAAAAAGCAATTCTGGGCAACAAAGGCAAGTCAGGGGCATCACAATCCCTGACTTGATGTTATACTACAGAGCTACTGTGATCAAAAACAGCATGGTACTGGTAAAAAGCAGACCTAGGGATCAATGGAACAAATTAGAAGGCGCAGAAACAACTCCAAACACATTCAGCTACCTTATCTTTGACAAAGGAGCCAAACACCTTCACTGGAAGAATGATTGCCTCTTTATTAAATGGTGCTGGGAAAACTGACTTTGTATATGCCAAAGATTAAAACTAGAACCAGGGCCAGTGAGATAGCTCAGTGGACCTGCTTGGGCAAGTTAAGTGACCAGGGTTCAATCCCAGGCACCACAAGCCAAGATGGCCTTACCCCTGGGTGGCCACCGAGAGCAGGCATGGTGGTGCACACCCGTAATCCCAGCACTGAGGAGGCTGAAAACAGAAGGATCACTATAAACCCAATCTGTGTAGTGACACCCTGTGGACCCTGTATATACTAAATACATTACCCCCAAAAAGCTTGAACCCTATCTTTCACAATGCACTAAACTAAAATCAAAATGTATAAGGGACTGGGTTTGTGGCTCA
>NW_004524587.1:13908711-13917717 GCF_000260255.1 Octodon degus
ATCCTCAGCTCTTCGAAGGCTGAAAACAGGAGGATCACTGTGAGTCAGATCTGTGTAGTGAGACCCTGCAGACCTTATATTAAATACATAAAAAAGACAAAAAAAAAAAAGGCATATGAAATGAATGGACACTTCTCAAATGAAGTACAAACAGCAAATAAATATATGAAAAAATGTTAAATATCTCTGATCATTAGAGATACAAATTAAAACAATCCTGAGATTTCATCTCCCTCCACAAAGAATGGCTATCATAAAGAAATCAACCAAGAATAACATATGCTGGAAGGGCTGTGGGGGAAAAAGAACCCTTCTCCACTGTTGGTGGGAGTGTAGACTGGTGCAACTACTGTCCTCAATGAACTAAAACCAGACGCTCCATTAGACCCAGCTATTCCCTTTCTTGGTATGTTCTTTAAAGAATCAAAAGCATCCTACCACAGCAATATATGCATACCCATGTTTATAGTGGCAGATTGTAATAACTACATCTTGTGAACAGCCCAAATGCCCATCAACTGATAAAGAAAAAGAAGACGTGGACTTTTTTTTTTTTTTTTTAATACAATGAATACTACTCAGCCAAAGAAGG
This sequence comes from Octodon degus, assembly GCF_000260255.1. Classification (NCBI taxonomy): domain Eukaryota; kingdom Metazoa; phylum Chordata; class Mammalia; order Rodentia; family Octodontidae; genus Octodon; species Octodon degus. The sequence goes on from NW_004524587.1 coordinate 13,909,304, forward strand.
ATAAGCTTGAGACATTTCTAGCTAAATAGATGCATCTGGAGACCACACTGGAGTGAAAAATTGAACGTATATCTATAAATACCATATTATTTCTCTGGTATGAGAATCCAAAAGTATAAATGAGGACCGAAATGTATCATAGATATTGTGAAACAGGAAGAAAATGTTCAAATGAGAAGCAGAATTAGAGGGGGGATGGCAAAGGAAGGCAAAAGGAAAAATATGGGAAAAGGAAAAATAGAAACAAAGGTTTTGTAATGGGGGGAGGAGGAGGAGTTGAAGGGAGGTAGGGGAATGAGGGGGAAAAAAGAATTGAGCTTTAGCATGTACAGGTACAAATTCCTTACAATGAATGCGAATATATTTTCCCCGCAACTACTGGAAATTGAACGCAGGACCTTGTGCTTGCCTGCCAGGCAGACACTCTGTCACTGAGCTATATCCCTGACCCAATATAAAAAAAATTTTACAAAAAGAAACAACTTCTAACTCACAAAGCTCCAGTCCGCTCAAACATATACCTATTCCATATCAATCATGTTCCCTGTGCTTTTGATACAAAGATGAAACAGGTAAAACAAACTGTGCTTTTAGGGAACTCAGCATGCAATGGACAATTATACAATGCTAGGTCTCAATTCTGATTGCACCACTTTGCTGAATGGCTGGAGGCAATTGGTAAATTCTCTGATACTCCTAATGTCCTTAGTTACAGTTATTTTGAAGCGCCCAGGGATCAAACTCTGGGCTGCGGGCATGCCAGGGTAGCACTTCACCATTAAGCTACAGCTCTGTCTAACTCCCCAGTCTCCTAAGCTCTTCTGTGAATGTATCAGTTGGTGAACTCACTGTTTTTTGATTTTTTTTTTTTTTTTTTTGCGGAACTGGGGATTGAACTTAGGCCCTTGCGCTTGCCAGGGAAGCGCTTATTCCTCATTCCTCTGAGCCATCTCCCTGGCCCCCGATTTATTTTTTGTTTCTTTTTCTTTTCTTTTTTTTTTTTTTGGCAGAACCAGGGGTTGAACTCAGGCCCTCTACTGAGCTATCTTCCCAGCCCGGTGAACTCACTGTTGAATGAATATCACAGTGTACCAAAAGCAGATAGTACAAGTCAGTCACCTGAAGTGGCCTCTTGAAATGAGGCACAGAAACACAAGAATCAGGAAACTGGTGCTGTTTCACCATAACCCTTTTCTTACACTGTTACCAAGTAACACCGAGAAGTACAGTATAGTAAATACATATGCCAGTAATGGGGTCACTGAAAGTATCATTTATCTCATTAGCTAATCAAGTATGCTTGCTATTTGCTCTAGCATCATACAAAAGAATTTCACTACTAGGTCAGATGGTTAGGACACTGTCAACAACAGTTTCTCAGCTCCAAAATAATGTTTTTCACTTTTCTTTTGGGATCATAGGGCTTGAACTCAGGGCCTTCACCCTGTGCGATATCATACCAGCCCTTTGTATTTTCAAACTTTTATTTTGAGACAAGCCCTAAATTCCTAACTTTCCCAGGTTGGGTTTAAACTTGGTTTTTTTTTTTTGTTGTTGCTGCTGCTTTCAATGTATGTAGTACAGGGGCTCCAGGGTCTCACTACAGATTAGACGCGTAGTGATCTTCCTATCTTCAGCCTCCCAAGTGCTGGGATTACAGGCGCACCACCACTTCCAGTCTCAACTGCTGTTCCAGAGTGCCCCAGAGGCGGGGTCAGCACAGCATGCTGGGGGATTGAAATCTGGCATGCTCTCTGCCTAAGCAGGCAGCTTTAGTCCTGCTGAGCTATCTGGCTGTAGGCTCAAACTTGTGATCCTTCTGCCTCAGCCTCCCACCACACATGTTCTAGTCATTTTAATGAACCACAATCATACATGCAGTTCACTGTTGACTAAAACATTACTGTGCAGGGCATGACTATAAAAGACACAGTGCCTATATCTAATGATACAACCATTCATATAAACATAGTTTGGCATCTTACGAAGGTTGACAAAAACATGCATATAGCAGTGCATGGTGGTGTACACCCATTATCCCAGAAGTTGGGAGGCTGAGGCAAGCGGATCTCTGCAAATTCAAGGTTGCACAGTGAGTTCAAGGTGAGCTTGAAACCCGAGAGAGAGAGAGAGAGAGAGAGAGAGAGAGAGAGAGAGAGAGAGAGAGAGAAACAATTCATGTAGCCTGGGAGAAGGAAAACAAAGAGGACTAGGATCAAGAGTTTTGTTTTTTAACCAGGTAGGGTCAGGTTTTGAAAGGGAAAATGTGTGGGAATTTATCAACCAAAATATGTAGAAATAAGCTAGGCATGGCAATGTACTTCCATAACCCCAGCATTCAGGAGGCTGAGCCAGGAGGATCCTGTGAATTCAAGGCCATCCTGGAATATACAGTGAGTTCAGGGGCAGCCTGGACTACACAGTGAGACCCTGTCTCAAAAAAGCCAAAACAGCTGGGTGTGGTGGCTCATACCTGTAATCCTAGCACTCAAGAGGCTGAGGCAGGAGAACTAGCCTGGGCTACAAAGTGAGCTCACAGCCAGCCTGAACTACTTAGTGAGACCCTATTTCTTTTTTTTTCCCCCCAATTTCAAAAAGACAAAAAACAAACAAACAAACAAACAAACAAACAAAAAATCAATAAATACAAAGACATACAAGCAGATTCCATGTGGGAAGAATAGTGCACAAAGACAGAGACACGACACATCCCAGAAAGAACAACTAACTGGAGAACGGTGGATGGAAACCTTGGGTAGGGGCCAAGGCACTGAAGTATGGGACCTGAGGGCCAAGGGCTGGGCCAGAGCGCAGGGCCAGAAGCAGCAGGAAGAGGAAGAAAGTTTCGCTGGGAGTGCAGACAGGCTGCCAACCAGACCAGACCAGACAGCAGGGAGGGCGCGGGGTCACTGACCTCGTGAAATAGGGATGAAAAGGGAACAGACTCTAGAAGCCCCCGGGGCCCCACGGGGGAGCGGTACCGCCTGGGTGCCCTGGCCCCCACCTGATATTGTCAACCCAGCAGTCAATGATGACCGGCAGCAGAAGTTCAAGGTTCAGCCACAGTGTGAAGTAGCTATCAGTCTTTTTGAAGCAAAGGTAGTGCATAACCGTCGGCTTGTCCAGTTTTGCTTCCAGCTGGTTGCCCAAATCACCTGGCACTGCAGGGGAACAAAGGACAAGTGTCAGTGCTGGCCCTGGCAGGCTAGAGCCCCCAGAATCCTCAGATGATTCCCAGCCAAGGATACCCTGGGAGACCTTGCAGCTCCACCCTGAAAATTAAAACATGGTGCCAAGGGCAGAAAAATTAGAGGGTAGGGACCCTGACACAGGTCAGGGCACCATCTTCAAGCAGAAAAGCTAATGCTGTAGGGTGCAGAATAATTAATGAGAAGGAAGCCTGGGGGCAACATTCTGCAGGGGGCTTGGGAGAACCTAGTATTTCAGCAAAGGTCCCTAACACTATTTCCAGATCCAGAGAAAAAAACTGCTGGGCTGGGGGCATACACCTGTAATACTAGCACTCCGGAAGACTAGGGCAGAAGGATTGCCACAAATGAGGCCAGCCTGGGCCATGTAGTGAGCTCAAGGCCAGCCTCAACAGCAGAGTGGAGACACTGTTTCAAAAACAAATAAACAGCCCACTACAGCTAAATCTGCACCGAAACACTGTCCTGGGCCATTGAGATTACTGGAAGGAAGACTGGGCGTGGTGGTGCACGCCTGTAATCCCACCACTTGGGAAGCTGATAACAGGAGGATCACTACAAATCCAATCTGTGTAGTGAGACCCTGCAGACCCTGTACTAAATACATTTGAAAGAGAGAGAGATTATTGGAAGGGGTTCCGGATGAAGCCACTTCCCCTCCGGAGGCTTCAGTTACTTTATCTGTCAAATGAGATCTCAGCCTGAATCAGCTTCACAAACACATATGGTTTCTTTGCTTAACAGACCCAGAGGAGAGCTCTGACTAGGAGGGGGAGACACCTCCAGGTTTTTCAGAGCCCCTGTTTGTCCAGAACTACAAACCTGACATTAGCTATATACCTTAAGAGGATTGACCCAAAGGCTTTGTACCCACAGCCATTCCAAACAACAATAAATAAAGACAAGACCTTATTCACCCTGAGAAAGGAAGTGGGAACAGGACCAAGTGTTGGGCCACTGAACAAGGGGGCACTGAATCCAGAGAAAGTATTCTTGTACAGACTTGTGGGTGGGAGAGACCCTGAAGAGAAGGATTGCCACAAATGAGGAGATAAGAAGATTAAATTGCTACCTGCCAGCTACCAAGGTCCCCAGGACTTGCTGACCACCGCAGCTCAGTAAGGCTCTAGAAGGCATTTGATATAGCGACTATGACCCAACAAGTCACAAGCCCTATAGGGGTGGGTGGGACCAGACCGAAAGGACTTCACTGCGGCTGTCTACAAAGCTCTGGGCCCTATGATGCACACACCAACCCCGCTACTTCATTATCTAGCCTTCAAAACCCTTCATTGTCTAGTTACTCCCATTAATCTTTTAGGCTTACCTACCCCACAAACCAGGCCCTTGAAACTCACACACAGACCCATTCGTGATCTATGATTGTAGTCAGGCGTGGTGGTGCACACCCATAATCCCAGAACTTGTAAGGCTGAGGTAGGAAGATTGTGTGAGTTCAAAGCTAGCCTTGAGAGGCCAGGGAGATGGCTCAGTGGAATAAGAGCTTCCTCAGCAAGTCCAAGGGCCTGAGTTCAATCCCCAGTTCCGCCAAAACAAACAACAAAAAACTGGCCTCGCCTACTTAGGGAGACTCTTGTCTCAAAACCTCCCCACCCCCGCAAGATCCATGAACACTTGGCAAACACCTACCAGGGCATGTACTGAGCACCACCAGTGTTTAGGGCGGCACAGGAAGCAAGAGTAGTACTTACCCTCAACTCCTTTCATGATGTGAGGACAGAGGCTGCAGTGCCCAGCATGATAGTTTCTGGGTCACATGCCTATGCATTGGGCGGCTCACTGTCTCTATCAAAGAGGAAACATATGTAATGGGAAGTCACAAGACCTGCTTTACCAGATACCCTTGACCTGGTCAGGGCCCCTAAAAATAACAGTGGCCCTATCTGGGGTCCTCTGTATCTAGAGGTAGGACAAAGACTGATCTGGGTCTTCTAACTTATTTAACCCTGAAATGAGACTGAGGCTGGGAGAAGCAGAAATGGCCTGCCTACAATCCCTTTGCCCTGCTCAGGGCTACCTGTGGCTTTTGCCTCTTTCACCAATTCAGTACCTACCCCTAAAGAATTTTTGTTCTTTCAGACAGAGTCTCTCAGGCTGGGGCTAGGGAGATAGCTCAGCAGCATAAGTGCCTGCCTCACAAGTATGAGGTAAATCTCCAGGACCACAAAAAAAAGTTCAGGCCAGCCTCGAACTCACTGTGTAGCATAGGTTGGCCTCAAATGCACAATGACTCTCCTGCCTCCAGAATGCTAGATTCCAGGTATGTACCACCAGGCCCAGCCCCTATAAGGATTTTGATCCTCAAAATGAGAAACCTTGGCCAGGGATGTAGCTCAGTGGCACAGTGCCTGCTTGCGTAGCACAAGGTCTTGCATTCAATTCCCAGTACCAAAAGAAAAAGAGAGAGAAAGAAAGAGAGTGAGAGAGAGAGAAATGTTCTGTGCCTAGGAGTAGTTTGTTCACTGCCCACCATGGGGGTTTCTGAATTCACACTAAACAACCTTACTCTCAGAGAAGATGAGATGGGCAGGTAAGGATTCCAGTCGTTCAGGCTCCGCTGCTGCAACCTAGGGTAGCCATGGACTGGTGGAACTGATTAATTCAGTTAGCACCAATCCTGGCAAAAAGGCTGTGTGAAGTCTTTCCCAGTATCACTCCTCTCCTACTCAGAACTCCTCAGGCCCACACATTGCTTCTTGTGACCCTTCCAGGGTAAAGTCCAGATGACCCAACAAGTCACAAGCTCGGCACAATTCACCCCTCACAGCACTCCACTCCCGCCTGGCGAAACCATTTACCTCTCACCTAATGCGTAGTTCCCTGTCTGCCCTTAGTTTCAGATTAAGGAAGCCCCTTCATACTCACTCACCCAGACTGGCTCAGTGGATTCTGCTTCCCAGTACATACTTCACCTCCCAGGACAACTGTTAAGTTTTAACCTAGAAGCCTGCAGAGGCAAGGCAAAATCTGCACATATCCAAGGTCAACCTGGGCCTAGAATCCCTCTTGGTCATTGATTTCTTCATCCAGAACTCCTACTAGGGCCTCCCAGGACCACTCTGGCAACCCTACCCTTTGTGGTCTGCATCATCCCCACTTAAATACTCCCAACAGAAAGAATATGGGGAGGACCCTTGCAGCAGACTCCTTATGCAGCTGCTCTTGGGAGTGGCTGACTACCAACACAGCAGCTCTGTTGGAAGGTATGGGGTGAAGGAGGCACCTAAGACTCCCCAGACAGGTCTCACCCTGGCCCACCAGCACAAGGAAGCCCAGTGGCTCCTGCGCAGTTGGCAGGTCTGGAACCACGGAGGATTGGGCAGAGGAGATTACCTCACTCCAACATAACTTGGTCTAATTAGGGTTGGTAGGGGTGAAAAAGTATGCACACTCCTTGACACCTGCTGATGTTTGCTGTCCCAACACTTTCCCTTGTCTTTAGCCATCCTTTTTTTCAGTAGGTTTTCTCCCTCAGGCCCAATGTCACCCACCTAAGTTGAGGATGAGATGGATGGAAGGTTGGTGGCCAGCTCTGGGGAACTACCAATTCTTTCCCCCAGAGGCTGGTACTTCCAATAATGCCCTCTAAAACATGGAAGAACACATTGGGCAGGAAGTGCAGAGGATGACAGCCTCCCTAGTTAGTCCCCAAGTCGGTGTGAAGAACAACTCAAGAGACCACCCTGCCCACCCTCATCAATCCTCCAGAGAGTAGGGTTCAATGGCCTCAGTCTTACCAGCTAAAAAATGGGGATATGACAAGGCATAAGGCATAGCTTGATGTAAAAAGGTGGAGTGGAGGCTGAGCAGAATGGGGCACACTTGTAATCCCAGCACTCTGGTGGCTGAGGCAGGAGGATGGCAGGGAGTTCAAGGCCAGTTTGAACACATAGTGAGTTCAAGGCCAGCCTGACTTACACACATGTGAGACCCTGTCTCAAAACAAAAAACAAAACAAAACAACCCCCCCTAAAAAAAAACAAGGTGAAGTTCACAACCATCCAGTAATCCTTCCACACCCATCTTTTACAAGGGTCAGGTGCTAGGAGGCTGGCCACACCCGCGTTCAGCATGGGGGGGAGGGCAGTGGAGGGACATACCCGGGTGACAAACCCGGACGGACATCAAGACATTCCTACGTTCCGTGCTTAACACAGAAGCAAATGAGAAGACCGCCCTACCCTGCTCCCAGTCCCGTCGACCGACCCACTACGAGCTACGAGACGCGCGTCTCACCGAGCACCACTGGGGGGTGACGCTGTGCAGGGAGCGCCGGGTCTGCGAGCAGCATTAGTAGCAGCAGAAGAAACAAGTGGCCCCTCGGGAGCACGGCCACGCGGCAGGGGCAGAGGATCCTGTCCATGGCGTTCGATCGCGGCAGCAGGCACGACGCTCAGGCTCACCGCTCCCAGCCAGCACCCAAGCCAGGGTGACTGCGACGTGCTTTTAACCCCATCGCCAGCGCCCCGCAGACGCTAGCAGCCGCCCGGCCGGTAAAGACCCGCCTCCCGCACGCGGCCTGCCAATAGGGTCTCGGCCCCAGCACGTCTCTCCCATCTGAGCTCATCCCCCCCGCCCTCGCCCACCCCGCGGGCCTGGTGCCCCAGTCGCGTTGCTCGCCGAGCGTATCGATCGGCCGACGTCGGCGCTCGGCCGCTCAGGACCCAACTAAGGCTCCTGGTACCCGAGGTCCGCTCTGCGCACCTCTAGCTCGGATTCCTGGCGCCTCCCTGGCCAGGAGGATCTTAGCAGAGGGGACAATCGGGGGCCTGAGTTAGCGGTGGCTGAGTAACATTTGTCAAAGCAAAAAGCAAAATGAAGAGAAGAGGTAATCTTTGGGCCTTGAGCAACACTTGACCAGGACCTTCTTGGAACCCACTAAATCTGTCACCCCTCGGGCGCCTACCTACAGCCACACATGGCTGTCGATCTACACACACTGCCTTGAAGTTAGGGATACAAGTCAGCCTGTACTTGACACTGCAAAACAGAACTTTTTTTTTTTTTTTTAAATGGCCAGTTAGATTTTATGTTTGGTTTTTTTTGTCTTTTTGAGACAGGATCTCCCTTCTCCCTATGTAGCTGAGGCTGGCCTTGAGCTCACTTGTTATGGGTCACTCAGAATAGGAACTAGATCAGCCAGGTTGGAACTTGGAAAGCCGTTTATTACTGAACTCAGGGCCC
>NW_004524587.1:13918332-13922030 GCF_000260255.1 Octodon degus
AAGTATACATTTTTACAACAGAAAGCACAAGATTTATAATCTATTTAGATTTATAATCTAAAACGTGAGTTGACTCATTACAACTTCGTAGCCCAGGCTGATCTCAAACTCACAACAATCCTCTTGCCTCAGCCTCCCAAGTGCTGGAATTACTGGTGTGCACCACCACACCTGGCCAAAATGGAACTTTACATGTTACTTGTTTTCTTATAGAGATCTGCAAAATTGCTCCTGCTGAGCATCTGACCAGCATGGAACCAGCATCCTCTCTTAACCTCTCAAAAGCGATAGAACATGCAGGTGCTGACACCAGGAAACATGGAGCTTAGTTTCCTTTCTACAGGAAAGGGTTCAATGAGCTGAGGGCAGCTGCAAGTGAAAAGGCAACTGTGGAGAATTGCATTACCTATGTGTACCCTCTCCACTCAGCTCCTTACTGTCAACAGCCCTCAGCCCACCTCTACATCCTGAGATCTTTTTCCTTAGAGTTAGCTTTTTTTTTTTTTCAGACAGGGTCTCACTGCAGTTAAGGATGGCCTTGATCTCACTTTATAGCCCAAGCTGGTCTGGAGCTCAATAGGATCCTCTGGCCTCATCCTCCGAAGTGCTGGGATTACAGGCATGCACTACCGCTTTATTTATTCACTTTTATACACGGAATGAAACTCAGGGCCTTGTGCTTGGCAGGCAGGTGCTCTGCCAATGAGTTACATACATCCCCGGCCCCTTGGAGTTTCCTTTATTTTATTTATTTATTTTTTTTATTTTTTTTGCAGAACTGGGGTTTGAACTCAGGCCCTTGTGCTTGCCAGGGAAGCACTTATTCCACTGAGCCATCACCCTAGCCCCTATTTTATTTATTTTTATGTATTTGGTACAGGGTCTCATTATGCAGCTGGGATTCATAGTGATCCTCCTACTTCAGCCTCCCCAGCTCTGGGATTACAGGCGTGTGCCAACACTCCCAGTCTTAGAACCATGTTGTTTGTTTGTTTGTTTTGCGGAACCGAGGATTGAACTCAGGCCCTTGTGCTTGCCAGGGAAGTGCTTATTCCACTGAGCCATCTCCCCGGCCCTACACTCCCAGTCTTGGTGACCAGCTCTGTGTGCCCGAGGCGGGGCTGACATGGCATTTGGTACTGGGGATTGAATCCGGGTCTTTGCACTTGCCTAGGCAGGCACTTATGCCATTGAGCTATCCCCGCAACCCTTGGAATTAGCTTTAAATAAATCTTTTTTCATTTCCTTTTTACCAAAACATATGGTCTCTTTTGCTTTGATCAGCCATGAGCAAAAACCTGAATATATGAGCCTGAGTGGCAGAAACAAGGCTTTTCTTTTCTTTCTTTCTTTCTTTTTTTTTTTTTTAGAAACAAGGCTTTTCAAAATGGATGTTCTTGGCCCCTAAGATGGCTCAGTAGAATAAGCGCTTCCCTGGCAAGCGCAAGGGCCTAAATTCAATCCCCAGTTGTGAAAAAAATTCATTAAAAACAAAGTGGATGTTCTGTTTGCTGGGTTTAGGGACATGGTGTATGGTGTAATCCTGCAAGCTGAGGCAGTTTAGGAGCCAAATTGGGGATGAGTTTGAGGGGCTGGGGAGATAGCTCAGTAGAATAAGTGCTTGCCTGGCAAGTGCAAGGGCCTGAGTTCAATCCCCCGTTTCTAAAAAAAAAAAAAGGGAATGAGTTTGAGGTTTGACGCTACACCATGGACCATTTCTCAGTTCCCCCAGTCAGAGGGCTTACCCCGCTAGCCCTGCAGACTCCCACATGCACAGCTGATACCCGATCCCTAAACCAGGCATCTTGGGCAAGTGGAGCAGGCAAAGATTCAACAGGAGGTAATACACCAACACCCATACCTCACTCTGGCACACAGGGACCTGTGCATTTGGGGAGCCCAGGTCTTGGTCCTCCATACTCCTCCTGAAGGCTAGCCAGCTACACCCTAATTGTCCCTGCCTGGTCCCTTGACTTCTGTATCACCACTTCCTTTTTCTTGGTAAATAGTTGATGAAAATGAAACCAATCACTGTCTTGGCCTTGCCCTCAGGATTTTTGCCCCCTGGTACTAGAGGTTGATCAGAGGGCCTTTAAGGCCTTCCCACTGAGTTACAACCCTCAATCCTTTATTTTATTTTATTTTATTTTTTTGCGGAACCAGGGATTGAACTCAGATCCTTGCGTTTGCCGGTCAAGCGCTTATCCTACTGAGCCATCTCCCCAGCCCCTCAATCCTTTATTTTAAAACAAAACCTCAGTAAATTGTAAGTTTCTCAGGCTGGGTTTAAGCTGTTGATCCTCCTGCTTTGGCCTGTTAAGGTTTGTGTCTAGATGACCTCCAGCATCTTATACAGCTGTAAGATTTTTTCAGAGGTCGCTGAATCTAGAGTGTGTGATTGATTCCTGGTTTCATGCTGGGAATCACGGTGCTTGCAGCTGGGTGGTGGCTCATGCCTGTAACCCTCCCCCAGCACTCAGCGAGCTTAGACAGGAGGACTGATGCAAATTCAAGGCCAGCTTGGGCTACAAAGTGAGATTTTGTTTGTATGTTTGTTTTTATGTATTTAGTACAGGGTCTCACTATGTAGACTGGACTTCTAGTGATCCTCCTGTTTTCAGCCTCCCAAGAGCTGGGATTACTACCACACCCAGTCTCAAATGCCGTCTCAGCACGCCCTGGGTGTGGGGCTGGCATAGCAGGCCCAGGGATTGAACCCTCAGCCCCTGTGCCTGCCTGCAGGCACTTTAATCTGTTGAGCTATTTGGCCGGCCCTCTCCTTTTAACTTTGGATGACAGGTATTTTGTCTCAGCAACGAGAGAAAAGTAAGACAGCCTCCCACTGTGCGAGAATTACAGTTGTATACCAGGGTGCCTGGTCTCCCCATGTTCTTTTTTTTTGGTGGGGGGGGGGCTGGCTCAGGCTGCCTTAAGTGAGGGTCTGGTAAGGCAGGTGGAGCTGGGGATGGAAAACCATGGTATCCTGCGCCTGACTGCATTTGCATGAGCAGGTGCTTAAACAACTGAGCTAACCGGCAGGCTCCCTACCCATGTTCTTTTAGTGAAACACTGTCATGAGGTATCCTGTTCTCACCCCTATTTCAGCACCTGCCTTCCCTATCTTCACCCCTGATACCAGCAGAATTGCTGAAAACCATTCTGTTGCAGACTTAGTGTGAGAGACCAAAGAAAGCCTTCTGCTAGGGCTAGAGACAGAGATGTCAGAGTCAAGGGTTCAGTTGGGAGGAATCAATAGGATCTAGACAGCCTTGGACTCTGGCCAGAGTCTGAATGTCTTGCTAGCCCAGCATTTCCTTTTTCTTTTTCCTTTTTTTCTTTTTCCGACAAGGTTTCACTGTGCAATTCAGGCTGGCTTTGAACTCACTGTGCTGCCTCAAACTCACAGGAATCCTACTTCAGCCTCACAAGTGCTGGAATTACAGGTGTGCACCAGTATGCCTGGCCCAAGCATTTTTGATGTAGGAAAAAATATAGCACCTGACCTTTCAGTGTCAAATATTTTGCTTGTGGTCTCACAACATCAAGGAATGAAGTCTCAAATGAAAGGAGGAAGTTAAGAGAGTTTTATTGGAAGTCAAGTAAAAGAGAATAGCTCCTAGATTTTCAGGAGTCCCAAGTGGGTTGCTGTTGAGGTCCTTAGTGAGAGGTAATTTATACAGCAAAATCACAATGGGGAT
>NW_004524587.1:13922185-13923617 GCF_000260255.1 Octodon degus
CTGAACTATATCCCTGGCCCAGTCCAACTATATTATAGGCAGCTAAATTAGATAGAAACTAGCACACGTGGTATGTGTGGTGGAGCATGTCTGTAATTGCAGCACTTGGGAAGCTGAGGTAACAGGATGTTTGGAGTTTGAGACCAGCCTGGGCTACAAAGTGAGCTCAGTGCCAGCCTGAACTGCATAGTAAGACCCTGTCTTAAAAGAACAACAAAAAAAGTATACAATTAGAAAAGAACTGGGCTATCAAGGAAGTCACCAGAAAAAATAGACATCAAATTATTGCTGGAGACAGATCTGAAGACCAGGCTTACATGCCTCCCCTAAGGGATAAGTAGTAACTTGGAACTACATTATTATTGTTATCACCTGGTTCAGCAAAAGTCCAGCTAGACACAGACCAGTGCATGGGGACCCATCCCTTCCCCCACAATGCCTTTGTTCTATGTACTCTTTTTTTTAAAAAATTTATTTATTTATGTGTGTGTGGCCAGCTCAGCCCACCAGGGGGCGGGGCTGGCTGGCATGTGGTGCTGGGGGATTGAACCGTGGTGCTTTGTGCTTTGCTAAGCTTGTTCTAAGTAGGTGCTTTAGACCACTGAGCCATCTCACCAGCCCTGTTCTATGTACTCTTGTTTCATGACCTGCTTCTCTATTGAATCAATTCTTGGCTAAATGTCCTTACCTGTAATATTATTGGTTGACTACAGTTTGACCCACATTGTACCCACCTCGTTATTTTGCTCTATGAAACATTCTTAGAAAAGTGACCTGGGTGGCAACCCACTTCCAGAACCCCTCCTGTCTCTCAGGAGCTAGTGCTACTCCCCAGTAAATCTTTCCTACTCTTACCCTCCCTTGCCCTTTGGAATTCAGTCTTCAATTTCAGGATACACAAAGGACATATTTGACATCTAGCATCTAGCATGTTGCAAATTATACGTTCTCTTATATCGTAATTGATTTAAGATTACAGGTGTAATCTTAAATTAGCCACTTAGCTAATATTGACTCAATTGATCCAGTAGGAAAACCAGTCATGTAGCAAGGATATATAAAGATCAAAGGAGCTCTTGGAAAAGGAAAGGAGGTCCAGATGGTCTCCTCCCTGTGTACATAATGGCTGTGGGACCAGGTAGGACTAATTATAGTATAATCTCAAACTGTTGTTTATCTCAAGGAAGGGGAGGTATCTGAGCCTGGCTGCTGTTTTTCTGTCTTCAGGCCTGGTTCCCTTCAGATTTGCCTCCAGTCATGATCCTAAAGTTTTTATTATTTTTGTGCTGATTTCCCTAAGCACTCAATCCCTCCTTGACTATATTTATGTAATTTGGCTGCCTATAATAGCTTCAGGTGACCATGGGCCTCTAGGAGAGTTGTCCCGTTATTATAGACAGCTAAGTTAGGAAGAAATATCATAGGCAGGGAG
>NW_004524587.1:13924591-13927346 GCF_000260255.1 Octodon degus
ATAGTATTACAGTACTATGTAGTACTGATATAGGGGAATGAAATAAATATCTTTCCCCCAATAAATATATTATGCTCTTAACCTCCATTTGTTCCTAAAATTCATTCTTTAGTTTTAGAGGACACGAACTCATCATCCACAATACCTTTCTGGTTGGGAATTTCATTCCCCTATATCAGTACTACATAGAGAGTTCCTAGTGAGCCTAAACTACGAAATGAGATCCTGTCTCAAAATAAGTAAATAAATAAATAAAATTAAAAGAAAAAGAGAAATATCTCAGGCAGTCAGACAAAGCTGGACCCTTGAAGATTAAAGTCACAATGGCTAGACTTATTTACTTAATTTTTGTCTTTTTGAGACAGTATCTCACTGTGCAGCTCAGGCTGGCCTTGAGCTCACTTCATAGCTCAAACCAGTCTCAAACTCACATAATCCTCCTACCTGAGCCTCCCCAGTTCTGGGATTACAGGCATGCCTGGCTTTACAAAGGCTAGTTTACCATACTTACCCAAAGAATGAATGGAGGTTTGGGATTAATGGTATAACCCTTATCTTTCTAGGGTTAGGCAGCCCTCTCCTGCCTACCAAAATTAAAACTAGAACTAAAGACAAGACTAAGACTCTAGATTATCAACCAAGGTTAGTGACATTGTTCATACCCTTGCTACCACTGGACCAATCATACCTTTGCAATTATACTTGCAATCTTACTGTTTTTTAGGGAAGGGTCTTCAGGGTGTTCAGGGTCTCACTACTAGGTTGCACTCATAATGATCTGCCTGTTTACAGCCTCCCAAGAGCTGGGATTATAGGCGTGTGCTACATTGCCCTGCCCAGTCTATTGCAGTCCTATTGGTTGATCATAATTCTTTTGTGTGTGTGGTGGCTGGCTCAGTCCACCCTGGGGACAGGGCTGGCTCAGCATGTGGTGTAGGAAATCCAACCCCAGTCCCTGCGCACTTGCTTAAGCAGGGGCTTTAAACCTCTGAGCTATCTTGCCAGCCTAGTTGATCCTAATTTGACCCTTGTTGTATTGGCCCTATGATTTTTCTCTACAAAACCTCCTTTAAGAGCTGTGGAAGCTGCAGAGATAGCTCAGCAGCATAAGTACCTGCCTGGCAAGCACAAGGTTCTGAGTTCAATCCTCAGTACTGAAGAAAAAACAAAAAAGAGAAATGTGGGGGACAAGAAGATAGCTCAGTTGCATAAGTGCCTGCCTGGCATTTGCAAGGTCCTGAGTTCAAATACTGGTAATGGAAAAAAAGAAAGATTTATTTGTAAGCAACATGTTTGAGACCTCTCCTGTCTCTCAGGAGCTGTCTTCCCATTCCTCATTCCTTTTTTTCTTTTTTTGAGGAGCCAGGGATTGAACTCAGGCCCTTGCAAGTGCTTATTCTACTGAGCCATCTACCTGGCCCCTCCCCATTCCTTTTCTCCAGTAAATTTTCCTACTCTTAAGTTTGTTGTTCCTTAGAATTCATTCTTCAACTTTGGGGGACATGAACTAACTTGATGTACGTGATATCTGGCATCTCCCCTATGTCACTGTTGTCAGGAGGGTTCACTGGTGAACCATCCCCACAAGCCTGGCAGATGGTAGGAATCATGATTACTGGGGGGCGGTGTGACGGCCTGGTCAACACTGAGTCTTTTTTTTTTTTTTTAATTTAGTACAGGGTCTTACTACACAAATCAGAGTCATAGTGATCCTCCTGTTTTCAGCCTCTTAAGTGCTGGGATTATAAGCTCCACCACGCCCAGTCTCAATAGCCATCTCAGCACCACACAGTGCTCTGCATCCTGTGACCCGGTGGCCATACCCAAGCGGGGCTGCCCGCTCACAGACACAGCCCTGCTGCAGCTCAGAGTCTGTGTGGGCCTTGGCCAAGCAGCTGCTTTTCCATGGGGCCCAGGCCTACGGAGACCATGTGTGGGGCGAAAACTGTGCCATTGTCAACCTTCCAGCATCCCTGCAGCCTGGCCCCCCAGAGACACCTCAGGCTGCAAGGGGCCACATGCTAATTGGACCTGATGGCCAACTGATCCGGAGCTGTACCCAGCCCTCTAAAGCTGACCTGTCTGTGACAACAGCCCATGCCTGCTTATCGTGCGTGTGAGCTGTGGATGGAAAGGCAGTCTGCAGCCAGTGTGAGCGGGCCCTGTGTGGGCAGTGTGTGCACAAGTGCTGGGGCTGTGGCGCCATGGCCTGTGCCTTGTGTGGCCTTGTGGACTGCAGCGATGTGTGTGAGAAGGCGCTGTGCAGCAGCTGCGCCATGTTCTAAGTCTGAAGCTGTGTGTCCATAAGGTGCTTGTGCGTGTGTTTTTTGCACTTTGATGACAGAAATGAATAAAGCCCTTTATATTTGCAAAAGAAAATCAATAGCCATCTCAGCATGCCCAGGGGGCGGTGCTGGCACGGCATGCCAGGGATCCAACCCTGGTCCCTGTGCTCCGCCTAAGCAGGTGCTTTAATCCGCTGAGCTATCTGACTGGCCCAGCACTGATTCTTTCTGCACCATAGAGAACAGTTAGCAAGTAGGCATCCCCCTTTTACAGCATCCAGCCCTGCCAATGCCCTGTCTGCAGACCTGTGTGCCTTTTCCCTTCTCAGATTCACAACCTGCTGGTCTCTAAGTCTTGCTAACTCTACAGTAAGCCCCATAGTCACCTCTTCCTTGGTGTCCCAGGTAATGCCTTGACCACCTCAAGGTTGTGCTCCACTTGTGTTGGTTGATACCTTGTGTCAACTTGA
>NW_004524587.1:13928321-13930031 GCF_000260255.1 Octodon degus
TCCATGAAAACATTTGCAAAATTGAAGTGTGTGCCCTTTTTTCTAGCTTCTGGGTAGACTTCTTCTACTAAGCTAGTTAGTTCTTTCAAAGTTGCATCCATCCAGGTGTAGATCTGCAGCTCCCTGGACGGGACCTTGCTGTGGGAGAACTCGTCCATACGGTGGTCCGTTGTTGGTGGTGAAGACCCGGAGCAGCAGCGAACATGCCTTCTCGCAGTCAGTGGGCCTCTCTGGCGCTTTCTTAATTTCCTCCTGAGTAACTCGTGACTCCACCGCCATCTTCTTACTTCTGCCCGCCAGACGCTCGCCCTGACCTCCGACCTGGCGGCGAGCATGAGCACGGAGTCCCCAGGTAACCTCAAGGCCAGCCTGAACTGCGTCTTGAAACCCTGTCTTAAAAAGAAAAGAAGAAAAAAAAAATAAGCTGAGTGTTTTCTAAAATCAGGCAATGAATTCTAGGAACAACAAAGGTTAACAGTAGGAAAAATTCCTTAGGACAGGGCTGGTGAGACGGCTCAGTGGTCTAAAGTATCTACTTAGGACAAGCTTAGCAAAGCACAGGGACCGCGGTTCAATCCCCCAGCACCACATGCCAGCCAGCCCCGCCCCCTGGTGGGCTGAGCTGGCCACAGACACACAAATAAATTTTTAAAAAAAATTCCTTAGGACAAACCTTCTGTCTTAGAGGAGCAGAAGAGGGCCCAGAAAGTGGTTGTCTACTAACCTTGCTTCTTGAGGAAGCGTGTTAGCAAGGCCACAAAGTGAGGTGGGTGTAAGCTTGTGTGGAGCCATAGCCAATCAATGAGAGTACAAGTATATTCACTTAGGTAATATTGATCCAGTGGGGGGAAAATGACAATATGGATGTAAGTGGGCTACAACTATGGTCAACCAATAAGATTACAAGTATAGCTGCTTGGGTAATAGTGATTAAATGAGGATCAAATGGGTAAGCAAGTCATGCAGCAAGTGCACACCAGAGGGACAAGAACTTTCCAGGAAGGGGTGGGTTAAGGTCCTCCACCCACTGATGCCTATCAGTCACTGCTATTCATCCCTAGGGGAAGTATGGGGGTGAGTTTCTCTTTATCTTTTTTGTTCCTCTTTTTGAAACAGGGTTTCTCTATGCAGTTCAGGCTGGCCTTGAGCTAACTTTGTAGCCTGGGCTAGTCTCAAACTCACATCATCCTCTTGCCTTGGCCTCCCAAATGCTGGGATTACAGGTATGCACCACCACGCCAGGCTCTAGCTTCTCTTCTTCTTGGAAGTCTGGCCTTCAGTGAATGTGCTCCAGCCATAGTTGTCTTCTGCACTGACCTCTCAAGGGCCTAGTCCTGTCTGACTGCCTATCATAGTTATACCTAACTTAGCTGTCTATAACATGGGTACAAATGCGCTGGTCACCCACCTACCTGGGTGACTGGTGTTCACCTGGACTTGACTGGACCAGGTGATACCAGTCACAGTACAGTTCCAAGTTACCCCTCAGGCAGGCCTATAGGCCTGGTTATTAAGTCCTTGTCTTGATGCCTGGCCTCCAGTGGATGTGCCTCCAGCCACAGTCAAGTGATGTGTTCTCACCTTGTATGCTGTCTCCTTCAAGGGCCTGGCCCCTCTGACTGCCTATTAATTCATATCTAACTTAGCTTCCCATAATGTTTGCACTAAACTACATGCCCATCCAGATAAAATCCTTGAGAATACAGAAGC
>NW_004524587.1:13930956-13932553 GCF_000260255.1 Octodon degus
AATCAGCTTTGAAACTGTCTCATTCATATTTGTTTCTCAATAAAATTAAAATTAAAAAAAAGCTGAGTGAAAATTCAAACAAGTGGCTGAGACATATGAGGTATTATCAGATGCTAAAGAGACATCTATGACAAATATGGTGAAGAAAGATTAAATGGTGGTGCAGGAGGTGGGTGTCCCTTTGACAGTCCATTTGAGTTTGGGTTCACATTCTGGAACCTGGAAGATGTCTTCAAGGAAGTTTTTGGTGCAAGGGACCCATTTTCGTTCAACTTCTTTGGTAATGAAGACCCATTTGAAGACATTTTTGCAAACTGAAGGGGTCCCGAGGAAGCAGAAGCCATGGTATAGGCTCTCTTTTCTCTGCCTTCAGTGGATTTCCATCCTTTGGAGGTGGATTTTCTTCATTTGATACAGGATTTACTTTATTTGATCCCCTAGGTCATGGGCGCCTCACTTCATTTTCATCCACATTGTTTGGCGGCAGCAGGATGGGTAACTTCAAATCTATATCAACTTCTACTGAAATCGTTAATGGTAGAAACATCACCACAAAGATAATTGTTGAGAATAGTCAAGCAAAAGTAGAAGTTGAAGATGGACAGTTAAAGTCTTTAATGATAAATGGCAAGGAACAGCTGCTACACTTGGATAACAAGTAATTCAGGGGCTTGCGGGTTACCTCAGTTGTTTAAAGTGCCTGCTTAGGCAAATCACTGCAAGGGACTGCAGTTCCAATCCCCAGCTCCACAATCCGCACCAGACCCATCCCTAAGGCAGCCTGAGTTAGCAACAAAATAAAAACAAACAAGTAATTCAATGCATGCATTTAACAGAAATGTTAAACTATATATAACAGGCACCATTTGAAGATTTTTAGGTTTGGTTTTTTTTTTTTGGGGGGGGGGAGGAACCTGGGATTGAACTCAGGCCTTTGCACTTTGCCAGAGAAGCGCTTATTCTATTGAGCCATCTTCCCAGCCCCTTAATATTTGTGTTCTGTAATAATTCTTTTTTTTTTTTTTGTACTGTTTCTCAAACTCAGGACCTTGTGCTTGTCAGGCAGGCATTTAAGTCACTGAGCTATCTCCCCAGCCCCATTTGAGGATTAACAGGATTTTTTTTTTTTTTAAGATTTTAGATGAACTCAACTTTGAGTATAACTGTATGTAACCTAAAGTATTTAAGGGTCGGACTGATAGCACAGCGGATTAAAGTGCTTGCTTAGGTTTGATCCCAGGCATGCAGTGCTGGCTCTGCCCATGGGGCAAGCTGAGATGTGATTGAGACTGGGTGTGGTGTCAAGTGCCTATAATCTCAGCTCCTGGGAGGCTGTAAACAGGAGAATCACTACAAATTGGATCCACATAGTGAGACCCTGGACACCCTGTAGACCTTGCCCTAAAATACAGAAAACAAACAAAAAAAATAAATAAATAAAAATGAAGTATTTATAAACAGTTCATCGGAGCCACTCTTTTTTTTAAAATTTTATTTATTTATTTGTGTGTGGCCAGCTCAACCCACCAGGGGGCGGGGGCTGGCTGGCATGTGGTGCTGGGGGATTGAACCATGGTCCCTGTGCTTTACTAAGCTT
>NW_004524587.1:13941289-13956642 GCF_000260255.1 Octodon degus
GGCCCTGACTTTGCAATTTTGTAAGACAGACACTCTTGCTTTGGGACAAACCTCAAGACAAAAGAGTAAACAAATACAGCTACATACTTCCCTAGGGATGGGCATCAGGGATTGATATTCTAAACAGGTATCAATCACCTTTCCCCTCCCCCAACCAGGGATTGAACTCAGACCTTTGCACTTGCCAGGGAAGTACTTATTCTGCTGAGCCATCTCCCCCAAAGCAGAATTTTATTGGCTCCAGTGTTATTTATTTTTGGTACCGGGGATCGAACTCAGGACCCTGTACTTGCCACGCAGGCACTTATGCCGCTGAACTGTCTCCCTGGCCCAATCACCTTGCAAGAGCCCTAAAGAGTCACTAACGCAACTCCCAACAGGAAAGGACCCTGTCCCACATTCATACCCACTTGTTACGTGACTTGCTTCCTCATTTGGTACTGGATTTATTCAATTTTACCTGAGCAATGGTGCTTGTAATCTCATTGGTTGACCATGAAATTTGTCCCACCTCATGCCCACCTAAGCGAGTTCTCATGTTCTCCTCTACCTTAGACCTGCCTCACCCTATGGTTTTACACCATAAGTCCCTGGAAGAGACAGCTTCCCGAGGACAACCCGCTCAGGCCCCTGCTTCTGTTTCTCTCTAGGATAGGAGTTTTCTTTCCCCCAACAAATATATTCTGCTCACAACCTCTGTTTGTTCCTAAAATTCATTGTTTGGTTTTAAAGAACACGAACTCGTCCCAGGTACCTTTCAGGTTGGGAGGTCCATTTTTTTCCCCTGTGTCATTTGGAGATCATCCACTGAGATCATTTTTCCCCTATATCGAAAAGATAGATGGGTAGGTGAGCATTCCAGCAGCCCCAAGATATTAAAAACCACAACAGTATGTCCAAGAGCTGAGTTGGGTAGGGTGGGTGAGAGCAGGATTGACTGAGGATCCTGGATCAAACCTTAACACTCAGCCATTGTTCAGAGAGCTAGATTCTAAGTCCAGGGGGCTGCCACTTGGAGAGCAGGGGAGACAATCTTGTCTCTTCTACCCAGGTGTCCTGGCTACTGGTGGGGGCAGGGTCATTTCAAACAAGAGCTTCACCGCTGGGTGCTGTTCAGAGCTAGCGCGCCCTCTGGTGGGTACGGAGTGGTGAGTGGTGATTCTGCAAAGACGTGGAACTAGGTAACCATGGTAGGGTGGGTGCAGGAAAGTAGCAGAGTAGCTACTCTGGAGTCTCAGATCAGAAGCAGCAGCCGTGAGACCAGCTAGTAGCCACTGGGCGGCTAAGGAGGGGTGGATAGGTCTGCCCCGGGCAGTGTAGAACAGGAAGACAACACTTTTTCACCCAGGTTGCTGGAGGGCCCCTACCCTGTGTCTGGCCAGGCTTTCTTTGGAGCCCAACTGCCTTTAGGAATCCAGCCCCAACGGAAAAAGCTTCTGGCCTCAGGCTGGACCACTGAGCTTATCTCTCTATCTCTTATTCATGCTCCAAGAAGTCTAGAAGGAAGTGAGAAGCAGGTTGGGGGAAGGGGACATTTGTCAATGAAGTACGGAAATTTCAAACTACAGAGGGGATCTCTGCTACCGAGGGAGTTGTTTTTGAGATTTGAGGTCTCATGTATTTCAGGCTGGCCTTGAAATCGAAATCAGTGGTCTTCCAGCATCAGCCTGATGAGTGTAGGATGACACGTGTGTACCACCATGCCCACTGAGAGGCATAGTTTGAAAGGTGAAAATGAAGAAGAAAAGCAGAGGCCAGCTATGGAGGAAAACCCACGATGTACCCTACTTGTTGCCGCACAGGCTCAGTAGTCCAGTGGGGCTTATTGATGGAGAATATGGAAAGGCCAGAGCAGTAGGACCACTCGTGGATGTCAGGCACTCACTAGGGGTCAGTCTGCTCTGAAGGGTCAGATGTTCGAAGAGACAAGGGGCACAAGTTTTTTTGTCTGATGGGACTAGGAAGATAGCTCAGTAGAATAAGTGCTTGCCTGGCAAGCACAAGGGCCTGAGTTCAATTCCTGGTTCTGCAGACAGGGTTTCACTATGCAGTTCAAGCTGGCCTTGAGCTCAATTTGCAGCCCAGGTTGATCTTGAACTCTCAGTGATCCTCCTGCTTCAGCCTCCAAAGTGCCTGGATTACAGGCATATGCCACCATGCCCAGCCTCATAAGTTGTTTTGTAATAGGGCTACCAAGAACCCATCAAAAAAAGTGTAGAACTCAGCAAAGGAGGTACCCCACATTATTGGAACGATTTTCATCTTCAAGAAGTCTAAGTACTGCCTTGGGGCCCTATACTGGTACTGTGGGGTCCCCATCCAGCCAAGATCTGGACTCCTGCCTTTCCAGGGGGAGTGAGGTAAGGACAATCAGGGGTACCACAATGGATCGTCATTCTTGACTGAGGCTCTCCGGATGATGGATGTCCATACAAGCATTGACCAAAGACGGGAAAGGTTCTACCTCAAAGATTTAGAGGTTCAGCAAATAAGTGTGCTAGGTGGAGCAGACTGAGGCTTGCAGTGCCAGGAAAGCCCGACCTGGACGCTAAGGCTGTTCTGTAGGAGTGGAAGCCCAGACGAGGTGTAATACTACCAAAGGAGTTTTAGGAACCAGGTGGTTGTTGCAGGTCCGGGGAGACAGGTGAGGGGAAGGTAGCTGGGGAAACTGGCGCAGGCGCGCTGGAGTGGGACCTACCCAGTGGCTACGCCCAGCCTTGCGAGTAAATATTTGACATTCCAGGCTTATTGGAGGCGGGACAGAAAAGCAACCTTCTCCCCTCCCCCCATGCCTGATTGCTTAGTGCTGGGGGGGGGGGAAGAGGGGACAGACTGCAGGCTGGTGCTGATATTGACAGTGTGGAGAGGGGTTCTTTAGGCCAGGGAAAGTGCTGGCAGACCTGGACTAGAGGTCCACCTTCCACGCTCTCCCGATCGTCGTGCCCTAGTGTGAGTCACTTCCTTCCCAGACGCTGCTGTATGGCAAGGCTCTCTGACCCCAGGCTGCGGCCCTTTCCCAGAGCCTAAGTTGCGGGTCTACCCAGGTCTTCCGTTCTGTCCACAGGCCGGGGTGTAGCGCCCCTCTTTTCGAACCCAGTAGGAGCGACTTTAGCCTGACTCAGGTCGAGTTTGGCAATCTCATGTCCTCTTCCCCCAGGCTGGAGGCCCCTTTTTCCGCAGAATTACAAGTTTCTAGGTCACATAGAATGGGAGAATTTGGGAACACACAGGGCAGCCAGGAAACAGGGAGTCTCACCAAGCTGCCAGGGGCAAAAGGGCGAGTATTCGGGATTGGGTTGCTGCCTCTGACGGGAGAATGGCTGATGGCTCCGTAGCCTGCAAACTCACTTCTCCAGGGAAGCGGCCGGTCGACGGCGACGGAAACGGGGAGGGGCTCCCACCTGGGGTAAGGATGCGGCTCTAGTCCCCCACCATCCTGCTCAGGCTTCTCTAGGCTGCAGCTCGCGCGGCTCCGGAGAAGAGGTGGCTCCTCGGGTGCCCCTTCCCAACGTCAAGGCTGGCGCACTCCGGCCCACTGTAAACCGCGCTCTGCCCCGCGGCACTTCACTCGCCCAGGTTGGGGCCGGCCCTGGCACCTGTGTGGACAAGTTCTTCCCTCTGATCTCTGGTGACCGCCCACAGGTCTAAGGTCCCCAGATCTCTGCCGCCCTCTCTCCTCCAACCGACATCTGATGATCCCTCCCATAGGCCTCTGGCAGACGCCTGGTAATTCTCACCGTCCCCTCAGACGCTTAGTGACTTCCATCAGCCCCAAGCTGGCCGTCGTGACCCCCACATTCCCTAGACTGCCTCCTGGTGGCTTCTACAGGTCCGATGTGACCCTGACGAACTGGAGAAGGCCTCTGGTCTTGGATGTCCTTTTGCAGAGGTCCCACAATCCCCGCAGAAGAGGTGAGGAAGAACGGGTTCGCCCCAGAAGTCATTCAGAACCAGACTAGAAAGTGGAAAGCAAGTCCCGAACGCGCTCCCGGGCTGGGAGTGAGAGTTCTTAAATCCTGGGCTGGGTTTTGGCCCTCCCCCAAGGATCCCCGGGCCGCCCCCAGTCACGTGGCCCGCGGGGCCGCCAGGTAACCCAGAGAGGGAGCGAGAGGCCGGCATCCGCCCCGCCAGGCGCCGCGGGCGGGTCACAGCTGCGCCCACTGCCCCAGCCGGGGCCGCAGGTGCCGCCCCCAGCACGCTGCGTCCCGCCCAAGCCCATCCGTGTTCGCCGTCGGACGGTGCGTGCGTGCGCCTCGTCGGTCCGCGTGTGTGGCCGAGCGCCCCCTTCCTCCGCGGCCATGACGCCGCCGCCGCCGCCGCCCCCGGGTCCAGACCCTTCTATAGACTCCGCCGCAGACCCTTGTGCGGGGTCAGGATCTCTGGTTGTGCTATTCGGGGCTACGGCCGGTGCGCTGGGGCCGGATCTGGGCTCGGATGAGACCGACTTAATCCTCCTAGTGTGGCAAGTGGTGGAGCCACGAAGCCGCCAGGTAAGCTAGAAAAGAGGTAGAGGAGTCGTCAGGGCCCAAGGCGCGCGGCGGCTGATCGATTTCCTCACCGGTCACAGGTGGGAACGCTGCACAAGTCGCTGGTTCGAGCCGAGGCGGCTGCGCTGAGTCCGCAGTGCCGCGAGGCGAGCGGCCTGAGCGCGGACAGCCTGTCGCGGGCCGAGTCGCTGGACAAGGTGCTTCAGCAGGTGAGCGCCGGGAGCGGCGTGGGTGGCGGCGCGGCGGGCCGCCGGAAAGTTTCTCGGCTAGAGAGGCGGCAGGAGGCTAGGCCTGGCGATCAACCGGCCGGGGCGGTAGCACAGGGTCTCGTTTGAAACTTAGGCTCCCGCGTGTGTCTGTGTACGCCGGCCATTCCCAGCGGCGCCTTCCTTTTCAGCCTTTCAGACGTCCTCCTTTGCGAAGGGGGTGGGGATGGCGGCTGCGGGATCCACCTCAGCCAACCGGGAAGGGAGGATGAAACTTCTTGAGAACCTGCCGAGTCAGATCTTGGAGAGCAGCAGCCAGAAGCAAAAAGATCAGGGGTTCTGGACTTGGTCATTGGTCCCTGGACCCTGCCGTCCGCGTCCTATGACCACTTGTCCGCCTCCCCCATCCTGGGCGCTGCGGGGGCGTAGGGCGGGCGGTGTCTGCCTCGGGGGCAGACGCCGCCAGGTGTAAGCTGCTGGTCCAGGCCTGTCCCTGCGGGTTGGCCAGGCGTGGGTGCTGTCCGTACCCTGCCTGGGGGCCACCTGCAAAGTAGTGTAAAGGCCTGGGATGCCTCCCGACTTTGGCTGAAGTGGGAGGCAGTTTCCATGGCTGTTTTGCTTTGTCATTACCGCGGCACTCACTCTGAATAGGTTTTGAATGTAACCAGTGTTTTACATGTAAATGTTTTTATCTTCCAACTGGTGGTGGTTCTTGATGAGAACCCTCAAAGGTGCAGGACACACCAAGTCCGAGTCTGTTCCAGGAGCGCTCCGGCCTAGTCCTCACTTGGGGAGGGTGCTAAAGAACAGTGGGTGCCTTGGTCTTCCAGTGTCCAGAGTTGGCATGGGCAGGGATGGGGGTGGCGGAGTCTGTGATTAGGGATTCCACCGTTTGTACTGGTTCTCCAGCTGGGATGAGCTAAGGGGAGGCGCTGGGCAGCCTGTGGAGTGCACCCCCTCTGTGAGCAAACAGCTCAGTGCCAGCCGGTCATAGGTTGTGGGTCAAAGCTCATGCTGCCCCTGGTGTCCAAATGTGGAGCCCTGTCCTTGGAGTTTCCCCTTCCTGCGGTTGGTCAGACCTGGAGGCGGGGCTGCCATTGACCATGAGCCTTCTGGCCTTCAGGCAGGCCTGGGCCTCCCCCACCTGTCTGAGGGTGTTGCCTGGTCAGGGACAGGTTTAACCTGCTTTGCCCCGCCCCTTCCCACCTGCTTGTCTGATTCCACCAGGTGTTTGCTCTGGCTCCACTCCAGACTCTTGTAGTGTGTGAGGGGTCCTTGGGTTATATGTGGCTGCCCTCATTTGGCCTGGAGGAGGTGACAGTGGACTTGGATGGGGTGGGGGGTTGCTGGGCAAGGACCCAGAGTAGGCCCAGTAGGTGTGGCCTCCTCCTCCCCCGGCAGGGTAGGGTTGAACATCTGGCTGAACCAGCTTTGCAGCCCTCATCCTACCCCAGTTCCCCAGCTGTGGGTCTGTGTCCTGAGTCTCTCTCCTGATTTTCTATCCCTAGTTCTCACAGCTGGTGAACAGGGATGTGGTTCTGCTGGGCGGGGGCCCCTATGTGCTCTGCACTGATGGGCAACAGCTGTTGCGACAGGTCTTACATCCTGAGGCCTCCAGGAAGGTATGCCACTGAGGGCACCGTGGGTGGTAGGGTTCCCAAGGCCCTTATGGTAGTGGGGGCAGGCAGGACACCTCATATCCCCCATTCATCCCCACTCCCATGTACCCCCAGAATCTGGTGCTCCCCGACACCTTCTTCTCCTTCTACGACCTTCGCAGAGAGTTCCATATGCAGCACCCGAGCACCTGCTCTGCCAGGGACCTCACAGTGGCCACCATGGCACAGGGTATCTGACCCAACAGGGTTAAGGTGGAGGGTGGTTACAGGCTGTGTGTGTTTAAGCATGTGCATGCTGCTGGGTGGGTTCTAGAAACAAAGGTAGGTCTGCATTGTCTGCTGAAGGGACCTGTGTCTGTGTCTAAGCTGGAATGCATTTGGAATGTGGGTATATGTCCCTGTGTCTGGACTGGGGACCTGCATGTGCATGCACAAACTGGATGAAAACAAATGTATATATTTGCTGGGATCTGCTTGTATCTGTGGAGGGGACTTGGACCCAGTTATGAACATGATTAGTGCTCATGCTGGATGCTCCAGTATGTGTTCCACTGGGATTTCTTCATTGTCACTTCTCTACCCGTAGATTTGGGATTAGAGACAGATGCCACAGAGGATGACTTTGGGGTCTGGGAAGTGAAGACAATGGTGGCTGTCATCCTCCACCTGCTTGAAGGACCTAGTGGTAAGGCTCCCATACTATCTGTCACCTGCTCACAGGGTTGGGTGAATGCCTATTACTTCCTCAGTCTTTTTTGCGCACTTGTGATTTTCTCTAAAAGAACACAGGTTAGTTGGGTGTGGTGTTGCACGCCTGTAATCCCACCACTCAGGAGGCTAAGGTAGGAAGATCATTGTGAGTTGAAGACCAGCCTGGGCTACAAAGTGAGCTCAAGGCCAGCCTGAACTACACAGCAAGACCCTGTCTCAAAAAGAAAAATAATTAAAAAATAAAAGAACAGAGATTAAAGCCCCTTTGTCACCTCATCCCCCTCAACTGTCCTCTTTTTGCAGAGTTTGGTGGGGAGACCTCCTCCACCAGACCCTGCTGACTCCCATGCTGTCTTCTCTCAGGTCAATTGTTTTCGAAGCCCGAGGTGGTAAAGCAGAAATATGAGACGGGGCCTTGGTGAGTGTGGGAGCAGGGGTGGGGATAACACAAGTTGGACAGTTCTGACCCTGTGTCCTGCCCCCCACAGCAGCAAGGCTGATGTGGTGGACAGTGAGACTGTGGTACGGGCCCGTGGGTTGCCCTGGCAGTCATCAGACCAGGATGTGGCTCGCTTCTTCAGAGGGCTCAACATTGCCAGGTGGGTGTGGCAGGGTATGAGGGCCAGGAGGGCAGGTCTGCCCAGGATGTACTAACAGTGCTGGCTCTGCAGGGGTGGTGTAGCCCTCTGCCTCAATGCCCAGGGCCGAAGAAATGGTGAGGCCCTCATCCGCTTCACAGACAGGGAGCAGCGGGACCTCGCTCTGCAAAGACACAAGCACCACATGGGTGTCCGCTACATTGAGGTGGGACTTTGGGCAGGGAGTGGAGCAGGGCCACGCGGAGTCAGGCTTGAGACCCATGGGCTGTTCACTCTGTACCCACAGGTCTATAAAGCAACAGGGGAAGAGTTTGTGAAAATTGCAGGGGGTAAGTGTGCTACCAGCCGTGCTGAACTGTTTATTTTTTTGTGTGGTATTGGAGATTGCACTCCCCCATCCCCCTTTTTTTGGTCTTTTTTGAGACAGGGATTCACTATGTAGTTCAGGCTGGACTTGAACTCGAAGTGATCCTCCTGCCTCAGCCTCCCAAGTGCTGGGATTACAGGCATGCACCACCATGCCCAGGTTTTTTTGAGTGGGCCTTGCTAAAATACGTAAGGTGCGCTTACTGTGATTCTCCTTCCTCAGCCTCCCAGTGCTGGGATTATATGCACGTGCCACTATGCCTGGTTATCTCCCCTCCTTCTTGACCTCTATCCCATTCCCTGGCATCCCTGTCTTTCTGCTCTTATGTGTGTAGGGGGTTGGAAGTTCACAAATGAAGTGAGACGACTTCCACACCGACTCCCATACCTCCCACTCAGGCACATCACTAGAGGTAGCTCGTTTCTTGTCACGGGAAGACCAAGTGATCCTAAGGCTTCGGGGACTGCCCTTCTCAGCTGGGCCAACAGACGTGCTAAGCTTCCTGGGGCCAGAGTGCCCAGTAACTGGGGGTGCTGACGGGCTGCTCTTTGTGCGCCACCCTGATGGCAGGCCAACTGGTGATGCCTTTGCCCTCTTTGCCTGTGAAGAGCTGGCACAGGCTGCACTTCGAAGACACAAGGGCATGCTGGGTAAGCGGTACATTGAACTGTTCCGGAGCACTGCAGCTGAGGTACAGCAGGTGAGTGCCCAGGGATCCCACTCTAACGGGCTGTTTTCCTAGGGTGTGCCTTCGGTCACTTGTGTTGGTGCTGGTGTGATAGGATCTGTTCTTATTCTTACTAGGTCCTGAACCGCTATGCATCCAGCCCACTCCTTCCCACACTGACAGCTCCACTGCTGCCCATCCCTTTTCCACTGGCACCTGGGGCTGGGAGGGACTGTGTTCGCCTTCGAGGATTGCCTTACACAGCCACCATTGAGGATATCCTGAGCTTTTTGGGGGAGGCAGCAGCTGACATCCGGCCTCATGGTGTACATATGGTGCTCAACCAGCAGGTGAGGCTGCTGCAAGGAGGGTGTCACACGGATAGAAAGGGGTGTGTTACGAGCAAGGCACTCTTCCACACCACAGAGCGTTCATAGGTTGTTGTGCACAGGGCCGGCTATCTGGTGATGCCTTCATCCAGATGACATCAGCAGAGCGGGCCCTAGCAGCTGCTCAGCGATGCCACAAGAAGATGATGAAGGAACGATACGTGGAGGTGGTCCCCTGTTCTACAGAGGAGATGAGCCGTGTGCTGATGGGGGGAACCTTGAGCCGCAGTGGCATGAGTCCTCCACCCTGCAAGCTGCCCTGTGAGTGCCCCAGGGTTTGGAGGAGACGTGGGAGCTGGCGAGGACTCCTTTCTGGCTGCTCCACCCAGGACTTACCGGGCTCCACATAGATGCACTCTCTATTTGTCTCTAGGCCTCTCACCACCCACCTACGGCCCCTTCCAGGCCACCCAAGCTCTCATCCCCACTGAGACGGCAGCTCTGTATCCTTCTTCAGCACTGCTCCCAGCTGCCAGGGTGTCTGCTGCCACCACCCCTGTTGCCTACTACCCAGGGCCAGCCACTCAACTCTACATGAACTACACAGCCTACTACCCCAGGTATCCTGCTAGAACCCCATAGACCTGCTGCTTGTTTGGGAGGGGGCAGGAATCCTTTCTGGGCCAGATAACCTAAGGTCTACTGGACTTTTATTCTGAGGGACACTTATTTTGAGAGACAAAGGATGGATGTAATCTCAGCTCTTGGGAGGCTGTAAACAGGTGGACCACTACGAGTCCAATTTATTTGTGAGACCCTGTAGACCCTTCCCTAAAATACAACCCCCCCCCCCCATGCAGATCTGTTCGTGGCCATCCACCCACAGTATGAGATGAGAATCTGTTGCAGGGATTGGAGGCAGGGGTTTTAGGAAGAACTAAGCATGAGACAGAGGCAAGAGGCGGGGGGAGTTATAGGTAGGATTACTACTAAACCTGTCTTTCTGATCCTAGCCCCCCAGTTTCCCCTACCACTGTGGGCTACCTCGCCACACCTCCTCCTGCTCTAGGCTCTACTTCCACCTCAGTGTTGTCTCAGCCAGGAGCCCTGATCCGAATGCAGGGCATCCCATACACAGCTGGCATGAAGGATCTGCTCAGTGTCTTCCAGGCCTACCCGGTAAGGTTGGAGGGCTGGAGGGCCTGGCTGACCGTGGCGTTTCCCATCCTAAGTCTGTGTCCCTTTCACAGCTAGCCCCTGATGACTACACCACTCTGATGCCTGTTGGTGATCCATCTCGCCCTGTGTTACAAGCCCCCAAGGAGTGGGTGTGTTTGTAGGTGAGGAAGCCAGGAACTGAGAGCTAGCTGATGCCTTCAGCTGTCGTACCTTTTCAGCATGCAGAGTACCTTCACTCCAGTGGCTTCTTTCTGGCTTGTCAAAGCTTTCAGAAGGCACCCAGAGAAGACCAAGCCCAGCTCCATCTTCTACTTATTTTTCTTCTTGTTCACCCTGAAGATGGCTACCCTGAATGCAGGGCTAAGGGTGGAAAGGGATGTCTTGCTCTGAACAGCATGGCTGGGCCTCTTGAGTGGCACCTGGAAAGCTTTTGAGCTGTCCTGCACAGGCCTGTATCCAGT
Organism: Octodon degus; assembly: GCF_000260255.1. Classification (NCBI taxonomy): domain Eukaryota; kingdom Metazoa; phylum Chordata; class Mammalia; order Rodentia; family Octodontidae; genus Octodon; species Octodon degus. Next base: position 13,951,915 of record NW_004524587.1, read on the forward strand.
GGGCCTGACAGGCTGTCTAAATGCTGGTGCCCGCCCTCAATGTGTGACTCCTAGAGAATCAAGGGTCTGAGTCTGAGTGAGGATCCCAATAATCTCCCCATCCTCTCCTATGGGAGGTGGGAGGCAGAAAGGCAGAGTCAGTTCCTGCCCTTAGGATACTGGATTTCAGAGACCATACTGTAACAGGGGTGGCCTCACCTAAGGGTGCTACCCTCCTCCAAACAGGCCCAAGAAACGCCAAGTGGATAAACCGCAAAGTATTCTGGACTATGCTGCAGAATCTTCAGAGAACACTAGGGGGCAGGAGGACCCCACACAAAAACTCAGGCTTGAATTTTAAAGGAACTGTTCCAATTTTTTTGCCCGCCCTTTTTTGTGCTGGGTATTGAACCCTGGGCCTGGTGCATACTAGGAAAGTGCTCACACTGTGCTATACACCCAGTCCTTTTTAAGACAGATTCTTGGTAAGTTATCTGAGCTGGCCTTGAACTTGTGGTTTTGCCTCAGCCTCCCCAGTAGTTGGGATTCTAAGCCTGCCCCATGACCCCGCTCTCCTGCCAACTTTTTTTGCAACACCATGGGAAAGGCCAGTTGTCCTAAACTCTGCAAACAACATGGAATGTCCTTTACCTGGTAAAGAGTGCAAAATTCAAGCCTTAGGAATTTGGAACTTTCTCCTGTATAATACGAACAAAATTTCCCATCCAGGTAGACTTTTAAAACGTCACAGATCCCTTAGCTCTGGCCCCAGAGTGAAGGGCTCTACACTAGCCCCAGGCAGAGAAAAACTCAGATGTTGTGGAGACTGCTGATGTGTCACCGTGTTACTGTTTATTATTTCAGCACTATAACTGAGGAAGCACCTGAACAACTGCCTTTTCTTCCCTTTGTATTTGTGTAAGGAGCACTGCACTCCTATAAAAGCTTTATAAAATGTACAAGGAAACAATCCCAAGTGCTGTAAACATAACTCAGAACCAGTTTCTTACTAAACATCCATTTTATAAAATGCAAGGTTTCAACTTGTGCCTTAAAGATGACTATCTGTTCTGAGTATCACAAACAGGGCTTCATGGCCAGGCCCTGCAGAGGTCTGGTGATAATGGCTGGCCCTGGATGGGTTGGATGTACCCTGGGCGGCGGCACCGTATGCAAACTCAACATCTGTTCCTTTTATTTATTTTTTGCGGTACCGGGGATTGAACTCAGGACCCTGCACTTACCCTGCTTATTCTACTGAGCTATTTCCCTGGCCCCACATCTGTTCCTTTTAAAGCTGTTTTCAGCCGTATTTCTCTATGCATCTCTGTAGCAAAAGCAGAAGGCTACTAGTGCCATTCCCCAATCTAAAATGTAGTGCACAAGTCTGAGAAGGGAAGGGTGTGTGCTACTACATGCCCAACTGCTCAGTGCTGCTACTAGAAATTAATTTGCATAGTCCAGTGGATGTGTACTTTAATACCACTCTGTTGCACAAAAAATTGAACTCCTTATCTACAAGGCCAAAAAATACTGACTCTTACATGAAAGCTTTTACAAAGCTAATATAAAATGGCTTACATAGTATACAAAGCTCTATTTTAAAATTTAACCTTTATTTTAAATAGGAAAGCATTTCTAGTGCTACAGGCATCAAGGTATTTAAAAGGCATCATAATTTGGTGCATAGCAACTCTGGATCATAGAGGCTTTTATTCTTGAGGGTCTTGCAGGACCCTATGTGAGGCAGCTACTTTAGGGGCAAGAGGGTAGAAGCAACTCTGGCCATGTCTCTGAACTTTACCTGAGAGTCCAGCCTCCTACCCTTCTGAAGGAAGCTGTGGGCTTCCAACCAAGGCCCTGAAGCAAATCTGACTACCCACTCTTGAGACACATAATCCACTTTCCAAGAAAATTTGAAACACCCACCTCTAAGAGGGGCTATAGTGATTTGTTGAATAATACTGTTCTCTATTTTGATGGGAGAAATCTAAAATGGGCTTTTTAAAAAAAAAAAAAGCCATGCTTCATACAGACTAACAGCTCCTATGTTGCTGAGTAGAAGTGGTGACCAACACATCAGCTCTTTGTTCAGGCCTGACTTGACCTTAGAAGAAAATGTCCTGGCACCCAAGGTCCACAATCCACTTGAATAACATCAAGTCTTCAACCAGCCCAACACACTCTCAGGTGTAGGCACTCAACACATTTGCTTCCTGAATAGAAGTTTATTTCATTTAAAAGGTATACTACAAACTTCAGGACTTTTGAAATATGCCTAGAAACGAGTAACAAATCCCACTGGAGGCAGGTTTAAGGGTGGGATTTGGAAAAAGTACCCAATTTGGGCACACCTTTGGTAGATAGGCTGGAGTTTCTGCTGGACCCTGCCTTGGATGCCAGTCACTTGCAGCAGCACCAGGGCATCTTTGGTGTGGAGCATAAGATCTATGATGCCACCTCATTTTAGACATACTTTAGTGCTTTCTGGAGAAGCTGGTGTTTAGGTCATACACATGGGATGGGGTAGGCCAGAATGATTTCGAGCTGTAAACAGAATGGGAGGTAAGGCTTCCCATCTGGAATCTTGCATGTTCTCTGCCCATCCTGATTTACAGCTCATTGTGTTTAGCTCCTGATACAGCTGGGTTGGCCTCCAGCACAGTCACAACTGCGCAGCTGCCTGAGCCATCAGGAGACCTGCTTCAAAGGTAACAGAACCCCCAAAGGAAGATGTTCTACCTGGAAAAGAATTTGGGGCCAAATAGAGCACTAGTTTTTAGGATGGCAAAAACATAGAAGTTTCCAAGTAAGACTGCTTCATAACTGCTTTCAAAGTCACCTTGCAAGTAGCCATCTTACACTCTTGAAAGAAAAATAGTTTCAATATGGAGCCAGTAAGGAGAGACTGCAGGAAGATGACCTAGAAAGTTATAAAAAGGCTATGCTCTGGAATGTCTTTATATTCCAACACTTCAATGATGGAATGGTCTCTTCTTGTTTTACCTAACAATTTACTTTTATGAAGAGTATGAGCTATATTTGGCTTTATTTCCTATAAATCTATGGCTTCAGGATACATGCTGAGTTTCTGAGGCATAGTTACGGGCTTAGGATAATTTTTCCCCCACTTGCCTCTAGAAGGTTTTATCAAAAGTTCCTATTTTTAAGGTATCAAAACTAAAGGGCCCTTCAAATGACCAGAAAATATAAATCACCAATCCTAGCTACACAACCAAGTCATTTGCAAAAGCAACAGCTCTGAAAAGGAGAACCTGCTGCATTCACACTCGAAGCACCCATCATATAAAAGTATCCTATTTAAATATACAAAAATGCAAAGCTCATTTTTCCACAGCTCAACAGCCCATGCTGCTCTGATTCTTTTACAAAATCTAACCAAGGCCAGAGGTGGAGGAATGCCACTCTCCACAAACCCTGAGTCCACTCCCTGGCATCGGTCCTGAAGGCGAAAGAATTGGAAATTCAAGGTCCAAAAGAGAAACATGCTGAGAAGTTGGTGGTGGACACAAGGCTGCAGTAAGCACTGTCAGAGCTGGTCAGATCTTCAATCCAGGGACTCGGGACCCAGGTGAGGAGTCTCTCTGCTAATTTGTGGGCCTTGGGAAACAGACACCTGGGACATATCTCTTCCAATTATCTCGTTCACTGAAAAAGAAAAGGCAGAGTGATTAGTAGCTCCAATGACACAATATGCTGGTCTATGCTGAATTCAGTCATTGTCACCCCCATGGCTTCTGCAAAAGGTAAAGGCAGCAATTGAAGCCTGCTCTGGAGCTGAGTCTCATTAAAGAGCAGTATCATTGCTGGGGAGATGGCTCAGCAGCGTAAGCACTGCCTGGCATGCGCAAGGTCCCGAGTTCCATCACTGGTACCAAAAATAAATAAAACTAAAGACAAGTATCACTGACCAAGAGGGTCCAGACCCCTTTCTCTTCCTCTAAATTTTGTCTGGCTGGGAAAGAGAATGCCTGAGAGAACACGATACATTTTTTTTGACTAAGTCTTAACTATATAGTATAGTAATTGTATAGTAACTCACAGCCATCTTCCTGCCTTAGCCTCCCAAGATCTGGGACTTTTTTTTTAATTTTTTTTTTTTTTTAAATCTGGGATTTCAGTGGTGTACCACCATGCCTGTTTTTTGTTTTGTTTTAAATTTAACCCCTGGCAATGCCTTATCACTGAGCTATATCCCAGGTCCCTTATTTTTAACTTTGAAACAAGGTCTTGCTAAGACTTTCAATCACCTGGACTGGGCTCAAACCTGTGATCTCTCTATCTCAGCCTCCTAGAGTAATGGGACCACAGGTATGCAAGCCGCCCTCTCTGGCTTTTTGAGGTAGTGAGTTCAGTCTCGCCTTGATCTCATGGTCTTGAGTACTTATGATTATGTATATCCACCACTTTGGCAGAACAGAAAACATTCCTGTCCTCACTCCACAGGCTCATGCTCTAGAGCAGAGGGCAGGAGACCTTTCACATAACAAAGTGTTCACCTTACCTTGGTTTTCCCCAATTTGAATTCCTCTGGGGAAGTTGTCTGGTTCCCACAGTGCCACATACAATATAAAACAGATGAACATGTAAGATTTGGCCAGAGAAAACCAGAGATTTGGGGGCTATTTTGTTATTCTGTCCCAGTATGAACACCCTGTATCACGTGGACACATTTATACTGTTTGTGGTTCTTTCTTTTTTTTTAACTATTTTTAAAAAATTAGGGAC
>NW_004524587.1:13956742-13960120 GCF_000260255.1 Octodon degus
CTTTATTTATTTTGTACAGTCTCACTATGCAGCTTGGACTTGTAGTGATCTTCCTGTTTCAGCCTCTCCAGTGCTGGGATTACAGACATACGCCACCACACTTGGTTTCAGTGGCTGGCCCAGCACACAGCTGGGATTCTGAGGCCTACATGGCATGTGGTACTGGGGATTGATCCTGGGTCCTTACACTTGCCATACAGGCCCTTATACCACTGAGCTATCTCCCCAGTACTGTTTTTGGTTCTTTTCTTTTCTTTTCTCCCCTCCCCCCATGTATTTAGTACAGGGTCTCACTACACAGATCGCACTTGTAGTTTTCCTCCTATTTTCAGCCTTCCAAGCACTGGGATTACAGGCATGCGCCCACCATGCCGAGTCTCAATCACGGTCTCAGCACACCCTGGGGGGCTGGGCCTGTGTGGCACACTGGGGATCAAACCCTGTGTCTGTGCCTGCCATCCGCTAAGCTCTCTGGCCAGCCCTTTGTGGTCCTTTCTGATTGTGCTCTTTCTGGAGATTTCTCTGATATTCCAAGTAACCGAAGGAGGACAGTTTTCTATGAGGCCCAGTGCAAAGAATTTTCATCTTAAGGAACTGATAAAGAAGGAAAAGAATGGGTTGGCCAAGTAGCTCAGCGGGGGGCTGGGGAGATAGCTCTGTAGAATAAGTGTGCAAGCACTAGGGCCTGAGTTCACTCCCCGGGCCGGGGGTTCGATCCCTGGGCCTGCCATGCTAGCCCCGCCCTGGGGTGCCCTCAGAGGGCAATTGAGACTAAGTGTGGTGGCATGCGCCTATAACCCGAGCTCTTGGGAGGCTGTAAACAGGTGGATCACTTCGAGTCCAATCTAGTAGTGTGACACTGAACACCGTGTAGACCCTTGAAAAAAACAAAACAAAGCAAAAGAAAATCCCTAATCTCTCAAATAACCTTTATTTTTTGCTTTTCAAATGAAAATGTTATACTAATTCTGTTCCTGGCTATATACATAATAACTAGCTGGGTGTGGTGACATATGCCTGTAATCCCAGCACTCAGGAGGCTGAGACAGGATTGCTATGAATTTAAGGCCAGCCTGGGCTACATATGGAGGCCTTGTCTCAAAAAAAGGTATGCAAGGCAATGAAAGGTAAAGTTTGATTGCGGTTGGTACTAAATGTATATTGAAGGTAGGAACCAGAAGCTAAATGAATCTTAATTACAAAAGAGTAAAGATTAATCAATATTGGAGTACTATTAAAACCATTGGTTTTTTTTTGGGGGGGGAGTTCTTTTTGAGATAGGGTCTCACTGTACCGTTCAGGCTGGCCTTGAGCTTACTTTGTAGCCCAGGCTGGTCTCAAACTCTGTGATCCTCCTGCCTCAGCCTTCCCAGTGCTGGGCTTACAGGGTGCACCATCATGCCCAGTTTGTCTCCCGCCTCCCCCTTTTCTTTAACTGGGAATCAAACTCATGACCTTGTACTTGCCAGGCAAGTGCTGTGCTGCTGAGCTATGTCCTCAGCCTTCTCCCTCTTCCTCCCCCTCCCTCTTCCTCTCTCTCTCTTTTTCTGATAGAATCTAGGGGCCGGGGAGATGGCTCAGTAAAATAAGTGCTTTCCTGGTAAGCGCAAGGACCTGAGTTCAATCCCTGGTTCCGCTCCCCCCCCCAAAAGATTCTTGCTATATTGTCAACACCAGTGCTAACAAGTTATGCAGATCACAGCATCTGACCTACTTCACTATCTTTAAATTCTTCCTACTCCAACAATTGGATTTGGCTGTCACCACAACCAAAGTAGAATCAAAACTATCAGGAATATTTGCTGTTAAATAAATGAACTTTTGGGGTTGGGGAGATAGCTCAGGTCCTGAAATTTGATCGCTGGTACCACCAAAAAGAAGAAAAAAGGCGAAGAAGAAAAAAAAAAGCCCATAACACATAATTATTGATACTCAAAAAGCAACCGAAAATGAACAAATATATGACAATAAAAAAATGAACTTTAAAAAAAATAAACTTTTTAATCCAAGAAATGTTCAAAATATCAGCCTGTTGTTTTCTGGACATAAGAATGATGTGTCTGAGCCAGGAGGGTGGTGCAAACCTGTAATCTTAGCACTGAGGCAGGAGCATGGCCATGAGCAAAGGCCAGCCTAGGGTAGAGAGGAAGAGCCTATATATATATAGCTTTTTTTTTTTGGACACAGGTCTTTTTTTAAAACATTTATTTATTTATTGTGTGTGTGTGTGTGTGTGTGTGTGTGTGTGTGTGTGTCCAGCTCAGCCCACCAGGGGGCAGGGCTGGCTGGCATGTGGTGCTGGGGGATTGAACCGCGGTTCCTGTGCTTTGCTAAGCTTGTTCTAAGTAGGTGCTTTAGACCACTGAGCCATCTCACCAGCCCAAATAAGTTTTCAGGGGCACCAGGAATCAAACTCAGGACCTTGTACTCATCAGGCAAACACTGTGCCACTGAGCTACATTCCCCACTTGACACAGGTCTTGCTATGCAGTTCAGGCTGGCCTTGAGCTTACTTTGTAGCCCAGGCTGGTCTCAAAATGGCAACAGTCCTCCTACCTTAGCCAGCCTCCAAAGTGCTGGGTTTACAGGTGTGCACCATCACACCCAGTTTTAGATAAATAATTTTATGGGCATTTTTTTTTTTTAAATTTTAGTACAGGGTCTAAAGGATCTCACTATGTAGATCAGACTCATAGTCATCTGCCTATTTACAGCTCCTAAGAGGTGGGATTACAGGTGCACGCCACCATGCCCAGCCTCAACTGCTGTCTCAGTGCGCCCCAGGGGCAGGGCTGGCATGGCAGGCCTGGAGTTCAAACCATGGCCCCTGCACCTGCTTGCAGGTGCTTTAATCCGCTGAGCTATTTGGCTGGCCCTATTCTTTTTTATAAAGTGAAAGTTATGTGTAGCTGTAATTAGTTCTTGAGTTTCACTGAAATGAAAAGATAAACTTGTAATGGAAAGAAATACTAACTAAATGATTTATATTTTATTATTTTTTTAAAGACAGGGTCTTACTGTATAGTCCAAGCTTAACTCACTGTACAGCTCAGGCTGGCCTTGAACTCAAGGCTATCTTCCTGCCTCAGCCTCAGTGCTGAGATTATAGGTATGTACCATCCCACCACCCACCCTAAATGATTTTTAAATTAATGAGAGATCTAGCTTTACTTTAAGGTTTATTACTCTGGTATAATTTTGCTAAGATTTAGCAAAACTAAATCTGGGGGATTAAAGCCCCTGCGTAGGCAGATGCAGCAGCCAGGATTCAATCCCCAGCCTGCAGTGCTGGCCCCACCCCTGGGGCATGCTGAGACACAACTGAGACTGGGCATGGTGGTGCACACCTATAATCCCAGCTCTTGGGAGGCTGAATAC
>NW_004524587.1:13961124-13964284 GCF_000260255.1 Octodon degus
GATTGAACCGAGGTCCCTGTGCGTTGCTAAACTTGTTCCAAGTAGGTGCTTTAGACCACTGAGCCATCTCACCAGCCCCCTGGTTGACTTTTCTTCATCTTCCCCCACTCCTTGCTTCAAGCTAACACTCAGTTGTCAAACTGGTGATTGCTCTGAGAGAACACAGGAGAAAGAAACAACAAACTGAAAGGAAACCTGATCTGAGTTACAAGAGGTACTGGTGTGATTAAGCAACTGGACTTTGGACTTCCCATTATACCTAGCTCATCCTGTGTTAACAAACACACCACCATAACAGAAACACAGAAGAATAATATTTATGTATGCTAGTAAGATAACTATTGGAATTCTTTTATGCCAGGTTTTTTATTTTTTTCATACTGGAAATTAAACCCAGAGCCTTTGCATTGAGCTACATTTCTAACCTTTTAATTTTTTTTTCTTCATTTTGAGTCAGGGTCTTACCTAGTCACTAAATTGCCCCCATTGGGTTTGAATTTGCAATTTTGTCTCAGCCACCTAGAATGCTAGGATTACAGACAGGTGCTGACACACTCATCATTCCAGATTTTTTACTAATTTATTTATATTTTTAAAGATGGCATCTTGTGTGGGGTGTGGTGATGTATGCCTGTAATCTCAGCACTGGGGAAGCTAAGGCTGGAGGATCCCTGCAAATTGGACTGGTCTACAAAATGAGTACAAGGCCATCCTTGTTACCTTGCATAGGATGACCTTGGACCGCTGATACCAGATAATCCTGCCTTAGCTTCCTTAGTAGTGGAAACTAGTCACATGCCACCACACTTACGGCTTTCACTGCATATACAATCCAGGGCAAGCAATCTACTACTGAACCAAACTCCCAGCCCTAACTTATTTTTGAATTTCACTCTGAACTATAAAAAGATTACAATCATAAATCAAAAGAAAAATACAAAAAAGAAAAAAGAAAAATACATATACCCAGGCATAGTGGCACATGCCTATAATCTCAGTACTGGTGAGCCTGAGATAGGAGGATCACCAAGAATTCAAAGGCAGCCTGGGCTACAATAGTGAGTGCAAGGCTAGTAGCCTGGACTACATAGCAAACCTTGTCTCAAAAATGAATAAAGTAAAAATCACACACACACACACACACACACACACACACACACACACACACACAGAAGGCATGGTAGTATATTCCTTTAATTTCCAGCATAAGCTACATAGTTAGTTCAAGGCCAGCCTGAAATAGACCCTGTCTCAGAAAACAAAAACAAGGAACTGGGGAGAGAGCTCAGTGACACGACACCTGCCTGGCAAGTGTAAGGTCGTGAGTTTGATTCCTGGCACCAAAAAAAGAAAAAGAAAAAGAAAAGGAGGTAACCTTCACATACATACATACATACATACATACATACATACATACATTGATTGATTGATTGATTGTATTTTAGGGAAGGGTCTACAGGGTGTTCAGGGTCTCATTACTAGGTCAGACTTGTAGTGATCCACTTGTTTACAGCCTCCCAAGAGCTGGGATTACAGGCAGGCACCACCACGCCCAGTCTCAATCACCCTCTCAGCCCCCCCCCCATGGGCGGGGCTCACACAACAGGGCTGGGGATTGAACCCCTGGGCTTGCAGGCACTTTAATCCACTGAGCTATTTGGCCTCCACCTTCACTTTTTTTTTTAAACTGGGAATTTTATAAAGGACCTTTGCACTGAGGTATATTTCTAGTCTTTTAGTTATTTTTACTTTGAGACAAAGTTTCTTAATTTGTCCAGATTGGGCTCAAACTTTCAATCTTTGTCTTAGCTACTCAGTATTGGGATTACAGGCATGTGCCACCATGCCCAACCATAACTTTTACTTTTTAACATTTTTTTCCTCTACAACCAATTAAGGGGTACATCAATACTGTTAAGGGGCTGGGGAGATGGCTCAGTGGAATAAATGCTTGCCTGGCAAGCACAAGAGCCTGAGTTCAATCCCTGGTTCCAAAAACAACAACAACAACACTACTACTGTTAAGATTTTCTTTTTAAGAAACTTCTAATGTGTGTGATGCTACACAGATCTTCAAAAGTTTGCAACAAATCACTGAATGTTAATTCTCTAGCTAACTAGTACAGTTTTTGGAGACAAGATCTCTCTGTGCAGTTCAGACTGGCCTTGAACTCACTTTGTATCCCAGGCTGGCCTCAAACTTACAGCGATCCTCCTGCTGAGCCTCCTGAGTGCTGGTATTACAGGCTTGTGTCACCACATATAGCGTGTTTGTGGTCTCTTATATTAGCAAAAACTGAAATGTGAAATAGTAGCACTTCAATTTGGGTTATGATGTGAGATTCAGAAACCCCCACCTCCTCACCCTGTGCCAAGGTTGGGCCTAGTTTAAGCATTCAGTCCCTTGGAAGCATCTGAAAGTACGAGAAGAATCCCTTTTCTTCTGTCTTGCCTACTGGTTTTTCTTCTTCCTCTTCTTTCCTTTCTTTCCTTTTTGTCTTTTTGAGACAGGGTCTCACTATGCAGTGCAGGCTGACCTTGAGCTAATTGTGTAGCCCAGGCTGGTCTGGAATTAGCAACTTGCCTCAGTTGTCCAAGTGCTGGGACTACCATGCCCAGCTTGCCTACTGTTGATACCCAAATGTATTATCACTAGGGCCAAATGTAGCTCCAAAAATCCACACAATTTATTCTACCATTTCTCTAGATCCTTTTTATGACTTTGCTCCATCAATTTTGTTCATGCTCTGTATCTTTTAATTGGGCTCAGTCAGGCACAGTGATGCACACCTGTAATACTACACTCAGGGGAGGCAGGAGGACCAAGTTCAAGCCCATTTGGGTAACTTGGTCAGATCCTGTCTCAAAACCAATTACAGGCACAGGCACGACACCTAGTTCAAGCTCTAGTGCTGGGCGAGGGGACAGTCAGTCTCAATCTACCTATTTCCCCTCATGGATCCTTTACCTCTGTGCTTAGTATGGCTAAGTTTCTCTACTTCAAAGTAGCAAACAAAATAAGAACAGTAGACCCTACATTCCTTCTAGCTCTTTTTTTTTATGGCTTAAATATGTTTCGTTTATTTTTTTAAGTGGAGAAGCTTTTCCTGAGATAAGATTTTGTTAGACAGTATACAAGGTTGGTCTCTTTTTTTATTTT
>NW_004524587.1:13965555-13967141 GCF_000260255.1 Octodon degus
TCCGGGACCGGTCGGAGGTCACTTACATCAATGGCCCCATGGGGGAAGATAGCGGAGAAGGCGCCCCCGAAAAGTGGACAGGCTCTTGTGGGCTCCATGGGCCACTAGGGGATGGGCTTCACATAGGTTTAAAAGAAATGTGACTGTGAGGCATCACCTCACTAGGTTTTTCGCAGCGGCCACCGCCTCCTCCCAGTATCTACATTGCCATTTCTATGTTCTCACTTCCTAGTCACTGTACAGAAACACTTCATTACCAAGATCACTAGTGGCCCATGCATTGCTTCACACATGGAAGAGGACTGAGCTAAAGACTAGAAGAATAAGATTCATTTAGTCTTGGCTTGGCTATGATATGACCAAGAGAATTTACCTACTGATTTTTTTTTTTTTTTGGCAATTGATTTTTCTTAACTATAAGGAAAATCTTTTCTTATTTTTTGTACTGGAGACTGAACTTAGGACCACCTCATGCATGCTAGCTAAGTGCTCTACTATTCAGCTACATCCCCAGCCCTTTTTATTTTATTTTATTTTGAGACAGGGTCATGATTGCCCGGGCTGGGCTTGCAATTGTGCTCCTGTTGTCTCAGCTTCCCACAGGGTGGAATTACAGGCATGCATCACCACATCTGACACATACTCTCTTAAATGACTGAGTTTTTCAAGTAAGGAGCCGATGTGACAAGGAAAATATGTCCCTGATGAGTTGTTGAAAATCCAGAGGTTCAAGGCCTCTCTCCCTCACAGACACTGATCCATTGCTACACCTTTACTCTAAAACAAGTCACAGGTGAACAACCAGAAGTGCAAACATGGGCCTATCGTACAAGCTAAAAATAAATATTCTGGCTTGCCTCTGAAAAGTGGATACAATGTCCTGCATTATTTCAATTTCATACTGCCTTATATCAAAATTTAAATGTACTGACAAGAGATAAGAAGTCTTATATAACCAATCAGAAACCAAATGTACTCAGTACCCATGCCACAGAATTCTAGAATTCACACATAGTGGACCTCTCTGCTCTGGTTTTAAAAGATCTAAACACTTGCTTTTCAGTCAAACCCAAACTAAAATTTTCATAAACACAAATGTGACAGCCTTGGCGTGGTTAGATTTAAAAAGCAGGTTTCTGTAGTCAAAGGGTAGCTCCAAGGTAATGAGTGGGCCTCCCAGAAAGGTGCCTGTGCATCCCCCTCTTCTATAGCACATGCAAATCCAGCCACTGCATGCAAATACTGGAAAAGGGCACAAAAACAATGACACATTTCAATCAACACTCACCCTCTAGATTCTCCAGAAAGGAGCTGGACATGAGAGATCACTGTGGTTAGGCCATTTCTCTGCCGAACCTGATGGCTGGTGTTCCAAGTCAGACATAAACTGGTCTGTGTCAAAGAAGACAACATCACTACTGAATGGAACAAACCAGAGGGTGAACTCAATCTATTACAGTGCCCAGCCTGTTTTTAGGAGGACTTTAATTCTCCTTAACCTACCAATAACTACTGCATAACTTGTTCCCTCACATTTCATCACGTAATATGAATAATGAAGTCCAGATAGTTTACGGTTTTTTTTT
>NW_004524587.1:13967681-13976380 GCF_000260255.1 Octodon degus
GTGGTACTGGGGATTGAACTCAGGACCCTGTGCTTGCCAGGCAAGCACTTATTCTACTGAGCTAACTCTCTGGCCTCAGGCAGGTCTTGAACTCATTTGTAGTCCAGGCTGGTGTGGAACTGGTAGAATTCTGCCTCAGCCTCCCAAGTGGTGGATGGTAGGCATATGCTACTATGCCTATTGCTTAAAATTAAAAAGGCAATTAAAAAAAAACTACAGTTACGCGGGTTAGGGAGATAGCTCAGTAGAATAAGCACTTGCTTGGCAAGGGCAAGGTCCTGAGTTCAATCCCTGGTACTGCAAACAAACAAAAAAAACTACTGTTAAAGTTTTCAGGAATAAATTCAGTTTTAAATAAATTAGTGATTTTTTTTTTGTGTGTGTGTGTGTGTGGAACCGGGGATTGAACTGAGGCCCTTGCGTTTGCCTGGCAAGCACTTATTCCACTGAGCCGTCTCCCTGGCCCCTAAATAAATCAGTTTTGATCAGAGTAAAAATATAGTAGTTCTTAAGGCTTTCTCCTTTGGTCATTAAGGAATTACCATTGGGTTTCGTTGTACAACTTCAACAAAATAACCTTACTTTGGGAGAGAAGAACACAGTATGTACATAATGTCTATAAACATTAATCATTAATACCCTCATCTTTTTTTGAGGGGGTGGGGAGCAGTATCTCACCATGTAATTCCAGCTGTTTGTTTTTTTTTTCCAGGCTGGTTTTGAATCCACTTTGTATCCCACACTGACCTTAAACTCACAGTGATCCTCCTGCTTTAGTCTCCCACGTATGCTCAGCTACCCTCACTTAAAATTTTTTTTTTGGACCAAGAATTGAACTCTGCACCTCACACTTGCCAGTGCCTTTATCTTTTTAATTAATTAATTTGTTTTTTTGAGACAGTGTTTTAAATATATTTATTTGATACAGGGTCTTACTACACACACAGTATGCAGTACCAGGGGTCGAACCTGGGTCCTTGAGCTTGCCAGACAGGCACTCAGGTTGCCACTATCTCTCCAGCCCGAGACAGTATTTTGCTATGTGGTTCAGGCTGGCTTTGAACCCACTATGGGTTCAAAAACTTATGGGGACTTGCCTACCTCAGACTCCTGAATGATAGAATTACAGGTGTGTATCACTACAACTAGCTAACCTTAATTTTAAGCAGAAAAAAAAAGGTAAAAGAAAAGGAGTCAGTTTGTATAAACACATCCTAACAGAACAAAACCTAGAAATCCTTGCTTAGGCAAAATTTTTCTGCCTCAAGCTTTTCTTTAATCCTTTTTTTCTCCCCTTCCCCTCTTCCTAGCTTTCTTTTTTGGGATGCTGGAGATTGAATCCTGGATCCCACTCTTGCTAGGTGAGCACTTTACCACTGAGATTCATTCCCAGCTCTTTTTAATTTTTTTTTTTTTTTTAAATTTCGAGACAGGGCCGGGGAGATGGCTCAGTGGAATAAGTGCTTCCCCAGCAAGCACAAGGGCCTGAGTTCAATCCACAGTTCCGCAAAAAAAAAAAAAAAAAAAAAAAAATTGAGACAGGGTCTAAATTGCCCATGTTGCCTTTTTATTTTTGGCGGAACCGGAGGTTGAACTCAGGACCTTGCACTTGCCAGGCAAGCACTTACTCTACTGAGCTATCTCCCTAGCACCCCCATGCTGCCCTTGAATGTCATTCTCCTACCTCCACTGCAAAGGAGCTGAGATTATAGGTGTGGACTACCATGCCTGGTTCCTTCAAAGCTTTTTATTACTAAATTTGAGACCAGTCACCAAGCTGCCAGGGGTCATTTATTTTTTATTTTTGCAGAACCGGGGATTGAACTCAGGCCCTTAAGCTTGCCAGGGAAGTGCTTATTCCACTGGGCCATCTCCTTGGCCAAATACAAGGAATTTATTTTATTTATTTATTTTTTATGGAACTGGGGATTGAATTCAGGTCCTTGTGCACTGAACTATCTTCCTGGTTCCAGCCAGGGGTCATTTAAAGATTCCAGTAAGTGCAAAGCATTTTAAAGAATTACTGTATGTACTCAGTCCAAAGTGTCTAGTCTACTAGTGCACTATCTCTACAACTGAATCCTACTAAAAAGTACACTATTTGAGTACAGTATTTTGAATCCTTTAAAATGTAGGATATGATTCTACACTAATTAGCAAATAAACTAAAAGAAAGAAGTAAAAGAACAAAACTAAAAGGCCAAAACACATACATACTTCTGTGAACTGGGAAACTACTGGTAATTTCAGATTATGCCTTTATGAAAATATAGGACCCATCAGATATACTTGCCGGTCACTGAAGCAGATAAAAACCCCAAACCAAACCAAAATCAAAACAAAAAAAAGACCCTCAATCATCAATCATCTCTCTTAATCATAAAAACAAAGAGGAAGGGACCTGGGCTTCGTAGCATATGTCTGTAATCTCAGCCATTTGGAATGTTAAAGGCAGGAAGAATGCAAATTCTAGCACAGCTTGGTAATTTGGTGAGGCACTGCCTCAAAATAAAAAATGGCTAGGGATGTAGCTTAGTGTAAAAGCACCTACACAAAAGGCATCCAAATTGGAAAGGGAGATATCAAATTATCTTCATAAATGACTGAACATATATAGAGATAAATAGATGTGTTCCTAGAAAAATGTTACAAAGAAAAATGTTGGTGCTATTAAATGAAGTCAGCAAAATAGCAGAACAACAACAACAAAAAATCTCGCAAAATTCAGTTATACTTCTAAATATTTTCAATGAAAAATCCAAAATGGAACTAAAGAAACCAATTCCCTTTATGGTAGCAGCAAAACAAATACAATGCACAGCGATTCAGCTAACCAAGGAGGCATACAATTTGTACATTGAAAACTATATACCTACTACTGAAAAATAATTAAAAAACTAAATATTTATTTATTAATTTATGGCTCAGACTGCCCTGGGGAAGGGCTGGCATGGCATGTGAGGTTGGTGATTCAACTGTGGTCCCTGCTTGCCTAAGCAGGCACTTTAGACTGCTGAGCTCTCTTGCTGGCCCTGAAGAACTAAATAAATGGAAAACATTCTATTTTTAAAATCAGATGACCACTGAGTGTGGTGCCACATGTCTATAGTCCTAGTACTCAGAAGGCTGAGGCAGGAAAATCACCATGAGTTTGAGGCCAGTCCAAGCTACATAGTGAGTTCAAGGCCAGCCTGAACTACATCATGAGAGTCTGTCTCAAAAATAACAAAGAAAAAACAAAAGATTAGAGCCAGGCATGATACTGCACACCTGTAATCCCAGCACTTGGGAGGCTGAGGCAGGAGGATTGCTGTGAGTTCAAGGTCAACCTGAGCTACCCAGAGTTTAAGACCAGATTGAACTGCATAGTGAGACCTTGTCTCAAAAACCAAAACAAAACAGAAGGTTCCCCAGGAACTATAAGATGTGCAAGGTCAAACTATTTCTATAGTAATTCTTTGCCTTTTTTCACTCTCATACTTTTGTGAACTTGCAGTGAAGTTTTCTAATAGTTACACAATGTACAATGAATTATAACTCTGATAAGTAATGGAATGTATATCTGCATATTCCTGGATTGACTGATTTGTGTGTGTGTGTGTGTGTGTGTGTGTGTGTGTGTGTGTGTGTTTTACGGAAGGGTCTACAGGGTGTTCAGTCTCACTACTAGATTGGACTCATAGTGATTCCCCTATTTATAGCCTCCCAAGAGCTGGGATTACAGGTGCACGCCACCATGTCCAGTCTCAATCGCCATCTCAGTGCGCCCCAGCCCCTGTGCCTGCTTGCAAGCGCTTTAATCCGCTGAGCTATTTGCCTGCCACACACCCCCCCTTTTTTTTAAAATGTGTTTGGTACAGGATCTCACTACACAGCTTGGACATAGTGATACTCCTGTTTTTAGCCTTCCCAGCACTGGGATTATAGGTGTGTGCCACCAGGCCTAGACTCCACTCTGGGTGGCTGGCCCAGCACACTTGGGACTGGGGGGTAGGGTGGCAGCATGTGGTGCCAGTGATCAAACCCTGGTGCTTGTGCTTGCCTAAGCAGGCGCTTAGTCCACGGAGCTATCTCATTGGCCCTGAGTTGGCATTTAGAGATAGGATTTTGCTATGTGTAGTTTAGGCCGGCTTTGAACTCAGTATATAGTCCAGGCTGTCCTCAAACTCACAGCAATCCTCACACCTCAGCCTTCCAAGTGTTGGAATTATAGGCGTGTACCTGGTTATTTTTTTGTTTTTAAAAGTTTGAAATTTTAATTTATGATAAATACTGACAGGGATAACCCACTTAAATATAAGTTCTCTAGGCTGCCCCCCACATTTTAGATTATAAGGGAGTCCTGAGACCAAAATGTTTCAGAACTGTCACTCTAATAATGGTTCCTCAGTACCTCCTTGACTACATCTCTTACTACTGTCTTCCTAGATCATTTTTATTCTAGCCACACTGTCCTGACTGCTGTTGCTCAAAAAATCATATGTACTCTCTCACTTCAGCATCTTTACTCTGACTGCTCCCCTTTCCCCCTTGCCTGGTGCCTTGCCACAGGTATTCACACTGATAACATCCTTATCTTCAAGTTTTTGATTCATATGTCACCTTGGCAAAGAGGCTTATGCAACTACTATTTAAAACTGCAAGTTGCCTCTTTATCTTTCATAACACTCCAAATAAATAACTGCAATAGTATTTTTTTTTTAGGGTCTTGCTATGTAGAACAGGCTAGCATTGAACTTGCTTACATATCCCAGGGTGGCCTCAAACTCACTGTGATCCTCTTTCCTTAGCTTCCCAAATCCTGGCATTATAGGAATGCACCACCACGACTGGCTTACTTTTTTTCTTTAATAATAAAAAGTACTTTGTAATTTTACACATAATTTACTATGTCTTTATAATTTACCAGGTCCATTTATTGTCATCTCTCCCTAATAAAGGCAAGCTCTTAGCAGGGACCTATCTCTTTTTGTTCACTGAAGACCTATGATAATGCCTAGTATTAACAGGTATTTGACCAAAACTATTTGAATGAACAAATAAATAAACATTATTATTTTATTTTATTTTACTTTATTTTTTTCTGTATTTTAGGGAAGGGTCTACAGGGTGTTCAGGGTCTCATTACTGGATTGGACTCCTGGTGATTCTCCTGTTTACAGCCTCCCAAGTGCTGGGATTATAGGCGCGTGCCACCACACCCTGTCTCAATTGCGGTCTCTTTGCACCCCAGGGGTGGGTTCAGCACAGCAGGCTTGGGGATTGAACTCCTGGCCCCTGCACCTGCCTGCAAGCGCTTCAATCTGCTGAGCTATTTGGCCAGCCTTCTAAACATTAATTCAAAATTGGGGCAAACTATAAAATAATGCTATTTGTAATCAATTTAAGAACTTTAAATTTGCAATAATTTACATATATAAAGTGAATCAATCTTACATTGTAAAATAAATTAACATTACAAAGAAGTCAAAAAGCTCCCACAAAACTGAATTTGTTACACAACTGAATTTGATGTAAGAGCAAAAATTTTAAATTGAAATTTTGTATTGTGAAGAGGTCCAATGATAGATATAAATATACAAAGAAATTTATTGTGGGTTTTTTTTTTGGGTACTGGGAATCGAACTCAGGACCTTATGCTTGCCAGGCAAGCACTGATACTGAGCTACATCCCCAGCTCAAGGAAATGTAGTGTAAGATAAAGTTGACATTTTAAATTATATGGGGTCCAGAGAAATTAGGCAAGAAAAATAAATAAAAGGAGTATGTATGGGATAGGAAGAAGTTAAATTATCATTATTTTGCAAATAATATGATACTTTACAAAGAAGACCCCAAAATTCCACCAAAATATGTCGAAATTT
Source organism: Octodon degus (assembly GCF_000260255.1). Classification (NCBI taxonomy): domain Eukaryota; kingdom Metazoa; phylum Chordata; class Mammalia; order Rodentia; family Octodontidae; genus Octodon; species Octodon degus. Next base: position 13,973,546 of record NW_004524587.1, read on the forward strand.
AATAACTAAATTCAGAGCTGGTGAGATAGCTCAGCGGACTAAGAACCTGATTAAGCAAGCACAGGGACCCCATTTGATCCCCAGCTTCATCTTTGCTGGCCCCGCTCCTGGAAGCACGGAGTAGGGCACTGAGTCTGGGCATGGTGGCATACCCTGTAATCCCAGCACAGGAGAGGCTGAAAACAGGAGGATCACTATGAGTTCAATATGCATACTGAGACCTTGTACCAAATACATAAATTAAAACAAACAAACAAAATTCAGTAGCCTAGCTGGATAAAGAGTCAATACTCAAACATCAACAATATTCCTCGGCTGGCCAGATAGCTCAGTGGACTAAAGTGCCTGCTTAGGCAGAGCACAGTGGCAGGTGTTCAATCCTTCCCCAACCCCCATGTGCCATGCTGGCCCCACCCTTGGGGCATGCTGAATCAGCGATTGAGACTGGGCATGGTGGCTTGCCTGCACTCCCAGCACTTGGGAGGCTGAAAAACAGGAGAACCACTACGAGTTCAATCTACGTAGTGAGACCCTGTAGACCCTGTACTAAAATACATAAAAAATCCTGATATTCCTGTACACAAATAACAAACTCACTGAGAGAAAAATTTGGTGAGTAACACCTTTCACAACAGTGTCCAAAAAATTGAAATACCTAGGAATCCATCTAACAGAGGAGGTAAAAAACCTTTACAATGAAAACTACAGTGCTCTGGAAAAGGATATTAAAGAGGCTATCAGAAAATGGAAATATATCCCTTGTTCTTGGGTAGGAAGAATCAATACTGATGAAAATGGCCAAAATTCCAAAATTGTTACACAGATTTAATGCAATCTCAGTCAAAATACCAACAGCGTATCTTACAGAATTAGACAAAATATTTCCAAAAATTCATTTGAAACCAGAAGAGACCTATAATACCAAAAGCAATTTGGGGCAACAAAGGCAAGTCAGGAAGCATCATAATCCTTGACTTGAAAGTAAACTACAAAGTTACTGTGATAAAACAGTATGGTATTTTTAAAAAAAACATAGCAGAAGATCAATGGAACAGATTAGAAGACTCAGACATAGCCACCTTATCTTTGACAAAGGAACCAAATACCTTCAATTGAAGAATGACAGCCTTTTTAATAATTGGCACTGGAAAAACTAGCTTTCCATATAATAAAGATTAAAACTAGACCCATTATCTATCACCACATGCTAAACTAAAGTAGAAATGGAAGATGGAATAGGTAAGGACACTTGAAAACATCAGTGTAAGCAAAAGCTTCACGGACAAAAGTGTGACTGCATAGGAACTATTACAAAAAATCAACATCTTACTAAAAAGCTTTTGCACTTGCAAGCCTGAGCCATGAGGACTGTCATGTTTGAGACTAGTGTGAGCTATAAAGTGAGCTCAAGGCTAGCCTGAGCTGCATAGAGAGATCCTGTCTCAAAAAGATGAAGTTTCTGCATAGCAAAATAAATTACTAAGAGTGAAGACAACTCATAGTATAGGAACATTTTTTGTTAACTGTTCCGCAAAGTACTACTATCTAGACTATATAAAGAACTAAATAGTGGCCCATGCCTGTAATCCCAGCACTTGGGAAGTTGAGGCAGGAGGACTGCTATGAGTTTGAGGCCAGCCTGGGCGACTATTATGGTTTATGTATAGGTGTCCCCCACAAAGCCTCATGCAGTCATTGGGTAGACTTCTAGAGCTTGTGATTGACTCATGATCCACTGGGATTACCAAGGCTGGGATTATGGGTCTGAGTACTGCTGGGATTATGTATGTGAGTGCTATTCCTAGCCTGAGGCAGACAGGCTAGGAATGTAACATAAGAGAGACAGATAGAATTCTTTGTTGCCATTGTTTCTGCTACTCCTCCATTTTACTCTTGCTCTTTGCTGCCGCCATGAACTGCTGCTTTCTGCCATGTGCCACTCTGCCTTGGAGCCAGTCAAGTATGGACTGAAAGCTGCAGTAACTGTGAGCTAGATAAACCTTTCTTTCCTTCATTTTGGGTGTCGGGTATTTGTCCCAGCAACAAGAGAAGAGTAACTGAGACAGCTACAGTTGAGTTCAAGGGCAGCCTGAACTGTGCAGTGAAACCCTGTCTCAAAAAGACAGCGAAACAAAAAAGTTTTAAAAATTTCCATTCTATACAAAATCATCCATAGATACCTAAATAATCAATTACAGCTATTTTAGTAACCACCAAACACATATGAGACAATTCAAATTTCAGACAGATATCGATTCAAATGCCAGTCCTAGTATCTGTGGTCATATAACCCCACGACTCTGAACCATGTTTCTACTAATATGGCTAAGAATTTCAGACTGTCAGAAATAATGAACTATTCACTAATAGCAAAGCACATAAAATAGTTTTATTATGAAAACAGTAACCAGCTGGACATGGTTGTAGATGCCTGTACTTTTAACTACTTAGGAGGCTAAGCTAAGAGAATAGCTAAATTCCAGGTCAGTATGGATAATATAGTCAAACCCTATTTCAAAAACTAAAAAAGGTTAAGGATGTAAGCTCAGTGGTAATGTACCCCTTGTTTCAATCCCCAGCACAGGAAACAAACAAACAAACAAAAAAGGTAACTATCATTTATTTAAAAAAATTATTTATTTATTTGTGTGTGTATGGGGGGGGCAGCTCAGCCCACCAGGGGTCGGGGCTGGCTGGCATGTGGTGCTGGGGGATTGGACCGCGGTCCCTGTGCTTTGCTAAGTTTGTTCTAAGTAGGTGCTTTAGACCACTGAGCCATCTCACCAGCCCCACTATCATTTATTTATTTATTTATTTATTTTTTCAAAATTTTAT
>NW_004524587.1:13977425-13978532 GCF_000260255.1 Octodon degus
CCTGCGTATGCCTAAGCAGGCAATTAGTCTGCTGATCTACCTCACCAGCCCCAAGTATATATTTTATTTATTTTTATGTATTTAGTACAGGGTCTACAGAGTCTCACTACGTAGATCAGACTCATAGTGACCTACCTATTTTCTGCCTCCCAAGTGCTGGGATTACAGGCGCTCACCACTATGCCCAGTCTCAATCGACATCTCATCATACTCTGGAGGTAGGGGCGGGGCTAGGGCAGGCCAGGGGATCAAACCCCTCACTCCTGCTTGGAGGCACTTTAATCCATTGAGCTATTTGGCCAGCCCTCTTTTTTTTTTTGAGACAGGGTCTCACTATGTAGTTCAGGCTGGCCTCAAACTTACAGCTATCCTCTTACTTCAGCCTCATCAGTGTTGGGACTATGGGCAAGTGCCACATCTGCTGATAGGTTGGTTATTTAATGGTAGTTCCTCTTGTATTTTTTGCACTTACGTAAAAACTTTATTTGTTTTCTTTTTTTTTTTTTGGCGGAACTGGGGATTGAACTCAGGCCCTTGCGCTTGCCAGGGAAGCACTTAGTCTACTGAGCCATCTCCCCGGCCCCAAAAACTTTATTTGTATTTTAATTTTTTTTCCGTGTTTTTTTTTTAATTTTCTTTTTTTTAAAAAAAACCATTTATTTATTATTGTGTGCGTGTGTGTGCATGTGTGTGTCCAGCTCAGCCCACCAGGGGGCGGGGCTGGCTGGCATGTGGTGCTGGGGGATTGAACCGCGGTCCCTGTGCTTTGCCAAGCTTGTTCCAAGTAGGTGCTTTAGGCCACTGAGCCATCTCACCAGCCCTAATTTTAATTTTTGAGACAGGGTCTTGCTATGCAGTTTAGGCTGGCCTTGAGCTCACTTTGTAACCCAGATTTGTCTCAAACTTGCAAACATTCTCCTGCCTTAGCTTCTTCAGTGCTAGGATTTGAGGCATGCTCCACTATACCATGCAATGTACAAATATTAATATCAAATTGTTGCAGTGGAGAGGCATAGCTTGCGCTGGCACGATGACAAACAGTTATCCTCTTACTTTGTTGCAGAGACACCCTTTTCCTTTTAATATCAAAAGATCTACTTAGCAAAC
>NW_004524587.1:13979142-13986772 GCF_000260255.1 Octodon degus
GTAAAAACAATACATTTATTTATTTATTTATTTATTTATTTATTTATTTATGGAACCAGGGATTGAACTCAGGCCCTTAGCTTGCCAGGCAGGCACTTATTCTACTGAGCTATCTCCCTGGTCCCCAATACTTTTTATTTTAAAAAGGTACAATTAACAGGGTGTGGTGGTTCACACCTATAATCCCAGCACTTGGGAGGCTGAGGCATGAGGACCACTGTGAGTCTCAACTGCATAGCAAGATCCTGTATCAAATAAATAAATAATAATTTTTTAAAAATTATAAATCTTCTCAAATGCTTGTTTATTTTTTGTTGGACCTGTTTTCTTATTGTATATCCCAGGGCTGTATGTTAAAGGTTCTGCATTAGCTATATGGCTATATGGGCATAATTGGAGACCTTTTAGTCTTGAAATTATTCATTATAAATATGTTTAAGGCTAGATAATCCAGGTCTGCTTCCTGAAACAGATCTTAGTATTTCAGTGAAGGGAGAAACTTCAGGATTATCTCACAGCCCATAATTGGATTAACTATAATACATCATTCATGACATACTTTCCCCACTGGCTTTGCATAGCTTTGTTTAAATATAATTATATAAACATGTAAACATCAATGAAACTGATATTTGCACGAAAATATTGACATATTTATCTTTGTTTCTCCATATCTGCCTCCTGTGCCAACTTACCAAGTAACTACCTGAACCCACTGAATCTTGTGATCATTTCCTTATTTTCAAAAAGAACCTACTTGAAAGCAGGCTGTTCTGCTTTTTACTTACATACAGAACTGAAGCAGCTACAGTCATGACTGTAGCCCCTGTTTACTGTCAAATTAGCAATTGCCCTACATTCAGGATCAGCCTGTTGCTACACAGTTTCTGCAAGCAGCAGTGTCAGTTTTCACCACAGCAGCAGGTCAGGCTATATTTAACACACACCTCTTCACTGATGAAGAGCTGCAGCTGCGACACTGTTAGTTCATGAACAAAGGAGGACAATGGGGAAGGAAGGAAGGACTCGTGGAAAGCTGTAACAACATTCAATTTTTTTTCTACAACGTTCAATTAACTCAATTACAAATTAAACAAGCCTATATTTAAAAGTCTGATAGTCTAATTTTATACTCCAATCTTAATTAAAATGCCTGAAACAAACTGTGACATTTCTTTTCTTGTTGTTGTTTTTCCTGTTTTGGTTTTTTGAGACAGGCTCTTGCTAGGTATTTCAGACTGGCCTGAGATCTGCTGTGATCCTCCTACCTTAGCTTCCCAAACGTTAAACTTATACAGGCAAGTACTACCACGCTTGACCCAACTGTGACCATTTCTTCATTTGTGTTAAAATTGATCAAGAACTTTAATGTACATCATTTGATTTAAAAAAGGGGGGCATGTATACTACAATGCACAGAAAGGTTTAAGAAAAATGATTGGTCCAGGCACACACACAATAATACTTCATTGACAATTATAATGCTGTAGGACATTTTATCTTCTCTCTATTTATTTTTAATTTTTCCATCTTTATTCATTTATTTATTTTGAGACAGGGTCTCACTACATAATTCAGGCTAGTGTTGAACTCATTATGTAGCCCCAAGATGGTCCGAACTCTGAGGGATCCCTGAGTGATCCTCCTGCTTCCTCCTCCCAAGGGCTGGGATGACAGTTGTGCACTATTACAACAAAATTTGTATGTATGTGGTCTTTTTGAGACAAAATTTGCTGCTATGCAGTTCAGGCTTGCCTTTAGCTCACTTTCTAACCTAGGCTGGTCTCAAATTTGAAATGATCCTGCTGCCTCAGCCTCCAAAGTGCTGGGATTGGGGCTGTGGAAACAGTTCTGTGCTCTAAGTGCAGGCCTGGCAAGCCCAAGGACTGGGTTTGATCTCTGGCCCCACATGCTGTGCTGGCCCCACCTCTGAGCTGCAGAGTAAGACCTTGTACCAAATACACCAAGTTCTGGGATTAGGGGTATATACCACCATACCCAGCCAAAATTAGTATTTAAAAATTTAAATATGGGGCTGGAGAGATGGCTCAGTGGTCTAAAGCACCTACTTGGAACAAGCTTGGCAAAGCACAGGGACCGCGGTTCGATCCCCCAGCACCACATGCCAGCCAGCCGTGCCCCCTGGTGGGCTGAGCTGGCCACACACACACACACACACACACACACAATAAATGTTAAAATAAATAAATAAATAAATAAAAAAGATTAAAAACCAAGACTAAAAACAAAACAAAACAAAAAAATTTAAATATTTCTAACAACAGTCAAGGATTACTTGAATGTTTCCTAAGAAACCCCATCTTTATTTGTCCTTTATTTTTTTGGTACCAGAGATCAAACCCATCCTCAATCCAAACCCTCATGTCATTTTATCTATTTACTTTTAAAAAATATTTATTTATTTTGTGTGTGTGGCCAGCTCAGCCCACCAGGGGGCGGGGCTGGCTGGCATGTGGTGCTGGGGGACTGAACCACGGTCCCTGTGTTTTGCTTAAGCTTAGCTTGTTCTAAGTAGGTGCTTTAGACCACTGAGCCATCTCACCAGCCCCCTTCATGTCATTTTAAAACTCTAAAAATAACATAAAGAGGTAACAAAATTTAATGTTTTATCTTTTTTTTCTTTTTTAATGTATTTGGAATAGGTTCTCTCTACGCTCCTCCTGTTTTCAGCCTCCCCAGCGCTGGGATTATAGGCAGGTACCACCACACCTGGTGGATATAAGTAGAGTTAGCATAGTACAGTACAAAGTTTTAAAAGTTACCATGTTCTCTGGTTACAGAGTAGAAACTAAAGGAGTGGAGAGGAAGGGGGAAAAAAATTGAGATGTTACATATATGTGAGGAGATCAGGGCCTGATCAGCTAGCTGGCTGGGCAAGTGTGTGTCCCCTAGGATATGCACAGAAAAACACTGCCAATCAGAATTGGCTACCTTTGGTTCTTGTAAGAACTGAACTGGATTTTTGATCAGAGGCTAGACCCGATATCAGCTTGAGGAGTGGGAGACATAAAAGATGGCCTCCGTTAAGCTTCTGACCACCATGTTCTCTCCTTCACAGTGGTCCCCTCTCATCCTCTTTTTACATGGCTCACACTTGCTCTGCAAGGCCTGTTCCTTTTCCTACCTTTAATACAGTAAATGTAAAATTTTGCTACCTTTTGCACTTGTCTTGACCAACTCTTTGTTCAGGATAGAAAGAACCTAGAAACTACCTGTAGAAGGAGACTCCAGCACCTTGGAACTTATAACATATGTACCAATTCCCCACAATGAATGTAATCATTAAGTATTACAAACTACAAATGTACTGAAACAAACAAACAAACAAACAAACAAAAAACCCCACATACATGCTGGTCCCACCCGCGCAGGTGCTGAGATGGTGATTGAGATTGGAGGTAGTGGTTCGCGCCTGTAATCCCAGCCCTTGGGAGGCTGAAAACAGGAGAATCATTAGAGTCCAATCTATGTAGTGAGACCCTGTACACCCCGTACTACATACATTAAAATAAAATAAAATAAAATAAAAAAACTGGTCTAGATTGAATATAAAAAAAATTGCTTGAATGACTCAGAATGTGATTCAGTGGTAGAACCCTGCTTAGTAAGTGCAAGACCCTGGTTTAATACCCCAGCACCTCTTAAAAAAATTTTTTTTTCACTGTCAGGTGTGGTGATCCATACCTGTAATCCCAACAGGAGGCTGAGGCAGGAGGATCACTGAATTTAAGCCCAGACTGAACTACATCATGAGACCCTGTCTCAAAAAATATGGGGCCAGGGAGATGGCTCAGTAGAATAAGCGCTTCCCTGGCAAGTGCAAGGGCCGAGTTCAATCCCCAGTTCCGCCAAAAAAATAAAAAAATAAATAAATAAAATAAAATAACCACAGTAACAAAATGTAATGAAAATATAAAAATTCACTTCAGATAAGCATCAAAAGTGCAATTTGTGCCAGATGTAGTGGCACATGCCTCTAACTCTAGCATTGGTGAGTCTTAGGCTGGATGAACTCAAGTTGCATGCCAGCATGGGCTATATAATAAGACCCTTGTCTTTAAAAAAAAATTTTTTTTAGAAAAATTATAGAGCCAAGGGCTGTGGAGATAGCTTGGTGGCATAAGCACCCACCTGGCAGGAACAAAGTCTGAGTTTGAGCTCCAGTACAAAAAAAGGGAAGTTAGTTTCTGAGCCAGGTGTAGTAGTGCATGCCTGTAATCCCAGCACTTGGGAGTCTAAGGCAGGAGGAAAGCTGTGAGTTCAAGACCAGCTGGGTTACAAAGTGAGCACAAGGCCAGCCTGAACTGCACAGGGAAACCCAGTCTCAAAAAGATAAAAACCTTGCCTGGCAAGCACAAGGGCCTAGTTCAATCCCCAGTTCCGAAAAAAAGAAAAAAAAAATAAAAAATAAAAAAAAAAATAAAAACCAAAATAGCCAATCATTTGAGATTTGTAGAGTGTGTTGTAGTTTTATCCCTCTAACAACTGTTTGGCATCACTGAGCTTTTGTCAAGGCCTCTGAGCAGTGGCAATGAGAGAATTCAATAGCAAGCTCCCATCCTAGAACAAATTCTTTTTTTTTTTTTTGTACTAGGGATTGAACTCAGGGCCTTGCGGATGCCAGGCAGGTACTTAAGACTGCTGAGCTATCTCCCTAACCCCTAAGCTCCTGTCTTTTGTGAGGTTATAATACAGGTGCTTTTCTTTTCTTTTCTTTTCTTTTCTTTTTTTCCATAATTTTATTGAGAAACAAATAGCAATGAGACAGTTTCAAATCAAATTGGTATTGGGCTGGTGAGATGGCTCAGTGGTCTAAAGCACCTACTTAGAACAAGCTTAGCAAAGCACAGGGACCGCGGTTCAATCCCCCAGCACCACATGCCAGCCAGGCCCGCCCCCTGGTGGGCTGAGCTGGCCACACACACACACACACACACACACACACACACACAAATAAATAAATTAAAAAAAATCAAATTGGTAGGACAGATTCAATAATTAACACACTGCATACATTCTTCCTAGTGGTTAATTGCTGTACAAGATGTGGACATGATATCCTATTTACAAACACTATTAGAACAAATCCTTCTATTCATTAAGAGAATGTCCTAACCACTTTGAATACACAGATACAAAATGGACATTCATCTGTATCCCCTTTTTTGTAGGTGCTTTTCTTGACTGTCCCTGCACAATGAATAAAACAAAAATAGCACTCTTTTTATGTTTGTCTTTACATACCTCATTTCTCCAGATTTTGTTTTTTACAACATATCTTAAAGATATATTCAAAAGGTGAAATAAATTTACAAAAAAAAATTCTTATAATTTCAGTTTCTAGTTACAATCTTTTTTTTTTTTTTTCTTCTGGTACTTGGAATCAAACTTAGGCCTTTGTGCTTGCCAGGTAGGTGCTGTGCCACTGAGCTATATCTCTGGCCCTTGGATCATTTCAGTCTCTGTGCTCTTTTCCCCAAATCACTTAATACTGACTGCAGCCTTGTCTTTTTTATTTTTTGCCTTTTTGAGACAGGGTCTTGCTATGTAGTTTAGGCTGGTCTTGAGCTTACTTTGTAGCCCAGTATAATCTCAAACTTGCAACTATCCTGCTGCATCAGCCTCCCAAGTGCTGGGATCATAGGCTTGTGCCATCACACCCAGCTTATCTTTTCTTTAAGTAGAAAAGTGCCTTCATCTGTAAGGAAAATGAGCTGTAACAACCTTAAAGATCTGCTAAAAAAAATCTCATATCTTCAGTTACATCGTATCATGGGTGATGAGTCCTCACTGAAGGCCTTATGTTTGTTTCTGGGTAAAAGTATTGTGAATAGTAAGCCTAAAAACGGCAATAGTCTAAAACTGCCAGAAGAATAGATAACAGCTGAGAGCTATGCTTAAGCTCTCAAAAAACCAGAAAGAAAGAAAAAAGGACAGGCAGGCAGGCCTAGGTTGGCCTTTAATTTGTCTGTCTTTCTTTCCTTTCTTTTTTTTCTGTATTTTAGGGACGGGTATACAGGGTGTTCAGGGTCTCACTACTAGATTGGACACTAGTGATCTGCCTGTTTATGGCCTCCCAAGAACTGGGATTACAGGTGCATGCCACCACGCCCAGTCTCAACTGCCCTCTCAGCTGGCCCCAGGGGTGGGGCCAGCACAGGTCTGGGATGGAAAACCCCAACCCTGCGCCTGCTTGCAGGTGCTTTAATCTGCTGAGCTATTTGGTCGGCCCCTTCCTCTTTCTTTTTGAGACAAGATTTCACTATGGAGTTCAGGCAGGCCTTGAACTCTGTACCTCAGGCTGGCCTTAAGACTCATGGTGATATTCCAGCCTCTTGAATACTGGGATTATAGGTGTGTACTACCACACCCCGCTTGGCCTTTAATTTGTGACCATCTTGCTTCAACCTCCCAAGCCTCCCAAGAAGCTGTGATTACAGGCATGTGCTATGATGCTACCTAAAAAGTCTTTATTTCCTAATCTGTGTTGCATAAAAGCAGTAGCTTCTTTTGAACCTCCTGGCATCATTAGGTAGGCAATGGCACTATGCCAGTTGTTCACAGAAAATGGTACAAGATGTCTTTTTAGTTTTGAGGTAGGATCTCACTAAATTACCAAGGCTGACTTTGAATTTATGATTCTCCTATCTCAGCTTCTTGAGTACTTGGTACTACAAGCATGTGCCACCATGCCTGGCATACTAAGATGCTTAATACCAGATCCCAAGAATCAATACAGGTGTAACAGATCAAATATAACAATGAACATATATTTTATGAGTCAGGCATGGTGGCATATGTCTGTAATCCACAGCATTCGGGAGGCTGAGGCAGGAGGATCATCCATCGCAAGTTCCAAACCAATGTGGGCTACAGAGTAAGCTCAAAGCCAACCTGAGGGCCAGGGAGATAGCTCAGAAGTATAAGTTCCTGCTCAGCAAGTGCAAAGTTCTAAATTCAATCTCTGCCACTCCCCCACCCCCCAAAGCCATCCTGAATTGCATAGCAGCAAGACCCTGTCTCAAAAAGGCAAAAACAAAAACCAAAAAGAACATGTATTTATGCAGTAAAATTATTTCTTTTTTAGGGGATGGAGTCTTGCTACATAGTTTATGCTGGCTTTGAATCCATATAGTCTAGGCTGGCCTCAAAAATCTCAGGAATCCACTAGAGGCTATACTCATAAGTGAAATAAATCAGATCCGAATATATAAACATCATACAGTCTCCCTAGTGTAAGAACCTGAAAGGGTAAAAAAAAATCTAAATGGTACAACAGATACAGTAAAAGGGAAAGAAATTGCGCAAAATAAATGAGCAGCTGGAATGAGGGAAAGGAGAAAAAAATAACAGAAAGGGCAAAATATCATACTCATATATTCATATATATATAGTAGCTGAGTGTACTACTAAATTATATTGTTTTTTTTTGAAGTATGTAAAGTCAAGTCATATTAATATGCTGAGCTATAAAAGTTCTATTCAACAACTTCTGCGGATAGCCCGCTGCTGTTGTGGACTACTGGACTATGTTGGATTGTTTTGCTGAGTTTAAGCACCTATAATATTTAGATGCCAATAGAATACCCATCTCTGACAGGACTGACCT
>NW_004524587.1:13992754-13993723 GCF_000260255.1 Octodon degus
AAAACTGTAGAAATAAAAAAACAAACAAAAAAAAATGAACGACCATTTTGTATCTGTATATTCAAAATAATTAGGATCGAAATACAGCTACATTCTCTTAAGTCAATGAATAGAAAGATTTGTTCTAATGGTGTTTATATACAGGATATCATGTCTACATCTTGTACAATGACTAAGACAACAATACACAATGTATAATTATAGAAACCGTCCTACTATTGGATTTGAAACTGTCTCATTGCTATTTGTTTCTCAATAAAATTATGGAAAAAAATAAATAAAATATAAATAATGTAAAAAAAAAACAAAACAAAGGAAAAGATGCCTACTCAGCAGGAGATATTAGTGGGAAAATAGATTTTTAAGCATAGCTTTTCATGTCCATGCTTAGCTATACAATGAACATATCTTTCGAATACTTTTTTTATATATAAATACTTTTATTTATGAACAGATCCTATGACAGACTAGAATTTCCTTTTGTCCCAGTCATGCTACACTCCCTGCAATCACAGGATCCTCAAAGGCTAAGTACCCACCCATTTTTGAAACTCTCCTTCTTTTCCTAATTGTACTTTCTTTATTAATGCCTTTTGCTCTTTGCTTTCCTTCTTCTACTTTCCACAAAAGGTATTTTTGGGTTATTTGGTTTAAGATGGAGGGTTATTAAGTTGCCTAGGCTGTCTCTTGCTTAGTTAGGATCAAGTCATCCTTCTCATTTAGCTTCCCAAGTGCTAGGCCTCCAGGCATATGCTACCTTGGCCAGTAATACACTTATTAAAGCCAAGCACATGCCATTCAATAATGCATGGTTTTTGTAACTGTTGAGAAGAAGTCTTGAATTTTTACTGCTTCAAGAATATATAGATGAGGGCTGGTGAGATGGCTCAGTGGTCTAAAGCACCTACTTAGAACAAGCTTAGCAAAGCACAGGGACCGCGGTTCAATCCCCCAGCACCACATGCCAGC
>NW_004524587.1:13993823-13996795 GCF_000260255.1 Octodon degus
TTTTTGGTAGAACCAGGGATTGAACTCAGGCCCTTGCGCTTGCCAGGAAGTGCTTATTCTACTGAGCCATCTCCCCAGCCCTCTCCAGGACTTTAAAATACCTTGAGGGATCCCCTTTAGCACTGAGTTCCTAGCATTATGTTCTACTGTTGATGATCATCTGCTGTGCTGCAAAAGATTGGAATAAAAAATATGACTCCAGTCTCAGTTTTGCTGCTTATTAGTTGTGTGGCCTTTGGAAAGTCTAACTCTGTAAATGTCACTGTCTTACCTCAGAGATAGAAGAATGATAGAATGGATTAGATAACAAAAGAGAATGATATGCAGAGACTTAGAGATAGCTCAGTGGACTAAGTGCTTGCTTAGGCAAGTGCAGGGGCTAGTGTTCCGGGTACCACATGCCATGCCAGCCCTGCCCCTGGGTGTGCTGACACACTCCTGTAATACCAGTGCTGTGAAGGCTGAAAACAGGAGCATCACTGCAAGTCTGAGCTACGAGCTGCATAGTGAGACCCTATACCAAAGACATTAAAAAAAAAAAAAGGTGCAAAGGTGTTGGTTTAGTTTACATATATACCTTCTGTTTATGCACAAATGACCTTCTCTTTATGTACAAATGAACCCTTCACGCCTCTAAAAGCCATCTTGTACCTTTTGCTCCATAGTCACAGAAAAATGCTCTTCCAGATATCCCTGCTTCTGCACATACTGAGTTGTTCTCTAATCCCCATTTACTGAAAGGCTCAGCTCAAATGTCACTGACTCATGAAAGCCTTGCTGAATGCTTTCTATGAAGGATTTGTCTGCACATTTTCTTTTCTTTTTTCTTTTTCTTTTTCGGAACTGGGGATTGAACTCAGGCCCAGGCAAGCGCTTATTCTACTGAGGTATCTCCCCGGCCCCCTGTCTGCACATTTTCTGGCATGCTTCTTTTATACCGTGGTTATAGTAACTCAGAATCACTGCCTTGTTTTAAACTCTAAGTCATGTTCTGGTCTGACTGGAAAGCCCCAGGAGCCACATACTATTTACCTTTCTTGCCACTTGTGCTTAGCACTTAGGACTTAATATCAGGTCCAAAACTAAGTATGACAGGAAACACTCAGCCTTTCCAGGTCTATAAATGGGGATTTTTTCCCCCCTGTATTTTAGGGAAGGGTCTACAGGGTGTTCAGGGTCTTACTACTAGATCATAGTGATTCTCTCGTTTACAGCCTCTCAAGTGCTGAGATTACAGATGTGCACAACCATGCCCAGTCTCAATCTCTGGTCTCAGCCCAGGGATCCCCCCCCCATCCCCCCGCACTTTAATCTGCTAAGCTATTTGGCCTCTGGGAGATGGTTGATCTACAATTATTTTCCTAGCCAGGCGTGGTGGCACAAGCCTGTAGTTACAGAACTCAGGATGCTGAAGGAGGGAAGATTGCTATGAGTTTGAGACCAGCCTAGGCTACCAAGTGAGTTCAAGGCCAGCATGAACTGCATAGTGAACCCTGTCTTCAAAAAGACAAATAAATAAATAAGAATTATGTCCCTATAGTAGATAAATTCTGCACCTGAGAACTAAAAACTCTATACCCATGTTTCAGAATCTTCAGAATTTTCACACTGGTCAATAGTTTCAAGTAACTTTCACAGAATATCTATCAATTTTTTTTGGCGGAACTGGGGATTGAACTCAGGCCCTTGTGCTTGGCGGGGAAGCACTTATTCTACTGTGCTATCTCCCCAACCCCTTAATTCATTTCCTTTTTTTTCCTTTTTTTGTGGAACCGGGGATTGAACTCAGACCCTTGCTCTTGCCAGGGAAGCGCTTATTCCACCAAGCCATCTCCCTGGCCCCTTTCACTGAACATCAACTCAGACAAAATTTCACTAATATGTAAATGACAAAGCCAAGAACTCTTTGTTTTTGTTTAGTACAGGGCCTACAGGGTCTCACTACACAGATCAGACTTACAGTGATCCTCCTATTTTCAGCCTAAGTGCTGGGATTGCAGGTACACACCACCAAGCAGTCTCAATGTCTCAGCACGCTCCAGGGGTGGGGCCAGCACAGCACACCAGGGACAGAACCCTGGTCCCTGAGCTCTGCCTAAGCAGGCACTTTAGTCCACTGATCTACCTGGCTGGTTCCGGAAATTTTTCAATTTTTGAAATAATATTACTGAACTCTCCAATTTATTTGTCGCTTAAAATCAGAAATTCGCTACCAACTGTAGCAACAATGACAAATGAGTCCATTGCAATTTCCTGGCTCTGCAAGCCAGCACAGTCACAAGGGAGCAGATTCTTTACTTGTGTGAGTCTCCTTGAGGACAGAATCTCTATCTTAAGACATTCATCATATTCCCCCGTATCTAATTCCATCCAGGCCTTGCAGAACGATGGCGTTCAGCAACAGTCATTAAATTAATGCCCAAAGGGTTGGTGAGATAGATCAGCAGTCTAGACCACCTGCTTAGGCAAGCATGCAGAGACCTCAGTTGGTTATCTGGCATCACATGGCACCACAGACCATGCCAGCCCCACCCCACCCCCAGGGTGGGCAGAGCCAGACACACACAGAGGGGAGGAAATGAGAGTGAGAGAGGGAGGGGAGGGGAGGAGAAGGGGGAAGGGATGGAGGGAGAAAGTGAGAGCCCGTGCATGAGCCAGTCAGCTCAGTGGACTAAAGCACCTGTTTAGGCAGGCGCAGGGACCGGGTTCCATCCCAGGCATGCTGTGCCCGCCCTGCCCCTGGGGAGTGCTGAGACAGGGACTGAGACTAGGTGTAATTCCAGCATTTGGGAGGCTGAAAACAGAATCACTACCAGTCTGATCTGTGTAGTGAGACCCCGTAGTAAATACATTAAAAAAAAATTAATGTCCATGAATTATATTCTCTAGACCCTGTGACCTTATTGTATGTTCAAAGGAAAAGGTGGAGTATGCAATGTGTTAATTATTTTTAAAATCTTATTTATTTATTT
>NW_004524587.1:14001270-14004935 GCF_000260255.1 Octodon degus
AAATATAAATAAAAATTAAAAAAAAAAAAGAATATATAGATGAACTTACCATCGTCTAAAGTGATGTCCTGTAGACCAATGGTTGCAAAGTTGGGTTCTCGATCTTCAGGTTCAGGTTTAATGCTCACAGTTGTCCCGTCAGGGGAAAATGATGCTGGATCACACAAACTGTGACATATTAAGGACGAAGGTGCAGAAAGACCTCCTTGGTCTGTACTTTGTGCTTGAGTCAAGCGCTGTCCAGAATGCATTCTGGTGGCTAGAGATGGCGATGAAGCAGTTCCTGAGCTAGGAGATTGGTAAGGCATGGACTGTAGTTGAGGGGATGGTGGCCCAGAAAGTGGAGAACTAGCCAGGGGATGAGGAGCTGTTGGGGAAACTGTTGCAGCAGATCCTGAATGTGAAGGACCATAAGTAATAAGTTGCAACTGAGGGGAAAGCTGACCTCCGACCTGGTCGGCCACTGGAGAAGAAAGAGATCTCTGTCCTGTGTTTGAACAACGGTATCCCATTAATTGCAGATTAGGTGAGGTTTGCACAGAATGAGGTGTATGTGCTAAGAGATGTCCTGCTGAGCCTGAATTTGAAGAATGAAATGGAACAGATGACAGTGGTTGACAACCAAGATTTACTAAACTAGGAAAAGCTGTATCCTGCTGAAACAAAACTGGATCAAATTCTTGACTAGAGGCAGCATTAACAGGAAGACAAGTTGGTCCATTATACACATTACTTTGCATAGGCTGATAGGAAGACCCCACCGGAGAGGTTGGTGTAACTTGAAAAGGCTGGTGTACTACTGAAGGTGTTATATGTTGTTCTTTACCAGTACCCTCATCCCTACACTGCAACTGTGGTAAATGAGATGAGGTTACCAAGGATGCATATGGTTGCTGGACAGGACAAATCAAGCTTCTCTGTGCTGACAGGACATTGTCATGTGGGTGCCCTGGATCTGAGGAAGACCTCTGAGTCTGGGCAGAATGAGGCACAGGTAAAGGTGGAACTGAAGACAAATCAATTTCTTCTCTGTGTTCTTGCTTCATCAAAACTGAAAATAAAATGATTAAAACAAATGTTAAACAATATATAAAATAATGAAAGGTCTTCACTGTAGGCTACACACCTGAAGCATATGGTCAAGCCAGCGATGGCAAACTTTGATGGTTTCAGGGAAAGCAAATCATGTAAAATAGTGTGTGTGTACATTGGGCATGGTGGTGTACATCTGTGATCCCAGTACAATAAGTCCTTGATTTATGAACATTTGAGTTGCAAACTTTCCCAGATATGAACAGACCTCATGTTACGAACACTTGCAGATGCAAACAAACATTTGTAGATGCAAATATCCAGCGCATGTATCTGCTGGACATTGTCACAGTTGTACTGCTGTGCACTTACTGTACAGGGCAATAGCAGACAATAGTAGTACTGTTCTCATTCAGAGCCCGGGATGTCCAGAAGCAAGAGGAAAAACATTAATGATGTGGAGGGAACTTCTAGGAAGCTCAAAGTAATACACATTCTATCTTTGTGTCAAAGATGTAGAAGACTTACTTTGGATAAATCTATTAGTCCATAAAATATTTAAGAATAACTTAAGGAAAGCAGTACTACAGAGAAAAGAAAACAAAACACAAAACCTGCAAAACACTGGTCAGAAGAAATTAAAGATCTCAGGATGGGGATATTTTCTCAGTAGTATAAGCCACCTGCCTAACAAGTACAAGATCCTGAATTTGATGCCCAGTACAAGAAAGGAAGGAAAGGAAAGGAAAGGGAAAAAAAAGGAAAGGAAGAAGGAAGGAAGGAAGGAAGGAAGGAAAGAAAAAGAAAGAAAGAAAGAAAGAAAGAAAGAAAGAAAGAAAGAAAGAAAAAAACATAGATTAAAGATCTTAATGAAATGAAAGATTTTCCAAGTTTAGAGATTTAAGACTTTTTTTTTGGCAGAACCAGGGATTGAACTCAGTCCCTTGTGCTTGCCAGGCAAGTGCTTATTCTACTGAGCCACCTCCCTGGCCCCAAGACTTATTTATTGCCTATTTTTGCATTAATGTTAACATAGTACACTAGCTAGCCAAAGAGCACCAGGATATCAATGCAATCCTCATTAGTGACCTTTTTTTGCAGAAACTGAAAAAAAAAAAAAAAATGCTAAATTCATGCAGACTTTCAAGGGATCCCAAGTAGCCAAAAAAATCTTGAGAAAGAGAAAGTTGGAAGACTCACACTTGCCAATTTAAAAAGTTACTATAAAACTACAGTATTCAAAACTACATGGCACTGGCCTAAAGATAGATGTATAGATTAGTGAAACAAAATGAATCCAGTAGTACTCTCGCTCAAGTATTGGGAAATGAACTCAGTTATGCATACAAGGCAAATATTCTACTACTATTTTCCAGCCCTCAGAATTTTTTTTTTTTTTTTTTTTGGTTTTTAGCATCTAGGGTGTGTGTGTGTGTGTGTGTGTGTGTTTTTTTTTTTTTGGTGGCACTGGGGATTGAACTCAGGCCCTTGTGCTTGCCAGGCAAGCACTTATTCTACTGAGCTATCTCCCTAGCCCCCCAGAATAAATTCTTTTTTTAAAAAAAATTCTTATACCACGGATCCCTGTGCTTTGCTAAGCTTGTCCTAAGTAGGTGCTTTAGACCACTGAGCCATCTCACCAGCCCCAGAATAAATTCTTAAATGGTCAAAAACTCTTACAATGTCAATGATCTTCAAGACTATTCAACCAATGGTGTTAGAAAAACTGGGTATCTACCATGTAAAAGAATAAGGTTAGATTCTCACTTTTTTTTTTTTTTTTGCGGAACCGGGGATTGAACTCAGGCCCTTGCACTTGCTAGGGAAGCGCTTATTCTACTGAGCCATCTCCCCGGCCCTAGATTCTCACTTTATACATAAAGATTAACTTAAAATGGATCAAAGACCTAAGTTTAAAGGCTGAGCTATAAAACCCTTAGAAGAAAACATAAAACAAGTATTTATGACCTTGACTTGGCAATGATACCTTAATTATGATACCAAAAGCAAAGGCAAGAAAAAAGAAATTTCATAAAGATTAAGAACTAGAACATCAGAGGTATAATAGGATGGTAAGACAACCCACAAAATGAGAAAAAATATCTATGAACAGTCTATCTGAACAGGGTTTAAGAGCCAAACTACATGACGATTTCTTATAATTCAGCAAGACTGGACCAGAGTGTGGGAGGCACAATAACTCCATGACTCCTATACTTTTTTTTTATGTGTGTGTATGGCCAGCTCAGCCCACCAGAAGGCGGGGCTGGCTGGCATGTGGTGCTGGGGGATTGAATCGTGGTCCCTGTGCTTTTCTAAGCTTGTTCTAAGTAAGTGCTTTAGACCACTGAGCCATCTCACCAGCCCCAGGCCTCCAATACTACTGCAAGTGAGTCTTTTTCTAAATCCTGTGAATCTGCCACATTATGACTCCGTGCCATATAGCCCTTAATGGTCTCCTGAGTGCCTCTGACCTATAAAATTCTCTTGGTGCATCAATGTCATTAGTGACGCTGACTTCCTCCTCCCCTACCTCTGCTGAGCTAGGTTCCTAGTTCTTACCCCGACTATTTCCCATAAGTCTCCTGCTATGCCCCGGAGGTGGGACTTCCTGTCATAGCCCAGTTGCCTAG
>NW_004524587.1:14005035-14006147 GCF_000260255.1 Octodon degus
CCATCTCCCCGGCCTGTAGACCCTTCCCTAAAATACAAAAAACAACAACAAAAAAACACCCCAGTTGCTGCTGTGCTGTCTCTGGTAGATGTCTGATTAAAAAGGAAGGGGGTGGTGAATGAAGACAGGAGACAGAAAAAGGGGTGTTTTGGGAATGTCCTGCTACAATGCTGTATATGGTTAGATTTCTAAACTTATGTGTAAAAATATGTAATTGTTCATTCCTATTGAAAAAAATTTTTTCTTCATATTCTGTAGAGACTTAAAGTTTAATATATCAATGCTTGATGAAAAATACCTGTTTCATGTTATGCCTAAGATATTTCACACTCAGATAGATAGTGAGCTTAAGTTCAACAGCCCAGGGTGTAGGGTAATAACAATAAGCTTCTCTTCTGGAGGGTTAACAACTTAAGTTTGCAGATGAAAAATTAGAGAAAAAAGAGGGCTGCAAGGTCAGCCAACATTTTGGCCCTAGCCTCTAAAGGTCAATGAAGACTCAGGATATAGGAGAGCCTATAATGTAACATCATGTAACTCAGTTGTGTCCCACATTTTCTGATCAAGGAGATTATGGGGCCACAGAGGAAAGTGGTCGATGATGTAGAGTGTGCCTAAAGAGAGTCACATGGAGAGAAAATATTCTTTCAAGCTTTCACAGAGAGCACACTGGCCAAGCAATGGCTGTTTACAGGGTTAGAGGATAAGTCTGTAGGGTACTTGACTGACCTTATCAGATACAAAAGCTACATTTCTTGTTATATAAATCTGGCTTTATCTTAGTCTTAACCATTCAGCAGAAAAGTATAAAAACAAAGTATGAGAAGTAAAGCCATATTAATATGCTGAGCTGTAAAAGGCTCAAGTCAACAACTTCTGACATTGCCAGTTTTACAGAAAACCCACTACTACTGCGGACTACTGGACTATTTTGGAATATTTTGCTGAATTTTCACACCTATAATATTTAAACGACAAAACTAAACAAAAAAGGGGGATAAAAATGAACGACCAGCAGACCCAGTCCTAGCCCAGGTCCGGTGAGTGTGTGGAGAGCTTCCTGCTACCCTGCGCCGGCGGGACCAGTCCCAGCCCAGGCGCAGCGTGGGCCG
>NW_004524587.1:14013029-14015716 GCF_000260255.1 Octodon degus
GTTGCCTAGCTACTCGCGCCTTTTACCCGCCGACGTCATTTCCCTATCCCTATGCCTCCACTATATATACCCAGCACCTCCCCTGAATAAACGAGACTTGATCAGAATCCTGTCTTGTCTCCATTTCTCACGTCTCCTGTCCTTTGTCCCCTCCTCAATTCCCCGCTCCTCTCCCAGGTGACCTTCGTTGACTGACCCGCTGGTTCGGGACACCAGAGATTGAAGGGGATCCTGGGACTTACCTAGATGGAAATGTATGTATGCATGTATGTTGTGCGGTAAGGTGTATGTCCCAGTTCTTTCTGTGCAATGGAACAACAAAGACCAAACCTAGAAATCTTATCTGGTTGAAAAAAAAAAAAAAAAAAAAAAGCCTGCCTGACAGTAAAATCATCAAAAGAAAACAATACTAAGAAGAAAAGAAAGTCTAAATCCTGAGACAACACTCCTTGAGCCGAACCATGTCTAAAGCTAGTCTTCTAGTTAACCTAATTACATAAGCCAAATACATTTTCTTTTTAAGAGTCTGAATTACATTTTTATGCTTTGCACAAAAGGATCCTAAATGGTGCCAGGGAGATGGCCCGGTAGAATAAGCACTTGCCTGGCAAGCACAAGGGCCTGAGTTCAATTCCTGGTTCTGAAAAAAAAAAAAAAAAAAAAAAATCCTAAAAGTTCACTTCAAGACAACTTTTACAAGGTTATCTCTTAGTTTATAGGTGTATATACTGAAGAGGAGATTAAAGATACTATGATCTTAAAGCAATTAAATAGCATTAAATGGATTTGGAGCCAAGTGTTTTTACCTCCAAAGCCCATACTTGGTACCATCACTGTAGTATAATACATTACAGAGGAAGATTCTACTTTTCCAATCAATCTATCAAGCAAGCAGAGGCTGTGAATACCAACCATTATCTTTTACAATACAACTAGGTTTGTGATGCAGCTCTGTGGTAAAGTGCTTGCCTAGTACAAACAAGCACAAGTTTTGTTTATCAGTCCAGCAAACCGATTTTAGTTTCCCTCGGAAAGCACTTCTAGTCCCACTTATAGTAACTCATTTAAAAACAATTATTTTGTTTTGTTTTTGGAGTCAGAGTTTTGCTATGTAGTTCTGGCTGGCCTTGAATTCACTATACAGCCCAGACTGGCTTTGAACTCATGGCAACATTCCTGCCTCAGCCTTTCAAGTACTGGGATTACAGCCATGCGCCACCATGCCTAGCTAAAAAACCAAATTTTATGAACTCTTGTTTTACTGTTCCTTTCAGACTATAATATTTATTTTTTAAAAATTTTTATGCACTTGGTTGTTGCAGGGTCTCACTACAGCTTGGACTCATGGTGATTCTCCTGCTTTCAGACTCCTCAGCACTGGGATTACAGGCACACGCCACTATCTTGAACTTTGGCTGCATATAGTACTGGGGATTGAACTGTGGTCCCTGTGCTTGCCTACGCAGGTGCTTTAGTCTGATGAGCTATCTTGCCAGTCTGTAGACTATAATATTTCTTAACATAATTAATTTTTCTCTCTTTTTTTTTTTTTTTTTCTGATTTAGAGCCTTGAACTCATGACAATCCTGTCTCAATCTTCTGAATGCTGGGATTATGGGCATGCATCACCAGCTCTGGTTCAAAATTTCATAATTTATACAAAATGAAAATACTTCATTGTGGGCCAGGAAGATAGCTCAGTAGAATAAGCGCCTGTCTGACACGCACAGGGTCCTGAGTTCAACCCCCAGTACCAAAAAAATAAAACAACTTCATTGGGCTGGTGAAAGCTCACTGGCCTAAGGCACCTGCATAGGCAAGTGCAGCCACCATGGTTCAATCCCTGGCACCACATGCTGTGCCAGTCCTGCCCCTAGGGTGGGCTGAGCCACCCCACACCCCCAAAAAACAAAACTTCATTTACTGAATTCAAGAGGCTGAGGTAAGAGGATAACTGAGTGCAAGGCCAGCAAGAACTGCATAAGGAAATGTCTCAAAAAAAAAAAAAAAAAAAAAATCCTGCCAAGTACAAATCTTTTAACATGCCTGAAATAGCAACACTTGGGAGGATGAGGATCATCATAAGTTCAAGGCCAGCCTGGGCTATACAGTGAGCCCAAGTCTAGCCTAAATCACATAGCAAGAATCTGTCTCTAAAAATCAAAACAAACACAAAACCTCAAACAAAATAAAATGAAAAACAAAACAAACAACAACAAATCTATTCACACAAACCTGGTATCAATATAAGGAAATGAAAGTTTTAAAAGGTTAAGTTTCTATTTAAAGTCACCTTTAAATAGAATTGATTCAATGGTTTGACATTAGATTTCAAATCTTTTGCTGAAACTAAAAAGCACAAGAACAAAAACAGAAAAAAACCCCAAAGAAACAAAGAAACAAAATCTTTTGTTGAGGTTAAGAAAAGGACTGGCCAGATAGCTCAGCAGATTAAAGTGCCTGCTTAGGCAGAGCACAGGGAGAGGGTTCAATCCCTGGCATGCTGTGTCAGCCCCTCCTCAGGGTATGCTGAGACTGTGATTGAGACTGGGCATGGTGGCGCACACCTATAATCCCAGCACTTGGGAGGCTGAAAACAGGAGAATGACTGAGTCTAGTCTATGTAGTGAGACCCTGTAGACCCTGTACTAAATACATAAAAAATACATAAAAATAAATTAAAAAAA
>NW_004524587.1:14016746-14017973 GCF_000260255.1 Octodon degus
GTGTGTGTGTGTGTGTGTGTGTGTGTGTGGCCAGCTCAGCCCACCAGGGGGCGGGGCTGGCTGGCATGTGGTGCTGGGGATTGAACCTCGGTCCCTGCTTTGCTAAGGTTGTTCTAAGTAGGTGCTTTAGACCACTGAGCCATCTCACCAGCCCCGTACTAGAACACTTTCTACACCACTAGGATTTTCCATTCCACTCCACCCACAGTCTACCTACCTTAGCTCCCACTCTGGTAAGGGAAGGCACAGTGACTCATACATCCAGAGTTATAGTTCTACACAAGGAGTAAACATATTCAAGAAAGCCAATTTGCATCCCTTAATTAATCCTCATGGAGGAAATGGAGTCCTTGGTTATGTAAGTGGTTGTTTACTGTGCACTAAAAAGCAGACAGAGGTGCTAAAAAAATTCAGTAGAATATCCATTTTTTTCTATGTGGTCCAATATTTATTTTTATGTTCCAGGCCCATATAAACATACTAAAACTGAAAGCTTTTTTTGTTGAGTACTGGGACTTGAACTTAGGACCTCACACTTAGCAGGGGAGGTGCTGCAACAATGAGCTATATGCCCAGCACTAAAATTGAAAGTTTATTCTACTAAATTGAGAGCTCCACTCTGCTAAATCAAGAACTAGTTTTGTCTATAAGAGGGTGACACTCCAACTTGACCAAACTAAAGGAGCACTTACTGCTCATCTACTTATGACAATTTATTCTTTGGAGAGAAGTACAGTTAAAGGGATCTTATAGTATTTAGAACAAGTTGAGCTTTAGAAATAGATGAACCCCATCTTTTGAGTTATATGTGCTCATTCTTAAATTTAGATTTTTTTTTTCCTGAGTACTTTTCTTTATTCGTGAACAGGAATCTTAAGTCTTCTATGGGCTCACAGGAGTATTCAGATTGTTTGCTTTCAGTGGCAGTTTCTGGTTCCCAGAGTTTGAGTTGGGTGAGATGTATCCAAGAGTCCTGGCCTGTGGTCTTGACAGCTGAAGCAGTTGACAGGATCACTGTGTATGGTCCCTCCCAAGTAGGTCCTCTTTATTCCATTTTGGCTCTAGTGGGTACGCAGGCCACGCACATGTGCAGAAAAATATTAAACGGCTTTTTTTCTCAACGTATATGGATCAAATGTCTTCCAGTGCTTAATGATGCACTCTAAAGGGGTAAGTGACTTTGACTGTGAGATTCCCATATCTCTGTCCAATGATCTTGGTGGATGA
>NW_004524587.1:14018618-14027012 GCF_000260255.1 Octodon degus
TGGTCCCTGTGCTTTGCTAAGCTTGTTCTAAGTTAAGTAGGTGCTTTAGACCACTGAGCCATCTCACCAGCCCTAGAAAAAATTCTATGGTCTAGTAACTTTCAAAATAAGGGCAGTCTCATATTCCCCTTCAAATAGTAGATAGGGCGTTATTCTTTTTGTTTTTTGGGTACCAGGAATTGAACTCAGGACCCTGCACTTGCCAGGCATGTGCTGTGATGCTGACCTACTTCCCCAGCCCCAAAGAGTAGACTTGGAGGAGCAGGGTTCAGTGAGCAGAAGTGTGGGAGACAGCCAATCTGCACTCTCCAGAGAAACAAAGTCCCTGCAGCAATCTTTTTTTTTCTTGCATCAATTTTTACCTGACCTTTACTTCAATCCTGTTGCCTGAGAAATGCAGAGTTTGCTGTATTGAACCACACATTCTCTTAATTTTTTTTTTTTTTTTTTGCAGAACAGAGGATTGAACTCAGGCACTTGCCTTGCCAGGCAAGCGCTTATTCTACTGAGTTATCTCCCCTCTTGCAACACAGGATTGCTCCCCGCTGCTGATGGCTGGAATGGGGGATCAAGCAAGAGCCTGTGAGAGTCCAGGGCTAACACATGAGATAATGTCTCAGCTGAGTCCATGGGACTCAGAATTACACCTTCCTGGCAGTAAAGGTGCCAGCTTTGCATACATCAAGCTATCTATTGAACAGCTAACTGGAGGGCCTCTGTGCCTGGTACAAAACTGCTGTTTCTCCATATAGCCAACGTCTGCATGGTTTCTCTTCCCTAACACTCTGCTGAGACTCCCACCCACCTCTCTGACTGATATCAATTAAGGCCATGAGCTTCTGGAAAAAGGCAAAAGATTTGCATGATCTGAAGAGAAACCAGAGATACCATAAGCTTGTGGACTTGTGGCCTTCTGTCCCACAGAAAACACTGGTCATCCCAGAGTCCCTCAACTGTAGAACTGTCTTTGTCTTTTATTTATTTACCTTTTTCTCTCTTCCAGTGCAAACAGAGCAGCTTAGCTGACTTTAATTCAGTTACATATATACTGGCTTTTGTGTAAAGTTTTATATGAAAAATAAAATAAACAATTTGTTCTTTTGGGTTTTTTTTGGTGGAACCGGGGATTGAACTCAGGCCCTTGCACTTGCCAGGCAAGCAATCTAAACAATTTGAAATCAATTTAGTTTTATGCTTTCAGAGGGTACCATCTCTGGCAGGGATGGGACTTGATCTCCTGGCTCTACAGCAGCACCCTGACCTGCAAAACTATACTCTAAAAGGCTGGTCTAGTCAGCTACTTAGAATATTTTTTCGGGGCTGGGGAGATGGCTCAGTGGAATAAGCAAGTGCCCTGGCAAGTGCAAGGGCCTGAGTTCAATCCCTGGTTCCGCAAAAAAAACAAAAAACAACAACAACAACAACAACAACAAAAAAAAAGAACATTTTTTCACAGGCACAATATCACACATGAGAGTTTGACTGTAATGCTGCCCCTAAAAATCCCATGATTCAAAAACTATAGATCAGATGGAAGCTATAACATTAAAAACTTCTGCTGGCCTCAGAAGGAAGTGTTTTGCTTTAACAGCTTCAGAGATGCTGACGAAGGTGGGGGCTTCCACACTAGAAGTTCAGAAGTTACAGGGTGGGCAAAAGTCCAAACAGTACCAAGGACAGGGTTCTAAGCTATTACCATTGGTGGGTATAAGAATTTGTGAATCAGATACACACTGCTGAGAAGCTGCTCCTACTTTATAAAGTAGGCACTGGACAAATAATGTTAATTATGATATTCAATAACAAAAGGTAAAAGAAACAATCATTTACAGTGAATGGCAATTCCTCTCCACTGGCTACACAGCAAGACACAAGACAAGACAAGACGTTCTAGGGAAGGGGCAGTAAAAAACCAGAACAAACACTGCCCAAATAGTAATGTAGTAAGCATTTATTTTTTTCTTCAATTAGAGTATGTTTCTTTATTTACATTCTATTAACCATAGGGTTGGTAATGATAATCCAGTGTTTTTGCTCCACTTCTGTGTTCTACTGATCTGCATTCTTTTTTGTCTTTTGCTTCTCTCTCTCTCTCTCTCTCTCTCTCTCTCTCTCTCTCTCTCTCTCTCTCTCTTTTTATTTTATGACAGGGTCTACAGGGACTCACTGCATAGAGGATCACAGTGATCCTCCTGTTTACGGCCTCCCAAGTGCTGGGAATACAGGCACGCGCCACCACGCCCAATCTCAATCAATGTCTCAACATGCTCGGGAAGGACTGGGCTGGCAGGCAGGCCGAGGATCAAATTCCTGACCCCTGTGTCTGTCTAAGCAGGCTCTTTTATCTGCTGAGCTATTTGGCTGACCCTTCTTTTTTGTTTTCCTGATTTGCATTCTTGTATGTAATGCCTACTATGATGCTTTTTTTTTATACTGTCCTCCCAATTCACAAGTGAACATAAAGGCAGCATGTTCTCTATTTGCCTTTTAATTACTACCATTTTAAGATACTAATCAAACCCTCTAATTTTCTGACCTTATTGCTTTTTCTTACCCAATTCCAGAAGCCCTCCTCTCTTCTTTCTTATTCAGGTTATGGTATATAGTTCATCACTTGATTACACCTTTGGATAGTAGGTTTGGTGTAAATGTCACCCTGAAGGAGCCCAGTATCTCTATTTTACTATCTGCCTTGAACAATTCAAGTATTGCTTCAGAATGTTACACAGCAGGATAAATTCATGAATATCAGCAACAAAAATGACCTCCAATCAAGTCTAGAATCCTAGTAGGTTTCTGTGCTCAACTCACACTCCCTTTTACACTATTTCATACCTTTGCTATGATCGTCAAACTGCCAGGCCACCCACATTTTTCTGTAATCCTAACAAAAGACTGTCATTCTTTTTTTTTTTTTTTTATTTTTTTTTTTTTATTTGTGTGTGTGTGTGTGTGTGTGTATGTGTGTGTGTGTGTGTGTGTGTGGCCAGCTCAGCCCACCAGGGGGCGGGGCTGGCTGGCATGTGGTGCTGGGGGATTGAACCGCAGTCCCTGTGTGTGTGTGTGTGTGTGGCCAGCTCAGCCCACCAGGGGGCGGGGCTGGCTGGCATGTGGTGCTGGGGGATTGAACCGCAGTCCCTGTGCTTTGCTAAGCTTGTTCTAAGTAGGTGCTTTAGACCACTGAGCCATCTCACCAGCCCCGACTGTCATTCTTTGTAGAAAAATGAAGTTGCTGTGGGAATTCTCTAAACTCTATTACAAGCTGTCCTCAATTACAGCCATCTTATCCATCTTCTTTATCTTGTTTTCCTTCCTTTTCCTAAGACCTACTCCAATCTCTTATGCTTTCAAATCTCATCCTTAGGGGCCAGGGAGATGGCTCAGTAGAACAAGTGGTTCCCTGGCAAGTACAAGGGCCTGAGTTCAATCTCTGGCTCTGCCGGGGGTGGGGGGGAGAATCTCATCCTTTCCTACTTTTCTTAGAAACTTGGTATGCTTCCCCCGCTACCTCAGGGACATGATAGTCTCTATCACCACTGATGCTGCTTTCTATAAATTCAAAATTTTTTTTTTTTATTTTTTTGTACCGGTCTGACAGGTGCTAAGCCAACTATAAGGTCTTCATCTGTTTTTTTTTCTTTTTGTGGTACCGAGAATTGAACTCAGGACCTGGGACTTGCCAGGCAGGCACTAACTACTGAGCTATCTCCCCAGCCACCTCCCCCCCTTTTTTTTTAAACCAGGAACAGAACTCAGGACCTTGCACTTGCCAGGCTATATACCTGCTCCTAATGCTACTTATCTAGAGATAAGGTCTCACTATATAGTTCAGGCTGGCCTGAACTTGCAACTATCTTCCTGCCTGAGTCTCCTGAGTGTCAGGGTTACAAGTATGTGCCACCATGTTTAGATGTTGCTCTATTTTATCTGGAATATTTTTCCTTAATTCAACATAGTAATTAATAGTATATACATTTAAGCCAGACTACCTGGGTTCAAATCCTACCTCTGCCACTTATCCTATGTGACTTCACTTCATTAACCTGTACAAGAGTGGATGGAGCTGGACATAGTGTCACACAACTGGAATACCAGGATTTAGGAAGCTGAGACAGGAGGTCACTATGAATTCAAAGCCAGCCTGGGCTACAAAGTGAGTTCAAGGCCAGCTTCAACTGCATAATGAAATCTTGTCTCAGAAAGATGGAAAAAAAGAAAAAAAAGAAAAAAGTTAACAGTGCCTTCCTTATAAAGGTATGGGGAGGATAAATGAGTTATTATGTATGTTATTATTATGAGCCAGACAAGCACCTGGCACACACTAACTGTTCTATGTTTGCTGAATAAACAAACCTAAGATGTACTTGATTTTGAAGCCAGATTATATGTGTAAGCTTTGGCTCTAAGAACTATTATTTTTTTCTGTTTTGAAATAGGGCCTTGTAGGGGCCAGGGAGATGGCTCAGGGGAATATGCACTTCCCTGGCAAGTGCAAGGGCCTGAGTTCAATTCCCAGTTCCATAAACAAGTAAACAAACAACACAAGAAAGAAAAAAGAAATCCACTGGGCCAGGGAGATGGTTCAGTAGAATAAGTGCTTCCCCGACAAGCACAAGGGTCTGAGTTCAATCCCTGGTTCCACCCCCCCCCACCCCCCGCAAAAAAAGAAGAAAGAAATAGGGCCTTGTGGGGCCGGGAAGATGGCTCAGTGGAATAAGTGCTTCCCTGGCAAGCACAAGGGCCTGAGTTCAATCCCCAGTTCCACAAAAACAAACAAACAAAAACAAAGAAAAAAACAGAGAAAAAAAAAGAAAGAAATAGAGCCTTGCTATGTAGTTCACATTGGCCTGGAACTAATCACGCAGCCCAGATTGGACTTGAACTAATGATTGTCCTGCTTCAGCTTCCTAACTGCTGGGATTACAGACATGCACTACCATGCCTGACTTGGCTCTAAAACTTATATCCTGTGAGACCTTGAGCATATTACTTTACTTAACTACTCTATTTCCTCATCTGAAAACAGGATAACAACACCTACACCACAGGTCTATCATGATGATTAATGAGTTAATATAGAAAGGTGTTGGAGGGGCTGGAGAGATGGCTCAGTGGTCTAAAGCACCTACTTAGAACAAGCTTGGCAAGGCATCGGGGACCGCGGTTCAATCCCCCAGCACCACATGCCAGCCAGCCTCGCCCCCTGGTGGGCTGAGCTGGCCACACACACACACCACACTCTCTCTCTCTCTCTCAAATAAATAAAAAAAAAAAAAAAAATAAAAAAAAATAAAAAAAAAATAGAAAGGTGTTGGAAAAATCTTAAGATCACACAGCAAATATTGTATAATGATAATATTATTATTTTTCAGTTATTGCCACAAAGATAACTTCTTCATGTAAGCCTTTTATGAAGCTGTCAGGTATGGCAAGGAAATTCTGATTTGTACTCACAGCAATTCTTTCAGAATCTTTTCGTTTCTAATGAAAACTTCTAATAACTTGTTTACTGAGATTAACTTCTGTTTGTCCCACTAGATGTTAAGTTTCATGCAAGAAGAGACTACAATAGCCCTGACACTTTTTTTTTTTTGTGGTACTGGGAATTAAACTCAGGACCTTATGCTTGCCAGGGAAGTGCTTGTGCCACTTTGTAGACATATCCCAAAACTAAGTTTTTTCTTAAAAAAGAAATGGCTAACCAAAATCTAGATAATATAAAGATGTTATTTTCCATTGGAAAATTATCAGCTCACTTTGTAGCCCAGGCTGGTCTGAACTCTTCACAATCTTCCTCTCTCAGCCTCCCAAGTGCCAGGATTACAGGCATGTGCCACCATGCCCAGCTATAATTTTTAGATTTGAGAACACAAGTAGGTTTTACAGACCATAAATGAATATAACCAAGTTTTTTAAAGTTTTTGTTTAAAAGTTTAAAAATATATGACAAATGAATAACCACTAATTATCAGCATTCTCTTAACAACAAGTATCTGGGCTGGATGTGGTGGTGAATACCTGTAATTTTAGCATTCTGGGAGGCTGATGCAAGGAAGAGTGGAAATTCAAGCCTGACTTGGACAATATGACCAGACTTCATCTCAAAATTTAAACAAAGGGCTGAGGAAGTAACTCCCAGTTTCCCCTCCCACCATATACACATCAAGTGCTACAAAAAAGGTATATACACCTTCTTTGTTAGTATATCACTATAAAACCAGGAAGTCTGACACTAATTTTTATTATCCACAACCCATAATATGGTACATCATCTATTGCTTGTGCAATGGAATTCCAACAAAAGGGTTTCCTTTTTGGTAGTTTCTTGAAACATCCTACCATTGAACTATATTCCCAGGAGCCAGGGAGATGGCTCAGTAGAATAAGTGCTTGCCTGGCAAGCACAAGGGGCTGAGTTCAATCCCCAGTCTGCCAAACCACCCGCACCTCCAAAAAGAATTACATCCCCAGTCCTAAGCTTTTTTGGCTGAATGGGTTAAGATGAAAACACTACAAAGTGGGCAGGCTGCCTTCCTGTAGGGCTAACGGTGCAAGTGGAGTTCACAACCCACGAGCAAACATGAATACCTGCCCTGCTTAAAATGCTGATGATTCCTGACACCTTCTGAAAAGACTTCAAACCTACATTCTACCTTCTAATTTTCTTGTAGTAAATCACTACAAAATAATAAATGACAGCATGTCTAATATTTAAAGTCAATACAAATTTTGTATGAAGCATATAGTGGCCATAGCATTCTAATATAGGGCTCACTGAGTAACTTTTTATTCATGAAAGAAAACTCTAAACTATCACAACAACTCATACCTGGTGTGTAAGTAAAACGTTGAGACTGGCTTTTTTTCCTCTTGCCATTGCAAAGATAAAAGTGCACCTGCACTGCAGCTGTAACTGCTGGGTTATGATAGGGAGGAACTTCAAGGACAATGTGAGCCTAAGGAGCAGGGAAAGCAAGACTGTGTTACATTCAGAACTAAAAATGAAACACACCTGCTAAATTCAGAGAAACTCATGAGCCTTCACTACAAGGCTCTCCCATTATATGTATATCAACCAGTCAATAAGTCATCTGGAGATTTATTATACATGTAGATACTTCAGAGCTGACAGAGGCAAACCCTTTAATCGTTAAAGGAAAAACTGCATTTTTATTTTGAGATGAGGCCTCACTATGCTGCTTACAAACAGTGAGCTTAATTAATCCTCCTGCTTAAGCCTTCCCAAAGTTGGAACTACAGACATGCATTACTCCCTGAACCACATAGTGAGACTTGGTCTCAAAAAAAGAAAAAGAAAGGACTGGTCAAACAGCTCAGCGGA
Source organism: Octodon degus (assembly GCF_000260255.1). Lineage (NCBI taxonomy): Eukaryota > Metazoa > Chordata > Mammalia > Rodentia > Octodontidae > Octodon > Octodon degus. Next base: position 14,025,961 of record NW_004524587.1, read on the forward strand.
TTAAAGTGCCTGCAAGCAGGTGCAGGGGCTAGGGGTTCAATCTCCGGGTCTGAGGTGCCGGTCCTGCCCCAGGGCAAGCTGAGATAGCAGTTGAGACTGGTCATGGTGGTGCATGCCTGTAATTCCAGCTCTTGGGAGTCTGTAAATAGGCAGATCACTATGAGTCTGATCTAGTAGTGAGACCCTGAATACCCTGAAGACCCTTCCCTAAAAGTACAATAAAAAAAAGAACAACAATCAAAAAAGGGATGGGGAATGTAGCTCAATGGTAGTGTCTCTGAATTCACTCCTCAGTAGCACAAAAATTACAGAGGGAAGGGTAAAAATCTTTGGTCCCCCACCAAATATAATCTTCAACCTAATTGCTACAAGTCTTTAATAAGCACTGAGGTGAGATGGTATTTCCTAGCTCACAGAACACTTTATCTCCAGTCCAGAGATTATAAGGGACCACAGTCCTCATTTCTCAAAGGTTTATAAGGAATCTTAGGAGTTTGGCGTAGTGTACATTAAATACACAAATTGCTACCTTCCTATTTTTTTGGCGACTATATGTGTTCTTTACTGAACTTGTTTTGACTTACTGAATTAAAATAAATAAATTAATGGTAAGATAATCTATAAAATTTTGCTTTATTTCTAACTCATTTCTTTTCTTTCCCCCTAGTAGTAGGCAATGAACCTAGGGCTTTTGCAATGTGCTAAATCCTCAGGCCTTTTTCACTTTCTCTTGTGAGACTGAGTCTCATTAAGTTGCTAAATTGCTGAGACTAGACTCAAACTTGCGAGCCTCCTGCTTCAGCCTCTGAGAGAGCTAGGATTACAGGTATGTGCCATAACTCTGACAAATTGTTTTCTAAAATATAAAAAAAGAGGGGCCAGGGAGATGGCTCAGTGGAATAAGCGCTTCCTTAGCAAGCGCAAGGGCCTGAGTTCAATCCCCAGTTCCGCAAAAAAAAAAAAAGAAAAGAAAAGGAAGACACACATGTTGTTCACCTGTCCTAACCTTTCGTACCAGAAAAGTAGAATTTCCAAACTTCTAACAATTCTAA
>NW_004524587.1:14028092-14029721 GCF_000260255.1 Octodon degus
TGAAAAAGATGGAGGAGTACTTAGCCAATTGAGTTTGACACTCAGAAATACAGGTTCCTCTCTAAGTAAGAAAATGAGAAACTAACCTGATGGAAAAAAATAGATAACAAGAAAAAGAAAACATGAAAAGCCTATGAAAACAACAGGTCTTGTTTTGAAATTCTGTACCATTTTTATTGTTCTATGGTGCTTTGTTTTTGTCTTTGTTCTTTTTTTTTTCCCCTCTTAAAAAAAAAAAAAAAATAGGTCAGGCACAGTGGCACCTGTATGCCACCAGCACTCAGAAGGCTGAGGGCGGACAAATGCCATGAGTTTGAGGTCAGCTTGGGCTACAAGAGCAAGTTCAAGGCTATGCTATATTATATAGTAAGACCTTGTCTTCAAAATAAAACAACAAAAAATACATGTCAGAAAAATTCAGACCCAAAGTTTAATACTCCATTTTATCTCTATTACATTAACAAAACTTTTAAATTATGACATTCTTGTTTATGTCTACCAAACGATAACAACCAGCAGCATTAGTTACATAGCTTAATGTGGATCAATCTTTGTTTTTTTAATTTTTTATTTTTTTATGTATGTGGGGGGGGGCAGCTCAGCCCACCAGGGGGCGGGGCTGGCTGGCATGTGGTGCTGGGGGATTGAACTGCGGTCCCTGTGCTTTGCTACAGCTTGTTCTAAGTAGGTGCTTTAGACCACTGAGCCATCTCACCAGCCCCAATGTGGATCAATCTTAAAACATTCAGTGTTTACCTCTAAAAAGCAGTATTTAGAAAAAAAAGGTGTTATAGACAGTCTCAAAATAAGAAAAATTATATAAACTAGAACTATAAAGAAAAACAAGGACCGGGGAGATGGCTCAGTAGAATAAGCGCTTGCCTAACAAGTGCAAAGGTCTGAGTTCAGTCCCCAGTTCTGCCAAACAAAAAAAGAAAAAAAACAAGGGATCTGTTTGAGATGGGCAACAAAAAGTCATTTAAAGACTTAATAATTTAAATACACTTCTTAACCTGGAAGGTAAGTTTACGTATCTGCTTACATTATTTTTCTTGTTAAGTTTACTGGTACATTTTAGACATACATAATGATCACATTGATCATAGGGAACTTGTACCTGTACATGATATATCTTTTTTTTGTACATGTCTTTTCTTTTTTTAAATAAATCTTTTTTTTTATTTATTTGGTACGGGGTCTCACTATGCAACTCAGACTTGTAGTGATCCTTCTGTCTCAGTCTCCCTGGAGCTGGGATTACAGGCATGAGCCACCACACCTGGTTTCTGTGGCCAGCACAGCACACCCAGGGTTCTGGGGCTGGTGTGGCATCAGTACTGGGGATCAAACCCAGATCCTTGCACTTGCCAGCAGACACTTAGACCATTGAGCTATCTTCCCAGCCCTGTACAGGATATATCTTTTTTATTTTTTTATTTTAACATTTATTTAGTGTGTGCGTGTGTGTGTGGCCAGCTCAGCCCACCAGGGGGCGTGGCTGGCTGGCATGTGGTGCTGGGGGATCGAACCGCGGTCCCTGTGTTTTGCCAAGCTTGTTCCAAGTAAGTGCTTTAGACCACTGAGCCATCTCTCCAGCCCCAAAATGGAATAAGGGTTTTTTTTTTTTTT
>NW_004524587.1:14031291-14032681 GCF_000260255.1 Octodon degus
GCATGTGGTGCTGGGGGATTGAACCGCGGTCCCTGTGCTTTGCCAAGCTTGTTCCAAGTAGGTGCTTTAGACCACTGAGCCATCTCGCCAGCCCCTCATATTTAAGTTTCTGTGTGGTATGTTTTCAATTCTCCAGTATATATACATAGAAACAAAAATGCTCAGAGAATGCCTCTATTTTTAAGACATCCTTAAGAGTTTTTTTTTTTAAATGGGAAAATGCCACATCGCTCTTTATTGACTGCTGGTGCCTGTGTCAGCCCCATCTCTCCAGCCACAGGGTTCCTAAGCGAATGGTTCTGTCACCCAGCTGAGACGCAGTGGAAGCCAGCACCCACCTCAGTGCCAGGGCTGCAGGCTCAGGTCTCCTCGAACTCCTGCTCAAAGAGATTTTTTTTTTTTTTTCTTAAAACAGGAACTCTAGGTAGGTTAAACTGGTCTTGACACTGGCCTTATACACGCAGTGATTCTCCTGTCTCATACTCCAAAATGCTGGGATTACAAGTGGGTTCCATCACACTTCACTGGAGAATTTGACATTTACAACAAAATCCAGGGTACAAATGACAATTAGGAAATCTATGTTGTGATTAATGTTACCGAAATACCTAAAAGATTTAGTTCATCCATTTGCTCCTTAGACTGAAGTCAATCAACTTATATTATTTACCTTGGCCTTTTTCAAGAAAAATGATTTTGGATTCTGGAAGAAAATTAGATCCAGTCACAATCATTTCATGGCCTCCATTTACAGGGCAGCTGCTGATACTGTACTTCTCAATATGAGGAAGTTCTTGAGCAGACCGCTGGGCTGTTTAAAAGAATTGAGAAAAAAGATGTTACTTTAAAGTATTTCATATATAAACTCAGGCTACAAAATAAAAGTAGATTTTGGATTAATTCATTTAGGTCCCTGTGCTTGAGCCATCTCCCCAGGCCCTCATTCAGGGTTTTTAAATTCAAAATAGTGATAACAATTCTTCCTACAAGAAAACACTCTAGAAAACAAGATAGCTGGGGCTGGGGAGATGGCTCAGTGGAATAAGCGCTTCCCTGGCAAGCGCCAAGAGCCTGAGTTCAATCCCCGGTTCTGCAAAAAAAACCAAACAAACAACAACAACAACAAAAAAAAAACCAAAAACAAGACAGCTATATTATGTAGATGCAATTTTAAAATTATAACTATAAAGAAATAATGCCTTCAACTTGATACTGACTCCTGCACATTTATCTCAGTCCCCCTTCCCCTCCCCCTCCCTCTCCTTCTCCTTCTCCTTCTTATTCTTCTTGTACTTGGAATCCAACTCAGGACTTTGTGCTTGCCAGATAGGTGCTGAGCCACTGAGTTACAACCCCAGACCCCTTTTCTGCTTGCTTTTTAGATTAAATC
>NW_004524587.1:14036646-14039077 GCF_000260255.1 Octodon degus
CTACCGTGTTAAGTTCAAGGCTAGACTGAACTACATAGAGATCTTGTTTCCAAAATCCCCCTTCCCAAAATTTAATTAATTAAAAAAAACAGAGAGGAAAAAGGTATCTAACAAGTGACTATCTAACAAGTGACTCTTGGCAATCAATAAAATGCTTAGAACATCACTGTAACATTTGGCTTCCAGTTTAGACAATTTCCTGACTGAATAATTGAAACATACATAAAATACCAAATTCTTATTCTTTTTTTAAAGACAGGGTCTTGCTATGTAGTCCAGCCTGGCCTGGAACTTTCAGTGATCCTCCTGCTTCCATTTCTCAAGTGTTGGGATTACAGGCATGTTCACCACACCCAGTTTAAAATACTGAATTCAATACTGAATTTTAAAAAATGACTAAATGTTTCTTTAGTGACCATACATTCTGTACCTTCAAGACACAAGACTATAATCTATTTGTCTTAGTATACAGAGTCATTATTTAAACTATCAATTTTTATAACATATTTTTGGTGCCACTCCTTTCGCTGATATTAACTGGTTCTAAACTGCTGTACTTTCTAGAGATTCCATTTCTGGCTTTTCTTCTTTTTGGATTTTTGAGACAGGTTCTTGCTACACATTTCAGGCTAACCTTGAACTTATTATATAGCTCAGAGTGGCCTTGAATTTGTGAAGATCCATTTGCCTCAGCCACCCAAGTCCTGGGACTGTGGGCATGAACCACCACACTTGACCTTCTGTTCTTTTTTGAATTCCCTGTGGTTCAAACTATAGAAATCATTTATTTTTAATTGTTTAGGTTCTTTAATGGTTTCTTGTTGCCAAATGTCTAGATACTTAGGTTTCTCTTCAAATTAAAACACGAGCAAAACACAGAAAAAGATGTTGATTGTACTCTCTTCTTCAGGTCTTGAAAAAAGGATCTCCTTTTAGTCTTAGTACACAGTAGTGGGGGGCAGGGGGAATGGTGGCTTTGAAGACCAACTATATTTTGTTTGGCTAGCACAATATAAGTACTCTAGAAAAATTTTCTGTTGTTTGTTTTGGTACCAGGAGCTGAACTCAGGGCTTTGAGCTTGCCAGGCAGGTGCTACACTAAGCTACTGAGCTACAATCCCAGCTTACTTTAAAGAAAGTTAAACTTGAATGCCTTTAGTCTTTTTTTTTTTTCCTTTTTGGTGGAACTAGGGATTGAACTCAGGCCCTTGCACTTGCCAGGGAAGCGCTTATTCCACTGAGTCATCTCCCTGGCCCGCCTTTAGTCTTAAGGAAAGCATGCACCTTCTGTTTGCTAGGACTGCTATCTTTCCTATTAATTAATTAATTTTGGCACTGGGGATCAAACTTGGGACTTTGCACTTGCCAGGCAGGCACTTAGGCCCCTGAACTATATCCCTGACCCTGTCTTTCCTGTTTAAGAGCTAGCCACATGAACTGGGACTGCCAAACCACTCAAAGAGAACATACACTGTTATAGGTGATGGGTCTGAAATTTAGGATCACCTACTACTCGGTGTACACCAAGTACCAACATAGATCTCAGAAAATACTCATCTCTATGTTCTAAATGGCTCACAGAAAAGAGACATGAAAATAACAAATGACTACTATAGGGAGTGGACCAACTCAGGTTTTAGGTACTGTATTTAGGGGAGAAACTGGCCATCACAGATATGTTAAGTAACAGCAAAACTGTGATCAACAGATGCAAAAGGGCTGGGGAGATGGCTCAATAGAATAAGTGCTTCCCTGGCAAGCGCAAGGGCTTGAATTCAATCCCCAGTTCTGCCAAAATAACCCAAAGCAAAACAAAAAATAGATGCAACAGCCATACTAAAAAAATCATGCATATATTAAAAACAGTGTGTCTGAAGGTTAACAATATGAAAAAATGCTCATGACAGTATAAACAAAAATAGCAAATAAGATATAACACTTATCAGGTTAAGTTCAATTTATTTTATTTTTTGTATTTTAGTACAGGGTCTACGGGTTCTCACTACGTAGATCATAGTGATCCTCCTGTTTTCAGCTTCCCAAGTGCTAGGATTACAGGTGTACCACCACGCCTAGTTTCAATCACGGGAAAAGAAAAAAAAATCCTTAGTTTCAATCACCAGGCCAGCACAGTATGCCAGGGATCGAATGACTCTCTTCCATTTTTTAAAAAAATGTATTTAGTACAGGGTCTACAAGGTCTCAATGCATAGATCACACTCATATTGATTCTTCTGTTTTCAGCCTCCCAAGTGCTGGAATCACAGGTGAGTGGCACCACGCCCAGTCTCAACTGCTGTCTCAGCATGCCCCAGGGGCGGGGCCAGCATAGCATGCTGGGGATAGAACCCCAGTCACTGCACTCTGCCTAAGCAGGGCGCTTTAGTCTGCTGAGCTATCTGGCTGGCTGTAGGTTAAGTCCAACTTAAAT
>NW_004524587.1:14039177-14045125 GCF_000260255.1 Octodon degus
TTTTTTTTGAGAGAGAGAGAGAGATTGACTATATATGATCTTTTACAAAGGGGTCAAAAACATAAAAAGTGCATATTGGAGGAAAGATACCTTCTTTAATAAATGGTACCTGGAAAACCAGCTATTCACTTGGAAAAGATTGAATATAGACCCTTATCTCTCACCATGCACTAAAATAAAATAGATCTAATTGGGTGTAGTAGTACATGACTATAATCACAACACTCAGAGGAGGCTGAAGCAGGAGGATCTCTGAGTTCAATGCCAGCCTGAACTACAAAGCAAGACCCTACAATTACTTATTTATTTATTTAATGTATTTTGTACAGAGTCTACAGGGTCTCACTATACAGCTCGAATTTCTAGTGGCCCTTCTGTCTGTAGCCTCCTAGCACTGGGATTATAGGTGTGCACCACACTGCTCAGTCTCAATCACCAGCTCAGGGCGCCTTGGGAGGGGGGCCAGCAGGCACCTGGGGATCAAACCCTGGTCCCTGCACCTGCCTAGACAGGTGCTTTAGTCTGCCGAGATATCTGATTGGCCCAAGAACCTGTTCCAAAAAAAAGGAGGGAAAAGAAAATGCATCAAAAACTAAATATTAAACAGAAAACACTTAAACGTCTGGAATATAAAATACTCTCAAGGCACAGACAAGGACTTTCTGAACAGAACCCTGGTTGTACAGGAAACAGTACCAGGAATCAACGAATGTGATTTTATCAAATTAAGAAGCTTCTTTTTTTGTTTTGTTTTTTTGAAACAAGATTTAGCTCTGTGAAATTCAGGCTGGTCTAGAACTCAGTATATAGCCCAGGTTGGCCTCAAACTCATGACCAACAAGTGTGGATGGACACAGGCATGTGCTACCATACTTGGCACTAAAAAATTAAAGCTTCTGCACAGTAAAAGAAACAACTAACTGACTGAAGAGACAACCTATCAAAAGGAAACAAAATTTTGTCAGCTAGTACTCAGAGAACTAATATCTAGAACATAAAGAACCAGAAGAAAAAAATAGACCCCCAAAATAAAACCCAGTCAAAACAAGAGGCAAGTAAAATGGACATTTCACATTAGTACAAATGGCCAAGAAACATATCAAAAAATGTTCAACTGTTGGCCATTAGAGAACTGCAAATTAAAACAACACTAAGATTCTATCTTACGTACAGCAATTAACCACTAAGAAGAATGTATGCAGTGTGTTAGTTACTGAAATTGTCCTAGCGATTTGATTTGAAACTGTCTCATTGCTATTTATCAATAAAATTATGAAAAAAATAAAATAAAACAAATTCAAAAAAAAAGATTCTATCTTACTCTAGACGGAACAGGCATCATCAAAAAATCAAACAATAACAAATGCTAGAAAGGATTTTTGGGAAAAAGAACTGTTCTACCTTGTTGGCAGTGATATAAATTACTACAATCCCTATGGAAATCAGTGTGGAGACTCCACAAAAAATTAAAACTAGAAATTCCATTTGACCCGCCTCTTCCCCTTCTATATATTCCTAAAGAGTTAAAGACATCATACTATAGTGACAGATGCCTATCATGCTTATAGCAGCACAATTAATAATAAACAGCTCAATCTTGAAAGCAAATGAGGGGATAAAATGTAGTATTTATACACAATTAGAATACCATTGTCATTAAGAAAAGATAAACTTGAGTCATTTGTAGAAAAATGGATGAACCTTGAGATCATGATATTGAGTAAAATAAATAAGACATAAAAGCATAAATAACATGGTTTCTCTTATATGAGAAACATAAAATATTACATAAATAAGCAAAATAAAAGACAGACAGTGGGGAGATAAATCTTTCTCGAATGGGAAGGGACAGAGATGAAGGGAAGGAAAGGGGTTGAAAAAAGAATTAATTAATATTACGCACATGATCAACTCCACATTAGGAATGCAGGTATGCAATGAAAACATGTATTGAACAGCAACAAAAAAAACATTAAAGGCGACTATCTCTGGGGAATGATACAAAAGAAATTAATGTAACTTCTTTTTTTGTTTGGCAGAACCAGAGATTGAACTCAGGCCGTTGAACTTGCCAGGGAAGCACTTATTGTACTGAGCCATCTCCTTGTCCCCAAATGAAGGAAGGAAAAGTTTCTTTTTTTTTTTTTCCAGGAACCGGGGATTGAACTCAGGACCCTGCGCTTGCCAGGCAAGCGCTTATTCTACCAAGCTATTTCCCCAGCCCCAAAACTCTTTGTATTATACATTTTCTATATTTGCAATAAAATCATATATTAATTTGTCATGAACAGAAAAATTAAAATCGGGGCTGGTGAGATGGCTCAGTGGTCTAAAGCACCTACTTAGAACAAGCTTAGCAAAGCACAGGGACCTCGGTTCAATCCCCCAGCACCACATGCCAGACAGCCCAGCCCCCTGGTGGGCTGAGCTGGCCACACACACACACACACACACACACACACACACACAAATAAATAAAATTAAAAAAAAAAAAAAAGAAAAATTAAAATCAACTTGCCATGGTGGTGCACATTTTAATCTCAGTTACTTGAGAGGATGAGGTAGGAAGAGTATAAATTTCAGGGCAATGAGACTTTCATTGCTTTTTTTTTTTTAAATAAGGGTCTACAGGGTCTTAGGGTCTCACTACGCAGATCGGACTTTTAGCAATCCGCCTGTGTTCAGCCTCTCAAACAACTGGGATTAGGGGCATACGCCACCACACCCAGTCTCAATCACCTTCTCAGGGTTCCTGGGGGGCGGGGCAGGCACAGCATACCAGGGATGGAACCTCGGCCAAGTCTGCCTAAGCAGGCGCTTTAATTTGCTGAGTTATTTAGCCAGCCCTTTTCTTCTTTTTCTTTTTTTTATTTTGCGGAACCAGGTATTGAACTCAGGCCCTTGCACTTGCCAGAGAAGTGCTTATTCCACGGAACCATCTCCCCAGTGACCCCCCCCCCTTTTTTTGAGACATGGTCTTGTTATGTAGTTCAGGGAGGCCTTGAACTCTCTATGTAACCTAGGCTGGCTTTAAACATATGGCAATCTTCCTGCCTCAGCCTCCTGAGTGCTGGGGTTATAGGTATGCAAAACCACGCCCAGATCTTCCTTTTTTTGGGGGGGTGGGTACCAGGGATTGAACTCAAGACCTTGAGCTTGCAAGGCAGGTGCTTATGCTGCTAAGGTACCTTGACAGGTTTTTTTTTTTTTTTTTTTTTTTTTTTTTTTTTTAGGGAAGGGTCTACAGGGTGCTCAGGGTCTCACTACTAGATTGGACTCCTAGTGATCCACCTGTTTACAGCCTCCCAAGAGCTGGGATTACAGGCATGCCACCACACCCAGTCTCAATCACTATCTCATCGTATGGGGAGGGGAGAGCGGGGCCAGCACAGCAGACCAGGGGATCAAACTCTCAGATCTTGTGCCTGCTTGTACACGCTTTAATCTGCTGAGCTATTTGGCCTGCCCAAGGTCTTTCTTATTTTAAGATAAAAAATTAAAAAGTCTGGGGATCTATGTCATTGGTACAATGCTTCCTTGGCATGTACAAGCCCCTCGGCTAAATCCCTACTACAAAGAAAAAAAAAAAAAAGAAATCATTTTAGAGCAATTTCAAATTCAAACTACTCTAAGCTTAATTATTTGCTTTAAAAAAAAAAATAGACATACATGCCTAGATATCTACAGACCACTCTGGAGGGATAACTAAGAAGCTGGTAATAACGTGCTTCTAAGAACTGGTTGACTTTCTTTTCATACCAGAAACTGAACTCAGGACCTTGTGCTTGCCAGGTAGGTGCTTGTGCCACTGAGTTATATTCTTGTCCTGAAATTTACTTTTTATTTTACATTAGTTTTGGGAGGTCAGTAATGGGGTTATCAAACCTAGGGTGACACCAGTATTCATGCCCAACCCTTTTAACTTTCATGTTGGTTCCTTTCCATATGAGAAAAACAAACCAACAATCCAGACTGTAGGCCTCAGTTTTTCTTTTTTCAGGAGTCAGGGAGGTATTGGGCACTGAACCCAGGACCTCAGGCTTCCTGGGCAAGCAATCTATTACTGAACTACAGCCTCAGCCCTCAACTAATATTCCACATCCCCAACACCAGGCCCAGCTGTCCTTTATTAATTTAAGTTTCTGAGACAGAGTCCGGCTAAATTCTAAGTTGCCCCTCAGCCTCCCATGGTGCTGAGATTACAGGCATGCACCACCACACTAGGCTTCAGTTTATATTCTAATGCACACATTACAAATAGAAAATAAACTCTTCAAACACTTCACAGATTTACTTACAGCACTCAACAGGTATAGAAGCTATCTGTAGAGAAAGAACTTTTCCACTGGGCTGTGGGATGTGTACACGAAATACAAGTCGTACTCTAGTATTCTTTCTGCCAATATCAGTTTCTCCTTTTCGAAGTTCTATATCAGAATTGCGGAGTTTCAAAATACCTGCACAGTCAATACTAATGAGAAAAACACACAAATTTTATTTCTTGATTGATAATCAATGGTTCTAAACAATTACAAAGATATACATTGTCAAGTTTGTTAGGGAAGAACTACCCTACCCAAAAATCAGATAAAAAAAGATATGTACGGTTTTCTTAAAACACAAAATGAAAAAAATAAAGTAAAATGAAAAAAACAAACAAAAAAGAAAAACAAAAAGGCAAAAAATACCCTCACAAGATATTCATGTAAAGTAATGAAGTACAACTTAAATTCTCCTTAAACTACAAGTATATTGAGCATGGTAGTGCATGCTACTGTGAGTTCAAGGCCAGCCTACACTATACAGTAAGTTCAAGGCCAGCCTGACTGACAGTGAGAGCCTGTCTCAAAATGATTTTGGGAGAGGGAGTCAATTATCACTTTTTAGATCAGACTATCACACTGCCACAAAGTTTTTGTTACATTGTAGTACTAGGGATTTAACCAAGGGCCTTGCCATTATATCTCTAGCTCTTTTATTTTAAGTTGCCTAGATACTCTTTAGTTTATAATTCTCCTGCAATAGCCTCCTGAAGAGCTGGCAAATGTACACTACACAAATGGCTACATTCATCACTTTTCTTTTTTGAGACAAGGTCTCACTGCATAGTTCAGGCTGGCCTTGAGTTCCCTATGTAGCCCAGGCTATCTTCAAACTCCCCACAATCCTCCTGCTTCACCCTCCCCAGTGCTGGGATTACAAGTACGTACCACTACGGCTAACAATGGTATTTCTGAAGTTTTATCTTTTCTGGTCTGATCCAAGCAAGCAGCAAATGTTAAGTATATTTGGAGAAGTGACATAAAATCATGACTGCTAGCTCTGCTCTATGTGCTGGCATATGGTAGATGGAGGGGACATGTATGTTCAAATTGTATTGTTTTAGTTTTTCACACCATTTTGCATTTGAGCCACACTATATTAGCCACTGTCATTCTCTATTTTGTTATGAAATTTCTATTTTTTCTCTTCTTTCCTATTTTTTCATAGAAGCAGAATGCTTTTCTTTTTTCTTTCTTTTTCTTTGTTTTTGCAAAACCAGGGAATGAACTCAGGCCCTTGTGCTTGCCAGGGAAGCACTTATTCTACTGAGCCATCTCCCTGGCCCAGCTTTTCTTTGTTAATATGATTAATATGTACTTGGATTACAATAAAATAAAGTTTTCATAGAAATTCATGTACTCTTAACATTTTCTGAAAAATAAGATCTAGCTGGAAGTAAAATTTACCTGTCTTACAGAGTAGCCACTGAGCAAGAGAATGACACAAATAAGGCAAGTAGAGATCAACTGGCATTTTTAAAAAAAAATTTTATTTATTTATGTATTTATTTTTGTGTGCGTGTGTGGCCAGCTCAGCCCACCAGGGGGCGGGGCTGGCTGGCATGTGGTGCTGGGGGATTGAACCACCGTCCCTGTGCTTTGCTAAGCTTGTTCTAAGTAGGTGCT
>NW_004524587.1:14045225-14047363 GCF_000260255.1 Octodon degus
TGTGGTGCTGGGGGATTGAACCACCGTCCCTGTGCTTTGCTAAGCTTGTTCTAAGTAGGTGCTTTAGACCACTGAGCCATCTCACCAGCCCCTCAACTGGCATTTTTGATCTCTAGTTTCCAGGATCCTTATTTTCCAGCAAGGTCTTATTTTTGGGAAAGTGGGTCTTTTTCTTTTCAGTGATTGACTTATACATTAGTTATAAAGAGAATGCATGGCATTCTACAATATAAATACCAATAAGGCCAAGGAAAGAGAAACAAAAAATAAAATTAAAGTAGAGGAGAAAAAAAAATACAGTCTAAACCTAGGTTCTACAAATTACTTTTTTTTAGACAGGGTCTTGCTCTGTAATTCAGATGGGGCTTAAACTCATTATACAGGCAAGGCTGTGCTCAAACTTACAGGGATCCTCCTGCCTACATCAGTTTCCCAAGTGGTAGGACTACAGGTGTGCAACACTAGGTCTACCTACAAATTATATTAATTATTATGATTGAGTTTGACCATGAACTTCCTGGAAACCAATGCAAAATGTAAATAAAAAGTAGTTTTTATAGGTTTTTTTTGGTCTGACAGAGCAAAATTTACCAGCTCATTAGGAAATACCCACTTAGAACTTAGTCACTCAAGTTCAAAGAAGACTGTGTATATGTGGTAACAAACAATCTGAAAATACCATGAATTTTAACATGACTTTCACACTTAGAAGTATGAAGATCATTTCAGACTGAGTGTTTATATGGTTATTTCTTATACTAAGAAGCATAACAAGTTTCCAGTAATTTTCTAACTTGGTTCATCTTTGACTACCCTGAAGAATGAGTGGAAACTGACTCACAGCTACAAATTTTTTGAGTTTTCAGAAAAGGAAGGTTTAAAGGTGAGTTTTAAATTTTCCTCTTCAGTTCACTAACCATATGTTCAAATGCTTCTGATGCTACAAGGAAAAAGATCCTAAAGCAAACAAAAGAAGCCTACTTGCTGTCAGTCTCATTCAAAGGCTAGCCATATCACACTTTCTGGACAATGAGGCAAATGCTATGCCTGCTGGTAAAGTCAAAAGTTTTCCTTAAGTACACTTAACAATTAAAATTTTTCTGAAATTATTTACTGTACACTCCATTAATAAACTGTAATTAACTTGGTGAAAGTCCATGTATTTTATCACCTATGATAATGTCTCACTAGAAATATAGAACCCACAAGAGTTTGCTCAATTCAATTTTCTTTTTTGAAATATGTTACTATCCTTAGCAATGTGCTACAATTATTTACATAATATCATTTAGTTAACTTAAAGCTATGATTAATTTTTTTTGAGACAGAATTTTGCTATGTAGTTCAGGCTGGGCTTGAGCTCATAGCAATCCTCCTGCCTCACCTCTTGAGTGCTGGGATTACAGGTATGTGCCAGCATACTACATCATTTTATTCTTATGCTAAAAAATAGTTTGAAATTCAGGAAAAGAAATGTATACTTTGAAGTATGTTTCAAGATACCTGGCTGACATATTATTTTCAGGAAGAAGTGGAATTTCTAGAACTTTTGTGCTGGCAATTATTATTTCTTGGCTTGCAGTGGCAACTGTCTTTCCAGTGATTCGATGCACCTGGTAAAATGCATGAGGTCGTAAATATCGATCATCTGCTGTTCCAATAAACATCTGTAGATTTATCGGCTTTTCACTATAGCCCAGGAGCTAAGCAGGAAGAGAAAAACATGAGAAAAACCCAATTTATTACCTATGCATTTCAGAAGTTTACATACAGCCTACTATATTTATGTCACGTACTATTGGTATATAAACTATTACTTCATAAAAGACAACAATATAGCTAGGTATAAGAACACACATCTGTAACCCTAGTACTCTGGAGGCTAAGGTAAAGATGAGTCTGAATTTAAGCCTAGCCTGGGCCATATAGTAAGTTCAAGGTCAGCCTGGACTGTACAGTGAGAGACTGTCTCAAAAAAATAAAAAAAATATGACAACAAAAATCAGTGAATAGTCCTCTAAATTTCTTACATACCTTAAGAGTTATAGAAAAGCTACAACTCTTGTTGCATAGGTTCTGCTTTACCTTGGTCTTAACCATCCAGTAGAAAAGTATGAAGATGAAATATAGGAAGTAAA
>NW_004524587.1:14048093-14053576 GCF_000260255.1 Octodon degus
TGTGTGTGTGTGTGTGTGTGTGTGTGTTAAAAAAAAATCACATGCTATTTCTCTTGTCATGCCATAGTTCTTAGAACTTTTCTGAAGCTCCAGTCTGATTCAATATTGCATTGGTTTCAAAGGTCTTTCCTTGCAGCAAGGTATGGAATCTTTGGCAAGCGTTGGCCAGGTTCCAGAGATCTGCCTATGCTTCACAGCCAAGTCTTAACCCTTAAAATTGTTGGAAAGCCTTTCTCTGATCTACCACCTGGCCTTTTGGTTTTGGGATCTAGAAGTTTTCTTTCTTCTTCCATAAGTTCTTTTGATTTCTGAGCCTCAGATATCTCTTTCATCACTGTTACCAATCTTGGGTCTTCCACAGTGTCATGGAAAAGATTTCCTTCAGCTCTTCTGACAATTATCTTTTGAAAATGGTAAGTAGAGGTTTTCAGGCTGTTTCTACCTTTCAAAAGGCAAAAGTATGAAATGAAGGGTCTCATCATGCTTCCTCTTACTTGGAATGGTAATTTCTTTGTATTTGGAATGTGTTTAACAAGCTTCAGAGAGATCACTCTCTGCAGTCCTCATCCCTACATTTGGTCCCAAATTCCTCAATGAGAACGACTCTGCTGTTGTTTTTCTTTTTTGAGACAGGGTCTTGCTAAATAGTTCAGTCTGGTACTGAACTATGTAACCCAGGCTTGCCTTGAACTTGGCAGTGATCCTCCTGCCTCAGCCTCCCAAGCACTGGATCTATAAGTGTGCATCAGCACACGCAGCTGTTTGTTTTTTTGGCAAAACCAGGGATTGAAATCAGACCCTTGCGCTTGCCAGGGAAGCGCTTATTCCACTGAGCCATCTCCCCAGTCCCTGTTCTTGTTTTTTGACACTGGGTTATGCAATGATCTCAGGCTACCCTCAAACTATGTAGCTGGGCTGGCATTGAACTCATAGCAATCCTCCTGCCTCAGCCCAGTGCCAGGACTGCAGGCATGGGCCACCATGCCAGTGTTTTTGTGTTTATTTGCTTGTTTTTCATGATTTAAGGAACTGATAAAGAGGCAGATGACTCTAAAGAAATGCACAGCTCGCAAAGGAATCTTCTACTGTACTGTCAATTCCCACTGTGACAAATATTAGGACTGTAAGAACACTGTTAAAACTACTTGGCATGTGACATTAGTTTATGTACACAATGGTTAAATCAAGACATTAAATTTGGGGGGCAGGGGAGATAGCTTGGCAGCATAAGTGCCTGCCTGGCAAACACAAGATCTGGAGTTTGATCCTTATACCTCATGTGTGCCAGCCCCCGAACCTGAGACGTTCATACAGCTCTGGAACTTGGCGTGGTGGTGCATGCCTGTAATCCTAGCACTAGGGAGGCTGAGATAGGAGGATTACTATGAGTCTGAACCACGTACTGAGACCCTGTATCAAAAAAATGTAATAATAAGAATAATTAAATTTTTGGTTCTTTTTTTTTTTTTTGGCGGAACCAGGGATCGAACTCAGGCCACTGCACTTGCCACGCAAGTGCTTACTGAGCCAGCTCCCTGGCCCTAGAAGGATTTTTTTTTTTTTTTTTCCTCTGAATGCCTTCAGGGCAGGTTTGGCTGGCTTGAGTTGTGGGGATCGAACCACAGCAACCTGAGCCTGACTGCTTTGTTGAAGCAGTCACTTAAAGAACTGAGCTAAGGGGCAGGCCCCCAAATTTTTGGTTCTTTGATATTGAATTAAAATTTATGACACACAGTTTTAAAACCTAATAATTATTATTTATTTGGTACAGGGTCTCACTACGCAGCTCACAGCTCAGATTGGATTTGTAGTGATCCTCCTGTTTTCAGCCTCCCCAGCACTGGGATTACAGACAAGTGCCACCACGCCCTGTGCCACCACTTTTGGTCTTGGTCTGTGGCTGATTCAGCACACATGGGGTCAGGGCAGGTGCAGCATGTGGCGCTGGGGATCAAACCCTGGTGAAAACTTAAATTATTCATCATAAAGATAGGCATTCATTGGTATGTCTATTACAATTTTCATAAAATATACATTTAAGAATCAAACTACATATGAGCCTCTAAGCTGCCACTAAGCAAATTGCCATCTATGAACTGAAATCAGTTCTCCTTTTGTTTGTTCTTTGTCTTTTAGAGACAGCATTTCACTATGCAATTCAGGCTGGCCTTGAACTCCTTCTGTAGCCCAGGCTAGCCTCAAACTGAA
This sequence comes from Octodon degus, assembly GCF_000260255.1. Lineage (NCBI taxonomy): Eukaryota > Metazoa > Chordata > Mammalia > Rodentia > Octodontidae > Octodon > Octodon degus. The sequence continues at coordinate 14,050,302 of NW_004524587.1, forward strand.
GCAATCCCGCTGCTTCAGCCTCCCATGTGCTGGGATTACAGACATGTATCACTATGCCTGGCAATCCTTCATTTTTTAAGTCAAAGACAGTTATGTTATATTTAAGAAGTTTTAATTTTCTAAATGTACTCAGAAAAACTTATCAGAATTATCTTCTAGGTATAAAATATTTGCATAATCCCCCTGTCACAAATGAACTCCCTACTTGTGTCGTGAGGCAGCAGTCAACCAGTGTATGGATGTTCTGTGGTAGTGGTTCTGTTCATTCATAATCACTTCCTCTTTGTATGAAAAGTACAAACAAGGACAGAAAGTCATCTTTCACTGTCTCACTGACTTGGTATTTTTATTATATTTTAATGCCTGATTTCATTTTTACAACCAAAATAAAATCATAATTTTTATTCTAAAAGGTAATTGTACATTCCGATAACAAATATCAGCAACTTTATAATCTCTAGGAATAATTTTCAATTCTCAATCATGCTTTAGAAAAAATTTCCAGCAGTCTGTGCATGATTTATTCCTATCATATTTTTTCTCCTGCAAATGTTAAGACTGCTGTGAAAGGTGTAATTTCAGGAACACTGAGTACTTTGCAAAGTAGTCACAGGTCCCATATCAATGTGATCTTTTTTTTTTTTTTTTTTTTTGCGGAACCAGGGATTGAACTCAGACCCTTGCGCTTGCCAGGGAAGCGCGTATTCCACTGAGCCATCTCCCTGGCCCCCATCAATGTGATCTTAAACGAAACCTTCAACAGGATGGACAGTGTTGGGACAGACAAAACACCCCAACTTGCCAACTTGCCTACTTGCTGGGCAAATGAGGAAGCACTGTTTTTGTTTTCTGTGTTTTTGAGACAGGTTCTAACTATGTAGTGCAAGCTGCCTTGAACTCGCTATGTAGTCTAGGCTGGTCTCCAAAGCAATCTTGCTTCAGCCTCCTGAGGCACCACCATGTCTGGTTCTAATGGCTTTAATTCATCAAACCAGCAAAGAAACAGTATGATAATATAGGTTATATAAAATCTACCCTTCAGCAAGCATGATGAAGTAGATGTACCACTCTTTGGCATCGTAGTGTGAAGTGTTTGCTTCCCAGACCCAAACACTGTCAGTCCAACCTGCAGTTGTGACTCACAGTACCAGTGGAAGTTTTACTATAGCAGTACTGGTCCATGTTTGTACAGTATTACCCACACAGCTTCCAAGCTCAGGACTTTATGAGTTATTAATAACATTTAAAAAAAAATTAGGGCCGGGGAGATGGCTCAATGGAATAAGTGCTTCCCTGGCAAGCGCAAGGGCCTAAGTTCAATCCCTGGTTCTGCCAAAAAATAAATACATAAAATTAAGTTTATGAGTACATTTTAGGTATAATGATCACATTCATCATAGGGAATCTATACCTATACATGATATATCTTGATTACTAACAACCTTTAGAAACATTCCTATGCTTCTGCACTATAGTTTGCGAAGTACACTGAAAAATAAAGAGCTGGCCAGATAGCTCAGTAGATTAAAGCACCTGCTTAGGCAGACAGTGACTGGAGTTCAATTCCCAGGTGTACCATGCCAGCTCTGCCATGGTGTGCGGAGATAGCGAATGAGACTGGGCGTGGTGGTATACACCTGCAATCCCAGTGCTTGGGAGGCAGAAAACAGGAGAATCACTGTGAGTCTGATCTGTGTAGTGAGACCCTGTAGACCCTGTGCTAAATACAAAAAAAGAAAAAGAAAAATAATAGTGCCTAGTACATGTGCTGGGCATATAGTGAGATAGTTATTATTCTATATTCATGATTCTAAGTCTAGAATATAGTCAGAGAAATTTAATCACCTTTTGAATGTGTAAAAGTTTTATTTCATAATATGGTCTCCTCAGGTGACTGCTTTACTCCTCTGCTTGTCCATGTCTGGGTTTCGCCCAACACACATGTTAGATTTTCAACAGAGTTTGTAGCCAGTTTATAATTTATTGGATGTCATCTATCTAGGAAAGGCACAAAGGATTTTTCCTACTATTACATAATAAAATTTAACCCGAACAGTTTTCAGTCCTATAACATTTATTAGGAAGTGAGTAAAGCCTGGACCATTGCAGTATAGTTAAAACTATTCTCCCTGTTTTCATTTTGTTCTGCTGTACACCATTCTCTGTCTAGAAGCGTGGCAAACCTGTAACATAAATTGGGCAATTTTATACCTACCCTCTCATCCCCTACCTTAGCACTCTCAAATGTGTTCCCCTTTACATTTGGGATTAATTCAAATTCTCTATGATGATTTACAAGGCCTATATGATTTGGGGTCCAGGCCAATTTGCTGACCTTATCTAATTCTACTCTCTTCTAGTCTACTTTAGATATCCCGGCTTTATTGCACAAACTATCCAAGCTCATTCCAAACTTTGGAGTATGCAAACTTAGTATTTTAGCCCTCTGGGAAGTTCTTTTTTATGATTTTCCTTCCACTTTACATATTCACTTCATTCAGCTCCAGATCCAAAAACACCCTCAGAAAAGACTACCAAAGGCTTCACAGCTTCATTCCCTCATCTTGGTATATTACTTTTCATATTAATGACTACTATCAAACTGCATGTATGTGTATGTATGTGTATATGTATGTATGTATGCATGTATTTACTTTCTACACTTTTCAGTACCAGTTCCAAGTTTTGTTCACTGCTCAATCCTTTCTTCCTTTATCATGGAAATAGTCTGAAATATTACTGCAACAGTATTTCTAAGAATATTATATAAGAGACACATTTAAATAAAGAACAAAGTGGAAAAGAGATCGTAGCATATGCCTGCAATTCCATAATCCCAGCATTCTGCGAGGCTAAAATTACAGATATGTGCCATCAGTCCTAGAATGTGTTGAATTTTAAAGAATTAAAAAAGTTCCTCAGGGGCCAGGGAGATGGCTCAGTGGCATAAGCACTTCCCTGGCAAGCGCAAGAGCCTGAGTTCAATCCCCAGTTCTGCCAAAAACAAAAAGTCCCTGAAAGGCAAATATTTATTCTTAATAACACAGAATATAGGCAAATACATGATGAAAATCAATTAAAGATTTATAAAGAAGAAAAATGACAGAATCACAGAAACTGAGAGACTGAAAACACTAAAATGATATGATACTACTGAAAGTTTAAAATACAGTGGAGGGATGGTGAGATGGCTCAGTGGTCTAAAGCACCTACTTAGAACAAGCTAAGCTAAGCAAAGCACAGGGACCGCGGTTCAATCCCCAGCACCACATGCC
>NW_004524587.1:14054541-14078239 GCF_000260255.1 Octodon degus
GAGATTCTAAACAGATTTCTGTAATTGACTATATGTAAAATAATAGCAAAAATAAGTCAAAAGTTCTGAGCTTCAGTATCCAGGAAAATGACAGTATTACAAGCAAATAAAGTTAATGATTTAGAACAACTTTAGAGAGAGATACAGCAATACTAATAGTGTTGATCATATTGTAGTCAAGTTAGTAGTGAGACATTTACATGCAAATATCAGGCTATATAAGACATTATTTTAGACCAGTCATAGTGTTAGCATACAATAAACACTATGTTTTGCTACCTAATTTGGTAACAAGATAATACACAGTATATTGTGCTTTAAAAAATGGTATTTGTGGGGGCCGGGGAGATGGCTCAGTGGAGTAAGTGCTTCCCTGGTAAGTGCAAGGGTCTGAGTTCAATTCCTGGTTCCACACACACAAAAAAAAAGGTATTTGAAATTTGCTTTTCCAGTTTGAGATGAGTACACACTGATTTTTTTTCTTTTTTGGTCTGTTTGAGACAGGGTCTCACTATGCAGTTCAGGCTGGCCTTGAGCTCATTTTGTAGCCTTGGCTTCAAACTTATAGCGATCCTCTTACCTCAGCCTCTCAAGTGCTGGGATTGCAGGCATGTACCTCACCCCTAGCTAGACCATTATTTCTTTAACCTGGGCAGTATTACCTTTGCCCAGGAGACTGAGGGAGTACCCTGAATTCTAATTACCAGTATGATGAGTAAGGTACACTACAAGCATTCAATCAACAGGGGCCCAAGACTCAAATTCTTCTTAATGCATGGGACAATCATATAATTCTTGAAAGTGACTAAAAAAAAAAAAAAAAAAAAAAGTGAAGAACTAGCCAATGTTACATGGAACTCCAGAACATTCCATCCCATCAGACATTCATACATAAAAGTAAATTTACAAACTTAGAAAAAAATTCTTTAGTCCATATAAATGCAAAATTTTTGGCTCAACATATATGAATTTTTTGTGAATACCACTACCTTATAAAGAACTTACCATTTCAGAAAATCATGTCACTGCCAAAAATGCCATTCAGAGAATATAGGGTGCTGGATTTGACCCCCCGCCACCAAAAAAAAAAAAAAAAAAGTCTCAATAAACACTACCTTTGTTTAATACACAAGGTTTTTGTAGTTCTTAAATATTATACTTAAGGGAAGTTCCAAAAATAGTGCATGTACTAATAGTCTCATATAACTTGCTCCCAGCTTTCTCCAAGTGTAATATAGTATGGATCTAGGGTACTGAGCTGTAATAAAAATATCAACATCAGGAAATTGACAAAAGGGTATTAATGACACCATAAATCTTAATTTTTATATACATTTATGTGTGTCTTTGGTTTTATGAAATTTTATCTCATGGAAAGATTTAAGTCACTACCACAAACAAGTTACAGAACTATCCAGGTGTAGTGATATACACCTATAATCCCAGCACTCAGGAGGCTAACGCAGGAAGACTGCTGTGAGTTTGAGACCAGCATGTACGATATAGTGAGTTCAAGGCTAGCCTTAACCATATAGTGACACCCTGCCTAAAAAAAAAAAAAAAAAAAAAAAAAAAATATTTAATTACCACAAATAAACTGGCTTGTGCTATCCCTCTATATCCCTCAACCTATCCCTGATACCTGACTATTCTCCATTTCTGTGGTTTTGTCATATTAAGTTATACAAATAGAATCATATATATATATATACAGTTATTACATCAGTTTGTTCCTTTTATCGTTGTGTGGTACTATAGTGTACTACAGCTTGTTTATTATTCATTTGGGTTGTTTCTTTTCTTTTCTTTTTTTTGAGATATGGTCTTGCTATGGAGTGCAGGACACCACTGAATTCACTTAAAGAGCCTAGGCTGACCTTGAACTCATAGTGATCCCTCTGCTTCAGCCTTCTGAGTGCTGGGATTACAGGTGTGCACTAGCATGCCTGGCAGGTTGCTCCTAATTTTGACCTATTAAAGCTATAGTCAGGGGTGGTAGTACATGCCTATAATACAGCTACTCAGGAGGCGGAGGAAACAGGATGGCAAGTTTGAGGCCTACTTGAGCATCTTCACTAAAACCTGGTCTCAAAATGTAAACATTTTTAAAAAGGGGGATGAAGAGATCACTCAGTGGCAGAGTACATGCTTAGGACTGAAAGGTCCTGGGAATCTCCAGTATTAAAAATAAATACATTGGGCTGGAGAGATGGCTCAGTGGTCTAAAGCACCTACTTGGAACAAGCTTGGCAAAGCACAGGGACCGCGGTTCAATCCTCCAGCACCACATGCCAGCCAGCCGCACCCCCTGGTGGGCTGAGCTGGCCACACACACACACACACACACATACACACACACACAATAAATAAATGTTAAAAAAAATAAAAAAAATAAATACATTTCTTATTAACATTATTATATAGGTTACTGTACAACTTAATTTTTTTTGTTTTTCTGTATGTAACGAATACTCAGGATGAGATTACTGAGTAATGTAGGAAGTGCAAGTTTCTAAAAACCCGACACACTGTATTTCAGAGTGGCTATGCCATCTTGCATTCCCACCAACATTCGTTACAATAAAGCATTTTTATACTGGCCTTGAGAACCAAGTACCCCACTTATATGGTAAGGGTCAGACTAGTCCAGAATGGCAACTGATATCTTTTCCACTCTCCTTCTTTCATTTCTTTTGTGGGGGTGGAGAGGATCTCTGTAGTCCAGGCGATCTTCAAACTTGTTATTTAACCTAGAATGGTCTGGAACTCATAACCCTACTACCTTAGCTTTCCAAATGCTATGATTACAGGTATACCCCACCATATTCAGCTCCCCTCACTCCCACTACTGGATATCAAACCCAGGACCTTGTCCATGCTAAGTAAACATTTATCACTGAGAGACATTCCATGTCCATCTCCTTTCTGAAGCTGAAAAATGCTCAGAATAGTGGAGAAAGCTACGACTGTTTTCTCAGCTGCAGGAGAAGACACCTCTGTTAGTGACAAGAATGTAGTTTAGAAACTGGCATAGGGCTGGTGAGATGGCTCAGTGGTCTAAAGCACCTATTTAGAACAAGCTTGGCAGAGCACAGGGACCGCGGTTCAATCCCCCAGCACCACATGCCAGCCAGCCCCGCCCCCTGGTGGGCTGAGCTGGCCACACACACACACACACACACACACACACACACACACACACATAAATAAATGAATAAAATTAAAAAAAAAAAAAAAGAAACTGGCATATACAAACAGAAAGTATTCCCTACAGAGCCAATACTGCAAGTGTGGTGGAGTATGGAGCATCAAACATCACTTCCACTTTCTATTTCAAATGATTTGCTTTCATATGTTTATATTTCTCTTGTTAATAATAAATGGAATAGTGTGGCCAAGTATGGTGGCATACACCTGTAATCCTAGTACTTGGGAGGCTGAGGCAGGAGGATCCTTGCAAGTTTGAGACCAGCCTGGGCTACACAGTGGGCTCAAGCCCAACCTGAATTGCAGTGGGAGATCCTGTCTCAACAATAACAAATATGGTATTGGGAAAACTACATATACACAGACCACACACAAAAATCAACTCAAAACGCATTAAAGACCCATAAATATCAGACCCAAAAATATGAAACTACTAGATAAAGACACAAGGAAAAGTTTCATAAGACTGGGATAATAAATTTTTTGGACAAGACTCCAAAAGCACAGGCAACAAGAGCAAAAATAAACAGAATTACATCAAATTAAAAAGCTTCTAACAACAAAGGAAACAGCAGAGTGAAGAGATAATGTACAATATGAGAGAAAATATGTACAGACTACAGATATGATAAACGGCTAATATTAATAACATACTTTTTATTGTTGACACAGTTAATTACATGAATTTTATTATTTATTTATTTTGTATTTTAGTAAGGGCCTACAAGGTCTACAGGGTCCCACTATGTAGATCGGACTCCTAGTGATTCTCCTGTGTTCAACCTCCCAAAGACCTAAGATTATAGGCACACAGTACCACACCTCAATCCCCAATCCCGTCTCAGCATGCCCAGGGGGTGAAGCCAGCACGGCACACCAGAGAACCCCAGCCACTGCATCTGTCTAAGCAGGTGCTTTAATCCGCTGAGTTATTTGGCTGGCCTAAAACATGACTTTTAAAATGCAGCATGTGGGGCTGGGGAGATGGCTCAGTGGAATAAGCACTTCCCTGGCAAGCACAAGGGCCTGAGTTCAATCCCCGGTTCTGCCAAAAAAATAAATAAATTTTAAAAATGCAGTATGTATGTGGAACATAAATAACTTAAAAGCAAGAAAATTCACTTGGAGTCCTGTCTTTGGAGTGAGACCCTGTAGAAACTGTACTAAATACATTAAAAAAAAAATGGATAAAGAAGGCTGGGCATGGTGGAACATGTCTGTAATATCAGCACTTAGGAGGGTGAGGCAGGAGGACTGCTGCAAATGTGAGACCAGCCTAGGCTACAAAGTGAGCTCACAGCCACCCTGAACTACAAAGGACAGCCCTGTCTCAAGAGGACAAAACAATAAAAAATGGGCAAAGGAAAAAAAAAAAAAAAAAAAAAAAAAAAACTGGCAAAGAACTCAGGAACTCAGTGCCTGCCTGGCAGGCACAAGGTCCTGAGTTTGACTTGATTTTCAGTACCCCCACCAGCCCCCTAAAAAAGCCAAGGACCTGCACAGGCATTCCTGAAAAGATATACAAAATTTTGAATAAATGCTCAATATTACTAATCGCCAGAGAAATGTACATTAAAACCCTAAGGAGATATCAGCTCCTAACTGTTAGAAGTGCTACCATAAAAAAGACAAGTGTTGGAAAGGCTATAGGAGAAAGCAAAGCAAAGCAAAACAAAAGGATCACAAGGAATTACTACCTTCCAGAATGCTGTATTGTACTGGGGGAACAAGCAACATTCATGAAAAATGACGTATGTGAGGATACCGGGAATGGGCCATAACACACAATATTGTTCACTATTTTGAGCCAAAGCCAACAAGGACTATTGTAACCTAATTCTCTTTAATCTCCACAGGCAACAGACCAAAGCTTGGAATAGATGATGTGCCGATTCAGTCATCAAAATTTAAGATTTCTGTTCCTGTTTTTACTTAATGAAAAAAGTAATACACTTTAAAAAATATATTTTAGTACAGGATCTATAGGTCTCACTACACAGATAAGACTCATAGTGATCCTCCTGTTTTCAGCCTTCCAAGCACTGGGATTACAGGTGCATACCACCATACCTACTCTTAGGCATGTCTCACCACACCCAGGGGGCAGGGCCAGCACAGGACACTGGGGATCAAATCTGGCCCAGTCCGCTGAGCTATTTGATAGGCCCTTTTTATTTTTTAAATTTTTATTAAAGTAATACACATTTTTTTTAAATCTTTTTTTTTTTTCTTTTTTCGGAACCGGGGATTGAACTCAGGCCCTTGTGCTTGCCAGGCAAGCACTTATTCTACTGAGCCATCTCCCAGGCCCTGGTAATACACATTTAAAGGACTTTCTTTTTTCCCCTGTGACAGAATTTCACTCTGTCTTGTACATCACACTGCCCTGAATTCATTCTGGAGTCCACGCTGCCCTCCAACTTACTGCTATCCTCCTTGCTCCAGCCTCCCAAGCATGGGGATTACTACGTCCAGCCTAAAGGACATAATTGAAAGGAAACAAGGAGGCTTGCACAAGGAGGCTTGCAGGTTAGCTGAGTTCTTTAAAGCACCTGCTTGGACAAACTCAGTCAGGCATAGGGGACCGCGATTCAATTCCCAGCTCCATATGCCGCACCAGACCTACCTTACTGCCCTTAAGGCACCCTGTGCCAGCTGGGAAAAAAAAAGAATCCTTCTCAATTAAAAAAAAAAAAAAAAGAGCAAACAAAATTTCCTATAAAAAACATACACAACTCTTAAAGTTCAGAAACTGGCTGTTTGACACAGAAGTCAAGACCGACCAGATAGCTCAGTGGAGTAAAGCACCTGCTTAGGCAGAGTGCAGGCCCCAGGGTTTGATCCCAGGCACCACAAGCCTTACCATACCAGCCCCTGGGGTGTGCTGAGATGGACTGAGACTGGGTGTGGAGGTATGTGCCTGTAATCCCAGCGCTTGGGAGGCTGAAAACAGGAGGATCACTCCAAGTCCAATCTATATAATGAGACCCTGTAGAAGCTATACTAAAAAGAAAAAAGAAAAGAGTCAAAAGACCATGGAGCTGAGGAATCAAGTTACGAATCAAAAAAAGTCAGGTGTGGTGATGCACACCTGAAATCCTTGCTGCTCAGAAGACTGAGGTAGGAGGATAAAAGGTTAGAATCTAACATGGGCATTTTAATAAGATCCTATCTCAAAATAAAAAGAGCTGGGATGTGGCTCAGTGGTACAGCTAGCCTATATAAGACTCTGGGTTCCACCTGCACTACCAAAAAACAACTCCAACAATCTAAAATAAACTGCCAGGGTCAGAAGATAGCTCAGTGGGCTAAAGTGCCTGCTTAGGCAAGCTTAGGCAAACTTAGGCAGGCACAGGGGATCACAGGGAACCTCGGTTCAATCCCTGGCACCACACGTCGCCATGCCAGCCATGCCCTCAGAGTGGGTTGAGCTGGCCAAAAAAACCCAAACAAACCAGAGATTGCCTATTCAATACATTTTTAAAAATCAATAATTAATGGGCTGGTGAGATGGCTTGGTGGTCTGGGCTGGTGAGATGGCTCAGTGGTCTAAAGCACCTACTTAGAACAAGCTTAGCAAAGCACAGGGACCGCAGTTCAATCCCCCAGCACCACATGCCAGCCAGCCCCGCCCCCTGGTGGGCTGAGCTGGCCACACACACACACACACACACACACCCAAATAAAATTTAAAAAAAAAATCAATAATTAAGAAACAAAAGCTGGGCATGGTAGCCTATTCCTATAATCCCAGAACTTTGGAGGCTGAGGTAGAAGGATCACCACAAGTCTGAGGCTAGTTTAAGCTACACAGTGAATTCAAGGCCAGCTTGGAGTACCTAATGAGACACTGCCTCAAAAAAATACAAAAGAAAAAATGATTTTTTTTTTTTTTTGGCCTGCTCAGGATGCCTTAAGGGCAGGTCTGGTAAGGCATGAGGATCTGGGGAATCAAACCACAGAATTCTGAGCCTGACTGCTTTGTTTAAGCAGGTACTTAAACAATTGAGCTAATGGGCAGGCCCCCCAAAAGAAAAAAAGAAACAACATGATGTATATGGTGGCACATGTCTATAATTCCATCATTCAGAAGGCTGAGGAAAACAATCACCATGAGTTTGAGGCCAGTCAAGGACAGTCTGAATATCTGAAAAACAAACCAAAACAAACAAAAAAACCCAAAACAAAACAAAACAAGTAGCATTAATACATCTAGAAATTAGAACATAGATATCAAGTATGAAGAAAGAGCTTGGCATAGTGGCACATGCCTGTAATCTCAGCATTTTGTAGGAGGATCACTGTTTCAGATCAGCCTGGGCTACAAAGTGAGCTCAAGGCCAGCCTGAACTGCATAATAAGACTCTATCTCAAAAAGACAAAAAAAAGAGAGAGAGAGATTTAAAAAGAACAGTCAACATCTGAGTAATAACTAGAGTCACTTAAGTAAAGGATAAAGCTGGGGGTGGGTGGAATGATTGTGCCTGAGGCTGGAGGATCTTTGAGAGTTCGAGACCAGTCTGGCAGCCTGGGCTACAAAGTGACCTCACACCAGCCTAAACTATACAGCAAGACTGTCTCAAAAAAGAGTAAATAGGGTGGGGAGATAGTTCAGTGGCATAAATGCCTGCTTGGTAAGTGCAAGATCCTGAGTTTGATCCATAGTTCCTTTAAAAAAAAAAAAAAAGATTTTTTTGGGTGGAACCGGGGATTGAACTCAGGCCCTTGTGCTTGCTAGGGAAATGCTTATTCCACTGAGCTATCTCCCTGGCCCCGAAAAATCTTGTATAGAGAACAAGCTACTGGGTCTCTTTGTGGTACTCTACACTACAATGCAGGATACATTTTGTTTTCTCTTTTTCTTATATTTACTTGGCCCAAACTCACTCTGCAGAACCTGTTTTATCCTAATTTTAAAAAATGTAAAACTATGCCACTCCAAAAAAAAAAAAAATTCTCAGATTGAAAGGGAACAGAAGAAGAGGAGGAAGAGGAAGAGGAAGAAGAAGAGGAGGAAGAGGAAGAGGAGGAAGAGGAGGAGGAAGGGGAAGAAGAAGGAGAAGAAGGAGGAGGAGGAGGAGAAGGAGAAGGAGAAGGAGAAGGAGAAGGAGAAGGAGAAGGAGAAGGAGAAGGAGAAGAAGGAGAAGAAGGAGAAGAAAAAGAAAAGAAGGAAGAGGACGAAGAAGAGGAGGAGGAGGAGGAACATCATAACACTGAGAAAAACTAGTAAAGAACCATCGATACTGAGACATATTCTGGTTACGTCTATCATTTCAAATACCATTTCTTCTTTAAGTAACAAGTTAGAAAAAGTCACTTACAAGACAAATAAAAAACATTGACGGTACCAGCAGTGTTAGTCTTCTCTTGAGCGCAGAATACATTTTTAGGGCTGGGGAGATAGCTTAGACCTAAGCACCTGCCTGGCAAGAGCAAGGGCCTGAGTTCAATCCCTGGTACCACAGCATGCCATGCTGGCCCCGGGCCCCTAGGTGCACTGTGCAGGCCTGAAACCCACCAGTCCCAAAACCAGACGTGGTGACACATGCCTGTAGTCCCAGCGCTGGGGAGGCTGAGACAAGAGGATCACTACAAGTCTGAACTGCATAGCAAGACCCTGTATCAAAACAAAACAGAATTCATTTTTAATTAGAAGAAAATTGTGGAACCAAACAATATGAACCCCTAAAAAGCTTTTGTCCAGTGTGGCATTTATAAATACATTCTTGAGAAATGTAAAAGATACTGGAAACTAAGTATCTGTATCCTTAGTCAACTTGAAATAAACTCTCATTTAATAAAAAATAATACTCTAATAACAAATGTCACAATTCCTTTGTTACTGTTTAGCTGTTCTTTTTTTCTTCCTTGAGATTGGGTCTTGCTGTGTAGCTCAGACTGGTCTCAAATGACACTATGGCCTTAGTTTGGGAATAATACAATTCCTTGTGAGTTTTCCTGATACTTGTTATAAAACATTTAAAAACCTGTTTACATAAGGGGCCAGGGAGATGGCTCAATGGAATAAGCGCTTCCCTGGCAAGCGCAAGGGTCTGAGTTCAATCCCCTGTTCTGCCCCCAAAAAACAAAACAAAACATGTTAATATTAAAAATCTGTTTACAATATAAATCTTTCTTTGTCAAGAACTATGAAACATGTTCAGGTAACAGTCATAAATCATAAGTCATTTAATGAAACAAATAAATTAAAAAGAACTAAGAGTGTAGGGCTGACGAAATAGTTCAGTAGACTAAGTGCCTGCTTAGGCAAGTGCAGGGACCAGGGTTCAATCCTGCACCAGCCCCATCCTGGGCACATTGAGCCAGCCACTGAGTTGAGACGAAGTGGCACATGCCTTTAATCCCAGTGCTGGGGTGGCTGAAAACTGGAGGATCACTAGGAATCCGAGCTACATAGTGAGACCCTGGAACAAACACATTAAAAAAAAAAAAAAAAAAAAAAAGAACCAAGAGTGAGCACTGAATCCAACCACATATAGGATTAAGGTTGAAAAAGGGGGGCGGGGGAGGTGGCAGTAGATCTGAAAGTAAAAAGACCAACATCAAAATTCAAGTAACAAACAGCAGAGAAGAGGGTGAGATAACTATTTTTGGAAGCAAAGTCAATTCATACTCTCTAGGGCTGGTGAGATGGCTCAGTGGTCTAAAGCACCTACTCAGAACAATCCCCCAGCACCACATACCAGCCAGCCCCGCCCCCTGGTGGGCTGAGCTGGCCACACACACACACACACACACACACACACACACACACAAATAAATAAAATGTAAAGAGTTCTCAAATTGTTTAAAAAAAAATTCATACTCTCTAAATGTCAATGAGCTCAATATTTTTTTTTTTTTTTGGCGGAACTGGGGATTGAACTCAGGCCCTTAGGCTTGCCAGGGAAGTGCTTATTCCACTGAGTCATCTCCCAGGCCCCAAGGCTCATTTTTTTTTTTTTTTTTTCAGAACCGGGGATTGAACTCAGGCCCTTGCGCTTGCCAGGGAAGTGCTTCTTCCACTGAGCCATCTCCCCGGCCCCCCGCAAAGCTCAATTTTAAAATAACATTTTTTGGGGCTGGGAAAATGGCTCAGCAGAATAAGTACTTGCTTGGCAAGTGCAACGGCCTGAGTTCAATCCCCGGTTCTGGGGAAAAAAAAAAAAAAAAGATTCTTAAAACTGGGGGTTGTGCCACATAGTCCAGGCTGGTCTTGAACTTAGTATGCAGTTCAGGCTGGTCTCAAATTTGATGTTTTTCTTGCCTCAGCCTCCCAAATGCTGGGATTACAAGTGCGTGCCACCACCTGGCTAAACCAAACAATATTTTAGTTTTCATGTTATGATTCAAAACTATATGAAATAAATTTAAAGTTATCAAATATTCTAAGTTCAAAATTATATTTTAGTTTTATTTTAATAAATTTAAATAAGTACATTTAATTATAAAACTTCTCAGTAAACCCTATATGGTGTGGTTTATATAAGTGTTTCAACAGCCCACAATTAATGGCTTGGTTGCCAGCCTGAGGTGTTACTGGATGGTGGGTGTAATGATATGAGTCAGAAGCTTACTGTTCTAAAGGTGCAAGGAACAAAGAGCACAGCCTAAGGAGACTGGCCCCTTGTACTTCTGGCAAGATAACAGATTCCTGGAGGCAGTGCCCTGTCTGTTCTTTGTTCCTTTACCTGGGAAGATAGCAACTAGTGATATGCAAATTTAAAGAGTTTGGTGAATGCCAGAACACGATGTAAGTAACAGCTTGCTTACACCAAATTAGTTATGCACATTCTTTAGCCTGTTTGTAGCCCTCAATAAATGTGAGAGGTTTCAGCTGCTCCCCAGCTCACTTACAGTGAGACTTCTGAAGCTATATTAATCCAATCTTTGTCTTTTCTTTCTGCTCCTACTGATAATATTCAACAGATGGGAGAAACTATGAAAGGGGGCCCTAGTGGGAAACTTAGGGCAATAGGGTGTCATCCAGTAAAGGAGATATTGGGATTGAGCCCCTTCCCTCTCTTAACTATTTTCCAGTCCCTATGTTTCATTTGCTATATGATCTGCCATGATATACAGTACTGTCTACTGTCTTAGCACAGACCCAAGAACAGGCCAATGACCATGGTCAATTACTGGCCTCTGAAACTATGAGCCAAAATAAACATCTCCTCACAACTTCATTATCTTGTATATTTTGTCACATGACAGAAAGCTAATACACAATTCATAAAAAAATTCAATTCATTTTTCCAGCCATCCATCTAATCTACCACTAAAACCATATGCAAGAGTTATCTGGAACATCAATCAAATGTTATCAAGTGCTACTTATTTCTGAGGGAAACAGATTCTGGATATTTTATTGTTTTACTCTTCTTAGGTTTCCATATTATTTACATTTTATTATTGTTTTCTTCAATTAGTATTTACTGGAACATTTCAGACATACATAATGATCACATACATCATAGAGAATTTGTACCTGTACATGATATAACTTGTTTATATTACTTAAATTTTACTTAAATTTTAAATAAGTATATACTATACTTTAAAAACAAGTCTTTTGTGAATCAGAAAGACAACTCTTTAATCACTGCAATCTTCTTTTCCAGCTGGAAAGGCAGTCAGAAAAAACAGCTTTTAGACTAGTGAAGATAACTCAATGTAGAAGTGTGACCATATTAACAAGCACACAAAACAGATTTGAGTTTTCTCTTTGGACTCTGTAGTACCTAAGGGAACAGACCTGTATCACCAGTGCTGGTACATGGTGTCTACACAAAAAGCCTCAGAACTCTCATACCTTCACAACAGGATGGCCCCCAGTAGATGCTTTTACTGCCCCTCGGCTACCTTCAGTTTCATAATGGGCTCGATGATGTGTTTTAGGTTGTACTTCTATTTTCAGTTCACATTGTCCAAAGTGAGTTGGTAAAGGCCAGTCTAATGGAGGCAATGAAGATGTGCTATAAATAAAACACACAAACATGCTATTGTCGCCATGATTCAAATTAGTTCTTTGCCAATACTTGTCATCTCTGAAACAAAGTATTTTAAAATAAATTTCTTTTAGCATAACACTGGTTATGGTAGGTGCTTAATAAATAATTATTTAATCTGAACACAAATCTATTTTAGCTACTTTTTCATTTTTCATATTTTCTCAAAAAGGACATATTCTAAAAATTTTTTTAAATTGTTTCTCAACTATGTATAATTACAAAAACCATCAAAACTCTAGTAATTTCAGTCCTTAAAGCAAAAGATACGCATTTCTGTATGTGTTTCTCTCCAAGAATCTAAAAATCTTATTCTAGGCTTCACAATGTAACCTTCCCTCCCTTAAAAAAAAATTTGTGGAAGTCAGACATGTTTCTTCCCTACTTCTTCTCTATTATCTTTGTTATCACTGAAAAATTATTTATATTCAGCAATATATTGCAATTTGAGGTTAAAAATTTCACTATGTATTTAACTAAAAAACGAAACAAAACAAAAAACCCTTTAAGCATCTTTAACATATTCCGGCCAGCCTAAACCACTAGTGTTACATACATGACCACCCCAATTGGTGGCTTATACCACCCAGTGGCCCCATCTCACCCAATAGGTCTAATCCATGTACTACCAGTGGTTCAAAACCTCCCAGCAGTGAAAGTTTTGAGTTATGGCCCTACTGTGAACAAGCAAAATGACAATTTTTTGGGTTTTTTGAGACAAGGTCTTATAATTTGGCTCAAGATGGTCTTAAACTCATTCTGTAGCCTTGGATGGATTCAAATTTGCAGTGATCTTACCATCTCAACTTCCTGAGTGCTGGAACTACCAGCAGGCACTACAACACCTGGTTAAATGACATTTTAAAAACTTGATTGATGAAATAATTTCAACATCTTAACGGCCTAAATGTTTGTTTAGATATACTAACACTGAAAATATAGAATTAGAAAATAACATATTAGTGTATGCCTATAAACCTAGCACTCTGGGAAGTGGGCAAACAAGAGGATCACACGTGCATGACCAGCTTGGGTAACTTAACCACTTAGTGAGACCCTGTCTCAAACATTAAAACAAGGGCTGCGGATATAGCTCCATGCAAAGCCCCTTGGTTCAATCCTTACTATAGAAGAAGAGACAGAGAAGTAGAGAAAGGAAGAAAGGTTGAGGGAGTAGCTTAGTGGTAGACTGCCTAGCATGTGCAGGCCATGGGTTCAATCCTCGGTGCCACAAAATACAAAATAAGGCCAGATTGTTTTTCTTAGCCACACTGTGCCTGCCTGGCAAGTGCAAGGTCCTGAGTTTGATTCCCAGTACCAAACCAAACCAAGCCATATCACCTAAACAAATAAAACAAAAACAAGAAAACAGACATCTGCAGGTCCAATATTAATGGTCCCCAAACTACAATGTTAAAAAGTAACATCCTAAAAAAAAAGTAACATCTTAGTAATAGGTGAATTAGGGCTTTCTTCCCCCCCTCTTCCTCCATCCCTCCATTTTTGTTTTTTGAGATAGGGTCTCACTATGCAGTTCAGGCTGGCCTTGAGTTCATTATATACTCCAGGCTGGCCTCAAATTTCCAATGATCAGCTTCTGCCGCTCTACCTCACAAGTGCTAGTACAACAGTCATGTGCTACTACAGCAGGCACCTTCTAACCTTTAAAATTGTATCATTCTTAGTGTAAATTTCTAAATTACCCATTAATTCCTTCAGTGTACTCACTCCAGATTAAGCCTTCATATGGTACAGCTCAGAGATAGCACTTTTTAAAATTTTTTCTGCAGGCCCTTATATTGAGCTACATTCTTAGACCTCTTATTTTTCAAATTTTGAGACTGGGTCTCAAAATGTAAACTGCCCAAGGTGAGCTCAAACTTGCAATCCTCCTGCCTCAGCCTCCCAGAATGCTGGGATTATAGGCATGTTCCACCATGATTGACTAAGATATCAATTTTTTAAAAATGTATTTTAGTACAGGGTCTCACTACACAGAATGGACTCATAGTGATCCTCCTGTTTTCAGTCTCCCAAGTGTTGGGAATATAGGTGTGTACGACTACCCCTAGTCTCATTCGAAGTCTCAGGGTAGCCCAGGGGCAGGGCCAGCACAGCACTTCGGGGAATGAACCAGTGCCTATGTCTGCCTAAGCAGGTGCTTTAATCCACTGAGCTATCCGGCTGACCCTAGGATATTTTTTTTATTGGTCTAAAACAATAGGTCAATTTTATCAACTGTTAGTTCTGTACTTGTTCTTCAGACATGAGCAAACTCACGGGAAGCAAGATAAATTTTAGAAACAAAATCAGGTATGGTAGTGTAGCCTTGGCTACCTAGTGAGTTCAAGACCAGCCTGAACTACATAATGAGACACTTTCTCAAAAAATAAATAAATAGAGAAGTGATATCTTCAGTAGCAAAGATTCCATATTCTATTTTTCTAAAGATAAGGATTCCAGAGATAGTTATTTATACTAATAAAAATTTATTTTTTAAAAAGTCACTAAACAGGGCTGGAGAGATGGCTCAGGGGTCTAAAGCACCTACTTGGAACAAGCTTGACAAAGCACAGGGACCGCGGTTCAATCCCCCAGCACCACATGCCAGCCAGCCCCGCCCCCTGGTGGGCTGAGCTGGCCACACACACACACACTAAAATAAATAAATGTTAAAAAAAAATTAAAAAAAAGTCACTAAACATATACAACTCCATATGGGAATTTAATATATGATAAAAGTTGTCCTTCATAATGAATTATAGATTAGAACAAACCTTCACATGGTACTGTAACAACTATCAACTTATTTGGAGAGTAAAAGATACTATATTCTTTATCCCTTACACCAAAATAATGGTGGAACCAAGATTCAAATATTTATTTGATAAAAATATCATACACATAATATACACAAAACTATTAGAAACACATAAAAGTTATAATTTTAATTATTTTATTTTTTATTATGTATTTAGTACAGGGTCTACAGGGTCTCATTACAAAGGTTGGACTTGGAGTGATCCTCCTGTTTTCAGCCTCCTAAGCACTGGGATTACAGGCATGTGCCACCATACCGAATCTCAGTCCCTGCCTCAGTGCGCCCTGGGGGTGGGGCCGATCACATAGGCAATAAAGCAAAATCTGAATACAAAAATCTGAAAACTTTCTCTAAAAACAAATTATACACTTTTTTTTTTTTTGGAGGAACCGGGGATTGAACTCAGACCCTTGCACTTGCTAGGGAAGTGCTTATTCCACTGAGCCATCTCCCCGGACCCAAAACAAATTATAAACTTAAAAAGTAAAAATAAAATAAAAAAGGCCAAGGTTGGTGGTACATGCCCATAATCCTGGCTATTTGGAAGGACAAGGCAAGAAGAGGATAATTTTGAGACTAGCCTAAGAAATATATGTACAACACATGACCTATATACTTTTAAACTCAGCCTATCTAAAAATACTTTTAATGCTGGGCATTGTGGCACACACCTATAATCCCAGCACCCAGGAGGCTAAGACAGGATGATCATTGTAAGTTTGAGACCAGCTTGGGCTACAAAGTGGGCTCAAGGCCAGCCTGAACTACATAGTGAGACCCTCTCTTTAAAAAGATGCCCACTCCCCCCTCAAAAAAAAAAAAAAACAACCTTCTAAAACTTAGAAGAAAAATAAGCCAGGCATGACAGCACATGCCTATCATCCCAGCACTCAGGGAACTGAGGCAGAAGACCACAAGTTGAAAGCCAGCCTGGGATACATGGTGAGTTCAAGGCTAACGTGAACTACGTAGTAAGACTTTGTCCCCCCTAAAAAAAAAATTAAAAAATAAAAAAAAAATAAAAAACTTAAAGGAAAATAATGGGGAAGGGGAAAAGAAGTCAGGAAAAGGAAGGGGAAAGGGATGAGTTAGAGAAGGGCAGGAGATGGGGATGAAAAGGAAGGAAAGGACAAGATAAGGAGAAAAATGATCAATTATAAGTAGACAACACACTTACATGCTACTAATGAACCATACATATGAAAAACAATCAGCAGCTGAATCTACCAACTCACCGAAATATTGGGGTATGGCCAGGCTTTGGTTTGTTCCAAGTAAAGGGTGAAGGAACTGAAAGAAATTGGTCACCAGATGAATCTTTCTTTAAAGGATACTGAGATCCAAGGCCATCATCTATTGAAGTCTCCCGAGATGGTGATACACTCCCTTGATCATCTGAACAGAGCTCTAATTTTCCTGGTAGTATGGCAGCTTGATCTTCAGATGTCTTCCTTGTTTTCAGAGGGATATCAGTTTCTACACAGTATTGAAAGGGAAAAAGTGCAGGGCCAAGGCTTGACCCACTGTGGACAGAGACATTGAGCCAGGTATCTTCTGTTACACTTCCCCTAGGGGAGTGACCAGGAGAAGGAACAGGTGAGTGATGGGGTGAAAGAGGCCCGGCATAACAAACTTCAGCACTGGAGTGCCGCCGTTTCCCACAGGGGGAGGTAGGCCTTGATGAAGGACCTGAAGCTGGCCTGGGGCTCAGCCAATTCTCATCAGTGATACTGGATCTAGGAGAGTGGCAAGGCGATTGCCTGGGTGACAAGGAATGCCCAAGTCCATACTGTTGATGCCAGGACTCTTCTCCAGGGCAGCCCCCTGGTGAGCCACCTGGAGAAGTCAGAGGGGATCCAAGAGTAAATCGGGCAGCAGCTTCATTCAACTCCGAGTCCACATCATCATAAATGTGTGAAAGAGATTCACAAGAAGAAGCATCTGAAAACCAGCTCCTAGAAGAGATGCTGCTGGCAGGACTAGGACTAAGGGAAGACTCCCGGTAGGACGGCTCAAGAGGAAGATAGAGATGATCTCTAGAAGGCCTCTCCAAATATTCCCCTTCTGGGTCAGTTATATGTAGATCATCTTCACATGCATCTGTTTCTTGATGACAGTTAGGTGAAATAGATGTAATTTGAATACTTGGGCATTCAAAGGGCTTGGGACCACCTAATGGGCTATATTTAGATTCAGGAACATCAACAGTTCCTTCATAGTTCTTGTGACCTTGGAGCTGAAACGATGGTGACAAAACAGAAGAGTGAGACGGTAATCCATGATGTGGTAAGCAAAGCGATGAGTTTAAAGTAGATGGAGGTGGATCTACATTAAGGATGAAAATGGATGCACAATCATCTGTCTCAAGATCTATGGGAAGAAGCCAAAAAAACAAAAAAGTCAACAAAACAAGAAATTGGAAAATTTAGATGTATAAATTAGATGAGAAAGTAAATAATAATAATCCCGGGAGGAAAAAAAATGGGACACAAAATCTATGTTGTTAGCTCCACTAAAAATTATTTGTTTAAAAATGCATCTTAATTATTACATATTTATACATGTAATGACGACTTTTCTTTATTCTCACAATTTCAAAAATGATAATCAGAAAACATAGTCTAAATCCCTGGTACTGCAAAAAAAGAAGAAAGAAAGAAAGAAAGAAAGAAAGAAAGAAAGAAAGAAAGAGAAAGAAAAGAAAAGATAAGATAGTCTAAAACTAATAAATGCTAAAAGCAGCAAAGGAAAAGCAAATACACACACACACACACTATCTATATCTATATCTATATCTATATCTATATATACATTTTTTTTGAAGTTGTACTACTAATTTGTGCTAATGTTTGGACAACTTAAATGCTTATATCTTGTACTCTAAGTAACTAATTTAAAAATAACAACTAACCATTGCTTCTTACTATCTTGTTTTGAAATCTTTAAAATTTAAAAAATAAAACTAATAAATGCTTTTATAAAACAATAATCATGTCTGTTAAACACTGCACTGCAGTATTGAGATGAGATGGAAGGATTCACTGTTTCCTGAGAGGTATTTTAGCTGGCTGCCACAGGGGTCCCATGGCTTCTCCAGTAGGTATATGCTTGGGCTGCAGAAAGCTTCAGTTAAGGACCTACCCCAGATAACTCTGCCTGGCAGCTGCTCTGGATTACTCCTACCTTCTGCAGCTCCCCTCAATCAGGTCCACAAGGTTCCTCCATTTCCACTAGGCTAAACAGAAAGTATGTACATGTGCTAGCCCACTGTTTTTTTGTTTTGTTTTGTTTTTCTTTCTTTTTTTGCTATTAAGCAACCTTCCCTTACCCTTAGCAGGGCAATCCATGCCATGGCATAGGTTCTAATAATGTATTTTTCAGATGGCACAGTTTTGTCTTTTGGTGAGTTCTATGTTGAGTAGAGCACGGTGAGCTGGTGCATTAAGAGGTAGTAGCACCAGAGGTCAAGTGCCAAGTGACCAGCAGCTAGAGCTGGAAATTCAAAAGGTCACTGGCACCAAAAGCAGCCAGTAACACTGAATGTGCTGGCAGCAGAGAACAGAGAAATGCCAGGAGATCCCCTCTCCAGTGGCAGGAATAACTACCAACACCTGCTAGTAGCTGCCTGTCTCAATCAACAAGGATATCAAGATATTTTTATGGCTTATAAGCAAAACTGAAATTTCTAGAGACATGGTTGTAGGTAAACAGGCACATTCATACCACACTAACAGGAATGCAAAATAGAATAGCCACTCTGAAAAACTTCGGCAGTTTCAAGTAAAATAAAACACACTTTACATAGGATGCAGCAATTTCACCACTGGGTGTTTGTGCACTCTTTAGAAAAATCACTGTATTCACACAAAAACCTGTACAAAAATGTTCATGGCATTCTATCTATAATCACAAAAAAACCCACATGTATTTACACATTGGAAAATTTACTGAAGAAAAAAGTGTACTACTGCTAATAATGCAATAACTTAGAAAAATCTCAGACATTATGCCCAATAAATGCAAGTCTCAGAAAGCTATATATATTGTACAGTTCCATTTATATGACATACTCAAAGATGATAAAATTACAGTGACAGAAAATCAGTCGCTGCCAGTGAGTAGAGGTGGAACTAATTAGGCGTGTTTAAAAGGAGGCTGCTATTAGAACTGCTATATATGTTGATAGTAGCTGTGATGATACAAATTTATACATGTTAAAATTCAGATCTGTACACCAAAAAAGTACCATTTTACTGCAATTTTTAAAATAAAAAATTTAAAATTTAACATAAAGAATAAGGTCATATCAAAGACACAAGAGTTAACTTTTTTTTTTTTTTTTTTTTGCGGAACTGGGGATTGAACTCAGGCTCTTACGCTTGCCAGGCAAGTGCTTATTCTACTGAGACATCTCCCCAGTCCCTCATCTTTAAGGGTCCCGACAAGTAGGAAAGAAATGTGGAATAAAATAGGTAATAGTAGCTGGGTGTGATGGCGCACACACCTGTAATCTCAGCACTTGGAGGCTGAGACAAGAGGATTATTGCAAGTTTGAGATCAGTCTGGGCTGCAAAGTGAGCTCAAGGCCAGCCTGACCTGCATAATGAGACCCTGTCTCAAAAAAAAAAAAAAAAAAAAAAGTAATACTGTTATCAAAACCCATAGCATCAAACAAGCTTCCATGAGTCCACAAAGAAATGTTTCTAAGACATAATACCTGACACCTGCAGTATAAGGAAGGAAAGGTTTATTTTGGTTCATAGTTTTAGTCCATGTTCAGTTGGTTCCAAAGCAGAAACAGGAGAGTACACAGGCAACAGCAGAGAAAAAGGTCCTCAGTTCATGATAGCAGAGTGAAGAGAGGAACCAGGAAGAGAGATACACCATTCCAGGCCATGCCCACAAGGACCTATCTCTTAGGACCAATCCCCACCTCCAAACAGCACATTTACACTCTTAGGATCCAATCACCCTTTAAAAGTCCCACTCTGAACACATGACCTTTTGGGGGGACATTCCAGATCTGAACTGTAACTCTGATATAAACAAACTGAGTAAATAAATGAATAAACATAATGGGACAGTGCTTACTTATAGGAAATTCTAATTAATAAATCCAGAGTCAGGCATGGTGGCACAGGCCTATAATCCCAGCTACTAGGGAAGCTCATGCAAAAGGATTATACAGTCTCACTCTAATGTGAGAAAATATCAAAAAAACCCAAATTGATACAGTTGTGGTGACTCAGAAAGCTGAGGCCAGACGACAGCTGTGAGTTCAAGATCATCTTGAACTACAGGGCAAGATACTGTCTCAAAACAAAAACAAAAACAAAAAAAAAACAAAGCTGGGTGTGGTGGGCCTACCTGTCTGTAATCACAGCACTTAGGAGGCTGAGGCACAAAGACTGCTACAAGTTTAAGGCCAGCCTGGCCTACATAATAAGTTCAACAAGGCCAGCCTGAACTGCACTTGTGAGACACTGTTGAAAACAAAACAACATAGCACAACACAACAACAAAAATAAAGCCAAATCGAAACCAAACAGGGCCAAATTGAGAGGCATTCTACAAAATTACTAGTAAGTAGACCTTTGACTTGCAAACTCATTTCCTTCTTGAGTGCTGGTTACAACTCAAGTTGGATGTAAGTCAAAATTTTTCCCCATAAAAAATAATGGAGGGCCTGAGGAGAGAACTCAACATTCTAAGCACTTGCTTGGCAAGCGCAAGGGCCTGGGTTTGATCCCCAGTACTGCATGCCATGGTGGCTCCACCACCCAAACTGGGCATGGTGGCCCAAGCCTATAATTCCAGCGCGGGGAAGGCTGAGACAGGAGTATCACTACAAGTCTGAGCTGTGTGGAAAGACCCTATAAAAATAAATAAATAAATAAATAAATAAAAAAGATTAAAAAAAAAAAGAATGGAAATACACATAACGGGTGCTGAAAGCACCCTTTAACCTTGTCAAAATAAAAAGGGTTGTAAATGTATACAATTTACCAGAAACACCAATAATTTTCCTAGTGTATTCATCAAAAAGTTATCAAATGTACTTACTTTACCAGAAACAACAATTTCATACTGTATTCACCATTCAAGTTGACATCTCTGTTTTGCAGTAAGGGAGGATGAAATACAAGGCAGTTGTTGCTTGGAAGGACAGTTCCCTTTCATAAGAAGATCAGGAATCTAGCTCTCTGGTGTCCTTTCTCTCCTTGGGACAGTCCACTACCCCCTGCTTCTGACTCACAAGGTCTCAACCTTTTCAGAGCTAAGAACAGGGTGCCTGTTTTTAACATTATTTTTTAGTATGACATGACATTATGCAAGTAAATGCAATGATTAGCTTTTTCTCTGTTTGCACATGTTTTCTCTACAAATGTTTGCAGCTCTATTTTTCAAGCATTTCTTTTATTTCAGGACTTTGCTGCACTGATTTGCTTTTATTTATTATGTATTTGGTACAGGGTCTCACTACACTGTGAGATTACAGGTGTGTGCCACCATGCCCAGTCTTGGTCAGCCTAGCACACCAGGAGTGGGGCAGGGCTGGCACAGTGTGCAGTGCTAGGAATCAAACCCCAGGTCCCTTAGCTTGCCTAAGCAGGCGCTTAGTCCACTGAGCTATCTCATTGGTCCTGTTGCACTGATTGTTGATATTCTTCCTCCTCTTCAGATAGCTCCTCAGCTGCCATTCCCTGTTTCTCAGTCAGAAGTTGCTCCAGTTCCTCTGCAGACAATTCCTCTTAGTGTTCCTCCACCCATTCACATCACCACTGGCTATTTGCCAGCCTATGGATTCTGCTATAGTGACAATATTGCCAACTACAGGGTCAACTGAAGGCTCAAACTCTTCTATACAGCCTTCAAAGTCTCTCTCTCGTATAACTTTAGGCCATACTTTTTTCCAGGCAGATCTCATTGTCTTTAGAGAGACATTAGCCCAATATTTCTCAATTAATCCCACACAAGAAAGGATGTTGTAATGTTCCTTCCAGAACTCCTTAAAGGTTAATCTGTATCTGAGATCATCTGGAAGCACTTCAGGAACAGATCCTTGGTGTATAGCTTAAGTTACCAATAATCTGCTGGTCCATAGGCTGCAGTAAAGGAGTTGTATTAGGTGGGAGGAACTACACTGACAGCCATGGGAATTCTTCAGCCAATTTTTCTAAATCTCATGGGTGAGCAGGAGCATTTTTCATGATGAGGGCCTTAAATGGCAAATCTCTGTCCTTTAGATCTCTCTTTCCCTCTCTCTCTGCCTCTCTCCCTCCCTCTCATTCTTTCTTTCTTTTTTTGACAGAACCAGGGATTGAACTCAGGCCCTTGCGCTTGCCAAGCAAATGTTTATTCTACTGAGCCATCTCCCCGGCCCCTCTTTCTTTCGAGACAGGGTTTCACTGTATATAGTATGAGCTGGCCTTGAACTCACTATGTAGGCCAGGATGGAATCCAACTCACAGCAATCTTCCTACCTCAGCCTCCCAAATGCTGGGATTATAGGTGTATGTCACATGCCTGGCTCTCTAGATATTTCTTAACAGTAAGACTCAAAGTCTCCCTGACCCACTCAAGAAAAAGTAGTCTTGTTACCCAGGCTTTTATATTAGATCTGTACATCACTCCTAGCCTATTCTTTGTTTTCTGAACACTCTAAGGGTCTCAAGAGTGATAAACCATGAGAGACTTTATCTCGAGGTCACCACTCCCATTGGCACATAGCAGTAAGCCTATCCCTCATAGGTCACACTCTTGTGGCCTGTCATTTTCTTGTCTTCCTAGGTAATGTAATGTATGTTCTCCTGGGTATTTTCTTCTAGAAAAGGCCAGCTTCCTCACAATTGAACTTCATGAATGTTAAAACCATTCCTCTGTGTTATTGTTTCAAAGTAGTGTATGTAATTTTCAGCAGCCCTTTTATCAGTTCTGGCTGCTTCACTATCCCTAGTTATGCTACAAAGCTTAATTCTCACTTTAAAGTTGTAAAATCATCCCTTGCTAGTATAAATGTTTCACTATTATCACTTGTTGATGGATTATCGTTATGAAATCTGTATTTATAGCCCTAGCTTTTTCACAAGTTATAAACTCAGGCTACAACTTGCTGTCTTACTTTTTCCTCCTTGCTGGGACAAAATACCCAAGACCCCAAATTAAGAAAGGAAAGATTTATTTAGCTTATAGTTTGTAAAGTTTTCAGTCCATAATAAACTGACCCCAATGTAAGGTGGCATGGCAGAGGGGCAACAGTTCATGGCGGCAGAAGAGAGAAAAAGCAACAAGAGCAAAAAGGCAGGAACAAGCTTCTTTTCTGCCCTTACACTGTAAGCAAGCTACCCACACTAGGGAGGGTGCAGCATTGACACCACCTTAGTGTCTCCCTCTTGCAGACTGAGGATGTTTATAAAGAGAGGACCTTAGCCCCTGCTGAGTCTTTAGTTAAGCTTTCAAACTTCAAGTTGATACAATGTATCAGCCATTAAACCCACCATTTGCCTTCCTTTTATCCACTCTAGTGGTAGCCTTTCTACCTCCTCTAACACTGTTGATTGTGCCTTACTACTGTAATTTGAGTAACATCTTTAGCAATACTAACTTCTTTAAACAAATCTCTTCTCTAAGATTGTCCAGATGGTGGATTTTGACTATATAT
>NW_004524587.1:14078914-14081237 GCF_000260255.1 Octodon degus
AGGATATGCAAAATTTTAAAGAGCACATAAAAAGATATGCTAGTTATTAATCACAGGGAAATGCACATTAAAATCACAGTGAGATACCACCTTACATCCATTAGATAGCCACTATTAAAAAACTAAAAAGAGGGCCCAGGGAGATAGCTTAGTAGAATAAGTACTTGCCTGGCAAGCACAGGGTCCTGAGTTCAATCCCCAGCACTGCAAAAAAAAAAAAAAAAAAAAAAAAAACCAACACTAAAAAGAAACACAAACATGTAGGAGAAATAGAGAAATGAAAAAATTGGACCCTTCATGTGCTGTTGGTGTGGTGGCACACACCTGTAATACCAGCACTTCAGAAGCTGAGGCAAGAGGATAACTGTGAATTGAAGGCCTGCTTGGGCTGCAAAGTGAGTTCAAGGCCTGATTGAACTGCACAGTAAAACTCGTTTTGAAAAGACAAACCACAAAAACAAAAATGATGTAGTTTCTAGAGAGTTGCAGTATGGCAGCTCCTCAAAAAAGTAAAAGTAGAGCAAAATGTGGTGATGCATACCTGTAATCCCAGTACTCAAGGGTGCAGCAGGTAGATCACAAGTTCAAGTTTTGTCTGAACATAGCAAGTCACTGTCTCAAAAAAAAAAACAACCATAAATAAAATAAAGCAAAATAGAAGTTCCATATAATCCCCAGAAAATAAGCCCCAGGTAAGATCAGTAGTTCTAAATATATGTCCCCCAAAATTGAAAGCATAATATCAAACAGATATTTGTAAAACCATGTTCACCACAATTTTAAAGATAGGCTTAAAAATGTTTTGTAGCATATTTCACTATAAGAAACCATTAGGGGCTGGTGAGATGGCTCAGTGGTCTAAAGCACCTACTTAGAACAAGTTTAGCAAAGCCCAGGGACCACGGTTCAATCCCCCAGCACCACATGCCAGCCAGCCCCGCTCCCTGGTGGGCTGAGCTGGCCACACACACACACACACACACACACATAAATAAATAAATAAATTAAAAAAAAAAAAAAAGAAACCATTAAACAAAGCGCCTGCCTGGTTAAATGCAAGGTCCTAAGTTTGATCCCCGGTATTAAAAAAAAAAAAAAAAAATCATTAAACAAACCTGTAAACAAATGCTGTCACCTAATATTTTAAATTATCATGGATGCCTTGGTCTACATAGGTATATATATTTTATATAGTTATGGTCATTACATTATTATCTCTAATCTTTATTAAACATATATATAAGCATATATACAATAAATATATGGCTTGATAAATTTTCACAAAGACATACCATATAATAACACTTCAATTTCTGGAGGAGAGGGCAGTAAGTTTTATGGTATTTCTCGAACCTATGAACCAGAATGTAAGCCCCAGGATGATTTTTCAGGAGGTTTGTAATACAGCTCCTAATTAAAAATAAGCCCCAGGGCTGGCGAGATAGCTTGGTGGTCTAAGTGCCTGCCTGGCAAGCTCAAGGACTGAAGTTCGATCCCCAGTACTGCACACCTGTAATCCCAGCACTGGGGAGGCTGAGACAGGAAGATCACTACAAGTCCAAGCTGTGTAGTGAGACCCTGTACCAAATAAATCAATAAACAGATTAAAAACTATAAGAAAATAAGCCCCACGTAAGATCATCAGCTAGATAGATCCAGATGTATTATTATGTATCCATAATTGCAACACATTATGGACATATCAATTACAAGATAATATTAATATAATTAAGTATTACATTAATACCTAAACAATAACACAAATCACAGTTTATAAATGCCCAAGTGGGTGACTTTGAATGAGAAATAAACGCCTACATAAACAGATGAACTTGAGACTTATTACCAAATGACCAATCAAGAGTACAGATACAATAGATATATAACTTGTGCATTTGATAATGAACAGACATAACTGTATCTGACATAAATCTTCATAATTCAATATCTTGTTGCTGTAACAGATGTACTCAATGCACTCATGTGAAATTAAAAAAAATCTAATATTCTGTAGGGACTTAAAGTTCAACATATCAATATTTGATGAAAAATATCTGTTCCATGTTATGCCTAAGATGTTTGATATTCAGATAGATAGTGAGGTTAAGCTTAACAGCCTAGGTTGTAGGGTAATAAAATAAGCTTTTCTTCTGGAGAGTTAACAACCTAAGTTTGCAGACCAAAATTAGAGAAAAAGGAGGGCCACAAGGAAAGCCAACATTTTGGCCCTAGCCTTCCACATCAATTAAGACTCAGGACATATGAGAACTTGTACTGTAACGTCATGTAACTCAGTAGTGTCCCAAATTTTCTGATCAAGGAG
>NW_004524587.1:14082100-14089437 GCF_000260255.1 Octodon degus
AGTGTGTGTGCGTGGCCAGCTCAGCCCACCAGGGGGCGGGGCTGGCTGGCATGTGGTGCTGGGGATCGAACCGCGGTCCCTGATGCTTTGCCAAGCTTGTTCCAAATAGGTGCTTTAGACCACTGAGCCATCTCTCCAGCCCCAATCTTCTAAATTTTGGTACCTGCAATATCTTATCCCTTTTGTGTGGATCATCTTTTTTTTAGATAGGGTCTCATTATGTAATTCAAGCTGGCTGTGAACTCACTATATAGTCCAGGCTGCCCTCAAAATCACAACTAATCTCCTGCCTCAGCCTCTAGGCATGTGCCACCTCCCCCAATTCTTCATTCTTAACTGATATCATTTAAAATAATTATTTATTTAGTTGGTGCAGGGCCTTGCTATGCAGCTCAGACCTGTACCGATCCTCCTGTCTCTGCTAGGATTACTGGTGTATGCCACCATGCCCGGTTCTAGGGCTGGCACAGCACCCGGTACTAGCGATCAAACTCAGGTCCTTGCACTTGCCAGGCAGGTGCTTAGACTGCCAACCTATCTCACCAGCCCCCGTCATCATTTGTGCTGTCACTCCTGTCTTATAAGTCTTTAATCAACATTTGATTTAGTGGAAACTTTGGGAAGTGTAGCTTGCAAGAGGCTGTGACTTGGGTGAAGAATTCATGGGATAAAATCACTGACAGCTGCACTGCCAACATATTAGAAGCAGGCTAAATGGAGAAGTGCTCATTTAAGGACATGAGGGATCAGGGCCAATGGCTCTACAGAAAGTGGACTTGCAAGAAATATAGGTGGGAATTTGGGGTTTGGAGTTACAATGTTCCATGGTGGGACACACCTGCGATCCTAGCACTCAGGAGATTAAGGCAGGAGCACCCTCATGAGTTTCAGGCCAGCCTGTACTACACAGTGAGACCCCACCTCAAAAGGGGGGGGGGGCAGGGAGATAGCTCAGTAGAATAAGTGCTTTGATTAAAAAAATTTTAAAAATTAAAAAAAAAAGAATAAGCGCTTTGCTTGGCAAGTGCAAGGGCCTGAGTTCAATCCCTGGTTCCACCAAAAAAAAAAAAAAGAAAGAAAAAGAAAAAAGAAAAAAGAAGGGCCAGCAAGATAGCTCAGCAGACTAAGCACCTGCTTAGACAAGTGCAGGGGGGGAGCCCCTCCCACATGTGCTGGCCCTGCTGATGGGCACACCAAGCCACCAAGTCTGGGCGTGGAGTTGCACACCTGTAATCCCAGCAATGGGGAGGTGGAAAACAGGAGTATCACTACAAGTGTGAGCTATGTAGTGAGACCCTGTGCTAAATACATAAATGAAAAAAAAAAAAAAAAAAAGGTTAAGTCAAAGTTAGACACATAGGATCACATTATATGATACTTTTTACATATGGTCCAGCATAAGCAAATAGATAGAAAGTAGATGTGAGGAGAATCACCAAAAGACGTTAGGAGAAATGCAGATTCATTAATGGGTAACTTTTATGGAGTGATAAAGTTTTGAATCTACTGACAGCTATGGTTGCACAACACTGTAAACCCACTAAACACAATACTACTTAATTGTATATTTTTCAATGGCTGATTGGGCCAGGTGTGGTGCATGCCTGTAATCCCAGCACTCATGATCAAGAGTTTTAGAGCAGTTTGGGCTACATAGCAAGTTCCAGGTCAGTCTAGCATGATGCTGTCTCAAAACAAACAGATCTCATTCTGTATGTGAATTTTTCCTCAGTTAAAAAAAAAGAATTTCTGAGGAAAGAAAGACTGAAGGCACACATTTACCCATGTCCTACCAGAATTTCATTAAGTGGATTTTTTTTAATGATATAAATTCACAAGAACAAAAAGAACAGGATGAAACCATAGCAACAAAATTTTTAGAAGATGGAATGTAGTATAGTTGGTAACTGATTTAGGACCTGAAAAAGCTAAAACTTTATGCCAATTTAAGCTAATAGTGCAGAAAGCCAAGAAGAAAACTGATTTGCAACATCCCCCCAACCACACACACAACAACACTCAATAAATGTACACCATCTACTCTGGGAAACAGAGGTGAAGGCAAAGCTGAAAATAAGACTGATTGTTTAATGAATTGCTAATCCTCTTCCCAAATTCCCATACCTCGCCACTCTAGCTGATTTTTCCATTAGACAGAAGACAAAATTTTCCCAAAAGGCAAAACAAGGGTGACTGTGAGAGATGACTGAAAAATGCAATGAAATAAGTGTCTCCAAAATGTGTATGATGAAACCCTTAATGTTTTCCTACTCCCTTCCCCCACAGTACAACAGGATTACACTAGATTCTTCCCTGGGGAAATCTAACTGGCCCAAGAGAAAAGGCATCAAAGGTAACCTAGTAAAAACTACTGCAATAAGCTCTGTAGTTAGCAAGCATCATTGGTTACCAAAAGCTAACAGAGAGATTCTGGTGTGCTATTTAATGAATAAGCAGGTAACAACAGTCACCAAACATCAGAGAAAAGTTTCAATGTTAAGGACAGAGACAAAAAAAAAAAAAAAAAAAAAAAAAAAAAAAAAGACAGAGGGAAGGAAAGAAAGAAAGAAAAAAATAAATATGCAGTAAAATGGAAACTTCAAAACTAAAACAAAAATCTATCCTTGATATTCTCTGAGAGAAAAGATGATATTGCAAACCAGAAATAAGAACATGTCCTTATTTTAAACAAGTTAGGCAGGCAACCCATTCAAAACCCATTCGAGACTGTGTTGATGTTTTCAAGCCACTGGAGCTTCTGCAACTGAGGGACTAGTGGGCGTGAGGATGGTTTGCGAAAAATGTGAAAAGAAACTTGGTACTGTTATTACACCGGACACATGGAAAGAGGGTGCAAGAAATACCACAGAAAAGGGTGGAAGAAAGCTGAATGAAAATAAAGGAAAATCAAGTGTTTACTTCAAAAAAGGCAAGACTCAGGGCCGGGGAGATGGCTCAGTAGAATAAGCGCTTCCCTGGCAAGCACAAGGGTCTGAGTTCAATCCCCGGTTCTGCAAAAAAAAAAAAAGCAAGATTCAATCCCTGTGGAAAGAGTAAGTTCTCCACTTGCAGAACCTGTAAAAGTCCTGTGTACCAGCCGGATTCTCATTACTGCCAGGGCTGTGCCTACAAAAAAGGCATCTGTTTAAAAAAAAGGCATCTGTGCGATGTGTGGAAAAAAAGTTTTGGATATCAAAAACTACAAGCAAACATCTGTCTAGGTGTACTGATGGAATTTCTGGCTTTGTATAATATTACTTTCTGCTTTGACCTTTCAAGGCACAATGTAGGTGTTGAACTTGCGGAGTAATCTGTTTCAAGACAGGTGATTACATTTAAATCAGGGCACTTGATCCTCATTCTTTCTTTCTTTCCCTTCTTTGAGACAGGGTCTCAGCTGTGTAGTTTAGGCTGGCCTTGAACTCACTAGGGAATGCAGGCTAGCCTCCAACTCATAGTGATCCTGCATCAGCGTCCCAAGTGCTTTGGGCACACATACTTTGCACACTCAAGAATTTTTTTTTTGGTTTTGAGACAGCCTCACTGTGCAGGTTAGGCTGGCCTTGCACTCACAGTGATCTCCCTGCCTCAGCCTCCCCATGTTGGGATTACAGGAGTGCACTGTCCTGCCCAGCTCTCTCAAAAACTTCTGAACAATATAACGGCCCTTTTGTTTTGCGTGAATATTTTCCTTACAAGCATTTTATTGTAATGTAGTAAGTGACAAATGTAATGAAAAGCATTCTGAGTTTTCTATGCACTTTTTAAAATTCATGTAACTCTTATTTCCTTCATTTACTTTATAGATATTGAAAGAATGAGAAGATTGTTGATATTTTGTTCTGAACTTTGTGTGTGGACTTGGAATTCTTCCCTCATTTCCTTATTGGAGGCATAGTTCTTTGAACCAGCAGTCCCTTAATTAATTCCAGTTTCCTTAGATATAATGATTGAGGCTATGATAGCTGAATGGTCCCTTATCAAAGACAAGTTAGATTTGTAATTATAAATTTGCTTTTTAAGTCAAAGTGCTGGTTCCTTTCTTTCATATGTAAACAAGAACATAAAGGAGGAGCTGGGGAGATGGCTCAGTAGAATAAGTGCTTTCCTGGCAAGTGCAAGATCCTGAGTTCAATCCCCGGTTTGGCAAAAATAAATAAATAAATAAATAAATAAATAAATAATAAATAATTTAAAAAGAACATGTGTCCAGATAAATATGTGGGATTTCAGAATACATGTATTTGAATTTAGATTGTCATAAAAGCTATGAGAACACTATTCATCTATGCTCATGTGTCATGAAAATGAATCCCTGATCTTTGGGAAAGCTCTTTGAAATACAGAACATTTTTTAAAACCTCTTCCCCATCCCTCAGACATAAATAGAACAAAGCAAATATCTTGACTTTTTAAAAATATAACAGACTGTAAAGAGACTACTCTGAGGTTTCAAATGAAAATTTTTCTTGTACTACCCTCATAGTTTCAAGACTTCTAAAACTTGTTACCTACTATAGAAAACCAAAAAGGTATTCTCTTATTTCCAAGATATGCAGACTACTAGAAAAAATGTGGTAATGCACATACTAGAGGCTTTACATTTTTATTGTCTTTACAATGGCTGTGAAAAATAAAATTTTAGCTACAATGTATCTACAAGGTTTTTCATGCAGTGTTTCTATATTATTATTTATGCATACCTAGAATATTGTGAGGATAATGCAAAATATAATAAATGATTTTTTTTTTTTTTTTTTTTTTTTTTTTTTTTTTGTATTTTTAGGGAAGGATCTACAGGGTGTTCAGGGTCTCACTATTTGGTGGAACCGGGGATTGAACTCACACCCTTGTGCTTGCCAGGGAAGCACTTATTCCATTGAGCCATCTCCCTGGCCCTAATAAATGATATTTTTGAGGACAAAAAAAACCCCAACATTTGGGACCACCTTCTGCCTCAGGAGCTATTCCTATTTCCCAATAAATTTTCCTACTCTTAACCTCCGTTGTTCTGTAGAATTCATTTCTCAACTCCAGAATGAGCTACATTTTTCCCCTATATTATGTTGGAGGGCCCAATGAGATAATTAGGATGAGGTAAAAATTTGCTTTTGTTTCAGGCATTCTGCCAAGTAGGCTCATGGCAACCCATTTGAGACCCCTCCTAAGGGGCTATTCCTATTCCCCAGTAATTTTCTCTTTTTTGGGGGGGGGGCAGGACTGGGGATTAAACTCAGGACCCTGTGCTTGCCAGGTAAGCTCTACAGAGCTATCTTCCAGGCCCAATTTTCCTACTCTTAAAAAACAAACAAATAAAACAAGCCAGGCATAGTGGCAAACACCTTTAAATGCCCATACTATGGAGGCTGAGGCAGGAAGACTTGGAGTTTGAGGCCAACTTGGGTTACAAGGTAAAATGTCATCTCAATACAGTAACAATGATGACAATGATGAAAGCAGCAGCAGCAGCAAAAAAGAACTACGAGAAGATAAAATTTGTTAGCCAGGTGCAGTAGTGCAGTGGCACATAGAAAGATCCTGTCTCAAAAAAGAAAATAAAAAAAAATTTTTTTGGTACTGAACAAACTCAGGACCTCAAGCTTGCCAGGCAAGCACCACACTACAGAGCTATACCCCTAGCCAAAAATTTGTTTCATATACAAATAACATAAACAATATACCATTTTATTTATAAGCCTCATGACTAAAAGTCAAAGAAAAACTGAACCAGGCACTGCCCTCCCCCCAATAATCCCAGCTATTTGAAAGGCAAGAGGATTACAAATTTGAGGCTATCCTGGACAATATTCAAGTAATTCAATATTACTTGACCACCTGGGTTCAAGTAATCCTCCTGCCTTCTTTCTGCCTTTAAGTAGCTGGAATTACAGAGCATGCCACTGCGTGAGATTGCTGCTAGTTTTTAAGTAATGGAACTCTACCACTGACTTAGAAATTACAGTCCATAGCAATGCACAGATTTTTGAGACATACAATCTTGAGTTCAAGACTATCCCAAAATCAAAAGGCCTTCATCAATTAATCTACCTCTGTTTCAACTACCTTATCTATAAACTAAGGATAATATCTACTGAAAAGGTTGTTATGATGATTCTAGATAATCATTAACACCTAGCATCATATCTGGAAGCACATACCAATTTTTTTTTGCAGAACTGGGGATTGAACTCAGGCCCCTGCGCTTGCCAGGGAAGCGCTTATTCCACTGAGCCATGTCCCTGGCCCCACACATACCAAATTTAAGAATTATTATATCCAGAGTTTAATAGAACTAAAACAAATGTATGTCTCAAAAATCTCTGCATTGCTATGGACTATAGTTTCTAAGTCAGTGATAAGAGTTCCATCACATAAAAACTAGCACCAATCTCACACAGTGTCATGCTCCTATAATTCCAGTAGTTCCAGCTATTTAAAGGAAGAAAGAAGGCAGGAGGATTACTTGAACCCTGGTGTTCAAGACCAGCCTAGTCAAAAAATAAAAACAAAACAATGAAACCAGCATAAGCAATACAGCAAGACCCATCTCAAAACTAA
Organism: Octodon degus; assembly: GCF_000260255.1. Classification (NCBI taxonomy): domain Eukaryota; kingdom Metazoa; phylum Chordata; class Mammalia; order Rodentia; family Octodontidae; genus Octodon; species Octodon degus. The sequence continues at coordinate 14,088,659 of NW_004524587.1, forward strand.
TAGCATTGCCAGGCATGGTAATAATACATGAAACTTATAATCCTAGCATTCAGGGAGACTGGGACAGAAGATCACAAATTCAAACCCAGACTATGCAATTAAAAGACTTAATGAAATCCTGTCTTTAAAAAAAAAAAAAAAATTGAGTATGTGGCTTACCATGAAGGTCCAGGAGTCAATCTTTAGTACAACAAATGAACAACAATGAAAGCATAACAGCATCAATGCTCAGATAGGTTAATTAACTTGAAGGACAGGTGACAACAGAACAAAACAAACAAACAAAAAACAAAAATGCTATAAGCATCACAATACCTGAGCTTCAAAACATACAACACATCAATAGTTAACAAAACAGCATGATACAGGCATTAAAACAGACAAACAAATCAATGGAAAAGAAAACTCAGAAATTAATCCACACTGATACAATCAGCTGATTTCTGATAAAGGCACCAAGAACACAGAATGGAAAAAAGAATCTCTTCAAGAAATAGTTCTAAGGAAATTGGATATGCATATACACAAAAATGAAACTAGCTCTTTCTCTCTCACCATACACAAAAAAATATGTCAAAATGGATCTAATGTCTAAATCTTAAACCAGAAACCATAAAATTACAAGACACAGGAGAAACACTTCAAAATACTGGTGAAGGGAATAACTTTTTAAATAAGCCTCCAAAAGCACAGACAACCAAGAGAAAAAATAGACAAGTGGGATTATAACAAACCAAGAAGCTCCTGCACAGAAGAAACAATAGATTCAAACAATCTAC
>NW_004524587.1:14089567-14092255 GCF_000260255.1 Octodon degus
TCCTGCTTTAGCCTCCTGAGTGCTCGGATTACAGGGATGTACCACCATGCCTGGCCAGAATGAGATAAAATATTTGTAAATTGCAACAAGGAACTGACATCAGACTACATAAGAGACCCAAAAAGATGAACCCAAAAAAATCCAACTTAAAGCTGGGTGTGGTGGTAATGACTGTAATCCTAGCACTTGGGAGCTGAGGCATGAGGATCGTTTTGAGTTGAAGACCAGCCTGGACTACAAAGTGAGCTCAATGCCATCCTGAACTGGGTAGGCAAGACCCTGTCTCAAAAAGACACACACACACACACACACACACACACACACACACACCCCAAACAAAAAAACAATTTAAAAATGAGCTAAGAGGGGCCGACAAGATAGCTCAATGGACTAAAGCACCTGCTTAAGCAGGTTTGATCCCAGGCACCACATGCTGCGCCAGACCTGCCCCAGGGGCGAGCTGAGCAGGCCACAGTCAGGGCACAGTTGTGTATATCTGTAATCCCAGCACTAAGGAGGCTGAAAGTAGGAGAATCATGACGAGTCCAAGCTGCAGAGTGAGACCCCACAACAACCAAATACATTAAGTTAAAAAAGGGGGGCTAACAAAAAAAAAAAATCCTAAAAAGGGGGCCTGGCCCTAGCTCAGGCCTTTAAGTGGCTGCTTCCACAAAGCTGTCATCCTCAGGTTGCTGGAGTTCGAACCTCACACCTCTCCCACTGGCCAAAAGTGCCCTGAAGGCATTCGAGCAAAAAAAAAAAGGGGGGGGGGCTAAGAACTCAACACTTTTTAAAAGGCAGAAAAATGGCCAACAAATGTATGAAAAAATGCTCAGTTTCACAAATCACCAGGGAAATCCAAGTCAAAACCAAAATGAGATGTATCATCTCACCCCAGTTAGAATGACTATCACCAAAAAGACAAGAACTAACAAATATTCACTATTTGGAAAAAGGGGAATTCATACACTGTTGGTGGAAATATAAATTAGTATGCCATTATGAAAAATTATAAGGGGATTCCTCAAAAAACTAAAAATAGTACCACGACATGATCCAACAATTCTACGGCTGGGCATACATTCAAAGGAGATGAAATCTTCATACCAAAGAGATCCCTGCATTCCCATGTTTACTGGAGTACCATTCACAACAGCTTAAATACGTGGTCAATCCAGATGCCCTTCAGCAGATCAATGGATAAACAAAATGCGGTATACAAGTATTTACACAAGTGAATACTATTCAGCCATTTAAAAAGTTCTATTGAGGGCTGGCCAGATAGCTCAGTGGATTAAAGCCCCTGCTTAGGCAGAGCATAGCGGCTGGGGTTCAATCCCCAGTGTGCTGTGCTGGCCCCGCCTCTGGGGAGCACTGAGAGGGCAATTGAGACTGGGCATGGTGGTGTGTGCCTGTAATCCCAGCACTTTGTAGGCTGAAAACAGAAGAATCACTATGAGTCTGATCTACATAGTGAGACCTTGTAGACCCTGTCCTAAATACATTAAAAATAAAATAAATAACACAAATAAATAAAAAGTTCGGGGCTAGTGAGATGGCTCAGTGGTCTAAAGCACCTACTTAAAACAAGCTTAGCAAAGCACAGGGACCGCAGTTCAATCCCCCAGCACCACATGCCAGCCAGCCACGCCCCCTGGTGGGCTGAGCTGGCCACACACACGTGCACACACACACACACACACACAAATAAATAAAGGTAGCAAAAAAAAAAAAGTTCTATCATTTGTAGCAACATAAATGGAGATGGAGAACACTACATCGAGTCAAACAAGGCAGACAGGGCTGGCAAGATAGCTCAGCAGTCTAAAGCACCTGCTTAGGCAAAGTGCAGGAACTATGGTTCAATCCCCAGCACCACAAGCTGTGCGGGCCCCATACACACAAAAAACACCAAGGCAAACAGAGAAAGACAAATACCACACTGAATGGAATAACGGTCAGTAGAGATGGGGAAAAGAAGAAATGAAATTAAAAAGGACTTTTAGGAACTGGGAAGGATGTGGGGGGAAGGGGCAAGCTGAGAGTAGAAGAGTAGATGACATGATCACTTCACGAAGTATGCATATAAGGAAATATCACATATCCATTAATTCATATAATGTGTCAATGATTACAGTAATAATAAATGAAACTCCTAAAGCATGAAAAGCTTTCCTGAGACATGAGTTCTTTAAGGTTCTTCTCTCTTCCTTGACCTCTAGAACACTAGTTCTCAATAGAAGACAATTTTATTCCCCAAGGGACATTTGGCAATGTCTGGAGACTGTTTTGGTTGTCACCACTAGAAAAGTAGTCCTGGTATGAAGTGAGGAGGGGCCAGAGATATAGGTAAACACTCTATAGCCCACAAATCAAGCCCCAACAAGAAAAATTTATGCAGCTAAAAATGTCAATAGTGCCAAGGTAAGAAACCTTTCTCTAAAACCATTTTTCTAAAACGTTTATGTCTCCAATGCCATATGGCTTCAGATCACATCTGTCCAGCAAAAAACAGATCTTAGTAATAGCTATGGTCAAAATAAATAAATAAATAAAATTTAAAAAGGGGCTGGTGAGATGGCTCAGTGGTCTAAAGCACCTACTTAGAACAAGCTCAGCAAAGCACAGGGACCGTGGTTCAATCCCCCAGCACCACATGCCAGCCCGCCCCGCCCCCTGGTGGGCTGA
>NW_004524587.1:14092625-14094230 GCF_000260255.1 Octodon degus
TTCAACAGACAAATTAAATACAGTACATTCATACAATGAAATACTCTCCAGTGATAAAAAGGAACTGGCTATTAATTCACACAAATCTGAATCTTACATGCATTTTATTAACTGAAAGAAACCAAACATAAAAAGAAGACAGAGTGGCTAAATATGAGAGCATTTTTAAGGTAACGTAGGGCTGGAGCGATAGCTCGGTGGTCTAAAACGCCTGCTTAGGGAAGCTTAGGTAGGCTCAGAGGTACGCAGTTTAATTCCCAGCACCACATAAGGCACCAGCCCCACCCTCAGGGTGGGCTGAGCCAGCAAAAATAAGTAAATATAAATAAATAAACAAATACTTTTTTAAAAAAAAGAGGTAATGTAACTGGTTTGTTTGTATATTACTGGGATAAAATCTTTGTATCTTTGTCAAAGCCCATAGAACTAAACATCACAAATATAGGACTTTAATATAGGTAAATTAGAAAGCAAAAACTAACCAGGAAGGATTTGGAGTATAGCTCAGTAGTACAGTGTTTTCCTACCAGGCCTGAGGGGGTTGACTCCCTCCCCTAAGTGATTTTGGAAAGGGAAGTTGTTTTATTTTATTTTCTGAAACAAGGTCTCGCTATGCAATTCAGGCTGGCTTTGAACTCACTTTGTAGCCCAAGCTGGCCTCAAACTCCCAACAATCCTCCTGTCTCAGCCTCCCAAGTACTAGGATTACAGGTGTGGGATACTACATCCAACAGAAATGAAGTTTTGACTAGAAACTATAAGGCTAAAAAAAAAAAAATGAACTGTGCCTGTAATTGGCAAAACTTCTTCATGAGTAGTATGAGTTAACAATTACACTATGTACATGTAAAAGGAGTAAAACAAGTAAATGCATGGTGGCTGATGAAAGTTTGCTCACTGCTGAGGAGAAAGTTATAGATGAGCATCAGGGGAATATCAGACTAAACTATGTGGGATTGAGACAGGAGATTAGGATATGGCAAAACTGGCTGGGGAAGTAGGCATTACCTGTTAATTTCAAGATCCCAGAACAGTTTGCAAAGCCCTATATGTGGATTTCTCAGAAGAACTTGAGCAGGTTTTCAACACAATGGCCCAGACCTGAGGTGTGGGATCCCAGCATTGCCTCTTAGTACTCTTATGCAGAAATTCTTGCAGGTTCCTTGGAGATTTGGATGGCATAAAAAGACACAGATGCCAACAGCATGGTATCCTGGCTTTCCTCAGGATAGACTCCCTGTGTCCTCCAGAATATACTTCCTTCCCCTCCATTTTTACTCACCAAACTCAGTAAACTTATCTGGCAAGTCAAATTTCTAGGAGCTAGTCAGTAACTGTACAAGATCAGAACTAGAGACATCAGATCTAACTCATGTTCAGTTTGATATTCAAACAGACAGAAACCCAAACTACCACAGCCCACTGAACAAAAATAGCCAGAATAGCTACATTTAGAAAGCTTTCCACAAAATAAACTCCAGGCTCAGATTAAAAAAAAAAAAAAAGCTATTCTATACAACCTCTTTCAGAAAACAAAAGACTCTTCAGAAATTAGAGTATTTTAACCAAGCATGGTAGTACATACCTATAGTTCCTAACTACTAG
>NW_004524587.1:14095350-14107025 GCF_000260255.1 Octodon degus
TTTTTTCTCCTTTTTGTGCAGGGTCTCACTACGCAGCTCCAGCTTGGACTCATAGTGATCTTCCCTAGTGCTGGGATTACAGGCATGTGTCACCACACCCAGACTCCACTGCAGGCTCAGCATGCCTATAGGCAGGGGCGGTGCAGCATGTGGTGCCAGAGATCAAACTGTGGCCCCTGAGCTAACCTAAGCAAGCATTTAGTCTGCTGAGCTATACCACTGGCCCTTGATTCCATTTATATAAAATCTCTAAATTAACTTCTGTACTTAAGTGGCTCAGGAGGAAATGAAGGAGTAGAAGGGCATGGCAGAGTAATTATAAAGTAACACAAGAAAAACTTTTGGGAGTAATGGATATCTTAAGTTGGGTCAGGTTTCATGAATCTACATGTGTATAGGTTACACATGAACTTTTACTTTAACTGGGGTGGCATATACCTGTAATCCCAGCTACCCCAGAGGTTAAGGCAAGAGGACCATAAATTTAAGGTAAACATGGGCAATTTAGCAGGACCCTATCTCAAAACCAGAAAGGATATGGGTATATATTAACACTGCCTGGATTGAATCCCCAGTACTGGGGGGAAAAACCCTTCTAATTAAACACTTAAGAGCCGGCAAGATAGCTCAGCAGACAAAGCACCTGCCTAGCAAGCGCAGGGTCCAGAGTTCAATCCCTGGCACCACATGCCACAGCAGATGTGCTGAGCTGGCCAGGAGACTGGGTATCGTGGTGCACACCTGTAATCCCAACGCTGGGGAAGTTGAAAACAGGAAGATCATTACAAATCCAAGCAGCAGAGTAAGACCCTGTACCAAATACATAAAAAACAAAAATAAAAAAAATTATACACTTAAAATATGTAGTTAGGAGCTGGGGAGATAACTCAGTAGAATAAGCACTTGCCTGGCAAGCACAAGGTCCTGAGTTCAATTCCCAGTACCACAAAAAATAAATAAATAGATAAAATATGCAGTTAGCTGGGTGTGGTGGTGCACACCTGTAATCCCAGCATCTGAACAGACTGGAGCTGGAGGATCACAAGTTTGAGCCCAGCCTGGGCAAATTAGTGACTTAGTGAGACTATATCTTATTTATTTTTATGTATTTGGTACATAATCTCACTACACAGGTCTCAGTACACTGCTCTCCCATTTTCAGCCTCTGCAGCGCTGGGATCACTGCATGTGCCACCATGCCTCATCTCAGTAGCCAGCTCAGTGAGGCTACTGGTGTCTGAGATCGAATCCTGGTCCCTATGCTTGCCTAAGCTTTTGATTAATCCGCTGAGCTATCTCACCAGCCCTATATCTTATTTTGAAAAGGGGTAGATATATAGTTCAGTGCAAAAACCCTAGGTTCAGTCCCTACCACTGGTGAATGAATGAATGAGGTATATTATGACATCAAATATGCCTTAATAAAACTGGTTTTGTTGTTTTATTTGTGTGTTGTACGGGGAATAGAACACAGGACCTTCATATTGATATATATCACCAGTTCTTTTTTGAGGTACAGACTTCATAAATTGTCCAATCTGGCCTTAAACTTGTGATTCTCCCAAACAGCTAGGATTACAGGTATGCACCATCATGCAAAACTTTGTCTTTAAGTTTCTGTATGTCCATTTAACCAATGAATTCCTCTCAAACTACATAAAGATGCATTTGGTGCCCCACATTTTCCATTTACCAGATACTCTATTCACTGTTCAAGAACCTACCAGGACAAGTTCGGGTGTGGCGGTACAAGCCAGCACTAGGGAGGCAGAAATCAGGATGATCACTATGAGGATGAGCTGTATAGTGAGACCCTATGTGCACGCACACACACATACCCCTTAAAATGGAAAAAAAAAAAAAAGAGAGAGAGAGAGAGAGAGAGAGAAAGAAAGAAACTACCAGGACAAAAATCAACAGTCATATTTCCCTGTCTCACTTTGTGTTGCCATTAGCTTGCAATCTCACTTCAAGAATGTTGATTCTATTCAAAATAAAGTAAGTGACAGAAAAAATAATTTCTTATAAGTGTCACATTTATGTTCCACCCCCTATCCTATACTGGGGCTTATTTTTATTTATTTATTTGATATAGGGTCTTGCTATGCAGCTCGGACTTGTAGTGATCCTCCTGTCTCAGCCTCCCCAGTACTGGGGTTACAGAAATGTGCCACTGCACCAAGCACCATTTACATTTTAAAATTCCTGAATTTCTAGCAGACTGTGGATACTATAGGCAGAAGATTATTGTGGTAAGGCCCTCATAGGAGCTATTACTCCTTTCTTCCTAAGATTTTCTTCATATCTATACTCCTGTCCCATGTAATCATTTGCTTCAGGGGGAGCCATTCACATCATCAGACCAAGGGAGAGTCCTAGTTAGTTAACAATAATTCCTTCCATCTTTATCAGTGACTAATTTAGGAAAGGGAATGTAACTCAGTTTTCATCAATGAACTAAAAGGTTAAGTTTGCTGAACATTTCTGGAAAAGACCTATCACACTCTCAGAAAGAGCCACGTGAAGGCACCATCTGTCTTTTTCCCTCCCCCTCATCAAATATCAAGCCAAATATAATTAGTTTGCATATGTTTAAACTTGAGGTAAAAAATATTTTACTAGTTCTTTGAAATAAAGATCACATGATAAAAAGCCAACCAATGTTCTAAAATAAGCCTGGGCATGGTGATGCATGCCTGTAAAACCAGCTACTCAAAGGCTAATGTGAAAGGATTGAAAACTTGAACCCAGCCAGGATAAATTAGTGAAATGCTGTCTCGAAAATAAAAAAGGCTAGAGACATAGCTTAGCAGTATAGTGCCCCTGGGTTGTTCACCAGTAGCACAAAAACAAATAAATGAACAAAAAAGTTCTAATATAGCAATCAGAACATTTACTAGATAACACATATAACGAAAGGACCTTGCCTTTCTGCTGAAAGGAGGCCCCTGGTAAAGTTCAGAGACAACCAGGTACGTATATAAGCAACAAGGGTAGTGGACAAAGAAGTTCAAAGGACAGTACTAATCTTGAGAGATAAGAATAAATGGCTGATAACAAATTGATCAAAATATCAAAGGAAAAATGTGTATTAATATTAGTAGCCGTATGCTGTACAGCAGTTTCATGTGTGTCCTAAATTCAACTGAATAAATACAAATCACAGTTTCTGAACATGAGAAAGCAAAATGTTAACCTTGGAGCCAGGGAGATAGCACAGTAGAATATAGTGCTTGCCTGGCAAGCAAGCACAAGGTCCTGAGTTCAATCCCTAGTTCTGCCAAAAAAAAAGAAAAAGTTAACCTCCAAAAAACTGTACTGACTAGTGACTAGGCATTTTTAAAATCTTACTTTTTGGGGTGCTGGGTGTTACAGCTTATATCTAGATGTCCCCCCCTAAAGCCTCATGCAGTCATAGGTGGGGCTTTTCAGAGGTGGCTGGATCTACAGTGTGATGCTGATAAAGGAGGTGATGCTAAAACTGATTCATGATGCTAAGATTAAGGGTGTCCCACCCTGGCTGTGCTAAGGGTGGATAGAATACAAGGGACAGAAAGAGGACTGCTGCTGTTGCTTATTTTCTGGCTACTGCTGTTTGCTACCTTCCTGCCTTTTGCCTTCCATGAACTGTTTCTGTTGTCTGCAGTTCCCTTTTGCCATGCCACCCTACCTGAAGTCAACAATCAACTATAAACTAAAACCTCCACAAACTGTGAGCAAAAATAAGCTTTTTCTCCTTTAACTTTGGGTGTCAGATATTTAGTCTCAGCAACAAGAAAAGTAACTAAGCCAATGGAAATGGAACTCAGGTTCTTGTAGATGTTAAAAATGCACTATACAATGGAGTTACAGACCTCTAGTGCAAGTATTTTTTTAAAAATTCTGGGGCTGGTGAGATGGCTCAGTGGTCTAAAGCACCTACTTAGAACAAGGACAAGCTAAGCTAAGCAAAAGCACAGGGACTGTGGTTCAATCCCCAGCACCACATGCCAGCCAGCCCCGCCCCCTGGTGGGCTGAACTGGCCACACACACACAAAATAAATAAATAAATAATTTTTAAAAAATAATAAAGTTCTGCACTTTCCCCTCATTAGGTTTAGGCCTGTTATCTTATTTTATTTATTTATTTATCTATCAACACAGTCTCAGTTCAGGCAGTTCAGGCTATCCTTAAACTCACTATGTAGCCCAGGTTGGCCTGGAAGTCATAGTGATCTTCCTGCCTCAATCTTCTGAGGTCTTGGGATTATAGGCCTGTGCCACCACAACTGCCTTAGGGCAACTTTGTTGACAAATACAAAATGCTTTTTTTTTTTTTTTTTTTTACTGAGGACTGAAACTAGGTACATGCCAGGCAAGTGTTCTTCCATTGAGATATACTCCCAGCCTATCTGAATCTGTACGTATTTGGGGTAGTCCTGGGGATTCAGCCCAGGACTTCACAAGAAGCTACACTCCCAAATCTTTTTTTTTTTTTTTTTTTTTTTGGTGGAACCAAGGATTGAACCAAATCTTTTTTCTTTTCTTTTTTTGAAACAAGGCTTTGCTGGCCAGCCTGAGAGCTCAGTGGACTCTGCTTCCAGGTTCAATCCCCAGTGTGGTGCTGGCCCTGCTTGTGGAGCGTGTTGAGACTGCGATTGAGACTAGACATGGTGGTGCATGCCTGTAATCCCAGTGCTTGAGAGGCTGTTAACAGGAGGATCACTACAGTCCGATCTTCATAGTGGTGAGGAGGAAGAGGAGGAGTAGGAGGAGGAAGAGGAGGAGGAGAAAGCTACAACAAATCAAGATGAACAAGACTAGCTTTGGTCACAGGACAGAGAAAAAGGAAGAGACACAAAGCATTTTCATGATGGTGACCCACCTTCATGCTACAGGGTATACAGAACTTTTTTTCCTACATTAACTTGGCCCAAACTCATTCTGCAGAGCCTACTTCTTTTCTACCTTTAATAATACTTTGTTATCATTTTTTTAAAAAAGAGGTGGCAAAATTTACTGAACAATTCATAAAAAGACAGCTACAAGCTAATTAAGCATTTGTGCCCAGTAGTAGAAAAATATTATCCCTTTATCAGTTTACAAACTATCAGTTTACACATCTGAATATCCTTAAGGATTTCAATCAAAACTATGAAACAATCTCCTAGAATTTTGTTTTTCAAACTAAAGGTTGTGATATTAGTGAGATTTGACAATTGTTCAACATATCAAAAAAGAAAATGTCAGGGCCTGGAGAGATAGCTCAGGTTCGATCCCAGGCACCATGTGCTATGCCAGCCCTACCCCCAGGGTGGGCTGAGCCAGCCACAAAAGGAAAGGAAAGAAAAGGAAAGGAGAGGGGAGGGGAGGGGAGGGAAAGGAAAGGTCAGCACAAATAAACACTGTCACATATGAAACTTCTCAGTTTTGTGTGTATGAACATGTATGTGCATTGTGTGGAAAGAAAAGTGTTTCTTACTTCTGGATCATGGACAAAAAGGATTGAAAAAACTATTACGGAAGCATACAAATTGGGGTTGGGGAGATGGCTCAGTGGAATAAGCGCTTCCCTGAAGCATACAAATGGCAAAATCTGATATATATTTCACATCTTATTTGTTCTGAAAGGTTTATAAATCAAAAAATTTATGTCTACTATCTCCTCTCCCCTTTTGTTTTTTCAAGACAGGGTCTCTTCTGTATAGTCCAGGTTGACCTCAAACTTGTCATAATCCTACAGGAGGCTCTCAAATGCTGAGATTACAGGTGTGAGCCACCACACCCAGCTCAATATGTGCATCAGCCTTGTGAGTTAGTCTCTGTCAATTATATATTAAGATTTAAACTATCTTAAAATTAAGAAATGAACCTGTAGCTTCATTCACTTAACTATGAATAAATTCAAAAGTTCAATTTAACTGAAAACATTTTAAATAGAGATACAGGAGCTTTGTAAATCAGACACAATACTACTAATTTTTTCATTTGTTATTTATAAGCAAAAAATTTTGTGTAATAGTAAAGCCTATTAACTTCACAATGTTATTTTTTTAAGTGAATATTTTTCCTATACTAACCTAGCACTTGAAAATTTAAAGAGCTTTTTGGTGTCAGTTTTTACATTTTATTACATATGCCTATGTGCCCATCATCTAGCTTCAATAATTTTTTTTTTTTTTTTCCAGAACCGGGGATTGAACTCAGGTCCTTGTGCTTGCCAGGGAAGTGCTTATTCTATTGAGCCATCTCCCCAGCCCCTAGCTTCAATAATTTTGTGTTTGTTTGGAGACAGGGTCTCACTATGTAGTTCAGGCTGCTCTTGAACTCAGTGATCCTCCTGTATCAGTTTTCCTAGTGCTGGAATTATAGGTATGTGCTACCATGACTGGCCCTTAAATAACTTCTAAATGTCTTTGTAAAAAAATTCTTAGAAATCATTTATTTATTTGCTTGCTACAGGATCGCGATACACAACTCTTACTTATAGTGATCTTCCTGCTTCAGCCTCCCCAGTGCTGGGATTTCAGGAGTGCATCACTATGCCCGGTTTCGGTGGTTGGCACAGTGCACCCAGGGCTCTAGGGCCAGCATGGCATGTGGTACCAGAGAACAAAGCTGGGTCCTTGAGCTTGCTGGGCAGGGGCTCAGACCACCGAGCTATCTTCTCAGCCCCTTAACAATCTATACTGTAAGAATTTTAAAAAGGAATACTAAAAATTATTTGTAGTTGAGTACAACTCAGAACAGTCCACTGAAATGTTCTAGTCAATGATTTACCTTGACAGAGAAAAATTCTTTAGTAATATTTTACATGAGGGCTGGCTTACAGTCAATGTGCTGTGTCTACTTATCTGACCCACCAAGACAGCTTTAGACAACGCCTCCCTTATTTATGCTACAGCTCTGAGCAGTCACACTACCACTTACTATCAAATGAAGCTCCTTCTCAGTCCCTTGTAGTGAGTCTATCTCTGTCACTGTTTCTCTGCACTAGGGATTGAACCCAAGGGTTCTCTATCTCTATCACTGAGCAACATCCTCAGTCCTTTTTAAATTGCCCTGGTTGGGTTCCAATGTGATTTTCCTACCTCAGTCTCCTCAGCAGCTCAAATTACAGGTATGTATGTTAGGTGCATTCCCTTTGGGTGTTACTATGGATTGAACCCAGGGACCACTGCACTGACATCCCAGCCCTTTTTAAATCTGAGATAAAAGTTTCACTAAACTGCTGAATCCCAGAGTGCTGGAATTATAGGTGTACTACCACCACACCCGGTTCCTTTTTTTTTTTTTTGGTACCAAAGATTGAACGCAGGACCTTGTGCTTGCCAGGCTGGTGCTTAGGCTGCTGAGCTATATCCCCAGCCCTAATTATTAAGGGTAAGGTATCTTTGCTATATTGGGGCTCCTTAATCCCACCCCCTATTTAAAATAAAACAGTACCATAGTAAATCAATCTACTTCTCAAGTAGCAATAATGAGAAGGAATTTAGGAATATAAATCATTATCTTCTCTTTTTTAAAAAAATTTATTTGTTTGTGTGTGTGTGTGTGTGTGCCAGCTCAGCCCACCAGGGGGCGGGGCTGGCTGGCATGTGGTACTGGGGGATTAAACCGCGGTCCCTGTGCTTTGCTAAGCTTGTTCTAAGTAGGTGCTTTAGACCACTGAGCCATCTCACCAGCCCACCATTTTCTTCTCTTAACACATTTCCATTATATGTATCATTATTTTACTACTCTGGTTAAAAAAAAAAAAAAAAAGACTAAATTTTCTCACCAAAAAGATCCTTCTGATTATACTTCATTGAAAATATAAGAGAGGAAATCTCAAAAGCAGTTTGGGCAAGGCATAGTGGCACACAACTGGCATACTCCCAGCACTCAAGAGGCTAAGGCAGGAGGACAGCTTAAGCTATAGTTTTTTGTTTTTTTTTTTAAATTGATACGTAGTAGATATTCACAATGCTAAAGGGAATGTGCACCTGTGCATGACGTATCTTGCTTTTTTCCCCAATACTCTCCTTCCTTCAACCCCTCTTTCCTCCTTTTTTACAAAAGCTTTGCTTCCATTTTTTTTTCTATTTTCTTGTACCTTTTTTCCTTTCCCCATCCTCCTTCACTTGTTCCCCTTCTCATTTGAATGTTTTCTTACTAGTTTCTGAGCTATATAGTTTAAGACCAGCTAGAACCGTACAGCAGAACCCTTTCTGAAAAAAAAAAACAAGCAAACCAACCAACCAACCCAGTTTGTACTATCCCTACAGTAAAAACATATACAACTTTATAGAAAATTTATTGTGCTGTAGAAAGTCATAATAAGAAGTCTGTTCTACAACTTGTCCTAAATTCATACTTGAATGCCCAAAAAGACATAGGCCTTCCTGAACCCTCACAATGTCTTGGCTATGTTAAAATGTTTTAACTGCTCATTCACATTCATGTCTTTTTTTTTTTTTTTTTTAACGAAAACTACAGAAAAAACTCTACTACTTCAAAGAATATGCCAAAATATTCTTCTGTATTAGAAAACACAAGAAAAATCAAAATTCTTATAATGATGAATCTAAACAAAACAATGACACTTATCAAAAATATTTGACAGTAGTGGGGATTGAACTCAGGGCATTCATCTGAGCTATATCTCCAGATTTGTTTTTTCTTTCTTTTGAAAGATTTTACTTGGGAGACAGGGTCTCCCAAAGTCACTAAATCACACAACCTGGGCTCAAATTGCCATTTTGCTGCTGCAGTGTCCAAGAGTATTATTGAAATTACAGGTTTGCACCATCATACCCAGTTGATACTTCCTTTTTCCTCCCCTGGGTTTTTTCCTCATACCTAATAAAACACACATGTTCATTAATCTCTATCACAGAATTCTGCTAATACCCTCAGAAGCATCTTTCAACCCCTATCAGGAAATATGTCAAAGAAACAATATTAAGTTGGGTGTGGTGGTGTACCCCTGTAATCTCAGCACTTGGGAGGCTGAGACAAGAGGATCAGTTGTGAGTTCAAGACCAGTCTGGGCTACAAAATGAGCTCAAGGCCAGCCTGAACTGTGTAACAAGACCTATCTCAAAACGAAAAAAAAAAAAAAAAAGAAATAATATTAAATTATTTTTCCAAGTGAAACAGTGAAATGTTTTACCACCAACTTGGGCATCTAATACACATTCTCATTACATTACACAAAATGCTGGCATACGGTATGGAAATACGGATTAGCAACAATCAAATTCTTCTTTAGAGTACCAAATGGGCTGTACAAACAAGCAACTTCCTTTTTTGTCCTCATTTAAATATCCCCTTATACTTAGAATGGTTGGCAAATCAACCATCTTTTACACCCTACTAGTCCGTCTCAACCTGATTCAAAAAAAGAAAGAAAGAAAAGAAAAAAGTTACCCAAACCAAATGACTTTCTAGCTATGTGCCTGTGATCTCAGCACTCAGGAGGCTGAGACAGAAGGATCAACACAAGTTGGAGGCCAGTCTGAGTGACACAGTGAGTTCAAGGCAAGCCTGACCTTGTCTCAAAGCCAAAAACAAACAAATAAACAAAACAAATGACCTTCTTACTTTGTAAAACATGAGAAGAGGTAAAGAACACTGAAAAAAAGACTAGAATTAAGAGGATAAAAGAAAAATGTCTAAAACCAAATAGTCCTGTAAGCTACATTTATAGGATCTTGAATCTGCCCCTGCTCTTTTAGGGTTTTAATGTAGCATCATACAGAGTAGTTTAAAAAAAGGAAATTTTAAAAGAAGCCAGTTACGTGTGTCTTTAAAGAAATATTATCACTACTTGAAGAGCATTACTGAGCCAAGACTATACCCAGAGCTTTAAATATATTATCTCATTTACAAATTATATATGACAGTAAATAATGAATACATGCATCATATCTCCCAAGAAACTAGATGAAATAAAAACACAGGAAATTATAGACAAAGATCTAGGAATTTTCTCAACTTTACATGTGAAATACTTATAAATTAAAGTACTATATAATAAAAGTATATATACCTCATAATAAAGTAAGTTTCTTACAAAAATACTTAACTGCATTAAGACTGTTCTCCTTTAGGAAACAGCAATAGTATATAGCACACATTCTTCCTAGTGACCCTCATTTAGGACTAGAAAATCAGTATTTAATAATGAAATTTGAATTTGCCATTATAATATAAAACTAAATTAGCAATAATACAATCAGTACACTAAAATAGAGTACCAGAAGCTGATCTTAATAAGGATAAATAATGGACTACATTAAGTACTTATTTATTTTAAATTCCCTATTTCCTACTGAGGTATAATTTGAAGCTAAGTACTAAGAAGTAGTTTAACAAAATAGTTTGATTAATTTTAATAGGAAAAATTACAGCAATAAGAGCTAATAGATAATAAAAGACTCAGGTGTCTTAAAAATCTCAAAACATCTCAGTATTAATAATAAAAGTCAGGAAAAAAATAAATAAAAAATAAATAAAAGTCAGAGCTAAAGGTAGTGGTGTATGCCTATAATCCCAGCACTATGGCAAGCTGAAGCAGGTGGATCACAAATTCAAGCACTGTCTGGGCAACTTGGTGATCCTGTCTCAAGATGGAAAAAAAGAGGGAAGGGTTTGGGATATACCCCCCGGGGAAAAAACAAACAAACAAACAAACAAACAAAAAACACTAAATAAAATACAGTCAGTCACAAAGGTATTCAATGTTATCAAGTGTAACATAAATCATCTAAAGTTATTTTAGGGCCAGGGATATAGCTCAGCAGCACAGCACCTGCCTGGCAAGCATGAGGTCATAAGTTTGATTCCTGGTACCAAAAAATAATAATAAAGTAAAATAAAGTGTACTTTAAAAATTATAGTCTTTTTGAGATAAGGTCTCACTATGCAGTTCAAGCTGGCCTTGAGCTCATTTTGTACCCAAAAGCTGGTCTCAAACTCCCAAAGATCCTCCTGCCTCAGCCTCTGAACTGCTGGGATTATGTGTGTGTGCCACCATACCTGGCCTAAGGTGTGCTTTGATAAGCTTGCTCAGGACAATCACTAAATTCAGCATCCTAGCTTGTCCTCATTCATCTCCTCCTCCCACATATATTCTTCAAAACTCTGTCCCATGCTGGGAATAGTGGCATATACCAGTAATCCCAGACTAGGAGGCTAAGGCTTGAGGTCAGCAGTGGTAGCCTCAAACACAATGACTTCAAAACCAGCCTGTACCACAAAATGAGACCCTGTCTCAATAAATAAATAAAACAAAGCCAAAGCAACTCTGTCCCCAATGTGGAAATGTAGATATTCTGTAAGTAGTATTCTCAAATCTTCTAGGATATGAAACCACATAAACCAAACTTACCAAAATCTACTATTTCATGGAACCAATAAAAGTCAAAGAATTGAAACAATGCTTATCAACTTCCTCAACCATGAAAAAGTAGTGAGTACTGACTCAATTCAAGTGGTATTTATTAATTCAACAAACACCAGGTGCCTGCTATGTAATAGCATTATGCTAGTCACTGAGAATACATGATATAGACAATATGCATGCTCTCAAGGTACTTCCATTCCAAAGACAAGAACCCACAATGAAGTAAAAACAGTGACAGAATCCAGCACTAATGTGATTTCTACTAGCAAGTTTAGTCTCATGGCCTACTTCATTTTATTTATGTAT
>NW_004524587.1:14108460-14134250 GCF_000260255.1 Octodon degus
TTTGCTAAGTCCAAAATCGTCTAAGTACAACACCACCCTCTCCACAAATTGCACTTTTCTGTTTCTTCCTCTATTACAAAACACCCTACAAATTCGGTCTCCTAGCAGCACACTTAAGCATGTGTCTACTTCCCAAAGTCCTTGTGACGCCTCAGTCCTTTCTGCATCAATACGACAAAGTACCTAACAGTATCTTCTACACAGGCGCTTAAATAGTATTAGTGCAATTGAAAAACAGGCAATATATAACTATTATAAATTATGTATTTCATTAAAAAGACATCTAACAAGTACTGATTAAAAAGAACTGATAAGACTTAGTACCATACTGCTCAGCAAATTCTTAAGCCTCACCTTCATGTAACTTTTTCAATGCAAATCTGGAGAACAATCTACTCAACACAAAAACGTAAGTAATTCACCTAATGCCCAGAAAGAATAAATAGGGATCACTCTTATCCATCTCCTTTTTTGAAGTTCGCCTGCAAATGTAATAGAGAAACTAAACTTAATGTACCTCAGTATTCCAAACCAGGTCACAGGAGAGCTCTAGTCCCCAGTCATCTTGTTTCTATTTCCTGATTGGTCTGACTTGCAAGCATTATGGAGCCCAGCTTTTGCAATTTAAGAGATCCTTTAAATTAACTTCTAAGGAGAGCTTTCTCATAAAAACAAAAATCGACTTTCTCAACTTTGAAGGACAGCTAGGAAGAAGCATCTCTCTTTTAAATAACATTTCTGAAATGCTATGCTTAAGCAAAACTCCGCTTTCAGAAAAAATCCCGTTATAGTTACACTTCGAATTAGCTGTGAGCCATAAACTTGAGTAATTGGAAGTCGAAAGCATTACTCTCCTAACAAAGTTTTTTTTAAAAACATGTACAACATTTTTAAGGGAAGTCTACACTCAAGAATGTGCATCTGTCAATTAAAGACCCTAGAAGAGATGAAAAAATATATGCGCTTAAGTACTTCACAGAGACATTTTCTCTGCAACACGCTGGCAACGAGCGACAACCAGACGCCACTTGGGCAGCGGCCCGGACCCTCGGCCTCCAAATCCCGAGAGTCCACCCACCACTGGCGTCCCAGCGTCAAGTTCCCCTAGTTCGGTTGCCGTCACCTCCACGTCGCAGCAACCCACACGCCGCCTTGGCGATTTATATCCATCTTCATTCACCACGCGCACACAGTCGGGGTTATTAGTCCCCGGACAACCAGCCGATTCGAGAAGCGACGAGCTGGCTTGAGAGGAGAGCAGACGCTCCTCGGTCCCACCCGGCCCGGCACCCACCTGCAGGCCGCGAGCCCGGGGGCGGCGGTGGCGGCGCCCCGTCCTCGCCAAAGACGAGTTTAAAGTCGAGCTCGTCGTGGGCGCCACAGTTTGCAGTAGTCATCGGCGTGGTCCGAGGTACTGCAGCTCCTCAAGCGGCGGCGGCGGAGGAGACTCCTCAGCGCCGCTTCATGCCGGGCCGCGCCGGCCAAGAGGTCGTGGCTCCTCAGCAAACTTTCCGGGCGGGGCCCGCGACGCCCAGCGTTCCGTTCCGTTCCGTTTCAAACTAAAAAGTTGGCCGAGCCGCACAAGGAGCCGCCACTACCGCCAGCCTCGGGTGCCTAAGCTGCCACCGTCGCCTTAGCCAAGGTCCCTCGCCCCCCTTTCCCCGCCCACAGTGGCCGCCACCAGCGCGCTCCCGCGCCCCGCAGCGCGTTTGACTCCACCCCCTACCGCGCACCCATCTGGCCCAGCAGCCCATAGGCCACTGGCGCCGGGGACAAACCGGGGTGCCCCGCCCTCTCCGGCCTATCGCGTGACTCCCTCTCGGCGAGAAGAAAGTCACGTGAGCACCGAGAGGCGAAGACCCTTACTACCTACCTCTCGGGAGTTGTAGTCTGCTGTCTTTACTCCCCTTCCTGCAAGCCCGATGGTTGTATAGCCGAGTGACTGCTCGCTCCAGTTGGACTGAGGAACCCACTGTAGGTCAACTAGGTTTCTTTTGGAGAGGGTCTTCCGTCGCAGCAGGGGCACCGGAAGGGCTCGGCTTATGGGCTTGCTAGTGGGCGACCGTGCCGCATTAATCCGTATGGCGGTCCTTAGAGACCGCATACCCGGCCCCGCGGATATTACCTGTCTACCGCTCACACCCGGGTCCACCCACCCCAACCTCAATGGAGGGGTCACGATGACCGCAATTAGTTTGGGGTAGAGCCAGAAGAGAGCCCTTGCGTTGCACGTCCTGTCCTGAGGCAGAACTCGCGGTCGCTGGACACCCACCCCACCTGGGGGCTTACCCCTTTGTCCCCACTGGCCCTCCCAGGCTACTGCTTGCTCTCCTTGAGGACAGAATGAGCATTCTAGGCCTCTGCGGAGACCTAGTCTCAGGATCTGTCCCCAGCTGCAAATTGAGCAAGCTGAGTCAGAAAGCCCCTTGGTTTGGGAAGTTTATTTTTTGAGACAGGGTCTCTTGCTCCTAGTTCAGGCTGGCCTTGAACTGTGTAACCCATGCTGGCCTCAAACTCACGTTGATCCTCAAGCCTCAGCCTCCCGAGTATGGGGGTTATAGGCGTGTGCTAGTACTATGGCAGGAAGGTCCCTTGTTAAATTTGCACCAAAGGTCTGTGTCCTAATACACAGACACGAACACAGAAGGGATCAAGCCACCCAAACTGGTGGCTGCCAGTGAAAAGTGATATTGCGTGCAGGCCCCACTCTTGGCCCCTCTCCAGGGTACCTTCCGTCCCTTGAGGACAGCCTAAGACACCGCCTTATGGGGTCTGGGGACACTGAACCTGGCATGTTTACTCAAGGCTCCACCAAGGCACCTGTGTAGCTAGGGAATCTACAGACACTACTTTCACGGGCTCCATGCACTGGGCACAGAGCCTGCAGCACATTACATCCCTAAGTGAGCGTTGCTAGATGAACTCAGCTACCACACCGGTTTTCATATAAATGAAAGGCTTCAGAAATGCCACTCCACAAGGCCCACAACATCCCAAAATCCCCTGGGAGAAGGAGTTGATGGGGAGACTTCCTTGTAGAACTCTCAGTCATTTCTTAGCTGCCAGGAAATTCAACTAAGAGAGCCCAATGAAGCCTTAGATCAGGAGAGAAAACAATGTCCTGAGCATGTGAAATGTTCATCTTGGACAGGTTCATTCCTAGGAGCTCAGAGCTTTGTGCTTATACCTGAGCAGACCCTGGAGGGTACAGAGATAAATTAGTCTCCTTTCAGGGGCACTGGAGGGGGAGGAAAGCAAATCTATAATTACAGAGAGATTAGTGTTCTGCCAAGAGCTCTGAAATTTCAAAACTACTCTGGCTGAAAGGTCCTCTACAAGATGGGTAGGAATGGGAGACAGGCAAGAGGTAAGGAAAGTTTGTTCCAGACAAAGAATAGATTCCTGAAGACATGGAGACCAGAAAGTACATACAGTAGTCAGACATGGTGGCATACATTTGTAATCATGGCATTCAGGTGGCTGAGGCAGGAGGATCGACAGGATCTCAAAGCCAGCCTGAACTTTGTAGCAAGATCCTGTCTCAAAAAAAAAAAAAAAAAAAAAAAAAAAAGTACATACAGTGGACCAAAGCAAAGATAAGTAAGGCTGTATTAGTAGGGAAAGTGCTGTAGGCTACTGTGAGGGCCCCAGGCTTTAGCATGTGGGGATGGGGGAGCCATGGAAAGGTTTAGAGCAGGGGACTTGCAGAGGATAAAAGTAGTCAAGAAGAGGGAGCACATAGCTGAGGTGAGTGGAAAACCCTCAATGAACTACCCTGTCTTCAGAGGATCTTCAACATTGAGGGCCTGACTGGAGAACTTAGCACAATGCCATGTTAGCTGCAGCCCTCTGCCATTAACAGGTTGCTCATCCAAGTGTTAGTACACGTAACACAATCCTGGTACAGTTTAGGGTCCCCAATCCTTCGCCAGTTTACTTCCCAATCCCCATAAAATTTAAAGCCTCTTCAGGTTATATCTTCCTTCCCACTCCCACATACATACCTTTTAGTTTGTCATCTGAGAGATGTCATCTGAGAAAAGAGACCTTTATCCAGGCCATCTTACTTCCAGACATGCCTTCACCTGAACCAGAGACTCATCCAGTCAAGCCAGAGGGGAGTCAAGAAGTAGAGCCTGGGCCTGTCAACACCTCCAACCCCACCCCACTGGGATGGAACCACAGAGAATACATCTGTGTTCTCAGGCATCAAGCATCTGGAGAGTACTCAAGGGGATCATATTGTGGGATGGGTTTCTGGTGTGGGGAAAACTGGTGATCTAACATGCAGTGATGAGGGCTAAGACAAGAGTGGGTGCTAAATGAGGAAGCAAGTCACCACTTTCTAAGAAACTGGAAGGCACACATGCTTGTTAGCCTCATTCCAAGGCTTCTGGAGGTCATCTGACCAGTTTCCAGCTTTCTCTGAGTGTTGTGAAACAGAAACCAGTGCAACTGATAGAACTGTGTGGCCAAGGACTGGGGGCTTCTGTATTCTCCTTCTAAGTGTATGAATACAAGCCATGGGGCTGGGGAGATGGCAAAGTAGAATAAGTGCTTCCCTGGCAAGTGCAAGGGCCTGAGTTCAGTCCCTGGTTCTGAAAAAAAAAAAAAAAAAAGCCAAGCATGAAGATTAAGGAGAGCTATATCTTTTATCAACTGCCATAAACCTAGCCTTCCTGCTACATTTAGTGAAGGCCCTCCTATACCCTCAGAGCCATGGGATGGTATAGCTTAGCTCACCCAGCCTCTTGTTTTGACTTTTGAGACAGGTTTTGATTTGTAGTTCAGGCTTGAACTCACTTTGTAGCCTAGGCTGGCCTTGAACTCAAAGCAGGCCTGGCTCAACCTCCTGAGTACTGAGTTTACAGGTGTGCTCCATCAGACCCCATAGCCTCTTGTTTTATACTAGGGAATACAGGAGAAACCTTGGAGTTTAGAAAAGTTCTTCCCCTCTGTGTCTTGCATTCTCTTCACCTTGAGGTCTTATTTTAGGTTTCTGAGGCTCTGTCCTGCCCCATGCCAACACTGGCTATAGAGGATACAAGGACTGCCCTTCAGCAGGTCCTACCCAGTATGGGCCAAGAGAATAAGACCAGCCAACTACAACCTTAGAAAGTTAGTTGCTGAAGTCAGCACAGGTTGCTGAGAAGACAGGTCAGCATTTTGTCCTCTAACACGAGGCTAAGGGTTTTGGACCTGGTCCAGAGGGCAGTCAGAGAGCTAGGGAAGAGTTCTGACCAGGAGTAGTATGTGGGAGGCTCAAGAGATTCCCCCCTATTTTTGCATAAATTCAGGCTTTTTGTTGTTCTTGTTTTCTTGAGACAAGAGTCACTGTGCAGTTCAGGCTGGCCTAGAGCTCATTTTGTAGTCCAGGCTGGTCCTGAGTAGTAATCCTCCTGCCTCAGCCTCCTGAGTGCTTGAGATTACAGGTGTGCACCTCTACCCTGGCAAATTGTCTTCTTTTGTGCTTTTGAAAGTCCTGCCATCCTATCTAGCCTTATCCCTCCACCTCATGCTTATATCAAAACATTCATCTCCAAAATCTGATGCACTATGGGGAGGGCCTCAGTCAAGGTGGCTGGAATAGATGGCTAAGTGTGGTTACTAGCCCAGGCAGAGGACTGGTAGGCCTAGTGCAGGGTGGACCTGGTAAGGCTGATGGGTGGAACTTTCAGGATCAACTTGCCTTCTCAGTCAGTCTTAGGTTTTAGACAAGATCACTTTGAGAGCAGTACAGTAAGATGTATTAAAAGTGAGATCATTTGAGGGCCAATATGTACCCAGGATCTTTGCCAGATATCCTCAGAGTGCATCCCCTCTTCACTTCTTGCCCTGCAGATGAACCCCCCCCCCAGCACCCTCAGAGCCCCTATAATCCCGCGTGTGTGTGTTGCTAGGGATCAAACCAGGGTCTTGTGCATACTAGGTAAACGCTGTGCCTTTCAGCTGTATCTCCAGTTGCTATCCTAATATCAGGCTTCTATCTTTGCTGCTCATTTCCCACAACTCAGAAATGAACCTGACCTGCTAGGACAAGGGCTTACTCAGGAAAATCACACTGATGGAAACAGAGGCCTGAGATCAACACCCAGTCCCACTAGGGAGTTGGATCTCAGCATCCAATGCCATGTCCCCAGGGCACTCTCCCTAGAGTGCTGGAGGCATGGGGGAGGGGGTGCCCATGGGGCCTATCTGCCTGCCCAAATCTAGTCTGTCATAAGGAAAGGTAAAAGGATCATTTTGATTGACACCATTTTTAGTTATTTTTTTTTATTTGTGTGTGTGTGGCCAGCTCAGCCCACCAGGGGGCGGGGCTGGCTGGCATGTGGTGCTGGGGGATTGAACCGCGGTCCCTGTGCTTTGCTAAGCTTGTTCTAAGTAGGTGCTTTAGACCACTGAGCCATCTCACCAGCCCCTGTTGTTGTTTTTTTTTTAAAGATAGCCCAGCAGATTAAAGTGCCTGCTTTGGCAGAGCGCAGCTGCCAGGATTCAATCCCTGGCCTGCCCTGCTGGCCCCGCCCCTGAGTCTCACTGAGAGACAGGTGGTGCACACCTGTAATCCCAGCACTTGGGAGGCTGAAAACAGGAGAATCACTACAAGTCCAACCTGTGTAGTGAGACCCTGGAGACCCTGTCCTAAATTCATAAAAAATAAAAATAAATTGTGCCTAAAGCTTGGTAGCTGAGACGGGACCAAGACAATTCTATATGGAGGAGGTGGGCTTTTCTGGGTGCACCAATCTAGGAAGCGAGGGCAGTCTTGGCATGGAGTGACTCCATTAGCCACTCAATCACAGGGTTGTTATCTTCCTGTATCTCACAGAGCAGAGGACAGCTGATCCACTGTCAGAGAAGGGCCCCTGCAAGCAGAGAGGGCTAGGCAGGAGTTGCCCAAGGTCAAACTGTAAAGTGCAGTGTGAGGCAGCTGAGTGTATAGTATCCTTATCTATATGCACCTAGAAGAGCAAGTGGGGTGGCTAGGCAGGGAAGCACCTGGACTAAGATAAAGCCTCACTCATCAAAACCTGACCCAGAGTGGCTGCTGGTGTGACATAGAGGCCTGGCCCCCTTGGGGTTGGGTTGCCACAGAGCTGTGAGGCTTGCCACAGGGAGATGCACAGAAGAGGACCTTGGCCCAGAGGTGAATCCTCCCCCTAAACAGCTTGGCAAAGGTACAGACAGGGCAGCATGTTTACAGTGGAGGAAGCTGGGGGTGGGGCGGGGACCTTTGGTCAGAATGCCCCTCCCAGTAAGCGGGGGAGGCCCCAAGAGATGTGGTGGTAGTCGTTTGTTTGTTTCTCACTGCCAAGAGGAAATTAAAGAGAATCTGCCACTTCCTTCCGCCCCAAGTGGGACTGGGGGAGGGGTTATATAAGCTGTGAACTGCAGTAACCAAACTGCTGTCATCAGCAGCTTGCAGTGCCCCCTGCCCAGGGCAGGTACTTTATTAGGTCTGAGTCCAGCCAGCTGTTAGGCTTAAAAGAGACTCGGGGGTCAAACAGTTTCCTGTTTTCAAGGCCAACACTCAGGTTACCACCCAGACTCACTGGGATGGTTTTTCTTTTCTTTTCTTTTTTTTTTTTTTTGTGGTACTGGGGATTGAACTCAGGATTGTACACTTGCCATGCAAACGCTTATTCTACTGAGCTATCTCCCCAGCCCGTGGGATGGTTTCTTAATGGGGCCTCAGATGCCCTAGTCCTCCTCCCAGATTCCACAGATTTCCATCAAGAAAATCAACTGATACCTAGGAGCTCAAGTTTCCCATAAGGAGAATGGGTTTTAGGGCATTCCTGGCTCAGTCAAAGTCAAGTGGGCATCAAAGGTGATAGCTCATTCCCCACCTCTACCAAATCCATAGAATGGGAAGGGGACGTGCTTAGGTTGTTGTTGTTTTTCCCTTTTTTTTTTTTTTTTTTTTTGAGACAGGGTATTAAGTAGTTCAGGCTGGACTTGAATTCACTATGTGGCCCAGGCTTGCTGCAAAGTTGCAGCAATTCTCCTGTTTCAGTTTACCAAGTGCTGGGATTACATACATGCACCACTGTGCCTAGTGGGACATGCTTTGGGAAATTCCATCTCTGTGCAGAGGGTAGGAATGGAATAATTATGGCAGGACACAAATCCATGTTTCAAGATGCCCAAGGCTTAAGTGGTCAGCCATGGGTGAGGTTAGGGGGTATCTTTATTGCACTGCACCAATGTCAGCTTGATGAGGTGTCATCTGAAAAGCTTCCTGTTTTCAAAAAAAAAAAAAAACCCAAATCTGGAAACTTGGCCCTATACCTCAGACCCACCAGGGAAGATGGGATGTACCCTGGGGTATTCTTTGGCCTGTGCTTCAGGCTAATGGCCTGGGCCTGGACCTGTAACTCCCTCCACTTAGGACCACCAAATTGCCCAGTGGCATCTGGTTTATCCTCTGGTATCCAAGGCCATCTCAGAGGTAGGCTCATGGAGTGAGTCACCAGGGCAGAGGCAGTAGTAGTCACCGGCCTTCCAGGGGGCTCATTTCACTCTCCAAGGCCATGAAGGGCTTCTTGCATAGCTCTCCAGGAAATGCTGGCTGCTGAGATCCGGGGCCCCCAGGGTCCTGGTCAGGGGTCTCCCGTTTGCGCTTGTGCAAGGAGGGGCTCTCCTCACCCAACCGACCCTCAGGGAGGCCCTGGCTCCTCAGACAGACGATGGCCGCAGACTGCTCTGCCAGTTTCTTGGACTTGTCCCTAGATAGACAAAACATAGGACAGTAACATAGGTGTGCAAGGTATAGGACTAGAAGCTAGAAGGTTCTACCAACTCTGCATACCCTTGGCAGAAATTCTGACAAAACTGAGTAAGGGCATCAGGTGGGGCACCAGTGCCCATGTATAGCTTAACCTTCTCAGGCTATGATGGATTCAGATCTCCTCATGCCAAGCCTCATGACCTCTGATGAAGAAACTCACCATAAGGTAGACTGGTACTTTTGCTCTGCAACCGTGACAGTAGAGCAGAATAGGCGATCTAGAGGTCGTTGAACCTAATGCAGAGAGAGAAAGAAATAAGGTGGGTTCCCTAGAGGCCAATCTGCTGCATCTCTTCAAAAGTAGATAAAGGGAAGTACTTCCAACCCAAGTCAAATGAAGGCTGCCTGATCACAATTGCTTTCCATGAGAAAGTGTCTGGTGCATGAGAAAAGGACAGACATACAAACTGACAATGATAATGAGTGTGTCCACAGTTCTCTCATGGACCTAAGCACAGGGCTGTCACAGTCTTTCACTGTATATTATGGGGCTTCCTCCTGACATTTGGATGTCCCTGCAAATGAGGAGTGTACCAGATGGCAAAGGGGTGAGAGAGGATAGTAAATGGGACAGAGAAGGCAAACCCTGGAAGAGGGACTAGGTGATATGACTGGAGAGAGTACTGAGTAGATGAGACCTAAAGTAGTGAGGTATGGGGGTATGCACTATGCTGAATATACAGCCACAGGGGAGCTGATAGCTTCTATAATGGGACACAGAGGTTTAATTTATTTTGGAAAAAGTCACTCTTGCAGGTGTGGTGGCACACCCATGTAATCCCAACACTCATGAAGCTAAGGTGGGAGGATTATAAGTTTGAGGCCAACCTGGACTACATAGTGAGTTCAAAGCCAGCCTATACTACACAGTGAGACCTTGTGTGAAAAAACCCAAAAAGTTACTGCGGCAAATAGGGACATAAGGTCCAGAAACTACAAGGCTGGAAGCCAGAAGGCCAGTTAGAAATATGCAGTGCCTATAAGAACAAAGGGAAATGTAGAAAGACTATTTCAAGGTTTTTAACTCAGGGACCCCAGTTATGTACTGCACTGACTGAGGCTGGATCCAAAGATGTGTATGCCAGAACTGGACAACAAGCCAAAGGCAGAGTGATGGAGGGCAAGATGAGGTACCAGCCAAGCAGCCTGCTAAGCAGATGCTGGGCGTGGGGTAAGGGGTGATGGCACCAGCACTGTGGCTGGCTGCAGGTTAGGCCATAGCCAGAACTCACGGTTTCATATACAGGCTGTGTTAACTTCTCTCTCCGGCACCATTCCAGCAAGCACATTTTGGGGGTGATCTGGGGTGGGTATGCTCTTCTGGGGAAAGAAGCAGCAGCAGTTAGGGACTACCTACCACCTCCACTACCTTCTTCAGCAAGGGCCCCCTTCAGTTGCTGACAGGAATTACACAACTGGAGGAACAGACACCAGGCTGCTGCCTTAATGTTCCTATGGCTATTCTCCTGGGAAACCCTTCCTGTCTTACCACAAGTTATGGACTAGGGTCTCCCTGAAGAGAGACTGAGTTTCAGAATGTTTACATACTGGATAGAGAGGATCAAGTACTCTGAGCTCAACCCTGTAAAACTACTGTCAATAGTCAGGAAAGAAGGTCCAGTTTGGCTCTCAAGATCAGAGGGAATGGGTAGAAGTAAACAACACAGCTGGTCATACAATATCAGTCTAGCTCAGTGCATACTCTGTTTGCCAAGAGTCAAGATGATCTGCTGCAACCATGGACACAACAGACTCTGGTTTCTCTATAACAGATGGACAGGGTAGGAAGGACAAGTTCCAACTTCCCACTGGGAGCTCCCTCTGGCATATGA
Source organism: Octodon degus (assembly GCF_000260255.1). NCBI lineage: Eukaryota > Metazoa > Chordata > Mammalia > Rodentia > Octodontidae > Octodon > Octodon degus. Next base: position 14,119,081 of record NW_004524587.1, read on the forward strand.
CTGGCCAACAGCTATACTTCCGTCCCCACCCCCGAAGTCCTTGACAGAAAAGACTGGCTCCAGGACTGGGCCTGTGGACTGAAAAAAGGCTCTAATCCAGATGGCAGAGGACAAGGATGAGAGCACCATTCAAAGCTGAGTTACAGTCTGAGACAAGAATCAGCCTGAGGCTACACCTGTCTGGAGAGGGTCCCACAGGGTTGGTGTGGGACAGTGGGTCCGGGCAGGGATACTGAGCCAAATAAGAGTGAGCTCCTGCAGCTACTGGGAGCTCAACACAGATAGCTGGCTCCTCAAGATCAGGGGAAAACCACAGACTTTCCGGAACATGAGGGAAGTCCCCTACCCTGAGAGAATGAGTGAATCAAGAAAAAGGAGTTCTATAGTCCTTGGGACAACATGCACACCAACAGTGCTGCCTTGGCTTACTGTCTTCCAAAAAAATACCTTCTTGGCGATGCTGAAAATTCATGACAAGTATGTAAACCAGGGAGACGTGTGATCCCTAAGTTCACCACCAATTGCATATGGCAGCCAGTTTGCTGGGCCAGTCAGATCCTGGCACTGACCCTGGCCCATTCTTGGGCCAAACTAGAAACCTACCGATCAAACTTGACGGCCATCTTAATGACACCGGAGGAATCTTCAGCTGGCTCCCCCAACTCTTCTGGAGTCCTGGCCAAAAGCTCAGCCCTCCGGGCATCTAACTCTCGTGTGGTCTCCTCATAGAAGGTACCAAGGCCAAAGGCCTCACTATGGAGAAAGAAGCAGAACTGGACAGATACCATAGTAGAGCAGCACCAGTGGTACTAGAGGAACAAAGGGCTCCACAATTAAGAAACTCCTGGATCATATACACCAAAACTCCACTGGGGGTCTGGGCAATGGAAGGTAGCACCTACCCACCCCAAGTCTGAGGTCTGTTTGGATTAGAAGCTGGAGAGAGAACATGAATTTCTGAGCATGGATAGAGGAGGGCTGGCTTGGGGAGGAAAAGTTCTACAGGTCACCTGCAGTCTCTCTACCAAGGATGGCCAAACTGGTAGGTGTCCCTGGCTAGGTGTGACTAAGCTGATCCAGTGCTTGGGGGCAGGGTGGCGGTGCTTTAGCCTTATCCTCATGTGGCTCACATAAGAAAGAGACAGAGGTTTGATCACCAAGCAGTTTGTACTGGGCCACAAGCAGTGGCCACAAGTAGCCTAAATTGAGGTATCACCCAGAGCTGTAGACTTATATTGTGTTCTCAAGGTTGAGCTGCTTAAGCTGGGTGGGACAGGGACAGAAGCAATGTCAAAACCTAGGGGTGGAAGGATTCTGGCAGGGCTTTTCCCTGCTAGGAGGGCTCTTGGAGACTAGAGAACACCTGAGAAGATGGAGCGCTAAGGATGAGAGTGGTTCAGAAAGGCTTCTTAGAGGAGGGAGGATACAGACCACATGAGGAGGTATCCCTTCCAAGCAGAGGACCCGTAGAAGCACAGAAATGAAGACAAAGAAGCAGACAGATGGAACTAAGGGAACCAGAACTAGATTAAACTATGAAGGACCCACCTCATGTCAACCACCTAAGTTGGAGCTGCACTGGATCTTGAGGACCAATGGCAGTATAAGGGGTGTAGGCTCAGGCCAGGGACTCTCTCTCCTGACCATTGGGAGGTCCCTGGTATGTGAGCATTAATGGAAGAGCTCTTTCTCCTCAAGAATTGCCAAGCCTATCCTTTGCATTCTTCTACCCTACTAGTGCCCTAGTTCCAATTTCTGCTACTGAAATCAGTCTCAGAATGGAACATTCCAGAGTTTTAAAGGTATTCTCTTCTATGAGGCAAAGCTGTACCAATGACCCACTCCTCCACATCCATGTCCAGCAGGCTGTGTCCCTGGGTCCTCAGAAGGTCAGCTTAAGGCTCAAAATCAAGCCTGGGCAATGTCTGCAAGGACAGTTGGATGATCCATTGCTTTTCTTACCAAATTTCCTGGGAAGACTGGGCAGCATGGAGCAACCTTCCCTGCGGTGACTCCAACTGTTCACGTAGCATCTGACACAAACAGTACTTGGTGTTGGTGTAGTGGTTGTCATACTGCACTGCCTAGGAGGAGAACTGGCATGAGCCTATCTGCTGTAGGCTCCCATGGCAGGGAAGGGGCTCCTAGGGGGCACAAGAGGTATACATATAGCCAAAGTAATGTGACTCCTTCAGAAAAGCCACGTCTACTTAGCCACCTATTCCCCTAGCTAGCAGTACAAAGATTAAGGGTCACAGCCAACGCCCACAACCTAAAGCACACTTTCCTAGACAGCCTGCCTGAGCCATAGAAGTAGAAGGGACCCCCTTCCTGTTTCCACAGCCTACTATGAAGAACCTAGTGCTAAATATTTTCTGGGACAAAGGGGAACACCAAATTCTGGCATGGCAAGTCCAGTCCCATGATAAAAATAAGATTCTTCTAGGTTTTAGAACCTAAGCAAAACAGGCAGGACCTTAACTAGCCTCTCACCAACTTCTCTTACATAGGTAGGGCATAGCCCCGTGCTTACACATTTCCTGTCTGTTTCTGTATCTCAATAACTAAGAGGTGCATCAGCTATCCCTTCCCACAGCCTAGGGAGTGAGGCCCAAGGAGGCAAGAAGACTGTCTAGGTCAGTGATGGGGAATCTTTTAGAGCTTTCAATGATATAAACAGTCCACTGTGGCATGCATGCCATACGTTTGCCATAACTGGTCTACACAGACACAGCATGGCTGGGATAGGGCAGAAGAGCAAGAGCAAAGGAAGACTGCTTCTTCCAGAATCCCATCCCATCCCTCATCCCTAACTACTGTAGAATCTCTACCTGAGCCTATGTCATCAGTGTCTGGGAACGTGTGGCAGCATGCTTAGGACAGAGAGGGGAATAAATGGGTAAACCCTGGCTGGCATCAGAGCCATGATTCAGCTTGTTTGGGCCAGAAGGCACCTGGTTAGACCAGAAGCAGTCCTGTAACACTTGAGGCCACTCCCTTTCTCCAGGACAACACACCCTCTTGAGATCTGCTCAGGGAAGGTTGAGCAGAGTGAGAACATCACCTTTCACCCAGTGAGCAGGCTCAGCACATACTTGCCAGTTGGCCAGAACTGAAGAGCTGACCTAGGCTGAGGCAAAGCTGACCCAGACTGATGGAAAACCAGTGGTCACCAGCCTATCCAAGAGGATACCTGGAACCAAAAGAATAAAAACTGCAGCATTGAAGGGGAAGCTCTAGGACAGACTGCCTGGCCCTGGACACAAAACATGGTCTTCTACTTCCTCCAGCTTAGGCAGCCATGATAATATGCACATTCTATGCAGTCACAACTGCCAGAGCACAGCTGTGGCATGGGGAGGCATAGGCACTCCCAGGCATAGGTGAGCCTGGCACTGCAGAGGACTATATAAATTTCCTGTGAGAGCTGGACCCTCTTCTCATTCCCAACTCACTGAAGAATTTGAGAACCCCTCACTGTCACGGCCTATAGACAGGTGCAACCAATCAAAGTGCCAGTGTTAGCTGAATGCATCAAAAATTTGCTTGTAGAAACCAGGCATGGTGGCACACACCTATAATCCCAGAACTGGGGAAATTGAGGTAGGATTTGAAGATTACCCCAAATTTGAGGCCACCCTGTATTACAAAGTAACTTCAAGGCCAGCTTGAACTGCATAGTGAAATCCTATCACAAAAAGACAACAAAGACAAACAACAACAAAAAATTCCTTTGCAAGGAAATGTCTCTGCCACTACTACCAAGCTCCTCGTGAGAAGAAACTGCTTTACAAAAAGCCATTCCCAACAGGTGAGGTGGTTTAGGCCTGTAATCTCAGTACTCAGGGGGCTGAGGCAGGAAGATTTCTGCACATTTGAAATCAGCCTGGACTGCATATTCAAGGCCAGCCTGAATTAGATAGTGAAATCCTGGCCCCCCAAAAAAAGAGAAAAGGGGAGAGAGAGAGAGAGAGAGAGAGAGAGAGAGCGAGCAAGTGCAGGCGCACTTGACTAGTATGCCTGAGGCCCTAGGTTCAGATCCCAGCATAAAGCACAGGAAGGGGTAGTTTTCTGTTTGTCTATTTTGTGGTACCAGGGATCAAACTTGGACCTTGCACATGCCAGGCAGGTGCTTATGCCACTGAGCTGTCTCCCAGGCCTGAGGGGCTAAGTTTTATATTTTGAAAGATGTGGTAAATCAGGTAAGAAGTCTCTATGGATAATCTGGCCCCAGCAACAACAATAGTGGCTCCTCTTGGCTGTGGCTGTACCTGTGCCAACCCAGAAGCATGCCTGTTTTCCGTGACACAGAATCTCATTGTCTGTGTGCAGGCACGTGTGTATATGGAGCTAGGATAGAGAAAGAAAACAATGTGTTTCGGTCTCAGCAGCACATTGGATCCAGAAAGTCCTTGCTATCACCTCTACATTCTTGAGTCTTCACAAGTAGGTGATGGCAGGGGCACATGAACCACTGTTCTCTCTTTACTCGGCACCTGGGGAAACCCAATCCTATACTAAAGAGCTCAAAAGGGGGGGCTGGGCATGGTGACACATGCCTGTAACCCTACTACTCAGGAGGTTGAGGCAGGAGACTGCTACAAATTCAAGGCAGTCAGGACCACATAGCAAGACCCTGTCTCAAAAAATAAACTGGGGCTGAGGAGCTAGCTCAGGCAGTCTAAGCACCTGGCTGGCAAGTGCAAGGACCTGCGTTCAATCCTGGAACCCCAGGTATACCATGTCAGCTACCAAACCCAAGTTACCAAATCCCTACACTGGGGAGGCTGAGACGGGAGGATCACTGAGTCCAAGCTGCATGCTGCATAGTGAGACCCTGTACCAAATAAATAAAAGATATTTATTTATTTTTTAAATTTAGGACAAGGTGTACAGTTAGGACAGGGTGTACAGGGTCTCACTGTGTAGATTGGCTTCGTAGTGATCCTACTGTTTACAGCCTCCCAAGTGCTAGGATTACAGGCATGCGCCACCACACCCAGTTTCAACTGCCATCTTAGTGCGCCCCAGGGGCAGGGCTGGCACAGCAGGCCTGGGGATTGAACTCCCAGCCCCTGCCTCTGCCTAAGCAGGTGCTTTAATCCACTGAGCTATTTAAAGATTTAAAAATAAATAAATATGGGAACTGCGGAGATAGCTCAGTGGAATAAGTGCTTGCCTGGCAAGCACAGGTTCTTGAGTTCAATCCCCAGTACCACCAAAGAATAAATAAATAAATAAATAAACAAAAAGAGGAAGAAAAGAGAAGGACAGCAGTAACAGGGGCTGCTGGCAGTTGGAGGGCCCATACAATCCTTTTTTTCTGTAGGAGCATGGCAGATGAGAAATGGTGGTTTTAAAAGACTGCAGAGCCAGGCCTAGTGGTTTATGCCTGTAATCCCAGCACGTGGGAGGCTGAGGCAGGAGGATCATGTGAGTTCAAGACCAGCCTGGGCTACAAAGTGAATGAGCTCAAGGCCAGCCTGAGCTGCACAGCTAGATCCGTCACATACACACACACGCACACACAGTGCAGAGACGTACATATCTGATGTACTTCTGCATGACCTCTTCCAGGGGACGCAGACCACCCTTGAGGAAGATAGATGGGTTCCACATGGCTGCTCGGGCCACCATCACTGAAGAGGCAGCTGTGGCTTGTCGGAAGTTCTCTATGTCCAGATGTTGCTGGATGTGATCATGAGACCCTCCACTGAAAAAGCAACAGGAGGGTTAGGAGTGTTCCCAACACAGAACCAACTAACAGTGTAGCTTTTGGTCAGATCCCTTCAGCTACCAGAGCCTCAACTAGTGGGATTAAAGTGCATTCCTCATTATGAAGTTAGGAGTACTAAGTGAGACAATATATGAAAAATTGCCTGAGTCATGCCTGGAACTTAACAGGTATTCCAGAGATTTTACTTTCCGTCTCTTACATCTGACACAGTGATCAAAGCTACTTCTGAAAATGTGGACCTAAAACTAGGATATTGGGGCAACAGCAAACTCCCATGCTGAAGACTTACCCATATGCTAAGGATTGGGTCAAATCTGTAAAGGGAAGAAAAAAGGTCTAGTTTGGTCATAATTCCTCTCCCTCCACCTTGCTGCTCTAAAGGCCTTAACAGAAACTGCTCTGTGCTCATTTATTTTAGCAGATGTCAGATGGCAGCCTCAGTTAAGAGATAGCTGTGTTGTGGGAAGAACCATCAGGTGGCAGTAGCAGTAACAGGCTCCAGGGTCTTGAGTAGCCCTGTCTTCTCCAAACCTCTCTAAAACTTCCTGCCTGGGGGATGCAGGCCCTGGCTACCACATCTACCCTTAACTCCTCCCTCCCACCAGTCATATATGTCTTCTATCAGAGCTTCTCTGTGCCAGGCCTTCTAGGCTGAGGCTCTGAATTGGACAGAGTAGCCTTGGGCTGCTCACCAGTATCTCACACCTGCAGACAAAAGCTGTGCAGAATGCTTGTCTGGCTTTTTTCTTTCTCTTTCTCTTTTTTTTTAGACAGGGTGTCACTATGTAGTGCAAGCTGGTCTTAAACTCACTATGTAGCCCAGGCTAGCCTTGAGTGTGTGGTGATCTTCTTGCCTCAACTTCCTGAGTGCTGGGATTACAGGCATGTGCCACCACACCCAGCTGCACACCTGGGTTTCTTTTTGTCACCTGGGTTTCTATGACCTGCCTATGTTCCCTGAGTCAAGGAACTATAGTGCTACTTCAGTGGCCACATTTTTGCTTTCCTTGCTTTAAATAATCCCACTCCAGCCGATCCTGAGAGCTCAAAGCTGCCCTAGCACATCTATGCCAACCTCCCACCAAAGGTAAAACAACCTTATGTGTACAACAGGCACTTTTCAACTTCATTCACAACTTTATTTTTTACCCTAACTTTTATCCTTTTTCCCTTTTGGTCATTATTATTATTATTATTTTTTTAACATTTATTTATTTATTTATTTATTGTGTGTGTGTGTGTGTGTGTGTGTGGCCAGCTCAGCCCACCAGGGGGCGGGGCTGGCTGGCATGTGGTGCTGGAGGATTGAACCGTGGTCCCTGTGCTTTGCCAAGCTTGTTCCAAGTAGGTGCTTTAGACCACTGAGCCATCTCTCCAGCCCTATTGTTTGTTGTTTGTTTTGTTTTTTCAGACAGAGACTCACTATATAATTCAGGCTGGCTTGAATTCACTATGTAACCCAGGCTGGTCTTGAACTCACAGCAATCCTCCTGCCTCAGCCTCATGAGTGCTGGGATTATGGGCAAGTGCCACCATGCCCAGTGATTTATGGTCATTTTAAAATTTTTAAATGTTCTTTCATTCCTTTTTTTGTATGCCGGCAAGTCTTTTCTGAATGAGATGGGACATAAAAAGTAAAGCAGGAGAAAATGACACTCACTTGGCTATGACAGGAATGGAGAGGGTTTCAGCGATGGCTTTGATGATTTCACAGCTGACAGGGTGCTGAGGCCGCTCCTCACGCTTCCTTGGAGATAAAGAAAAGAGATGGGGCTGAGGGCTGATTGCCAACAGCCCTGTCACTGCTCACAAAAGACTACCTTAGCCAAACCTTACTGATCTCCCTACTGAACCTCAGGCAGCCATATGGACATCAGGGTCAAGTTGCAGGGCATGGCCTCTCTGACCTCTGGGGAAGAGTGCTGTTGTGAAGGACAGTTCAGCACAGGCTTGTGCTGAGAAGGCAAATCCAGGTCTCAGAAGCCTGCAGGTGAGACATGCTCTAGGTGGTCAGCATGGTAGCCTAGCATGCAAGGTCACGTAGCTTTTCCTTGGCATCCTTTGCCTTTGCCAGAGATGACAGACATTGCCATTAGAATGCTGCCCCTCAGTAGAATAAGCGTTTGCCTGGCAAGCGCAAGGGCCTGAGTTCAATCCCCGGTTCTGGAAAAAAAAAAAACAACAAAACAACCAAAAAACAACAACTGTGTCTTGGGGCTGGGGAGATGTCTCAGTGGAATAAGCACTTCCCTGGCAAGCACAATGGCCTGAGTTCAATCCCCGGTTCAGAAAAAAAAAAAAAAAAAAAAAAGAATGCTGCCCCTATACTTACCTGGCAGGGGAGATACCATGATCACAAAGAATGCTGCCCCTAGTGTCCCAATCCTCCCCTCCCCAAGAGACTGGGACCAGCTGCCATGGCTCAGGCTGGCCACTCCCACACAGCTGCTTATACTGAGGCCAAGCTGCACAGCTGATCCTGAAGAGAAGCACAGGGTAGGCCCCCGCTCCCAGAGCAGCTAGGGCAGGCAGTAGGCAACAAGCCGCAGGGGAAGCAGGATACAAGCTGGGGCCCCTCCAGGGTCAACTGCAAGAAACTTGTGCATGACCAAGTAAGTCTTAGGGACACTGAGGTGAGGCCTCTGCTAAGCTATGCTCAGAGACATGCAGGAAAGGGGATCAACAAGTGTTTCCTTTGCTACATTCTTCGACTTTTTAGAAGGCCCCACCAACCCAGCTCTACCTCTACCTTCCTCTATTCCCAGTAGGCAGTTTTAGCCTTTTCTCAACAGCTCTGATAGGCAGAAAGTCCTTCCTTAAACTCACCCAAATCTGACTTCCCAGTGTTTCCACCTTCTGACAAAGGTAGCACCTTCCTTTTCAGGAAAATACTGTATGTCAGGCGGTGTATTAAAGCTTTTATTCAAAATTTTATGCAAGCTTCACAACAATCCTATTACAATATTTTAATTTCCAGTTGAGGAAAGTGGTACTCAGAAAGGTTGACTTTCCCAGCTTACAGCCTGCGAGCTGGGATTTGAAACCAGACAGTTGGAGTCCAAAGCCTGCTGCCTCAGGAAGGAGAATACATACATAAATGTATGGCTATACATTCCCCTCTTAGCTTCAACTTGAGACAACTATTTTTTTGTTTTCTACATTGGAATTCTGGGTGTCCTCTGAAAATGCTATGACAGACACCACTAGCAGCTTGGGCTGCTCCTATAAGACCCCTCAGACCAAATGGGACATTGGCCAGAGGAGCAAGAAGTATCCTGTCAAGGATTCTCTACCAAATGACATCTTAGGGGCCCACCAAACAGCTCAGTGGATTAAAGCATCTGTTTAGGCAGACACAGTGGCCGGGGTTTGATCCCTGGAGTACTGTGTGGGTCCTGCCTCTGAGGCACCCTGAGACAGAGATTGAGACGGGGCATGGTGGTGCATGCCTGTAATCTCAGTTTTTGGGAAGCTGAACACAGGCAGATCACTATGAGTCTGACCTACATAGTGAGACCCTATAGATCCTGTAGACCCTGTACTAAAAAATACAAAGACAAACAAATGAAAAAACAAACGACATCTTGGGCACAGGGAACAGATTTGACTAGGATGCCAAGGACAACCTTCAGAAATATCTGAGCTGTCTGCAGATAGCACATTGGCTACAGACACAAAGATTGTTTAAAAAACTCAGTGGAGGACCAGAGAGATAGCTCAGCAGTTTAAGCGCCTGCTTAGGCAAGTGCAGGGACCGGGGTTCAATCCTTGGCACCACATGCTGCACTGGCCCTGCCTCCTGGGCATGTTGAGCCTGCAATCGAGTCTGAGTGTGGTGTCACACGCCTGTAGTGCTGGGGAGGCGAAAACAGGAGGATACTAGAGTCTGAGCTGTGTAATGAGACCTTATACCAAATACATTAAAAAAAAAAAAAAAAAAAGTCAATGGAATCAATGGTAGTCCAAAAAGGACAGGCAAAAGAGGCAGTGCCACGCCTGTATAAGGAAAGCCATCTGCCTGGGGTCATTCAGGGAAGAAGCCAATGCACAATAAAATGGAAAGAGAATAAAATTCTAATTATACCACTTCCTGATACGATTTTGAGCAAGTCACTCTATCTCTACCACGTCTACATCCTGGGCCTATGGTGTTTCTCTTTCCTCTTGTATATATAAAGTTCAGAGCAAGCCAGAGGTGGTGGCTGAGGCAAGAAAATTGCTGTAAGTTCAAGGCCAGCCTGAATTACACAGTAGACTTTGTTTCAAAACAAAAACAAAATACAGGGCCAGGGAGATAGCTCAGTAGAATAAGTGCTTGCCTGGCAAACACAGGGTCATGAGTTCAATCACTGGTACCACAAATAAATAAATAAATAAATAAATAAATAAATAAATAAATAAATAAATTAATTAAATTAAATTAAATTAAAATAAAAAAAAATAAAAATAAAAAAAATATAAACCTCACAGCAGGCCTAGTACAGTAGGTGCTCCACGAATGACACAGAAAATACAAGCCTATTCAGTACTCCTTTGACTCATAGGATGTCAATGTCAAAGAGGATTAGGCATGCATAGGCTAAATACATGGGAGAGAAGTTGGTTATCATCTGTGGTCTGGTGAGGATCAATGGCTGAAGAATCTTTCTCCAGTCAGTCACTAGAAAAGTGACCACTCACCTCCCATGAACTGCAATGGCAGCAATGCCGGTCCTCTCTATCCGCTTTACAAGGCTCAGGGTATCTTCTAGCTGGGGGAAGAAGATTTACAGTGTGGTTACTGAGGTCCAAGGGGAATAGCTTCCAGCTCTTTAATATGTGTCCACTACACCCCTGCACCAAACCTAATTCAGTGCCTCAGGAATTGCTCACACCCCCTAAATGCAACATCACCAGAGAGGACTGACCTTCAAATGTAACACCCCATCCTTACCGATGGTAAGATGCGAATCTTGCAGGTCACAGGTCTGCATGTCCCTCTGACAAGTGTGCTCAAGATCTATAAAGAGAAGCACAAAAGAACACATAGGAGCATACACCTGTTCTACCACACTGCTTGCACTAAAGAGAAGGCAAGCATACACAATCATACACACACACACACACACACACACACACTCACACTCACACACACTCACACTCACACACACACAGAAAAATGAGTGACTGGATCTGTATATATTTCTGTGTGGAAACAGTGATCCTTTGCCAGAACAAACATCAGAGCTACCTGGAAAGCTTAAGAAACACAGACTTGGGCCAGGGATATAGCTCAGCAGCACAGCACCCACCTGGCAAGTGCAAGGCCCTGAGCTTGATTCCCAGTACCAAAAAAACAACCCCCACAACTCTTAGATTCTACCTTATTCCCTATTATTTCCTAGATGAGTCTATAGGAGCAAGGGCTTAATGTGTATTTCAAATACACTCCATTCTCAGTGAGATTCTGAGGCCTACTCCTGATTAAAACATAGCTTCTTTCCTGGGTGAAGGAAAGGGAATGTTTCCTGAGTGCTGCCTTTCAGGGCTTAAGCCCTGTATTCATGCACCCCTCTCTATAGGGTAGACAGATATACAGGAGTAATATTGGTAAAGGAAAAGACAATATATTGGGCAGGGTGTGATTGTAGTTGCCTATAATGTAGTCTCAGTTACATGAGAAACTAACATAGGACTGCAAAATAAAACAAAATAATAAGTACTGGGGATGTAGTACCGTGGTACAGCACTTGCCTAACATGCACAAAGCCCTGGATTCAATCCCTAGTACTGCTTTTTTTTTTTTCAACGAAGTAAAAGGTGCTTATTCTATAGTAATTGAAAAATATTTCAGGCTGGACAGATAGCTCAGCAGACTAAAGCGCCTGCTTAGGCAGGTGCAGTGACTGGGGTTTGATCCCCAGTGTGCTGTGCTGGTCCTGCCCCTGGGGTGTGCTGAAATGGAGACTGAGACTGGGCATGATGGCATGTGCCTATAATCACAGCACTTAGGAGATTGAAAACAGGAGGATCACTACAAGTCTGATCCACATAGTGAGACCCTGTACTAAAATACATACAGGAAGGAAGGAAGGAAGGAAAGAAGGAAAGAAGGAAGGAAGGAAGGAAGGAAGGAAGGAAGGAAGGAAGGAAGGAAGGAAGGAAGGGAAAGAAAGAAAGAAAGAAAAGAAAAGAAAAGAAAAGAAAGAAAGAAAGAAAGAAAGAAAGAAAGAAAGAGAAAGAGAAAGAAAGAAAGATTTCAAAGAAAGAAAGATTTCAAAGAAAGATCAAGAAATCATACAGGAAAGTGCTAAGTAGGTAGTAAGATCAGACTGCAAAAGAGTCAGAGATCAAGAGAGATATAAGTAAGGCATATTGGCACATGCCTGTTATATCAGTTATTTGAGAGGCTGAGGAAAGAGGATCCAAAGTGTGAGGGCAGTTTGGGCAACTTAGTGAGATCCTATCTCACAATGAAAAATAAAGTAATAAAATAAAAAGGGTTAGGGATTAAAAGGGGGGCTTGGAACGTAGCTCTGTGGTAGAGCTTGCCTGGGTTCAATTTCCAGTACCCTGAAATACAGGGGCAGGCTAGATGACACCGCATGCCTACGCCATGGCTATTGTCTTATACCAAAAACTTCATGCCAAGCAAGGTGATCTTGAAAGACCTCTTCTAAGAACTAGACCTTTGTACAAGAGCAAAGAGGATACTCACGCTGCTGTTGCCAATTCTGAGCCTAGACAGACAGGAGCAGCAGACAGTACCCAGAACCAATAAGAAGAGACCTACTTTTCTTATTTATGCATTTACTTATTTAGGCCAGCTCAGCCTGCCCTGAGGGCGGGTTAGTGAAGCATATGGTGCCAGGAATCGAACCATGGTCCCCCACACCTGCCTAAGCTTGCGTAAGCAGGTGCTTTAGACCACTGAGCTATCTTGCTGGCCCAAGAGGAGACCTTTTTCTCAGGTATAGGTGAACAGTTCATGAATAAGACAGTTTTCTCCACCAGGCACAACTGGTATCCAGGTACTGCCTTTAGAAAGTAAAACTGGCCTGAGGTCCTATGGATATCCTAACAAGCTTTAAAGGGGCACTTAAACTTTAAGAGGGAACTGCCACGTCCTGGGACATACCATAAAAATTCTCTCAGCTGGGTATGATGACACATGTTTATAATCTCAGCACTCTGGGAGGCTGAGGCAGGAAAATCACTAGTTTGAGTACAACCCAAACAACTTAACAACTTAAACCATGTCTCAACATAAAAATAAAAAAAAAAAATTAAAATTAAAAGGGCCAGGGGCCAGGTGTGGTGGTGCACACCTGTAATTCCTTGGGAGGCTGAGGCAGGAGATAACACTGAGTTCAAGGCCAGCCTGGGATACAAAGAGGGTTGAAGGCCAGCCTAAACTACATAGTGAAACCTTGTCTCAAAAAGAAAAACGAGGGGGCAGGGAGATAGCTCAGTAGAATAAGCACTTGCCTGGCAAGCACAAGGGCCTGAGTTCAATCCCTAGTTCTGCAAAAAAAGAAAAAAAAAAAAAAGAAAAGAAAGAAAGAAAAATGAAAGGATGGATATGGATGGATGAGCAGGCTGGGATGTAGCTCAGTGTGCAGACCCTGTGTTCAATTTCCAAGATTTAAAAACAAAATCTCGCTTTGTCTACTCTTCAGGTACACACCAACATATCTCAAAATTCCCTTGCACGTGCTCACCTGGAATCTACTTGTATTTGGTGAGTTGAGATATGCAAGCTGATCTGATCCAATATTCTATTTGGTGGATTTTCCCTTTGGCTGATTCTTTCCACGCATCTCTGACTACTTTCTTTAGTACTTCTGTTCACTTCAAGGATCAGGAAGGAAACTGGATAACCAAAGGCCCTAGCCAGTTGTGAAAACCACACTGAGGAAACTGGGTTCCAGCGTGAAACTCTTTTGGACACCCAACTCTCCAGATTTAGTTTGTAACACATGTCCCTGTGAAAGTCTCTGGGGAAAAAGGACCAGAAATGAGTATATACCTGAGCAAGAGAACAGCACATCTACCCCAGGAAGGCTTGCTTCACCAGATCCACTGTCCACCTTGGAAAAGCAGAGCCTAGTTTCCCTGGTTATTGTAGAGGGGCAGATAAAGAGGATGGGGAGCAAAGCTTGGAAATCAGTGAGACCTGAGTTCAATTTCTGTCCTTAAAGACTGGTAGCCATGACCCAAGAAGAACTGTACACAAAGAAGATAACCCTACACAGCCAGAGGGTACACAAAAGTTTAGGTGGGAGTAAGAAATGATATTAGTGAGTTGGAATCTAAAATTCAGGTTTTTAATCTAGGACAGGTATTGTAGCACTGCCTGGTGGAAGCTTTTTTAAAAGATTGATACTCCCAGCCAGCCGTGGTGGTGCCAACCTGCAATCCCAAGTGGGAGGCAGGAGGATCACTGTGAGTTTGAAGCCAGCCTGAACTACATGGCAAGAATCTGTCTTAAAAGAAAAAAAGATTGGGGCTGGTGAGATGGCTCAGTGGTCTAAAGCACCTATTTAGAACAAGCTTAGCAAAACATAAGGACCACGGTTCGATCCCCCAGCACCACATGCCAGCCAGCCCTGCCCCCTGGTGGGCTGAGCTGGCCACACATACACACAAACACACACACACACACACACAAAAAAAAAAAAAATAAAAAAAAAAAAGAAAAAGAAAAAGAGATTGATAGTTCCCTGTCTATCATTTTCTATTGCAAAGGTATAGAAAATTCTCAACTGTGCCCCACTACCATTTTTTTGAGACAGAGTCTCACTATGTAGTGCAGGCAGACTTGAGCTCACTCATGCAGCCCAGGCTGGCCTCAAACTCACAGCAATCCTCCTTCTTCAGCCTTCCAAGTGCTCGGATTACAGGCATGTGCCACCACACCCAGCCCCTACTTTTTAAAAAGCTGGATCTCAAACTCATGGGGTTAAGCTAGCCTCCCTCTTGTTGTAGATGCCTAAGCATGTGCCACCATGTCTGGTTGTTATCTTTTTGATCAAGACTAATAAATGAAAGCACGGAGAGATAAAAATAATCTACGGCATAAAATTTTCCATCTTGAACTTTTCTTGTCTTAAACATATATTTATGGATTGTCCAAAGCCAATTATAGTATTTCAGTACTCCTCAGATCCCTTGGAATTTTAAATAATCCAGGAACTTGTGAAGATCATTTTCAAAATCTTCACCAAAGACATTCTTAAGTTAACTTCCCATTCCTACATGGCCTCACTTTAAACTTTTATTTCTTGCTAGATATGGAGGCTCATGCCT
This sequence comes from Octodon degus, assembly GCF_000260255.1. Lineage (NCBI taxonomy): Eukaryota > Metazoa > Chordata > Mammalia > Rodentia > Octodontidae > Octodon > Octodon degus. The sequence continues at coordinate 14,134,106 of NW_004524587.1, forward strand.
GTAATCTTAGCACTTTGGGAGACTATGGAAGAACTTCAAATTTGAATTTAGCCTAAGGAATTTAGTGACTTAGCAAGAACCTGTTTCAAAATAAGAAATAAAAAAGGGGTTGAGGATGTAGCTTAGTGTGAAGTGCCTTGGTTCA
>NW_004524587.1:14135130-14138332 GCF_000260255.1 Octodon degus
ATTTCTTCAGTTTGTCAGCACAATCTAGGCTTGAACTGAATCCAGCCCGCCTGCCTATGTCACATCTGGCTTTGCTATGAAAGCCCACAGCCCTGCAACTTCCCCTCCAGGAAGTGAACTCCAAATACTAGTCCAAGCTGGCTCATGTGACCTCCATACCAGATGAGATGCAGAACCAAGTTTCATAAGTAGAGAGCATCTTTGCTACCTCATGGGTGAACATATATCGTTCAGAGAGCAATGGAGATTACAGAGTCAACAGCATTAGGCTGGAGGATACTGAAAATGTCTGTACACTTATGTTGTGAACCACAACCACAAGCACCCTGCTGGGAGACCCTCTCTTACACGTATAACCAGTTAAGATACTCCATGCCACACAGGGGTATCTAACTGGAAGTCTAGGTGCCTACTATACTGTGGCTAGACACTTAACTCCAGGACCTTTAAGATGTCACTGAGAAGGGGAATGGATGCTGGGTTAGGAGTCACAAGACTATGGCTCTGAAGCTGGCTCTGCCTGCCAATTATTTGCAACTTGATCTAGTGCAAATTATTTTTATCACTGTGTGCTTTTGTTTATTAGTCTTAATCAGAAGGATAACAGGCAGACTCGGTGGTACATACCTCAGAGGCTAAAGCAGGAGGGAGGCTCCCTGAACCCATAAGTTTGAACAACACAGTAAGACACTATGAGAGAAAGAGAACAAATTTCTTCTGTCTAGTTTAAAGGGTGTTTTGTAAACAAAATGAAACACAGTGCAATATACTTAGAAAAGTTGCTCATTCCTTAGAAAAGGAAACTCTCCTACCCTACAAATGGTAAGAATATATAATAAGCAGATTAGAAGGACTTTTTATTTGTAGCTACATATGAGGGGAAAAAATCAGTAGGCACCCAGCCAACACACTTTGTGTTCCTTCTATGTTCCAGAGACAGCCAGACTGAAAGAATATTCAGAGTTGAACTACAACAGCCAGAGCAAACCATGGGAGCCCTTACTGTGTTTGAGTCCCAAGTCACTCTGGCCTAGGGGTAGCACTCAGAGGCTTAAAGTCCAGACAGGGAAGTGAAGATGAAGATTAGAAAGGAAAACAAAAGAGCAAAGGGGGGCAATAAGCTGAAAGTTGGTGGACTGTAGAAGGTATATACAGTATGGTAGAAATGCCATCCCCATATGCTCTTGCCGCCTATAGAACCAGGTGGCAAGGTCAGAGCCTTTTTTTTTTTTTTTTTGTGGTACTGGGGATTGAACTCAGGACCCTGTGCTTGCCAGGCAAGTTCTTATTCTACTGAGCTATTGTCCTGGGTCCAAGGTCAGAGCCTTACTAAGCCTATCTATGAAATCAGCAAGGGAGAGGGAGCAAATGAAGATTAAGTTCAGCTTGTCTCATATGATCCTGCCCTGGCTTACTCTCAAAGAGCTGTGGTACATTCTCAGAGTATATAGGGGGCCCCTGTTGCTCACATACAGCCCCTTGGGAGAGGACTCCCACCTCTACATACATAAAACACTCAACCTGTCCTCATATAGATGGGCTGGATTGTACTCTCAAGGCAGAGCCAATATAAAGGGTTAGAGCCAAGTCCTTAGGACCTCTTAGTCAGCTGACAAGTCTCTAGCTCCAGGCTTTTATGGAGCTCAAGCCTGTTGCAGGCTGGCTTAGGCCAAGCTGCACATAAAATCACAGGGAAGCTTTCCACACTTTTTGCAGGCCCCAAGTGGAGAAGCTAGATCGATTTCAGTGAATCTGGAATAGAGGGAAGAAGGCATCCAGGCAACTTTAGTTCACATCCATACTTGAGGCCTCTGCTTCTGCCCATGCAGGACTTACCTTCTCAATCTTGTCAGGGTCTGACAGCAAAGCAGCTCCCATTCCTCCCTAGGGAGAAGCACACAGAAGGTCTTCTTACAGCTGGGGAAGGAGGGCCCCTCCCTGTAGTGTAACAACATGGTATGGCAAACTAGTAGTCAAGTTCACTGGCAACTGGCATTTCTCCTAACCAAGTAGGAATACAACATTCATGCCCAGATAAATAGGGATTGGAGATAGAAGAGTTCCAAAACTCATCATTCTGATCCCCCTGGCAAAACCCACTGGGATATCTAGAAGTGAATTCTACAAAAAAAAATTTTTTCAGGACTTCCCATGCCATACTCAGTGTCTTAGTAAACTAAATCTTAGCACTCTGACACCTTTAAAGGCATCTCCTTTTACAATAAGATTAAATACACCTTTTACTCTCATATCCAACACTGTGTACCAATGCCACCAGTAAAGTTTCTCAGAGGCACAAATTCTGTGTAGGCCTTTCTCTGCCAGCAACAGTGTCCCAGTCCCAAAGTCCCAGTTTTATGCCAAACCCTTAACAAAAACCTCAACAAATAGAAAACACTGGTTCATGAAGCCATTTCAATCGCAGTAATAACAACGATTGTCTCTTGATGATGGAGTTATTCACCAATAATTTTCTTCCTTTTGTTTATTTATTTATCTATCTATTTATTTTTGGTGCAACCGGGGATTGAACTCAGGCTTTTGTGCTTGCCAGGGAAGTGCTTATTCCACTGAGCCATCTCCCCGGCCCCAGTTTTCTTGCTTTTAAAAATGATTTTCTAGGTTCAGTGGGGACCTGGTACCTCTTTTGTGAAGCGGCAGCTAAGAAGACTCAGGCATTCACTATGGTCGATTAACAGTCCAAGGAAGGAATCAAGACTGAGAACAATAATCACATTAATTTGAAGATTGCAGGGCAGGATGGTTCTGTGGTACAGTTTAAGATTAAGACGCATATACTTGCCACTTGAAGATATACATAAGTGAAATAAACCAGACCCACATGTGTAAATATCGTATTGTCTCCCTAGTGTAAGAACTTAAAGGAGGAACTACATATAGAAAGTTACAACACAAAAGGAAAGCGAGAACTTGAGGATTGGACAAAGGAGTGGGCAAGGAGAAAAGCTGAGACTCATGACAGGGGCCAAACCATGCATTTGTATGCACGAGATGGGTGGGGCAGTGATCCTGGGGGACATCAGCAGGTTTTTGAGACTAGCGGTTGGCTGGTGAGATGCTCACCCTGACTAACTCTACATGCTGGTGCCTGTGAGCCAGGCAGTTGCACTAAGGATGGTGACGTGTAACAGAGGGGTCACGCTTGGAGTGCCTGCCATCTTGGTCTTCTAAATATGTACTT
>NW_004524587.1:14139782-14141751 GCF_000260255.1 Octodon degus
AACTGTAAAACAACCCCACAAATATGTATTAAATACATGCTTTGTGTTGAATACTATCCTACCTACTGGCATAGAGCAATAAACAAATCAGATTTAAAAAAAAAAAAAAAAACGCATACACCATTTAGTAAACTAATGAAAGCCTATTGTAAATGACAGGGTTTGTCAATGAGGCAGATCAGATTCCGATTTGGACAGCCAATCAATCAAACACACACACCTGCACAGTTGGAAATGAAGAGTGAAGATGTAATTGATGTGTTCCAGCAGCAGACAGGAGGCATCTACTAAAAAAGTAACCTGCAACAACTCTACTCCAGAACTCTGTTCTTACAAACCAAGAATACATTCTCAATTAGAAAAGTGCAATTTTTTTTTTTTTAATGCATTTAGGACAGGGTCTACAGGATCTCACAACACAGATTGGACTCATAATGATTCTCTTGTTTATAGCCTCCCAAGCACTGGGATTACAGGTACGTGTCACCACACCCAGTCTCAATCGCCATCTCAGCTCGCCCCAAGGGTGGTGCCAGCACAGCAGGCCAGGAATCAAATCCCTAGGCCCTGCATCTGCCTAAGTAGGCGCTTTAATCCTCTGAGCTATTTGGCTGGCCCAGAAAACTGCAATTTGGTTCCATGACATCCTGACCACTACAGAATAGTATAGTTTTCTTTATTCTTTCCTTTACCCTTTCCCCATTCCTTTATTGTACATAAAGTATCTGGTGTATGTGCACAAGCATATTGCTTTTTTTTTTTTTTTAACTAAATGGCCAGTGTTTTGATTGACATCAAAAGGAGATGGGATGAAGAATTACTGGTTCTGTGAAACTAATCCCCTTTCTCCATTAGTGGCATGCTCATCAGCTCTTATCTTTATATTCCAGTAAGTTATTTTGCTCTCACTGGTTTAACAGAAAAGACAGCAGCATAAAATTCCTTGCATACCTTGTTTGATTGAAGAATTTCAATGTTTTTCACTTATTGTAAAGCTAAGGACAATTTTATAACTTTTTTGTATGTAGCTGTTACATGTAGAGCAATCTGTCTTTAAGTAGGAGTAAATTACTCTTTAAAAAAGAAGAATCCTAGATACTTTTCCCTTTATGTCAAGTGTCCTGTTTAAATAAACTTGTTTTTAAAAAAAGATTTCCTATATTTCTCAAGTTCTAGACATGATATACTTTGCTTTAGTAATGGGGGGAATGGTCTTTAAAAATATAAATACATTAACCAGGCCCTGTGGTAAATGCCTGCAATCTCAGCTACTCAAGAGGCTGAGGCAGGAGGACTACAAATTCAAGGCTACCCTGGGCAACTTAGCAAGACTTCCTTGCAAAATGAAAAACGGTTAAGGTTGTAGCTCAGTGGTGGAGTGCTTGTCTGCCATGCGCATGGAACTGGCTTTGATGGAAAACACTGAACAAAATAAAGCAATGAAGTGAAGGGAAGAAAACAAACAAAAGCTTAGAGACCAGGCATAGTAGCACATACCTGTAATCCCAGCACTAGGGGCGCTGAGGCATGTGGATTGTTGAATTCAAGGTCAACCTGGGTTACACAGTAAGCTGAACACCAACCTAAACTATATAGTGAGACCCTGTCTTTAAAAAAAAAAAAAAGACTACGAAGAATAAGGAGTCCTCCTCCTTGAGGAATGGAAGAATTTTTAAACCACATTTTTAATCTGGCTTCAGGTTTTGAATCATAACAGAAAGGATATTTGGCCAGAATGTAAAATTACAGCATCTAGTTCTGATGAGCTGGTATCCCAGGTATACGCCAGTTGTTAGTTTGAGTAGCACCATTGCAGTGGGAATTTATTACACATTGTTGTTTTTTTTCTTAATTTATTACATACTGTGAAACCAAATAAAAACAGGTTTCCTTCCCCAGAAGGAATCCATGTCCCTAGTTTCTTGGGTGTCAAAGTTCAGGAAGGAAAGTTTCATTTAGTTCAGTTTGT
>NW_004524587.1:14141851-14143637 GCF_000260255.1 Octodon degus
GAATGTAAAATTACAGCATCTAGTTCTGATGAGCTGGTATCCCAGGTATACGCCAGTTGTTAGTTTGAGTAGCACCATTGCAGTGGGAATTTATTACACATTGTTGTTTTTTTTCTTAATTTATTACATACTGTGAAACCAAATAAAAACAGGTTTCCTTCCCCAGAAGGAATCCATGTCCCTAGTTTCTTGGGTGTCAAAGTTCAGGAAGGAAAGTTTCATTTAGTTCACAGTTTGTAGAGGTTTCAGTCCATAATCAATTGGCTGCAAGACAGGATGGCACACAGCAGGGGAGCCACAGTTCATGGTGGAAGAACTGGTGGTAGCAAAAGAGAGATGGAAGGCAAGCCACTTTCTGACCCTCTTATCTTATCGAGACTGGTACAATCCAATCAGTAAAATGACCCAGCAATCACCCACCCTTAAGTCCAGAACCCTTAATCCTAGCTCTGAACCATGAATTAGTCACAAACTCTAGATTCAGCTAACCTCGAAAAATTCCCCATCAAAAAATGCATGAGGCTTTGGGGGGACATGTGGACACAAACCATAACAAGACTAGTGTCCCACATGTTCTGGGCATGAGCTGGTGCCCAGTTGGCTGCAAATTTCTGCCACAGGGCTCAAACAAAGGCTATACGCACCACCTGCACACACATCACAGTAATCTGGGCCACTCTGCCTCTGGGACCACAGAATATACTTAGGAAGACACACAAGAAACTAATGAGAGAGAAGTAACTAAAACAAATCTGCAGCTGCACCCAACTTCTCCAGCCTCAGCCTCCAGGAGGCCCAGCAGATTCTCACTACCTCCAAGCTGATCGCAGAGGGGGTTGAGAAGAACTATAAACACATATTTAAAGTAAATGATAAATCTGTGGTGGCTCCATCTACTTGCAGTCAAAGGCCATCTACAAAGGAGAGCCTGGGTTAGGAACTCAGAATTCAGGCTGAAGAGGACAGAGAGAAGGGGCAGATGACTAAAATGTGACTATTCATCTTCCCCAACCCTACCCCACTACCTCTTAATTTATACCTTGATAATACATGTCTTTTATAAATAATTCTGTGACTAATACATATTTATGTTATTCTCTATTATCCTTACATAAATGGTAGTAGTATACTATATAATGTTCTTTTCACTCTACAGTGTATTAGGTAGATCATTCCTTTGTAGTTTTTTTTTTTTTTTTCTGCTTTTGTTTTTTGCAGTCCTGGGGATCGAACCCAGGACCTTTGCACTGAGCTACATCCCAAATCCTGTGTTTTTTTATTTTGAGATAGCATCTTACTAAGCTGATAAATTGCCGTTGCTCCTGTCTTCCGCCCCTCCCCCTGCAACCTCTAGCTCCCCCTGCCCCTAGCCAGGATTACAGGTGTGTGCCACAATGCCCAGCTTTGCTTCAAAGCATCCACTGGGCCTTTACTTAAGGTAAACAGGCAGTATGCAGCTTCCTGACCTGAAGCTTGAGTCCCCAGGCTGGGTAACTGCTGAGAACAGAGTAGCTGACTCAAGATGACAGGTCAAGGTGACACCTACTGTCTCTACACTGCAGACCTTCCACTCACCTTGGTATCAGGATCCCAGAGGCATTGCTAGTGACTCACACTCCGCAACCTCAAGCTGCCCTGTGATCTGCTCTAAGCATGTCCTTCAGCAGTCCTGATCACAGCTGAAGACCAACTCTCTTCCCGGCTGCCAGTCTTTCCTCCCTGTACACAATTACATTTCCTGCCTCCCACCCCCAGTGTGATCATTTACCAGCCAACCCCTGTCAAA
>NW_004524587.1:14144252-14149684 GCF_000260255.1 Octodon degus
ATCACGTGACTTCTCCACCCAGAAAAAGCCAAAGATACCAAAAGTCCAAGTCCAGCTGACCTCATCTCAACCATGGCTTTCAATATTGTGACCCTTCACCTTTTCTTTGGCTTCTGCTCCCCAACACTACAGTCAAATCTAGCTAATCTGCAGTTCCATCTCAACCTTATATAGGCCAACAGGTCCCTCCCTGTGCCATTCCCCCTCTGCTGGCAGGGTCCCAGATTTCCTCTCAAGGACCACAGTTGCCCATAAGGTCCCAAGTTTAAGGACTGCCTCCCATTTCCTTCTCTGGACTATCATAACATGCTAGTTTGATCTGTTCTGATATAACCATAGGATAACTGTACTGCATTTTCCTTTTTTTTTTCAGTGTGTGTCTCTATTTTTTATTCGTGAAAAGACAAAGTTCTCTTACTATTGCTTTTTTCATTATTTGTTTTATTTTTTTTTTTTGGTAGAACCAGGGATTGAACTCAGGCCCTTGCGCTTGCCAGGGAAGCGCTTATTCCACGGAGTCATCTCCTCAGCCCCGATCATTTGTTTTATTACAGGGGTATGATGGCACTCTCCATCTCCCACTTTCTATGCCTGTGTATATACAGGTGTAGTATGTGTAAATGTGCATATATAGGTATATAACATTTTTTTGGGCTCTGGGTACAGTAGAATATTTTGCTTAGCCTGCAAAAGAAATCCCTTAGTTTGATTCCCAGCACTGCTAAAAAAATTTTTTTTCGTAAACCATTTGAGGGTAAATTACTTGTATCATAGTCCTCTATCCATAAATATTTCAATGTCTATTTTCTAAAAATAGGCATATTCTCTTATATAAGCACAGAAAAGTTATCACCCTCGTAAGTTTAGTTTGATATTGTATCTTTAGCTGATCTATTCTGGTCCTTCTTCCAATTTTGCTCACTCATCTAATAATATCCTTTTGAGCAGTTTTCCCCACCTAGAACAGGATCTAGTCCAGAATCAGGTACTGTTCTTAGCTTCCAGGCCTTGTTAGCTTACTATAATCTCCACAGCATATTTGTGAAAAATACAAAGAAATCAGTTTACCTTGGTGGAATATTCTTTTGGACAGCCCATGTTGATGTCAATACCAGCTACATCATTTTCTCTGGGGAAAAAAAATGAAGGAAAAAAAGGTAAGAAATATCTAACTTGACAGAAGAAAGCAGAGCAAAGGCTTCAAGGGGTCTGTGTTCCTGAGCCTCTCACTGTGTCCTTCGGCCTATGAAACATATAAAGCCTTGATGACAGAAGCTGAGATTCAGGAAAAATATCTGTCCCTAAAATGTGCAACTGCCTCATTTGGGCAGAGCTCCATAGAGAAGACATAATGTGCACATACATCTCAAAAGAGCTCTTTGCGGAGAACTGTGCTGCACTGAAACCATATTGGCGTACTGAATGTCATTCTTGAGCTGTAGTTCTCACTGGGCTAGTGAAAACCATTTGACAATGCAGAAAACTGACATGGTGAGAAAAGCCCATTTCGGTGCACTTGGAACAAGGTAGAGGACTGCCTTCATTTGCTAGGCTGTAAGCTGGTTTATGCAAAACAAAACTCAGATGTAGAAATGACATTAATCTCATCCTCTGCTTTTCACAATATCTACGATCAAAAGCAATTACTGCCTGGGTTCCCTTTGACTTGCACTGTCATTCGCAGCAGGAGCTAACACTAAGTACTCATAATGGACCACATGCTGCACAGATTCACATATATTATTTGCTTTAACCTTCTCTATAATGCCAGAGGTTGGTAGTACTATTGGTATCATTTTACAGATAAGGGAACTAAGTTCCCAGTGAAGTCAAATAACTTACTTAAAGTCACACAGTTCACATGCAGTAAAACCAGAGCACTAACCCAAGTGTACCTTAACTTGAAAGCCTATCACTTTATTTCTTTATTTTTAAATGTAGTTTTATTTATTTGATACACAGTCTCACTATGCAGTTCAGACTCCTGGTGATCCTCCTATCTCAGCCTCCCAAGTGCTGAGATTACAGGCATGAGCTATCACCCCTGGTTTCAGCCAGCACGGTATGCCCAGGGTTCAGGGGGCAGCACAGTATGTGGTACCAGAGATTGAACTTAGGTCCTTGCGGTTTGCAGACAGGTGCTTAAACCGCTGAGCTATCTCCCCAGCCCAAAAGCCTCTCACTTTAATAATGACACTCTTTTCTGGCTTTGTTAACTCAAGAAACAAGTTTCACCTACACTTCATAAGAGTTAAAGCCTCCGGGCTCTCAAAAGAGTCCCTGGAATGGGAGTGCCCTGAATAAACATTAAAATCAGGCCCCTACTAGAGGCACCTGGTATCTGGGCACAGTGGGTACACATGAGTCCAGGACCAGCCTTCAGATACCACAAACAATGAAGGAAAGCACTTTTCACCTGAAAACAGAAGGCAATGGGGCAGGGAGAAGAAAACTGGGTTGCCTCCAAGATCATTAGTAATATTAACACTTCACAGCTCACAGCAGAAAGAAAGAGGGCTCCAAGGAGGGTGAGACTTACACAAGCCTGGCCACAGCAAGGGCTCTCTCTGCATCTGAAGTCCCCTGGAAACACAGGAGCCTTTATCAGTCACTGCTGGACACAGGTACAAATATATACACACAACACATTCCTGTGCATCTCACACATACACTCACACCAACAAGTGAATCAGGCCAGCTTTCTTTTAGCAGCCACGCCAACAGACGAGCACACTGCCAAAAGAAAAAGGTGGGTCTAGCGTGCCTACACAAAGTCGTCAATGCTGTGATTACTTTCAAACATACAAAAATTAGGAAAAATATTTATATCAAATATTCAGATCCCATCACTTCATTTCCACAATTAACGTTTTGTTGTAACTGCATTATTACATATCTACCTACTGTTACCAATTTTTCAAAAAGCTTAAACATCATTCAGGAGCTATTTCTGAAAAACAAGTAATGTCAAAGAGAGGAGAGCTAGAGTCTTTATAACTCTAACACATTTTAGACACTCTTCAGAAAATCTAATTTTTTTTTTAAACATTGAAGATTGACTCCAGGACTCTGCACACATTAGGCAAGTACTCTATCATGTAGCTACATCCTCAGCTCACCATCCCCCCTTGATTTTTTGAGATGGGGTTGCTTCATTGTCCAGGCTGGTCTCCAGCTCATGAGCTAAAGTGATCCTGATACCTCACCCTTCTGAGTAGCTGGGACTATAAGCATGTCCCATGAACTTAGTTCCCTTATCTAATAAGAGATAAGTGTATTTGAAGTGACAAGGGAGTATTTTGAGAATGATTAATGCCAATGTATATTTTACTCCAATAATTTTTTTTTTTAATTTAAACTTTTTTTTTTTTTTTTTTTTTTTTTTTTTTTTTTTTTTTTTTTTTTTTTTTTTTTTTTGTAGTTGTTGTTTTGGGTCTTTTTTATTTTTTATTTATTTTTTTATTTTTTGCAGTACCAGGGATTGAACTCAGGACCCTGCACTTGCCAGGGACTACAACCTGAGCCATTATGCCCAGCTTGTGAAAAATCTAACTTCTGATTGGAAATATGTACCAGCACACACATCATGACCTAAATAATCAATACTAAGGCTGAAAAACTAAATATGGAAGTCAGGCCAAACAGATAATTCTTATAATTAAGTAAACTAAATCTGAGACCAGAATCATTTAACAGACTGTATCAGCTTGGTTTCCACAAGCTGTTTCCAATACAGTAAGCACTCATGAATGAATCTGAAAATATTCAAGCCAACTCTTCAGAAAGCTACCACAGTGCAGTGCCAACCAGGCATCCAATGCTGTCCACAGAGGGGAGTGGGGAGCACCCGACACTGGATTCTCTTACCATCTGAAAGACTACCCTGTTCTGTTCTTTTTCACACGTACGGAAGACTACTCGATCATCAGGGGCTACAAAGTCCACTGTGCTGAGCACCTCTGTAAGAAAATACAAACATACAGGACCACACAATTCTCAATTTAATGTAAGCACTGGAAGCAAACACAGCAAAAGTATAACCTTGAAAGAAACACAGCGGTTAGTGATGTACACCATTCTTTAAAAAACGATGCAAGTGGGAGGCTTTTCAGGTGCTGATGATCTACCTCCTGACCTGAATGATGGCTGCTCATTTTATATTTGTTGCATCATGTTTGTGTTTTATGTATTTCTAAATGGTTGTTAACATTTTACAATTTTTAAAATGCTGAATTGCCTTTGTAGTGGTGCATGCTTGAAATCTCAGCACTCTGGGAGGCTGAGGCAGGAGGATACAAGTTTGGGCCGACTCTGAACACCTGTGCAACTTAGGCAAAGGGCTGCAGATGTGGTTCAGTGTAAAGGCCCTGGGTTCAATCCCCAGTTCCTAAATAAACTTACTTCAAGTACTACAAAACAATCAAATCTAACAACAATGGAAACTGGGAAAAAATAAACATATATGAAACTTTGCATTTCAATTTGGACTAATTTTGGCCGAAATCATCCCAGAAGATGACACTCTGAGGTTTAGTACCTCATTTCTTAATTATTTATCTGTGCCAAGTATTTGGAATGGAATTTTACTATATTTCAATCAAGTTTTACTATTTTGTTCACAGTTGCATATATGGATATTCAACTGTTCATTAAAATTTATTTATAACTTCTAAATCAATATTTGTGGTGTATTTTAGTCATTCATAGGCTTGGAATTAAGTCATCTTATGTACACATTTCCAGCTTAAGTCAAACAAGGTGATGTTTCTTTAGTTTTAGCTTTCATACTGTAAAAATATGTCCTTTTAATACTATATTTAGTCCTTTATTTTTGTACTGTGTGTTTTTGTTGATCTTTCTGTTTAAAATAACTCCAAGAGGGCAGGCATGATGCATCTGTCTATAACCCCAATGGTCTAGGAGGCCTGAGGCAAGAGGATTATAAATTAAAACTCAGCCTTAGTGACTTGGTGGTGTAGTAAGACCCTATCTCAATTTTTTTTTTTTTTAATGTAAAAAGGGCTACAGATATAGTCAGTGCAAAGATCCTGGGTTTAATCCCCAATACTGAAAAAGTAAGTAAATAAATAAAACAAAACAATTCCAAGAATTATTTTGAAGCACTGAAGCACTGTCCTGTGCTCCAAAGCACAAGAAGACTGTGATTAGCCTTACAGACAAAATACTTGAATTAGATAACTTTTTCTTTTCTTTTTTTTTTGCTCCCAATGCCTTCAGGGCAGGTTTGGCTGGCTTGAGTTGTGGGGATCGAACCACAGCAACCTGAGCCTGACAGCTTTGTTGAAGCAGCCACTCAAAGAACTGAGCTAAGGGGCAGGCCCCTAAATTTTTCTTTTCTTTTTTTTTTTTTTCCGGAACCAGGGATTGAACTCAGACCCTTGCACTTGCTAGGGAAGCACTTATTCCACTGA
>NW_004524587.1:14149784-14156463 GCF_000260255.1 Octodon degus
TTATTTTTTTAAACTAATGGTATATATTAAGTAGCATGCTTGGGAGAATCTGTGATTGGCCCTGGGTCTAATCCCCACCCCAAAATAAATATCATGTCTTGGAGAAAAACACACATAAGATAATGTTACAGGGCTGGGCAAATAGGTAGGTTATTTAACTTCACAGGGAACTTAGTTCCCTTATCTAATAAGAGATAAGTGTATTTGAAGTGACAAGGGAGTATTTTGAGAGTGATTAATGCCAATGTATCTTTTACTCTAATAATTTTTTTAATTTAAACAATTTTTTTGTTGTTGTTTTTTTTTTTTTTTTTTTTTTTTTTTTTTTTTTTTTTTTTTTTTTTTTTTTTTTTTTGCAGTACTAGGGATTGAACTCAGGACCCTGCACTTGCCAGGAAAATGCTTATTCTATTGAGCTATCTCCCCAGCCCAAAAGGAAGGGTTTTTTGTTGTTGTTTTGTCTCTTTTGATTTGCTTGTTTGTTTTTGCGATACGAGAAACTGCACTCAGGATCCTGTACTTGCCAGGCCAGCACTTATTCTACTGAGCTATTTCCCTGGCCCTTCACACAGTTAATTTTTGATCGGCCACATACCAAAGACACCAAAACCCTAATCAAAGCTGAACCACTAAAGAATAAACAAAACCGCAATTTAACAAAATAACTTCCATTTGCATAGAGCTCATGTTGTACAATGTACTTACTGGTACTTTAATTTACTTTCACTCCAATTCTATGACTGAATTACAGTAAGGTTTATGATTTTCATTTTACTCATAAGTACAGAAGTTATATGACTTGCTCAAAGTCACACAGTGTTGAGGTTTAGGTCTAGAATGCTTCCCAATATAAAAAGAATTAAGATAGCTCATCAGATTAAAGCAGCTGCTGAAGGGCCTGTTCAATCCCTGGTTCTGCAAAAAAATTTAAAAAATAAAATAAAGCAGCTGCTTAGGCAGATGCAGGGACCAGGGGTTCGATCCCTGGTGTGCCATGCCATCCCCACCCCCAGGGCGCACTGAGACAGTGATTGAGACTGGGCGTGGTAGCCCGCACCTGTAATTCCAGCACTTGAAAGGCTGAAAGCTGGAGGATACTTCAAGTACGATTTGTGTAGTGAGACTCTGTAGACCCTGCACTAAATAAAAAAAAAAAAAAAAAAAAAAGATGTCATATGTACATATATCAATTCCCCATGGTGAAAGTAATCATTATATACTACAAATATGTACTAATAACAATAATTTTTTAAAAATATCAAATGAAAAAACAGAATGTCCTCCAAAAGACTCATGTATTCAGAAGCAAGACTTTGAAAAGTGATTGGGTCTACAGCTCTACACCCATCAGTAGATGAGTCCACTGATGAGTTCACAGCAGACTTGTTAGAAGGCAAGGCCTGGTTGGAGGTGGGTCCCTGCAGGCATGACCTGGAACAGCATATCTTCCTCCCTAGTTCCTCCCTTCTCTCTCTGCTTCCTCACTGTCATAGGATCTGAAGCTGTTCTTTACCCAGGTCCTTCCACCACACATTTCTGCATTGGCACCTGCTGAACATATACTGAAATAATGAAACTGTGATCCAAAATAAACCTGTCTTTTAAAAAAAAAAATATTTATTTATTTATTTGTGGGGGTGTGTGTGTGGCCAGCTTAGCCCACTAGGGGGCGGGGCTGGCTGGCATGTGGTGCTGGGGGATTGAACCGCGGTCCCTGTGCCTTGCTAAGGTTGTTCCAAGTAGGTGCTTTAGACCACTGAGCCATCTCACCAGCCCCCAAACCTGTCCTTTAAGTTGTGGGTGGTTGGTATTTTGTCCTAGTGGCAGAAAAATGACTAAAATACAATCTACTGAGTGAATCAGAGCCAATGCTGTAGCGATCCTCCCTCCAAGAGATCCCAGAGTCCATAAAACAGCAACATTTCTATATCAGCAAGCCAAAGAGAGGAGGCATTCTTAGCCTGCTTCGCATCTAGCTGTTTGTGGACAGCAATGACTGCCCTCCAGACAGCATGTAATTTATATAATGTCAGTATACAGCCAGGCAGGAGCAATGGTAGGGCTGCTTGGGCTGGTTGGGACAAACACTGTACTCACCATTGACAACTCTCTTGCACTGAAGCATCTTGAGGTCAATTAGTTCCTATAGAGGAATCAGAAAACACTCATAAGCCCTGGACATTCGGTCCTTGGTACAGGAGAAGGACCCTCATGGCTAGTGATAGGTAATACCTGGCCTAGTCACCCTACTATCAACAACAAACCATGGCATTTGGAACAAGATGTTCTGTCTTCTCCTCCAAAGCATGAAAAGCAGAGCTCTAAATGATGTAACCTTAATTAGGGACCTTGGACATGTTTGAGGCCAAGAAAGGACGAGGTACTCGGAGCCAGGGAGAAGAAAATATCTCAGCATGTAGGCACCAGGACTTCATCTTCACTTACTAGTCTCAGCTAAAACTAAACCCAAAAAATGTCAACTTAATCCCTAGGCAAAGGGGAGGCAGTGAAGGGCTCTCAGGAAAGTAGAGAGACCAGGAAACAGACTTACTGGAAAGAGGTTTTGAGATAAAAAGAGAGGAGAGAAAAACCTATCCAACATGGCTTACCCTGTGTAAATAAAAGGGGCAAGCACCTCAACTCTGGAGATGTTCAAACAGACTCAGGAAAAAAAATGGAAAAGGAGTTCTTCAAAATCAGAATAATAAAAATAAAGGGAATGCTTATGTATTCTGGAGAACTGAGATTCTCTGACTCTTAAGAGATAACACTGCTCTGTTTTGTTCAGTAATCATTTCAGCAGATGTGGAAGACAAGTCAGAAAAGCCAAGCACCTGTCATGCTGCCCAGAAACTTATGCCCAGGGACTCTGAATGTCCAGAAGACAGGAAGCCTCGGCCCCATGATTCTTATCCTAACACTGACTCCCTGTGAGCCTCCACAAGTTATAACCAGTCAAGTGCACATAATCACCCAACTCACAAGTGGACTATCAGGGAAAACATGGCCAAAGGGCTCCTATGACATCCATGGGGCTCTTCTCAGTAAATTCACTATCTTGTTTAATACATGTCCAAGGTGTTTCTGTGACTATTTTTTTCCATTTCTAAGCATTTTGTGCCCATTATGCCTGACCAGACACATAGTGTAGACACATGATGGGCATCAAAACCCCAAGAATCAGTATGGCAAACCAACTCAAGTACAATGCAGGGCACCTGTATTGCTATCTTAGTTTTAAAAACAAAAACAAAAAGAAAGAAAGAAAAAAAAAAACAAAAAACAAAAAAACAAGCACAATGGCAAGTGGGAAACACTGAATGGCTTGCTCTTAAAAAAAAAGAAAAGAAGGAGCCGGGGAGATGACTCAGTGGAATAAGCGCTTCCCTGGCAAGTGCAAGGGCCTGAGTTCAATCCCCGGTTCTGCCAAAAAAAGAAAAGAAAAGATCACTAGGCAGGCTCAGCTTCAGCAGGCACACAAGCAGGATAAAGCAGGGCAAGACCCCGAGCAATGACTGGGAAATTCATTGGCTGTGGTGTAGAAATCTCTAAGTAATTATTAGCTGACCATTAAGCTAACCAGCAGAGACCTCACTAGTCACAAATAACAAAAATTAGAGACTTTACAAAATTAGTTTAGGGGCCAGGGAGATGGCTCAGTAGAATAAGCGCTTCCCTGGCAAGCACAAGGATCTGAGTTCAATCCTCAGTTCCACCAAAAAAAAAAAAAAAAAAAAGAAAGATGAGGGGAATACAGATGAATGTCCATTTTGTATCTGTGTATTCAAAATGGTTAGGATAGATATATAGTTACATTCTCTTAATGAATAGAGAGATTTGTTCTAATAGTGTTTGTAAATAGGATATCATGTCCGCATCTTGTACAGCAATTAATCACTAGGAAGAATGTATGCAATGTGTTAATTATTGAAACTGTCCTACCAATTTGGTTTGAAACTCTCATTGCTATTTGTTTCTCAATAAAATTATGGAAAAAAATTGCATGAGCAAAAATATGAGAGACAGATGCAGAGAGACGGAGAGACAGAGACTGACATACACAGAGAGACAGAGACACAGAGAAAGAGAGACAGAGATAGACAGAGATAGGCACAGAGAGAGACAGAGACAGACAGAGACAGAGACAGAGTGACAGGCAGACAGATGGACAGAAAGGGTCTTAAAGAATGTTTATTTTGTTTTATTCTGGCAACATTGGAACAATTGAAAAGGTCTTTTTAAAGTACTAAGCCACAAGCAGCCACAGTGAATGGTGTCTTCATGTAAATAAAACATGACATAAAATAAGGACAAATACCGGGGCTGGAGAGATGGCTCAGTGGTCTAAAGCACCTACTTGGAACAAGCTTGGCAAAACACAGGGACCGCGGTTCAATCCCCCAGCACCACATGCCAGCCAGCCCCGCCCCCTGGTGGGCTGAGCTGGCCGCGTGTGCGCACACACACACACACACACACACAATAAATAAATGTTAAAAAAAAATTAAAAAAAAAAAAAAAGGACAAATACCAATTCTAAGGAATTCTAAAGAAATCAGAGATCCATGCAGACTCGAATTCAGATGGAAAGTTTTAGTTATTAAACTGATGTTGTCATGTTTTAATTACCTTAATTACTACAAATTAATATTAGAAGTTATAACTAACAAATTTATAAGTACCAATTTTTACATTCTTTGGCTTGTGAGCTTGTTTTCATTTTCCAATTTAATTTCGAAAACTAAACAGTTTGGGCGTCCCCTTGCCATTCTTCACTTTGACCACTAAAGGGCAGCCTTGCCTAGTTCTCCATTTTCACAGTCTTAAGCAATTTGGAATTTGGAGCTTTACTTTATGAAATTAAACAAGTAGGTTCTCCCACACTTATGAATGAACTGTGAAATTGTAGATGATTTTTCAATGTCTTAGTTTTTACTTTTTCCAATTAAGGCCACATATAATTAATTAACAAGAAAAAAAAATAGTTTAGAAGAGTCACTAAACAACCAACCTAACCCTTGCGTGAAGAAAGAACCTGAATTCCAGAGTTGCCACCTTATATTATTCAGTTTTCAACAGCAGTAACAAATTATGAGACATGGAAGAAATAAAACCCACCAAGGAAATATGATCCACATACAGAAAAAAAGGTAAATAGTGACTTAGTAGATGCACAATATTTACATCAACTACCTTAAATAAGTTCAAAAACAAAGTAACCATGTCTTAAGAACTGAAGGAGCCATTCATGTATGGTGTACATGCCCACCATGTTCCAGATACTCAGGAGGAATAGGTAGGGAGATCTTGAGTTTGAGGCCAGCTTGGGCAATTTAGTGGGACTCTGTCTCAGAATAAAATAAGATGAAAAGGGCATGAACATAGCTCAGTGCTCCATGGATCAAATCTCCAATATACCACCAAAGCAAAACACAAAAAAGAAAACCCTGGGCCTGAGAGATAGCTCAGTGGACTAAGTAACTGCTTAGGTAAGCACAGGGACAGGGGTTCAATTCCCCACACCACATGCCCTGCCAGCCCTGCCTCTGGCACACTGAGTTAGCCATGAGTCTGGGAGTGGTGGCTCAAGCCTGTAATCCCTGTGCTGGTGAGGCTGAAACAGGAAGATCACTATGAGTCTAAGTTGTAGTGAGAACTTGTACCAAATACATTAAAAAAAAGAAAAGAAAACCCTAAGCAAATATATAAGAACAATTATTCCCCCAAATACGAATAAAGAAATAGGAATTATTTTAAAATAATCAAATAAAAATTCTAAAGTTTAACAATATAGTAATTGAAGTTAAAAAAAAATCACTAGAGTGACAAAGCAGAAAATCTGAGCAGAGTGAAGAACATAATTAGCAAATTTAAGTCAACTGAGATTATCTAAATTAAAAACCAGAAAGAGGCTATTCCTTTTTCTTTGCTTTAGCTGCCAAAAAGTGAGCAGCCTTCCCACGACACAGCCTCTTGGCCATGATGTGCTGCCTCACCCCAGGCTAAGAAACAATGGACCAAGTGACCAGTGGCTGAAGCCTTTGAAAGTGAATTGGGGAACAGCGACTCACACTCTCTGCAGTCTTTCCCAGTGGTATCTGAAGCCCGTATGAAGTGATCCACACATCTAGTGATCACCACAACCATGTAGGCAACCAGTCTCATTATATATGGCTCTTCCTGGTGATGGTGACAGCCTTGGAAGTGACCACATCTCAGACTGAGACATCATTCAACTATTAAATTTGCTTATGAAATCTCAAGAAAGATGGGCCAGCCAAATAGCTCAGCGGATTAAAGTGCCTGCAAGCAGGCGCAGGGGCCTGGGGTTTGATCCCTGGGCCTGCCTCGCTGGGGTGCACTACAGTGGCAATTGAGACTGGGAGCAGTAGCACAATTGTAATCCCAGCTTTTGGGAGGCTGTAAACAGGTGGATCACTATAAGTCTGATCTATTAGTGAGATCCTAAACACCCTATAGACCCTTCGCTAAAATACAAAAGAATAAAATAAAATAAAACAAATGCTAGAGATCAAAAGAAAGAAAGAAAGAAAGAAAGAAAGAAAGAAAGAAAGAAAGAAAGAAAGAACAAAAAAAATGAAGAAAGGGACTGGGGAGATGGCTCAGTGGAATAAATGCTTCCCTGGCAAGTGCAAGGGCCTGAGTTCAATCCCAGGTT
>NW_004524587.1:14156623-14164030 GCF_000260255.1 Octodon degus
AGGAGAAGGAGAAGAAGAAGAAGAAGAAGAAGAAGAAGAAGAAGAAGAAGAAGAAGAAGAAGAAGAAGAAACAGAGTATCAGAGATCTGTGCAAGATGCTTAAGCATACAAAAAGTATACAAATATATGCTCAATATACAGAAGTCCCCCAAGAGATAGGAAGAATATTTGAAAAAATAATAGCAGAAATTTCCTCAAATTTGATGAAAAACATTAATTTATACATCCAAGAAACTCACCAAATTCCAAGTAGAATATATTCAACCACACCAGAAGGTTCAAGGCTAGCCTATACTATATAGTGAGACTTTGTCTCAAAAAAACAGATAAGGGGCCGGGGAGATGGCTCAGTGGAATAAGCGCTTCCCTGGCAAGCACAAGGGCCTGAGTTCAATCCCTGGTTCTGCAAAAAATAAATAAATAAATAAAATAAACAAAATGCTAAAATGAACTGGCTCAATGAGAAAACTACAATATGAAAGGTAGATAAGAAAAGATAAAAAAGAAAAAAAAAAGAAAAGGTATGTACATCAATGTTAAGTTTATGGAAGCTGATAGCTGTGTGATAGTTTTATAGGAAAATGGCCTTATTCTTAGAAGACATCAATAAAGAGGGAATAAAGCCAGGCATGGTGGCTCACTCCTATAATCCCAGCACTCAGGAGGCTGAAGATCACTGAGCTTAAAGCCCATCTGTGCTCCATAGTTCAAGGCCAGCCTGAATTGCATAGTGAGACCCTTCCTTTAAAAAAAAATAAATAAATAAACAGGGAATGAGACATCACAATTATTCTCAGTTAGGAAAAAAAAAAGCACTGTAACCCAGGTTGGCCTTGAACTCACGGTGATTGTCCCGCTTCAGCCTCCCAAATGCTAGGATTTTTTTTTTTTTTTTTTTTTTATTTATTTTGTGTGTGTGTGTGGCCAGCTCAGCCCACCAGGGGGCAGGGCTGGCCGGCATGTGGTGCTGGGGGATTGAACCGCGGTCTCTGTGCTTTGCTAAGCTTGTTCTAAGTAGGTGCTTCAGACCACTGAGCCATCTCACCAGCCCCAAATGCTAGGATTATAGGCATGCACCACCATGTCCAGCCAGAAAAAAATTTTTTAAAAAATTATTCATTACGGTGCTTTGGGCCCTTTCAGAACACATCACCTTTTCCTTTGATCCTATTTATTAAAAGGTTTTATGTCTAACAGGAAGATACCTCCTTTTTTTTTTTTTTTTTTTTTTTTGATACCTCCTTACAGAGCCACTGAAGTCCCACTGTTATAAAAAGGAATAGAAATGTGATTTCTAGGGTATACATAGCTTATAGAGCAGACTCTGGTGACAAAGAACTTCTGCTGACAAGCTTATTTTCCAGGTGCTGTGGAACCAAGAAAGTGCCTGCATGCCCGGTATGTCCCTAGGTTCCACACGAGGTAGACTGGGGTCTCAGAGTGGGCCTGCAGATGGGCCACCTCACAAAACCCAGAAAGAACATCCAGGCCGCAGTTACCAGAATACATTGGTCTGCAGACCAACTCTGTTTCCATCAGGGGGCGCCAGGCACCACGGTACAGTAAGTCATACCCAGTCCTCAGGGCAGTGGCCAGTTACTCAGGCAAGCCAAACCGGCCTATCTTCCTGCCTATCCTGCTCACTCTCCTGGGACTAGATCTGGCTAGAAGGGACTCCAGCAGAGATTCCTTTACTTGTTCCTAAGCTATTTGAACTCTCAGAGTGGAGCGCCTCAAATAATTCTAAAGTCTTCAGTATTTCCTCTGTTTCAATTTTTTTTTTTAAATGTCTTTTTTTTTTCCCCAGAACCAGGGATTGAACTCAGGCCATTGCGCTAGCCAGGCAAGCACTTATTCTACTGAGCTATCTCTCCAGCCCCAAAAACTTTTTTTTTTTTTTTTTTTTTTTGTGGTACCAGGGTTTGAACTCAGGACCTTTCACTTGCCAGGCAGGTGCTTATTCTACTGAGCTATCTCCCTGGCCCCTTCTTCTGTTCCAAATTCGAGGAAGAAGTTTTACTGGAATCTGTTTCTGTTTTTTTTTTTTTTTTAATGTATTTAGTACAGGGTTTATAGGGTCTCACTACACAGATAGGACTCATAGTGATCCTCCTCTTTTCAGCCTCACAAGCACTGGGATTACAGGCTCGCACCACCATGCCCAGTCTCAATTGCCATCTCAGTGCATCCTGAAGGTGGAGGCAGCACAGTATGCCCAGGATAAAACCCTGGTCCACTGAGCTATCTGGCCAATCCTAAGAAGTTTCACTGGAATAAAGGATTAGTCACTTTTCCTAGGAAAACCAAACTTCAGCCAATTAGAAGGGTCACTAACTGAAATCACCACATAAATCCTGGGCCTTTAATTTCCAAAGGGGTCAAAAACCCTCAGAATGCTCCAGGAATTAGCTGATGGAAGGTTGAAACCTCCCAGCACAGCTCTGCATCTGTGGCAGCTCTGCTCCCACCGCGTGGTCCTGATGCCCATGGCTGTCACAAAAGCATGGTTGTCCAGGGCAGGCCCTGTGCTGCAAGAACCATCACCCTCTTCCATTCCAGTGTTGTACTGTACATCCTCCCCCCTCAAAAAAAAAAAAATAAATAAATAAAATAAAACACTTCCTGAGGTCTTAGGAAAAGTGGAGGCCAAGGGGATATACATGGTACTATAGATACTACCACCTTTTCCTCAACTAGCAAAGCTAGAACCTTGACCCCAAGCAGGTTTGCTGACAGCTCTAAAATTCTAAAGCATTTACTAACACTTGATCTAGCAGATGGGCCTAGCAGGATGGCCATGGTATGGGCAGAAATGAATCCTCAGCACTCAATGGACCAAGTCTCACTGTAGTAAAGGAAAAGGATTAAAGGAAGAAGGAACATCAAGTAGCAGCAGTGCAAACAGTATACAAAGCACAAATTGAGAGGATTTGTGTGTGTGTGTGTGTGTGTGTGTGTGTGTGTGTGTGTGTGGAACTGGGGATTGAACTCAGGCCCTTGTGCTTGCCAGGCAAGTGCTTATTCTACTGAGCTATCTTGGGCTGGGGAGATGGCTCAGTGGAATAAGCGCTTCCCTGGCAAATGCAAGTGCAAGGGTCTGACTTCAATCCCCAGTGCCACCAAAAAAAAAAAAAAAAAGTGTCCTTTTGGGGGCCAGGGAGATGGCTCAGTAGAATAAGTGCTTCCCTGGCAAGCGCAAGGGCCTGAGTTCAATCCCTGGTTCCACATTAAAAAACAAAAAAACCCAAAAAAAAAACCCCCACAAATCTACTGAGCTATCTCCCCGGCCCCCATAAAAAAGCACAAATTGAGAGGACAGGGACACCCTTTACCCAGAGAGCCTTGTGAAAAGTGCAACTGGGCAGAGATGAAACTGGATAGCAGGAAAGAAGCTGGGAGCTTCACTCCAAGTTTGAGTCATCCTGCAGGACCCAAGCGCATAAGGGATTAATGTGTAGTTCTCTTTTTACATTCTGTGGGGCTCAGGGGGATCACCATAGGCAAAATAAGGTAACAGCTATCTAAATTCTCTAGAATTTGATCATTTCTACTTCCAGTCCTCAGGCTATGAGCCAAGGATTCCTCATTTTCTCTTCCCATTCCCTTTCAAAATTCAAATTCTTCAGATCTAGCAGTATGCTGACCAGGAGAGACTATATCTAAACTGCAGTAGAACACCCAGGAGCCAGATAGGATGAATAATGCTCTTATGTTCAGGGGCTGGCCTCAGGCAAAGGGTTCCTTCCAGCCAAGAGCATGTTTTAGGAGCCTGGACTAACAACTCTTACTTTTCTTTACAAAGTACTTAGGAATTAGGAGTTGGGATCTCTGTGATTCTGAACTCACAAACCTGTCTTTCTGGGCTGGGGAGGCGGCTCTACATAAACAGAGGGAAGGGAAGAAGAAGTGGGGAAAGAAGGGAGAGGGGGAGGGGGAGGAGGAGGGATCCTTAACCTGCTGTGGGTACTGGTATGGCAATCCCCAGTCATGGACAAACCACCCACTAGGCTTCCTGGCTCTTCTTTCCATAAAGCTAAAATCAACATCACTTTTGACAGCCAGCTGCCAGGCAAACTTCCCAGTCTCCAGTCTCCATGGGAATAAGACCAGAACACCCTGCTTTCCTCAAGACTCTGCCTCTACCCTACTGCCACGCTCAATTCCAATAGAAAACTAGCTTGCTACAAGTCTGTCAGCATGAAACCAATGGCTTATCTCCCATCTATCATTTTCCTGTATGTCCTTAACTGATTTTCCCCTAGAGGCAACACCTTAGAATGCTATAATACATTATCACAACCAGTATACCGACACTGACATACCTAAGGCACAGAAGAGTTCCATCACAAGGAGTCCTCACATTGCCCTTTTACAGTCAGTCACCTCTCTGCCCCACCTCCACCTTTAGTGGCTACCACTACCAAAAACTCCTATGGCTACCAAAATCAACCTTATCCAACTTAAAGGAGGTAAGATCAAATCTGGTCCTTTTCCTCTTTTTTCTAAGCTCTGAGTTTACTCCCAGATGCACACTCCTAGGGCAGAGGGCAACAGCCCAACAGGATGCTCACAGGATGCTCACAGATGCTCATCTGGTGCAGCAAGAGCCAGAACACATCTGCACTCCCCAGCCTGCTGGTCCTACAGAACTCAGTGTCATACATATTCATCCTCTCTTGCCCTCAATGAGCACACAGAACTCCTGACCACCCCTGTACCCAAACGGGGAGGCTGTACTTGTGGGAAAACTCTTCCAGAAAACCAGCAGTCCTTACCTCACAGTAAACAATGTCTGCTCCATAATCCAGGGCCAGCAGCCGCATTGGGAGAGTCCCAACCCGAACCATAGGGGCCAAGATGAGTTTGTTCTGGTAGCACAGAGAAAGGTTGTTCACGATCATTCCTCCTCTGCTATGTCTGAAGAAAGAGAAAATATGGGTCAGACAGTTAAGAGGAGAAAGTCCTTTTTGTCATCCATGGTAGGTGTTCCTTCTTCCCTCCAGTAAACATTCATTTGCTTTCCTTTTTTTTTTTTTTCTCTTTTTAGCTAAAAATTTGGCTTCTTTATTTATCTTAGGTGATTTGGCATTAAAAATGCAACAAATGGGGCTGGTGAGATGGCTCAGTGGTCTAAAGCACCTACTTAGAACAAGCTTAGCAAAGCCCAGGGACCACGGTTCAATCCCCCAGCACCACGTGCCAGCCAGCCCGCCCGCTGGTGGACTGAGCTGCCCCCCCCCCACAAATAAATAAATAAAATTAAAAAAAAATTAAAAAAATTAAAAATTAAAAATTAAAAAAAAATAAAAATGCAACAAATAATTCCAATTACATTTAGATACACAGACTGAAGTTTTCTTTGAGCTTTCAGTCAGCTTCCACAGTAGATGGCACACATGCAGCCGCGAGTTGCTCCCACTCCTTTTCTTTAATTATAAAAAGTATACATGCTCAGTTATTTGTATAACCATATCCACTATGGGCCAAGCCTGTGCCAGCTACTAGGCTTACATGAGAGAACAAAATAAGTATGAAGAAATCCTGTTCAATAGACTTTTCAGTCTAGTGGGGGAAAACACACACACAAAAGACAACAAGCATAAAACAAATAACTGGCTTGGTTGCAGTTTTAAATAGAGAAGCCAAGGAAAGTTCAATGATAATTTTTGTGTGTGAGACTCAGGGTTTCACGCATGCTAAACACATGCTCTACCACGGGGCTATCCCTCTGCCACGGTAGACAACACTTAAATATTTCTTTTTTTTTTTAAATTTTATTTATTTATGTGTGTGTGTGTGTGCGCGTGCGCGCGCGCGCGCGCGCGCGTGTGTGTGTGTCCAGCTCAGCCCACCAGGGGGCAGGCTGGCCGGTATGTGGTGCTGGGGGATTGAGCCGCGGTCCCTGGGCTTTGCTAAGCTTGTTCTAAGTAGGTGCTTTAGACCACTGAGCCATCTCACCAGCCCAACACTTAAATATTTCAATTAGCAAAGTTAGTATCTAGTAGAAGAATGCATAGCAATAGGCAACAGCGAGTGCAAAGGCCCTAACGCAGGAGTTTATTTGGAGTATTGGAGGAATAGCAAGGAAGCCAATATGACTGCACCACAGAAAGCAGAGGGAGTGTAAGAAACAGAGTAAAAGGTAGGAAAACAATGTAACAGTATTAGGAAGACAAGAGAAAGTGGTCAAGTCACAGAGAGCCTTACAGGATACTCAAAGGATTCTGGCATTTCTGCATGAGGCAGTAAAGTGTTGTAAGTGGAGGAGAAGAATGAGCAGGCTCATGTTTTCACACAGGAAACTGTTGGATTAACCAGACTATGGGGAACAAGGGTAGATGCCAGACCAGTTAGAGGGCAGTGAGAGGTGATGGTGGCTCAGACCAGGGACCTGGAGTGAAGATGGTTAAAAGGTGGTCACATCTAGATACATTCTGAAGGGACAGCCAATAGGAACAAAAAGAAGAAAACCAAAACCCCATGTTCTGCTAAGTACTGTTGATATTAATTTATCTATTCTAACTAAATGTCTCCCTAAAAAGTCACAAAGCTATCCAAGTACCCTCTGCTCAATTACAGAGAGTATCCCACCTGGGTATCATTCGTCAATCTACTCCAGCCCGGCTTTTACCTCTGGCACTCTGCCAAAACTGCTCAACCCCAAGACAACAGTTAGTATTTCAGTGTTGCTCAATCTACTAGATATTTCTCTGAGGGAGATAGCTCAGTAGAATAAGTGCTTGCCTGGCAAACACACACACAAAAAATCTTTAGATATTTCTCTGTCCTTATAACAACACAGTAACACAGTAAATTCCCTCTTCCATTATTTACTTTTTCTTTCTTTCTGTTTCTCTCTCTCTCTCTCTCTCTCTCTCTCTCTCTCTCTCTGTCTATCTGTCTGTCTGTCTGTCTGTCTGTCTTTTTTGATAGGCTCTCGCGATCTAGTTCAGGCTGACCTTGAACTCCTATCTATGTAGTCCAGGTTGGCCTCAAATGCATAGTGAGATCCTCCTGCCTCAGCCTCCTAAGTGTTGAATTATAGGAGTGCACTACCATGCCCAGTGATCACTTTTAATTTCTGTAATGTTTTTAATACCCAAAGTTCCTAATTTATAACTATGATTCTCAAGCCTAGCCACATAGTAGACTGAAGTAGAGAAGTTTCAAAAAATATCACTTTCCAGAAATAGGTGTGTAGCTCAGTGGTAGAACACTTTCCTAGACTTGGTGCAGTCCCGCAGTGGCAGTATTGGAATTTCCAGGCTGTCTTAAGTTACTCTTCTCTCGTTGCTGGGACAAATACCCGACACTCAAAATGAAGGAAGGAAAGGTTTATTTAGCTCACAGTTACTGGAGGTTTCAGTCCATACTCAGCTGGGTCCAACGCAGAGCAGCACAGAGCAG
>NW_004524587.1:14164179-14166930 GCF_000260255.1 Octodon degus
TTACCCACCTATGGGTAATCCCAGCAGTACTAAAACCCATAATCCCAGCCTTGGATAACACATAATCCCAGTGGATCATGAGTTAACACAAACTCTAGAAGTCCTCACCCCATGACTGCATGAGGCTTTAGGGGGACAACTAGACACAAACCATAACACAGGCCTTAACCTAAACCAATGTTACACACAGATTTTTGCCAGTTTTGCAATTTTAATAGTGCCTGACAATATGTGGTATTCACAAAACTTTTTTGGTGGGACAGAGAGACTCACTATATAGTCCAGGTTGTCCTTGAACTCACTACGGAGTCCAGGCTGGCTTCAAACGTATGGTGATCCTTCTGCCTCAGTCTCCTGAATGCTAAGATTATAGGTGTATGCCACCATGCCTGGTTAGAAAACCTTTGTTGAATGAGTGAATGAGCAACTACATCATTATTACCTGAAATCCAAGGAACATACCAAGTTCCTGCTCCCAAAAACTCTTTTGCCCCTCTTTTTGCAATAAATAAAACTTTCCAGAGGGCAGAGTGATGGCTCAGTGGAATAAGTGCTTCCCTGGCAAGTGCAAGGGCCTGAGTTCAATCTCTGGTTCTGAAAAAAATACACCAGAGGGCTGGCCAGATAGCTCAGCGGACTGGAGTGCTGGCCCCACCCCCAGGGCAAGCTGAGACTGCGCATGAGACTGGGCGTGGTGGCGTGCCTGTGATCCCAGCACTTGGGAGGCTGAAAACAGGAGGATCACTACAAGTCTGATCTGTGTAGCGAGACCTTGTAGATCCTGTACTAAATGCATAAAATAAATACATAAAATAAAAAATAAACCTTTCCAACTTTGTAAGTGCTAGCAATAAACCATGGGTCTCAATAACAATTAGAGGGTACTCAACATGTGCTGTGAGCAGGGAGAAAGTCTGAAGGCAATATCTGATGTGACCAAAACATGAGGGGTGATGGGCAGAGGCAGGATGAGATGTGCTCCCATCCCTGAAATTCTGAGGGAATCACATCATAAGGCCTGGAGCATAATGAGAAAGCAGATATATATTAAACTTTAGTCCTACTATTTCAATAAAGCCCAAATGGATATGCACACTAAGTCCTTCAGTGTATCTGTTCTGGATCAGTACAAAGTAATTCTTGCTTTATATATCTGAAAAAAATAGTGATACATTTAGATGAATGAAAACTATCAAGTCAGGTATTCAAGGAACCATTTTAAAAAGGAGTAAGGAACATTAAGTTCTTAGAAAGAACTTAATAAAAGTAGCCTAGAATCATAATATCGTAGAGTAACTCTTTTTTGTTATTATTTTTGAGACAAGGTCTTATTATATAGGTCTTATTATGTATGGCCATGAACTCATAATTCTCCTGCCTCAACCTCCTGAATGTGAAGGTTACAGGCACATGCCACTGTACCTGGCTTGGGTACCTTTCATATCAACAACCCTTGATCATATCACTGACTTCTGGCTTTTACTGAACTTTTCTTTTCTTTCTTTTTTTTTTTTTTTTTTTGTATTTAGGACAGGGTGTACAGGGTCTCACTGCATAGATTGGACTTGTAGTGATCCTCCTGTTTACAGCCTCCCAAGTGCTAGGATTACAGGTGCGCGCCACAAGACCCAGTCTCAAACGCCGTCTCAGCACACCCGAGGGGCAAGGCAGCAAGACAGGCTCAGGGATCAAACTCCTGGCCCCTGAGTCTGCCTAAGCAGGCACTTTAATCCGCTGAGCTATTTGGCTGGCCCTACTGAATTTTTCAATGACAGAAAATTCAACACTCTCAAGACAGATATGGGTAATTTTAATTGCTATAGTAATTCTTTATATCAAGTTCAACACTGGCATCCCTATCACTCATAGGTTCTGGCTCTGCTTTCTGGAACAGTACACCCTACAGTTCATCACATTCATTTTCCACTTGGCATATACTCCAAGCACATGACATTTGCTCTCTCTACACATGCATTCTCTGGGCCACCTTCTTGATTCACTCCTTTTTAGGGATCCCAGGGTACTTAATCCCAAGAATTAATTAGCAATGGCCACAGATTCTGAATATGGGGCAGGGCCAATGCAAGAGTTTAGAAAACATGCCTGTACTGGGACAGCACATTCAGTAACCTCAGCCTTTCTTCCACCTTCATCTTTTATTCAGGTTGCTCAACAAGGCACTAAGAAACTCCTCATCTGGTGATCAAGTCGAGTTCCAGCAACTAAGTCATTAAATGAACTGGTCACTACATAGGAATGGAACCTAATATGTACATTACAAGATTCAGAACCAAGAAATGGTCAGAGGAAGCTCCAGCTTGATGATTTTGTTTTTATTTACCTAACTCTTACATGCATTACTATAATGTATAACAGAACATAAAACTATAGTATTATACAGTATAACCAGAAAAAATTACAGTATTATACAAACAAGTTGTACTGTACCAAAAATAAAAGACATAGAGGCTCTATCAACAAAATATACAGGGGAGCTTGCTGGTTAGCTCAGCTGTTTAAGCACCTGTTGGGGCAAACCCAGTCAGGTGCAGGTGACCGCGGTTCAATCCCCTGCTCCCCATGCCTTCCATACCAGACCCGCCCTTAAGGCAGCCTGAGCCAGAAAAAAAAAAAAAAATCCTTCTCAACTTAAAAAAAAGAAAGAAATTGGGCAGAGGCGATAGTGCAGTACAATAAGTGTTTGCTTGGAAAGCTCAAGGTCCTGAGTTCAATCCCCTGCACTGGAAAAAA
>NW_004524587.1:14167030-14179248 GCF_000260255.1 Octodon degus
AAAAAAAAAAAAAAGAAAAGAAAGAAACACAGGTTGTAAATCCAAGCAATGGTCCAGTTGTAAGTCCAAACAATCATTAAACAGGCAGATCTTTCAACAAGCAATGTCTGTATTGGTGTTTGAAGCCAGATTATTCTTTGTTGTGAGAAGGCTGTCCTAGGCATTGTATGATGTCGAGTAGCATCTCTGTCTTTCACCAACTAGAAGCCAGTAGCTCTTCCCCAGATGAGACAATTAAAAATGTCTCTAGTCATTTTCAAGTGCTGAAGGGAGAAGCAAAATCACCCTCACTTTAGAACTACTACTCTATCCAATCACGCTGCTCACCCATCACCACACAAAATTCTCTCCCCTTCTGGTTTAACTTGTAACTCTCCAAAAGCAAATTCTACTTGTATCACAATGATATTTGAAATTGCAAAAGTTTTAATCTTTTTTGTGGTACAGCCATCTGTACCTGAGGGATTGGTTCCAAAATACCAAAATTAGAGGTTATTCAAGTCCCTTACCATAAAATAGCATGCCTTCATACCACCCAGATACTATACTTTGAATCAAAAATAAATGACTTATAATATTTATTTATTTAGTGTATTTAGTACAGGGTCTACAAGGTCTCACCACATAGATCAGACTTACAGCGATTCTCCTGTTTTCAGCCTCCCATGTGCTGGGACTACAGGCCCATGCCACCAAATCCAGTCTCAATCACTATCTCAGCATGCCCCCCCCCACCCCCGGGGGCCTGCAGGCAGGCTCCAGGATCAAATCCCAGGCCCCTGCGTCTGCCTAAGTAGGTGCTTTAATCCACTGAGCTATGTGGTCGACCCTAACTTACACTATTTAACACAATATAAATGTTATATAAATAGTTGTTATACTGTACTGTTAGGGAATATAGGGGAAGTAAAAAGTGTACATGTTTAAAACTCAAGTATTTTTTTTTCTTTTGTAGTGCTGGGATTCAAACTCAGGTACTTGCACATGTTAGGCAAAGACTCTACTACTGAGCTAAATATTTTCAATCCACAATTGATTGAAACCACTGATGCCCAACGTGTGGACAGGGAGTCAACTGTATTTCATGAAAATAAAGTACTTTATCCAGGTATTAAAAACCTTCCACATAATCAATCCAAAAATATTTATTTTATCTTCCACTATAGGCACTTTAGACTATAGAAAAGATCTGATTGATACTCATTTTTCAGATCTGTTCAAAAAGTATCAATCATGTGCTGTTTTCTATAATTTGAACATCTAAATTCAAGTCAAATATTGTGCTTGACCAAGGCCATGTGAAACAAGCCACGTATCTGATCAGAACCTTTATTGAGAGCACTGTGATGCTTTATCACTACTATCCAGAAATTCAGGTATCTGAGAAACCACTGGAGGTGAGAGGGCTGCAAGAATGGTGGGTTCAGAATGAGAAGCCAAAGAGGGTGACAAGGAAGCAGAGCTGGGAGAAAAACTGGGCTGCTAGAAAAAAATGTAAAAGAAGCGATGACACTGCTTAAAAGAAACCCTAAAGATCTATCTTACATCCCAATTCAGCCAGGAAATAAACTAAACACTATCACCTTGCACTGGTATTGTACCCGGATTTATAAGACTGGCCCCTTGTCTCAACCCCTAACTTCTACCATTCATTCAGACGCTCAGTAAACATGTATTTACTTACTAGTCCTTGCAGGGGAACTACACTTGGGAAAACACCGCCGCACCTCGCTATCTAGGAGTCCGCAGGGGAGACTAGCACTGAAACAGACTACAGCAGAGACCAACAGGACTACAAAGGAGAATCGTAGGAACTAAGGGATCCAGTCGTCGGAAGCCACCTGCACACCTGGTTCACTGGGCCAGGGCCCACTGCCGCCTCATATTGCCAGACCCCGCTCCTGCCTCCACCGCTCCCCCTTCTTCAAGACTGGCCTGGGTCTTGATGTCGCCATCCCCGGTTCACACCTACAGACCTCTCAGCCACTGACTTGTATAAATTCTCCCTCCTTCCAGACGATCCAGCAGCTCCACAGGCCTTACTGAACCGCGCCAGCCACCGTACACGAAGCCGTGGCGCGTACGTGACGTCACTGGAGTGCGACTGTCCGGCCCTAAAAACATGGCTCTTGCACACCCAGTTCGGCTCCTTGCCTGCCGGTTACTCCTGGTGCCTAGACGGGAGCTGACAGTGGGCAATCCCGATGAACCCCTGCCAGTAGTGAGAATTCCGCGGAGCCTACGGCGGCGGCATGAACAGTCGCAAAACAGGCGTCAGAACACCCCGCGACCAGTGCTTGTGAGACCTGGACCACTGCTAGTCTCGGCGCGGAGGCCAGAGTTGAACCAGCCCGCACGTCTCACGTTGGGCCGTTGGGAGTGTGCACCGCTCGCCTCACGTGGCTGGAGGCACAGGCTCTCGCGTCGGGATTATTTCTCCATCGAACCAGCGCAACACGAGCCACCAGCGCTGCGGAACCTCTCATCAGTTTGCAGCTTCGAGGACCTTGGTCTGGATTCCCGTCTGCTGCATGCACTGCAGGAGGCTGTGCCCGAAGTCGTTCGGCCCACAACTGTACAGTCAAGTACCATCCCCTCACTGCTTCGCGGCCGCCACGTCCTCTGTGCTGCGGAAACCGGCAGTGGCAAGACTCTCAGCTACCTACTACCGCTGCTTCAACGGCTCATAGGCCAGCCACACCTGGATTCCCACCATATCTTCACACCCCGAGGACTGGTGCTTGTTCCTTCGCGAGAATTAGCCGAGCAGGTACAGGCTGTGGCCCAGCTGTTGGGCAGCTCTTTGGGCCTGCAGGTGCAGCAGCTTGCGGGAGGCCATGGCGTGGGGAAGATCAGGGTGCAGCTATCGAAACAGCCGTCGGCAGATGTGTTAGTCGCCACTCCAGGAGCTCTGTGGAAAGCTCTGAAAGGTCAACTAGTTAGACTGGAGCAGCTCTCCTTCATGGTGTTGGACGAGGCAGACACGCTGTTGGATGAAAGCTTCCTAGAACTGGTGGACTACATCTTGGGAAAGAGCCATATAGCCGAAGGCCCAGCTGACTTAGACGACATCTTCAACCCCAAAGCTCAGTTAGTGCTGGTGGGAGCCACCTTTCCTGAAGGTGTAGGACACTTGCTGAGTAAAGTCACCAACCCAGACTCTGTAACCACCATCACCAGCACCAAGCTTCACTGTATCATGCCTCATGTCAGACAGACATTTATGAGGCTGAAAGGAGCAGACAAAGTAACAGAGTTGGTGCACATCCTCAAGCAGCGTAACAAAAAAGACAAGACTGGACCCTCTGGAACTGTCCTAGTGTTTTGTAACAGCTCCAGCACTGTCAACTGGCTGGGGTATATTTTAGATGATCACAAAATCCAGCACTTAAGGCTGCAGGGGGAAATGCCAGCTTCCATGAGGGTAGGTATCTTTCAGCGTTTTCAGAAGGGCTCCCAAGACTTACTTCTCTGCACAGACATAGCTTCTCGGGGCCTGGACAGCACCCATGTGGAGCTGGT
This sequence comes from Octodon degus, assembly GCF_000260255.1. Lineage (NCBI taxonomy): Eukaryota > Metazoa > Chordata > Mammalia > Rodentia > Octodontidae > Octodon > Octodon degus. The sequence goes on from NW_004524587.1 coordinate 14,170,553, forward strand.
TGTCAATTATGATTTCCCCCTCACCCTGCAGGATTATATCCACAGAGCAGGGAGGGTGGGTCGTGTGGGAAGTGATGTGCCAGGCACCGTCATGAGCTTTGTGACCCATCCCTGGGACGTGAGCCTGGTGCAGAAGATTGAGCTTGCAGCTCGTCGAAAGAGAAGCCTACCGGGACTGGTATCCTCAGTGAAAGAGACTTTACCTCAGAAAGCTTGATGTGGGCTGAGTTAAGTGTGATGCTAGAGCAGTGATCTTTTCTCAAGGTCCTTGGTGGGTGAACACGTGTCGGGTTTGTTCATGGCAAGCTGCTTGTGGCTTTGAAAGGTAAACTGCTGGCTGGGATTGGAGGGTTTTCACCTGACACAAGAAAACTAAAGTGGATTTGGGGGTTTTATTTTGTATCATGTTATGATTTCTAAAAATAGATGATCTTTGTATGGGCTCCCTTTTCAAAACTTACCATCTGGGCAGAATTCAGTGGATTTTGAAGATGAGCAGTCCAGCCACCACTTAGAGGTCAGATGCCCTTTAATCATGTTTTATTTTTCCATTGTTGATTTTTTTGGAGGGAGTGGCATTTGTTTTGGTTGGTTGGTTTTATGATGTTAGCGTTGAATAAACATTACCACTGAGGTGTATCCCCAGCCTAATTGTTTGCCTTCTTATAATTGGAGAGTGAAATGATTAGGTTGTCATTTTGTCATGAATGTGTTTTGAGTTAAAATAAATCTGTCATTCCCACTTTGTAAAATCATTGGAGACCCTCATTTTGCCTTGGACATATATTGAACGTCATTCCCAGGATCTGTCAGTGTCAAATGTGATGAGCTTATCTTCCCATTATTGTCATTTATAAATCTGGAGCCTCAGATTTATCATTATTATTATTATGTTATTATTATTTTGATTATTTAAGCAGCACATTCCTAGTACTCAAGAGGTTTAGGCAGGAGGATTGCTGTGAGTTTGAAAAAGGATTTTTTTTTGGCCAGCTCAGGCTGCCTTCAGGGCAGGTCTAGTTTGCCTTGAGGATCTGGGGATCTGAACCACAGCATCCTGAGCCTGACTGCTTTAAGCAGGCACTTAAACAACTGAGCTATGGGGCAGGCTCCCTGCTGTGAGTTTGAGACCAGCCTGGGCTACAAAGCGAGCTCAAGGCCAGCATGAGCTGCATAGGGAGAAGGCAGACCCTGTCTCAAAAAAACCAAAAAAAAAAAAAAGCAACATGACGCTCCACTGTGGAGCACACACTCCTACTACTTGTGTGACCTTAAGTAGACCTGTTTACTTCTTTTTTGAGACATTTATGAAAATGTTCTTAAAAATTGCTTATGTCTCAAAAGTTCAGGCTGACCTGGAACTTACTACTATATGAAGCTCAGGTTGTCCTTAAACTCAAGGTGATCCTTTTACCTCAGCCTTCTGCCTGCTGAGATTATTGGCACGCGCCACCACACCTGGAAAACATTCTATAGATGTACACATGGACAGACCAAGGTCAATAAAGTGTTTTTATTTCTTCGCAGTTGTAATGTCTTTCCTCTGTAAATGTTGAAATCTCATTTAGGCTTCAGGCCCACCTCCAAGGAGTCATCCCCTGAGCCTAATCCACCCAACTCTACTTGCCAACTATGGTATACATAGGATCAAGAACCACACAGACTGTGCCTTATATTAATCTTGGCTCTGTCCAGCCTCATAATTTGGGATTTATTTGCCTCACTACGCTCACTGGGGAAGTGCCCACCTCTAGGTGTGCTTCACAGGAGGTAGCTTCTTGAGGATTTGGGTAAGGAAGTCAAATAGAAGGCCCAGGCAGGTAGGAAGGCTTCTCTGTTCTCCCTTCTGTCCTCCACCAAACACAGAGGGCCTGAACCCTGCTCATCAACTCACAGATTCCAAATGTGACCTGTAGGTGGTGTGACATCACAGGCCTGGTTTCCATGGCAGGGAAACTAAACGTGGGACCCACTTCTTTTCCTTACCAGTTCTCTACTAGACATCAATGTGTGATTAGCTGAAGAGAATGTTTGACTTGAGTCTCTGAGACTCATGTTAACTTTTCCTCTGTGCTCTGGATAGTTATTGCAGCAGGTAAGCTGGCACTAGGCGTCTGTGCAAGAGGTGTACACACAGTCTCATCACTTTTTTTTTTTTTTGGTCTTTTTAAGACAGGGTTTCACTATGCAGTTCATGCTGACCTTGAACTCACTTTGTAGCCCAGGGGCCTCAAACTCACAACAAATACTCCTGCTTCAACCTTCATGTTTCTTTTTCTTTTTTAAATGTATTTAGTACAGGGTCTACAGGGTTTCACTTTGTAGATCAGACTCATAGTGATTCTCCTGTGTTCAGCCTCCCAAGTGCCGGCATTACAAGCACATGCCACCACGCCCATTATCAGTCGATGTCTAAGTACACCCTGGGAGCAGTGCTGGCAAGGCACGCTGGGGATTGAACTCTGGCCGCTGCACTGCCTAAGCAAGCAGTTTAGTCTGCTGAGCTATATGGCCGGCCCTCACATTTCTTTTTGCTTGCCCCCCACACCTCAAAACTTCTCCAGTGATGTGCAGGACCAACAGTTCATTTTTTTTTCTTTTTTAAAAAATAATTTTATTGAGAAAAAATAGCAATGAGACAGTTTCAAAACTGATTACTAGCAATTTCAATAATTAATACATTGCATATTGTTGTCTTAGTGGTTTTTTGTGGGGTTTTTTGGGGCTGGCTCTTAATTCCTTAAGGGCAGGTTTGGCTGGCTTGAGTTCTGGGGATCGAACCACAGCAACCTAAGCCTGATTGCTTTGTTTAAGCAGCCACTTAAAGAACTGAGCGAAGGGGCAGGCCCCCAAGTGGTTACTCATTATACAAGATGCAGACACGATGTGGTAAAGACAAATGACACATTCTCTCAGAAAGTATTTTAAAAACCCCTAACTTTTTTTTAGTACAGGATCTACAGGGTCTCACTATGGAGACTGGATTCATAGCAATTCTCCTGTTTTCAGCCTCCCAACACTGGGATTACAGGCGCGTACCCCAGGGCAGGGCCGGCACAGCATGCTGGGAATTGAACCTGTGTCCCTGATGAGCCACCTGGCCGGCCCAAAATTGTAGGATTTTTTTTTCTTTTTTTTGCTAGCTCAGGCTGCCTCAAGGCTGGGTCTGGTGCAGCTTGTGATCAAATGAAGGTCCCCTGCACCTGACTGATATTGCCCAAGCAGGTGCTTTAAACAACTGAGCTAACCGGCAAACCCTCCCCACTTATCAATTTAGCTTTCCCTTTAGTTAACAAAGGGCTTCCTTCCCAATAGTATGCTGTGGAGTACACCTGTGGTCCCTGTTACTCTGGAGGCTTAGGCAGGAGGATCAGTAATTTAAGACAAGCCTGGCCAATACATTGATTCCCTCCCTTTTTGTAAATATTTAGTAGTGCCCTATTTTTTTACAAAGTGTGCTTCCTTTAGACCCTTTCTCAACTACACTAGCAAAACTAGTGTACTTTCATTATGAAAGTGATAAATAATGCAGTTTGAGGAAGAGCTACTGAAGACCAGTCATGAGCCTCACCTTGAGATGGGCATCTCCATTATGCTGTCATGGAGACACATGGGCCATCTCAGACACCCCCTCTGAGGTGCTGAGTGTTGGGGAAAGAGTAGTATCATACAGCTGGACAAAAAGCCTTGACAGATGAAGTGCTAGTAAGACTGGAGAGCTAAGGAAAAAAGCATTCTAGGAAGTTGGCACTGGTATGAGAAGGCTGAGACTATCCTCAGAGGCTCGGGATCCATCACATTAGGATTCTCCAGCTCTCCATGGGAATGTGGGGCTCTGTGGGAATGCACACAGATCTGGTCTGCTGCTGCTAGTTCCATGGAAGCCATGGGCTTCTACAACAGGCATCCCTTCCTACAGAACCTGTAGAAGTGACGGGGCAAGGCTGTTTTGGGGATGCAAAGTAGATAAGAGGGCTTTAGCCAGGAGAGTACATGAGAGGGGGAGTTGTGGCAGCATGATGTATAAAGCAGAACAGACTGATCAGTTTTGATTTTCTTTCAAGCAACAGTGCTACCTATAATTCCTCCTATACTACCATGTTCTCTTACCAAGGATGTGGAAAAATCCAGGTGGGTTGCCATGAGGACCTACCAGCTCGTTGGTGGCTATCAGGCCTATGGGGATGCTCCCATTACTATTGCAGCAAAGGCTGAAGTAGAGAAACCAGTACCTACGTGGGCCAGTGGGGAGCCTACCATTGTTACCCAGCAAGGGTTGAAACAGAGAAGGCACCATCCAGCTGGGTCAATGGAGCTCCTTCCATTGTTGTGGGGAAAATGGAGTCAGTAGTAGCCAAGGAGCTCAGGAGAAGAAAGGAAATTTTATTAATACTAGTTCAATCCCCAGTTCCACGAATGAAATAAAATTAAATAAAAATAAAAATGGCTGCACAAAGTATTCCAGGTCCTCCTTGTCTTAAATAAAGAATTGGACAAGACAACCTAAAAATGGGACCAAAAATTTACTTCAAAATAAGGGGTAAATGGGTAAGGGAAGAACTATCTCTGAAGAACAAAGTTGGGCCAAACAGAGAAAGAGATAAAAAGTAAAAGTGCATTCCATAGCTAGGAGACAGGGCGGGCTGTGATAGCAAGCTCCTCTTCAAGGCTGGTCTTCTTTATGCTGTCCAAATCTCATGTGAGCCTTCAAGAAGTTCTACAAATGTGGTCCTGAGAATTATCTGGCATTGCCCTGGAATCTTCAAATTGACAGACAGGTCCTGCTCATTTCTCCATCCAGCTTTGCCACGCCCTACTTCCTATATAATAAGTGGTCTCAGAGTTTAGGCTTCTTGTTTGCTCCTGTTCTCTGAGGTATGCCTCCCCCCCACCCCCCACACAAAGGGCTTCCTTCCCAATAGTATGCTGTGGAGTACACCTGTGGTCCCTGTTACTCTGGAGGCTTAGGCAGGAGGATCAGTAATTTAAGACAAGCCTGGCCAATACATTGATCCCCCACTCCCTTTTTTAGGTAATTAGCAGTGCCCTATTTTTTAAAAAGTACACTTCCTTTAGGCCCTTTCTTGACTACCTAGCAAAACCAGTGTCCTTTCATTATGAAAGTGACAAATAATGCAGTTTGAGGAAGAGCTACTGAAGACCTGTCATGAGCCTCACCTTGAGACAGTACACCCCCGCTCCCCGTAGGTGTACTTTACATGGAGTAGCTACTTGATGAAGATGTGAATAGAGGGGCCAGCTAGGAAGGCCAGGCAGGGTTCCTCTGCCTTCTCCCTGTTTTCCTCCACCAAACACTAAGGCCTGAAACCTGCCCTTCACTCACAGATTATTATTGTGATGTCAGTGGCTACTGATGACATCAGGAAAACTACTCACATGTGGGAAAACTTTGCTTCCAGTTCTCTAGTAGACACACACTGGTTGCTTGGAGGAGGATGTCTGATCTGATCTCTTACATTCAGGATGACTTGTCATCTCTCTCCTGGGAGTACAGTCCAGCTGGTAAGCCTGGACCAGGCATCTCTATAAGAACCTTTGAGGAAAAAAAAAAAAATTTTTGGGAACCAAAAACCTCATCGGCGGTAAACATGTTCTTCTTGTGCTTTCCTACTACACCTCTAAACTTCCCAAGAAATAAGTGGAACCAACAGCCTGGTACCTACTCAACCAGAGATATACAATGTTCACCTGAGAGGAAAATGTTATGCAATTTAGAAGTCCTAATTTTTTTTTAATGAAAGCTCTCAAATAAGGGATTTTATTCCTATCCATGATTGCAGACATTTACAAAACCATAGCATCTGAGTTTACCTTAAAAAATAACATAGAAAGCAGTAATATACACAGCACAAAATTGTTCAAGGAGGGGGCAGGAGCAACTTTTAATAATTAAAATGTAAACGTGAAAAAAAGAATGGAATAAAAGTCCCTACTGATTTCTACTTAAGATGTCATGTCAGTTTACAATGTTCCGTGGGTTGATGCGCGGGTGCGTGTGTGCGCGCGACGCCTGCACACCCGGGGTATCCTCTGCCGCCACACATAGTTATTTGCAGTTCGGTCTCAGGCAATTCCACTGTGCCACTCCGGCAGTTGTCTGAATTGCGTTTGGACCTGCTTTCTTCACAAAAAAAGAGAGAGCCGGACAGAAATGGTTGGCGCGTGGGGCCAGGGAGATGGCTCAGTGGAATAAGCACTTCTCTGGCAAGCGCAAGGGCCTGAGTTCAATCCCTGGTTCCACAAAAAAATAAAAAATAAATTAAAAAAAAAAAAAAAGAAATGTACTCTGATGTCAGAAAGATATTAAAAAAAAAAAAAAAAAAAAAAAGAAATGGTTGGCGCGGTTGGATCTGTACTCTGTACACTGCAGCAAGGAAGGCTCTCAACAGGCTCCGCTGGGGAAGGGTGACTCTGGCATGTCCCGGGCTCGGGCAAGTCACACGCTCATCGTCATGCTCGGGGGAGTAACTTTCACTCTGAAAAGGGTTTAAGAAGTCCCCCCCCCCCCCGCCCGCCCATCTCGCTGTCATCCCTTGGAGTGCCTGGCTGATTGCTCAGGCTGTTATTGGGTGAGTTCTTGGAAATACTGTCCATATCTCTTGAGCCTAGAGAGCCATTCATGGGATGCCACTCCATTCCTCCTAATCCACCCATGGGACCATCCGACCCAGGGCCCATTGGAAAATTAGGTCTGTTGGGTCCAGGAGACACTGCATTCATTAAAGTACACATGTTGTCTCCAGAGTTGCTTGAATCTGCTGGACTGGGCATGATGGGTGTTCCTGGTGGCCCCGCACCTCCTGGGGGACCTGAATTGGCATTTGTTGGGTTTGGCCAAGGTCTGCCACCACCTGGACCCATGTTCATGCCAGGCATCCCGGGGCCACCTAAAGCATTCAGTGGAGGCCTCATTGCACCTCTATAATTCTGCAGTCCCAAGGGCACCATCCCTCACGGGGGAGTCATTCTCTGCATTGGCCCAGCCATATTCGGGTGTCCTGCAAGGGATAAGGACATAAGCCTGGCACAGAGTGTAGGCAGGCAGGTCCCCTCCCCGACCTACAGCCCCCCCCCCCGAAGTCCTAATTTTTAACAATTAACCTTCCCCTTTGTATTAAGAGGTGCTTCCTAGGGGCCGAGGAGATGGCTTAGTAGAATAAGTGCTTCCCAGCAAGCGTAAGGGTCTGAGTTCAATCCCCGGCTCCTAAAAATAAAAAGATGCTTCCTTCATAATTGGATATAGTGGAATGCCTCTAGGATCATAGGTTACTCAGGAAGCTGGAGCGGAAGGATTATTTTTATTAGGAGTTCAATACTAACTTGAGTTATATAGTGAGATGCCCCCCCACACACACACAGTTTCCATAGACGAGGCCCTTCCTTGATTAGACTCTTAGCAAAAGCCACACATGATTTTGCAGGCAAGTGATAAGTGGAGAAATTTAAGGCAGAGCTGTTGAAGGCCTCCCATGAGCCTAACCTTGAGACTCAGGCCTCTGTATTGTACTGTCATGGAAGACATGGGCCCTCTCTAATAGATCCCATTGTCTGTTACTGATTACTGGGTCAAAGGTGGTATCATATAGTTGGGTCAGAAAAGCCTGGAGTGAAAGTAGAAAGTGCTATTGAGTGAGGTGGTTTGAGGAAAAGGCATCCTATAATTGGCTTGTTTGAGAAGGCATGTTGAGCCTAATAGTGATAGTCAGTCACTGAAGATGTTCTGTTTTCAATTATTTTTATGTTCTCACCCTCCGTGGGTATGGGGAATAAATTTTCTGATGTCTTGTAGTTGGTTACACAAAAGCAAGGAACTATTACAACAAGCTTCAGTTCTTGGAGGACCTATAGCTTGGACCATGCCTCCAAGCAACCAAACAGACTTGTGTCTACTAGAAAACTGATAGCAAATTTTTCCCACATTTGAGTAGTTTTCCTGCCATGGTAACCAGATCTATGATGTCATCAGTAGCCACTGACATCACAATAAGGACATCTATGTTTGGAATGCAAAGTAGATTAGTGAGCTTCAGCCAGGAAGGCACATGAGAGAGGAAGGTCCTGGCAGCACAGGACATAACAATGGAGTGACTGATCATTCTGGTTTCCTCTCTAGTAGCAGTGCTGCCCACGGCTCCTGCACCTGTTTATTACCATGTTCTATACCAAGGATGTAGAGAAACTCGGGTGGGCTGGCATGGGGAGACATGTTCCCTGGTTGGTGGCTACCAGGCCTTTGGGAATGCTAGCTTCACCACCCCAACAAGGGCCAGAGAACAGAAGCCACCATCCAGGTGGTCCTGTGGGGATGCTTCCATTGTCCTCTCAGCAAAAGCTGAAGCCACCAACCCAGCATCTAAGCAGGTCGTTGCAGATGCTTCTGTTTACCCCAGCAAAGACTGAAGCACAGAAGCCAACCTATGTGCAGGTTCCCAAGAAACTCTGGGTTATGGCAGAGTCTATCTCCTTCAGTGAAAATAAATCACTGCTTCACACAGGCTGGCTGACTTTTTCTGACTTGAAGGAATTTTTCCTTGTTTTGTTTTGTATTTTTTAGGAAAGGGTCTACAGGGTGTTCAGGGTCTCACTACTAGATCGGACTTGTAGTGATCCGCCTGTTTACAGCCTCCCAAGAGCTGGGATTACAGGCACACGCCACCATGCCCAGTCTCAATCAC
>NW_004524587.1:14179348-14181639 GCF_000260255.1 Octodon degus
CACACACAGTTTCCATAGACGAGGCCCTTCCTTGATTAGACTCTTAGCAAAAGCCACACATGATTTTGCAGGCAAGTGATAAGTGGAGAAATTTAAGGCAGAGCTGTTGAAGGCCTCCCATGAGCCTAACCTTGAGACTCAGGCCTCTGTATTGTACTGTCATGGAAGACATGGGCCCTCTCTAATAGATCCCATTGTCTGTTACTGATTACTGGGTCAAAGGTGGTATCATATAGTTGGGTCAGAAAAGCCTGGAGTGAAAGTAGAAAGTGCTATTGAGTGAGGTGGTTTGAGGAAAAGGCATCCTATAATTGGCTTGTTTGAGAAGGCATGTTGAGCCTAATAGTGATAGTCAGTCACTGAAGATGTTCTGTTTTCAATTATTTTTATGTTCTCACCCTCCGTGGGTATGGGGAATAAATTTTCTGATGTCTTGTAGTTGGTTACACAAAAGCAAGGAACTATTACAACAAGCTTCAGTTCTTGGAGGACCTATAGCTTGGACCATGCCTCCAAGCAACCAAACAGACTTGTGTCTACTAGAAAACTGATAGCAAATTTTTCCCACATTTGAGTAGTTTTCCTGCCATGGTAACCAGATCTATGATGTCATCAGTAGCCACTGACATCACAATAAGGACATCTATGTTTGGAATGCAAAGTAGATTAGTGAGCTTCAGCCAGGAAGGCACATGAGAGAGGAAGGTCCTGGCAGCACAGGACATAACAATGGAGTGACTGATCATTCTGGTTTCCTCTCTAGTAGCAGTGCTGCCCACGGCTCCTGCACCTGTTTATTACCATGTTCTATACCAAGGATGTAGAGAAACTCGGGTGGGCTGGCATGGGGAGACATGTTCCCTGGTTGGTGGCTACCAGGCCTTTGGGAATGCTAGCTTCACCACCCCAACAAGGGCCAGAGAACAGAAGCCACCATCCAGGTGGTCCTGTGGGGATGCTTCCATTGTCCTCTCAGCAAAAGCTGAAGCCACCAACCCAGCATCTAAGCAGGTCGTTGCAGATGCTTCTGTTTACCCCAGCAAAGACTGAAGCACAGAAGCCAACCTATGTGCAGGTTCCCAAGAAACTCTGGGTTATGGCAGAGTCTATCTCCTTCAGTGAAAATAAATCACTGCTTCACACAGGCTGGCTGACTTTTTCTGACTTGAAGGAATTTTTCCTTGTTTTGTTTTGTATTTTTTAGGAAAGGGTCTACAGGGTGTTCAGGGTCTCACTACTAGATCGGACTCGTAGTGATCCGCCTGTTTACAGCCTCCCAAGAGCTGGGATTACAGGCACACGCCACCATGCCCAGTCTCAATCACTGTCTCAGCACCCCAGGGGTGGAGCTGGCATGGCAGGCCCAGGGATCGAACCCCCTGGCCCTTGCACCTGCTTGCAGGTGCTTTAATCCACTGAGCTATTTGGCCGGCCCTTTGAAGGAATTATTTTGATGTAGAGGTCATAATAATCCTTCATACTCATAAGTGAGTCTGAACTTTATTTGCTTTATATTTTAGTGGGCTTTGAGAAAATGGAGAGAAGAATTGGGCAGAGTCTATATCCCTCAGGGCCATGTTATACACTACAATTTTCTGATCTGATGTTTGGGTCGATTTGTGAGAAATAATGTTTTGCCTCAAGAAAGGATGATCTTACATAAGGTCTTTCTTCTTTCTTTCTTTCTCTTTCTTTCTTTCTTTCTTTCTTTCTTAAGACAGGGTCTCACTATGTAGTTCAAGCTGGCTTTGAACTCACTATGCAGTCAGGCTGGCCTCAAACTCATGGCCATCCTCCTGCCTCAGTCTCCTCAGTAGTGCTGGGATTATAGGTGTGTACCACCATGCCTGGGATAAGGCTTTCTAAGGGTGTCAGAATGTGACATTTGGACATGAACATCACGGCACTTCTAGGAATACTGGAGAGTAGAAAATTATGTTGTGTGGTACACTGAAGCCTTTACCTCTGCAAGGTGTTGCCTAGAGTGAACATCGCATAAACTGCCACCAGCTTTTCGGGCATCTACAAAGATTCCAGGACAAGCAATATTGATACCAACACCAATTTCTTTTAATTTTTATTTTAAAGGAGGAAAAAAACAACAAAAAGACAAACCAAGAAAATAAAACAAAAAAATTTCCAAAACAATATGATAGGAGGGTAACAATGGTTAATACATTGCACATTATCTTTATTTTTTTTAATGCACCAATTTATTTATTTATTTATTTATTTTTTCAACAAATAATACACTGCATATATTCTTCTTAGTGGTTAATTGCTGTACAAGA
>NW_004524587.1:14182799-14184917 GCF_000260255.1 Octodon degus
ATATTATTATTGTTCATTTAACAGAGAAATTAGTAGTATAACTATTTTAGCTATCTTTATATATTTTTTCATTTGCTTTCCCCTTCCTTTTTTTCCATTTCCTCATACCTGTTTCTCCTTCCTTTTGAAGTTTCTTCTCATTTTATAATCTCTATTGTACATTTTGGATCTTATTTACTCTTTCAGCTTCTCACACTATGGAGACAACATGATGTTTACACATTTGTATCTGGTTTATTCCACTTGTGAGTATGATCTCAAGAACACCACCAATTTTGATGAAGCATTTCTCCTATTTTCTTTTGAGAAGAAAAATGGATAAACTCCCTCTACCAACTTGCCACTGGTTACTCATTATAGTCCATTATACAGTTAAGATACCTAAAGATGGTGGAGTGGTGAACAGGTCAAAAAGATTTGGTGTCCTGATGCTGGACTGTACAAAAAGGAAGAGGAGAAAGATGGAAGTGGGTCTCTGAAACCTAGAAAGGATCTGAAGCAAGAATTGAAGCTATAATACAACATACTGGAACTTATGGGACGCAGTGAAAGCTTCCTAAGAGGGAATTTTTTTTTTTTTGGTATTGGGGATTGAACCCAGGACCCTGCGCTTGCCAGGCAAATGCTTATTCTACTGAGCTATCTCCCCGGTCCTGTAAGAGGGAAATTTATAGCAGTGAATACCCTTATGAGGAAAACAGAGCAAGCACAAATAACTTAAGGTTGAACCTTAAACTTCTAGAAAAAGAAGAACAGGCTAGGTCAAAAGCCCACATGAGAGAGGAAATTATAAAAATTACCAGAAATTAATGGATTAGTCACTAAAAAAAGTACAAAAAAATCAATGAATTGAAGAGTTGGTTCTTTGAATGATTGAAATCTACAAACCCTTATCCAACATATCAAAAAAAAAAAAAGAGAAAGAAAGAAAAGATTCAAATTTTAAAAAAAGACTCAAATCCAATTAGGAATGAATAAGATGAAATCACAATGGACCCTACAGAAATCAAGATCATCATCTATACCTACTTTGAAAACTTGTATTTTACTTATTTATTTAAAATGTATTTGGTACTGGATCTATCTCTCACTACGCAGCTCGGACTCATAATGATCTTCCTGTTTTCAGCCTCCCCAGTTCTGGAATTACAGGTATGTGCCACCGTGCCCAGTCTTCGCCTGTGGTGCCTGGAATTGAACCCCGGTCCCTGTGCTTGCCTAAGCTGAGCTATCTTACTGGCCAGAAAACTTGTATTTTAATAAGAAGGAAAATACAGAAGAAATGGACATATTCCTAGACACATGAATTACCAAAGCTGAATCAAGAAGATATAAAAATCCTAAATAAACCATTATGAATTAATGAAAACAAAGATATAATTAAAAATCTACCAACAGTGAAAAGCCCAGGTCCTGACTGATTCACAGTGGAATTATACACAAGACTTAGAGAAGACCTAACACCACTACTTCTCAAACCCTTTGATGAAATTGAAAGGGAAGCAATCCTCCCAAATTCATTCCTGGAATCAAGAATTATCCTGATACCAAAGCTGGAGAAGTTCCCAACTAAGAATGACAGACAAAATCTCCCTAATGAACATAAATGCAAAAACCCTCAATAAGATACTGGCAAACAATACAGCAGTCCAGGGAGATAACTTGGTCACATAAGTGCCTGCCTGGCAAGCACAAGGTTCTGAATTCAATCCTGGTACAAAAAAAAAGAAAAAAAAAAGCAGCAAATCATCAAGATTATATATCATGACCAAGTGGGTTTCATCCAACAGATGTAGGGATGGTACAACCTACATAAATTAATAAATATAGTACAGAATGTTAACAGAGCCAAGGACAAAAATCATATGATTAGGGCCAGTGAGCTAGCTCAGTGGACTAAATGCCTTCTTAGGCAAGCACAGGGACCAGGGTTTGATCCCTGATACCACATGCCACGCTGGCCCTTTTCTGGGCAATGCTGAGCTGGTGATGGAGTCTGGCTGTAGTGGCGCACGCCTGTAACCCCAATGCTTGGGAGGCTGAAAACAGGAGGATCACTATGAGTTTGAGCTGCATAATGAGACCTTGCACACACACACACACACACACACACACACA
>NW_004524587.1:14186257-14188254 GCF_000260255.1 Octodon degus
CACAGATCTAAACTAAGCTACTTTCTACTACGACTCCCTTGTAAACTATAACTTTTTTCTCTCCAAAATGATCCTCACAGCAATTAACCACTAAGAATATATGCAGTGTATTATTTGTTGAAACTGTACTTCCGATTTGATTTGAAACTGTCTCATTGCTATCTGTTTATCAATAAAATTTTGAAAAAAAAATGATCCTCATCTCATGTGAAAATAGTTGCCAGCAGGGTAACTAAAAATCTAGCTTTGTGGCCAAAAGTAAAAACGAAAGGAAAAATAGCAATTAGTTGGTTAACTGATAAAAGCAGAGAATCCAAATCCCTTCACTGTGCTGTTAGGCCTTCTTCCTCTGGTTCCTTCTGTCTCTTCTTCAGCCCATCCTCCTAGTAGGTTTGAATAGGCCATCTGAACCTATTCACTTCGTTAGAGCTCCCCACAGTGCTACTCTTTTTCCCATTCATAGATCTCAACAGACATTTGTTATCTGCAGGCTCAAAGCCCTCTACAGAACCCTTCTTTGAGATGGATCTAGTTCAACTATCATATTTTTTCAGGGTGATGAACATGCTGCCCAAAGTCCAGCCCTTCTGGAAGAGTCTGGTCAGCTCGGTTGGGAACTGCTCACTCTCCACCAGCACCATCCTGACCGATTTTGTATTCTTAAAAAAAAAAAAATCATGAGGACTATCTCTCTCAGCAGATAAATGGACAGTGGCCCTTTGGAATGGGTTGGGGGAGGAATCGGCAGAGAACTACTATACAGTTGTCCTGTGTCCCAAACCTAGAACAGCCTAGACTAGTAGGCTGCGCTACCAGCTACTCATTGTTCATTAACTTAAGTGAGACTTCTCACCCTGAGGTAAACACACACCCCTTGAGATGAATACTCACATGACTTTGAAAACCATGCTGGAGTAAGGTAGCGCAGACCCTAGGGCACCCAGCAAGTCCCCACTGAGTGTCTCAACTCACAATTCTTGAGATGTGGTGTGACTGGAGTGCATGGTTGGTTAATAGAGGGACCAAGATTCCAGTTCACAAACACCAGAGGAGGAAAAAAAAAATCTACCTGTGATTTTAGGAATAAGAAATTCCCAGTATCCATACAGGACCAATAAGGTTTCTAAAATGAGGGCCTGGACATATGCACTTTTATAAGCTTCCTGTAACACACCCCACCCCCACCCCATGGTGAGTGCCTATAGTCCTAAATTGAAGGAGTGCTGTGAGAGACTACTGGGCTTGTGTAAACACAACACAGCACAAGCTTTATTGTGCCTGAGTGAAGGCAGACAGAGGGGGAAAAGGCTGTCTGTGGTCCGGAGAAAATCAGAGCCTTTTATGGGACTTGGATGAGAGAGATCAAGTGAGGGGCTCAGGCAAGGGATCTCAGGTGATGAGGTCTAGGTGAACATCCAGGGTCCAAGTGTGGGGAGCAGCTGAGCTGGAGATCAACCACACATTCAGGGCTAGAGCAAGACCAACCCCGAGAATAAAAAGCACCAGAGACCGCCATGTGAGCAAGTTGTTGGGACCAGAGCAAAGCTGGTCCAGCAGATTCTGGGCTTGGTGTTCCTCCCTGTTTACCACAGTACAGAGACCTCTGAGAATGTTACACTTTCAATGTTCTCAGCAAAACACTGACACCTTGCACTGTTGGCCCTGTTGCACGCTTACCCCCTTTTTATTTTGTATAAATAAAATTTTAGACTTAAATCACGTTGACAGGAGTCTGAAAAGACAGGGCCTAAAAAAAAAAATCTCACAAGATTCTCCTGCCTCAGCCTCCAGAGTGCTGGGATTACAGGCACACACCAGATAAGGCCTGAATAAGAGGAGATGATTATAAGCAGTAGTCCTGCTAAGGGGAGGAGCCATAAAGCCCATCTGGAGGACTTACAAGAGGGGCTGCAGAATTAGGAGATCATCTATATATTATATGAAGGGGGAGATGTATGAGTAGAAGGAGACTGAGTTCAATCCCCGGTTCTGAAAAA
>NW_004524587.1:14188514-14189636 GCF_000260255.1 Octodon degus
CACACAAATAAATAAATAAAATAAATAAATTAAAAAATAAAAAATAAAAAAATAAATCTAGTACCAGACAATAGGTAGTGGAGACAGAAATGAGAGATGGAAGTGTGCATGGGTTAGACACTACAGGCTGTACAGGAAGGACATTTGGTTGCTAGCATGGAAATCTTGTGCTAATCTACAACAGCTATCTGTGTTTTAGGGAGAATTGGAGTGTTACAGAATTTATTAGGAACTAAATGTGTTGGAGCAGGTAGGAGAGAATTGGTTTTAGTCCTTTCAAGGCTTGATCAGGGACAGAGTATTGGCACTGGTAGGAATGGGGCAATCTGTTTTTTTAACTTATTTTTATGTATTTAGTATAGGGTTTACAGGGTCTCACTACACAGACTGGACTCATAGTGAGCCTCCTGTTTTCAGCCTCCCAAGCGCTGGGATTACAGGTACGTGCCACCACACCCAATCTCAATCACCTTTCAGTGTACCCGGGGGGGAGGGGCCAGCAGGCAGGCACCCCAAGGATCAAACCCAGTACCTGAGTCTGTCTAAACAGGTGCTTTAATCCACTGAGCTATCTGGGAGGCCCTGTGATCTGGTTTTAACTGGATGTTGAGAGATGTTTATTGAGAGCCAGCAAAAGGGAGGAGGTATCCCAGACCCTAGTGTTTAGATCTGAAGAAGCAAGGAGGCCTTTGGGTGAGCCCAGAGATGTAAAGATGAGAGCAGCAAGGAAAGTGGGATGAACACAGGAATGGTGAGAGTGGCAGACAGTTTGGTTAGGATATCTCATCTAAGGAGGGGAAGAGGGCAGTTAGGGATGATCAGAAAAGAGTGGGGATAAAACAAAACTACTCGCCTGACACCAAGTTGGAGTAGTTCTAAATGTCCTGGAAACTTTGTCATTAATGTCCACAATAGTAATTTGGGTCAGGCTGGCCCCAGGGAGATCGGCCATTGGAAGGAAATCAAAGTGAGTGGCATGGGGCTGGAGAGATGGCTCAGTGGTCTAAAGCACCTACTTGAAACAAGCTTGGCAAAGCATAGGGACCTCGGTTCGATCCTCCAGCACCACATGCCAGCCAGCCCCGCCCCCTGGTGGGCTGAGCTGGCCACACACACAATAAA
>NW_004524587.1:14193683-14194400 GCF_000260255.1 Octodon degus
CTCCCTACATTTATCTGTTCTTGGCCATGTAAAAGCAATAAAGCTGTTTTCTGTTCTTCACCTTTCTCAATCCCGAGTTCTCTTCTATGCGTGAAGCTGAGGCTTTGATGGTTCTGATCTTGTTGGCTTAAGATGGCTCTTCAAAACCTGTGATCTCCCATTTCCACTAGCCTTGGAACATACTGATTTCTAGTGTTCCAATCAGATTTCTGATTAAATCCTAAAATGGGATTTAAAAGTAAGAGTTGGAAAATTCACATTTATTGAATAACTGGTGTGTTACAGTCTGGAATTTATGAATTCCAAATAAATAAATGTTTTGTACATTTAAAAAAAAAAAAGAGTTACCTGGAGTTTGGCACCTGAGATGTTGCATGGGCCTCCAAAGCTTCCAGGCAGAGTTAGTTTTTAGTGGCCAAGCCAGGAAGATCTGGGAAGGAACTGGTTGGGAGGTTGTCCCTGGGAACCTCCAGTGTAAGTTATAATTAATTTTAGCAGTAACAGTCATGTATAAATAAGGAAGCATTGGTAGCAAGACCAATAATCAAGAGATCAATGCCATTGTTTTTGTTTTTGTTTTTTTTTTAATTTTTAAGAGAGAATGAGGGGCTGGTGAAATGGCTCAGTGGTCTAAAGCACCTACTTAGAACAAGTTTAACAAAGCACAGGGACTGCGGTTCAATCCCCCAGCACCACATGCCAGCCAGCCCCGCCCCC
>NW_004524587.1:14194500-14200902 GCF_000260255.1 Octodon degus
AGAGAGAGAGAGAGAGAGAGAGAGAGAGAGAGAGAGAGAATGAGGGCTGGTGAGATGGCTCAGTGGTCTAAAGCACCTACTTAGAACAAGCTAAGCAAAGCAAAGCACAGGGACCGCAGTTCAATCCCCCAACACCACATGCCAGCCAGCCCCGCCCCCTGGTGGGCTGAGCTGGCCACACACACACACTAAATAAATAAATAAATATTTTTTTTAAAAAAAAGAGAGAGAGAGAGAGAATGAGAAAGTCCAACCTAAGATTTCTGTGTCTCTGAACCTCACAGGTTATACTCGTCACCGAGTAACCATGATTTATAAGTCAGTAAAGGCACATCTATCAATTTATAGATGCACGTGAAAGAAGAAAAGGGCCGAACGGACAGCATGGGGTGCATGAGTTTTCAAGTAATATTGATCTAATGGGAAGTAACTCACATAGCAAGTGGGGCATGGAAAGACCAAAAACTGTCCAGATGGGTGATGATCTGTGGATTTTGGTTGCCCACTGAGATGACTAAATATCTATCTAGAGTTTATTACACAAGGTGTTATCATTTATCTCATCCCTTAGAGGGTATGTATACTTGGCCTTGTTGTTGTTATCTTGAGACCCAGCCTCTAAGTGTTGTATCTTTGGCCACAGCTGTGGGTTTTTTTTTTTTTTTCTTGTTCTGACTCTCTAGAGGGTCCAGTCTTCCCTTAGTCTTACCTCACAGTCTATATTTTTACCTAACCTAGCTGTCTCTAATGTTCTCCTCTCCAAAGAGGGATCTTGAACTGTTGTGAGGAGGCAGGGAATACTGATAATTTTGCCCTCTTCATAGCTATGATTGGCAGAGACACTCTCCAGAAGGTGTGGGAAGCCATTAAGTGGTATCCATTTTATAATAGTGTCAGCCGTTTTCTTAAGTTTCTATTCCCCTGCTGAGTTAAGTTTATGGTCCTTTTCACCTTACCCATTCCCCGTGAATCACGTGCTATGCCTCAGGGGTTGCACCTTCCCCCATTGCCTAGATACCTGCTCACCCCCTAGAGCCGAGATATCCTCATTCCTGTACCCCCTATATATACCCAGCACCTCCCCTGAATAAACGAGACTTGGTCAAAATCCTGTCTTGTCTCTATTTCTCACATCTCCTGTCCTTTGTCCCCTCCTCAATTCCCTGCTTCTCTCCTAGGTGACCTTCGTTGACTGACCCGCTGGCTCAGGACAAAGTTTGTCTGAAAGACCTTGATAGATGGTAGGTACTTAGGTACCTTAGGTAGGAACAAAGTTTTAAGTCTGGAGGAGATAGAAGAGTTAAGTATAGGTCAAACAGTAAAATCAACAAGGTTATTATGAATACAACCAAAAAATATTTCCACCAGGAAGAATCATAATAGCTTCCCACAGGGAGGGTAAAGAGAAGGTCCAGGGAGTTTTAGAATCTGACATGGCATTATTTCATTATTTTAACAACCATCAAGATATTAGCAGAAGGGCCTGACCAGATAGCTCAACAGACCAAAGCACCTGCTTAGGCAGAGTGCAGTGGGGTGGCCAGGGTACAATCCCCGGCCTGCTATGCTGGCCTCACTCCCAGGGCATGCTGAGACGGAAGTTGAGACTGGATGTGGTGGTGTGCACCTGTAATCACAGCGCTTGGGAGGCTGAAAATGGGAGAATCAGTATGAGTCTGATCTATATAGTGAGACCCTGCAGACCCTGTACTAAATTCATTTTTTAAAAAGATATTAGCAGAACAATCAAGAATGTACACACAGTATTTAGTTTTTTTAATGGCACAAGTACCTCCTTGTGTTGCTGTTAGAATGCCTAATACCATATACTTTTGGAGGATGGCTTATTAATTTTGTTTTATTTAGGAGAGAGACCAGTTGAGGTGTCCTCAAGAGAGAATAAACACTATTTTGGAAGGCACACAAACAGATGAAAAAGGTTATTCTATCTCTTTGGATTATACTTTTCAGCTGGGATTATGACCAAGTTAAAATGAAGCCCATGTTAATCAAAATTGATCTCTCAGGGCTAAGATGTAGCTCAGCAGCACAAATGCTTTACGTGGCAAGTGCAAGGTCCTGAGTTTGATTCCCCAAAATTGATATCCCAGTGTCTATCAAGGTCAAGGAAGCCTCTTTAGGCGTTACTGTTGGAACCATGCACTGAGCCTCTCAGCTCTTCTGTGTCAGCTTCTAGGAGAGGTCACTATCTTGTCTTATCATGTTGCATTCTGTGAAAACATTGGAGATTTTTCTTTTTCTTGATGACCCTCCTTTGGCACACTGTGCATTTGTAGATCTCTGTCCCTGGAGTGGGGGTATCCAGCAATCTCTGATCAGGAGATTGTATAACTCACCAAAGTTATAGCTCCTGTAGGAAAGGTTCTCTCTTGTCCTGGGTCTCTGCTGACCTTGAAGGGCCAGGGCCAAAATATTGGATGATTTTTTTTTTTTAAGTTCATTTGTCTCTCTAGTTTTTGTCTTTAAACTTTAGTTATTCAACACCCAGGTGAGAAGATCAGTTATATCAGTCTTAGCATACGTAAAGCACAAGTGCAAAATTGTTTTTTTTGGTGGCTGTTGTCCCCTGTTAAAGGCAAATAGTTGTAAGTTTTGTTAATTTAACCTCCTGGAGGGTAGAGCAGTCTTTAATTGGGGAGTTAAGAGTTAACTTTTGGGGAGTTGGAGAAAAATTGGTGTTTCTAACTTATTAGTAGAGGAAGAAAAGTCCATCCTTGTAGTTTGAAATTTTTTCTTTTTTTGTATTTAGAACAGAGTCTACAGTGTCTTCAAGGTCTCACTGAATAGATTTGGAATCGTAGTGATCCTCCTGTTTACAGCCCCCCAAGTGCTGGGATTACAGGCAGGTGCCATCATGCCCAGTCTCAATCGCTCTCTAAGCGCACCTAGGGGGCGGAGATGGCATAGCAGGCCTGGGGATCCTGGCCCCTGCATCTGGCTAAGCAGGTGCTTTAATCTGCTGAGCTGTTTGGCTGGCCCTTGTAGTTTGACTCTTGATGGAAGCTTAAGAAAAGGGCCTAACAGCATCATTTCAGGTCACTCTGAGACAGAGGATGCCTAATGATCACTGAAAAGGTTACCTTTCATCTCACTTGAGGAGTGCAGGAGGAAAAAAGAGATAAGTGGAGATTCTCTGCTGATTACCTGCCCAGGTATATGAGGAGCTGGCTTCTCCTGGGGGAGCTTTGGGTGTTGGCTGGAGAGTTGCCGCAGCCACGACCCCTCAGCTGTCTTTCCAGTTTTCACTAGTTCTATGCAATCAGAGACGCGTCTCTGGAAAGGAATCCAGTTACCCATCTGGTTAACATTCCATTGGCCACTGGTTTCAATGGGAATGGGGATTCACCAGGAGGAACTGGAGAAACTTATCATTTGCTTTGAGAATGGCAGCTGTTCTAAAGGTGATTACTAGCCAGCAGTGTAACCATTGTTTGGTTTTAGTGTTCTATGGGGGACAATAAAAGTCTGAGCTAAATATAGGTGCAATTTCATAAAAGACCCATTTTACAGAATTTTATATAGAAATCCACTAGATGGTGCTTTAACATTATCTGTTTTTTAGTAAGCCACAGCAGTCAAATAAAGTGTGTATAAATACAGCATATATAAAATAAGAATACAAGACTGTTCACAGAGTAAAATATCCCTTTAAAGAAACATAATCATTTTAATAAAAGGGTATAAACTAAAAGCATAAAGTGACTTACCAAAGGCACAAACAGGGCCGGGGAGATGACTCAGTAGAATAAGTGCTTCCCTGGCAAGCACAAGGGCCTGAGTTTAATCTCCGATTCTGGAAAAAAAAAAAAAAAAAAAGGAAAAACAGTGGCAACCAAGAATACCAAGAATGACAATTATGGGCTGGGAAGATGGCTCAGTGGAATAAGCACTTCCCTGGCAAGCGCAAGTACCTGAGTTCAATCCCCAGTTCCACAAAATAATAATAATAATAATAATAATAATAATAATGACAATTATGATTACCTAACATAATTCAGCAATCAGTAATAAAACCCTTATCTCTGTTAATTATTTTCTTATCTTACAAAATGGAAATATCAAAGTGTCATGCTCTGGTTATCTGGAGCCATTGTCCAGCAGGTAGACTGGCCATGCTGTATTACAGAAAAAGATCAGTCATTTCAGCTTCTGATCAGAAGAAAGGTAGAGCGGTTTGGGATTTTTTTAGGAGACAGGCTGGGGGGAGATGGAGGAAATGGAAGACGGAAGGTTCTCCATTGGAGTACAAAGAGAGGTATGGGAAAGTGGTTGGCCTCTTAGTGGATGTCTCCAGCTGGGATCCAAAGCCATAAGACATGAGCAAATGAACAAGATAAACATCTCTGCAGTTGGTCAGATGCTGAAGGGAAGAAGCCTTTCTGGTAGTGTTTTTTTGAGACTAGTGCTGGTCTTTTAAAAACATGAAAAGTTGCTGGGGAGATGACTCAGTAGAATAAGTACTTGCCTGGCAACTGCAAGGGCCTAAGTTCAATCCCCGGTTCCACAAAAACAAACAAACAAACAGATAAATAAAAACATGAGAAGCAAGATGAGCTTCTAATTTTATGGAGGATAATACAAAGCAACTGGAAGTAGTGGAAAAATTCAGTGAATCTCCTCCCTTGATCAGTTGAGTGTCAATATGGTAACTGCCCTCTCTGAATCTCAGTTTTATTGCCTAGAAAGGGAGGCTGGAAAAGTTCTCTTTGTGGGCTGGACAGAATACGCTCACACAGGTTAACCAGTTGTCTAGCTATGCAACACAGCCACTTGGCTTCTCGCTCAGTCCCTCTTAATGCTTGTTCTTGCTCCAAGAAAGAAGGAGAGGCAGCGGCTTCCTGAGCTCCAAGTGCATTCACTCCTCAAAGAATTACCATGCGTATACTTGATGTGTGCCAATAGTACGGGTCCGGATTTTAGCATCTGGGAGACTTTGCTGAGTCCACTTTCCAGCAGTGGGAAGTCACCACAGATTGCCTGATGGAGGAGCAAGAAGGAGGGGTCCCAGCAAAACCTGATCCAGGCAGAGAGCTTTCTGCATGTTTGTGCAGAAGGTAAGTCATAAGAGACCTGTTCTTTCTCCAGATAACTGAATATCACAGTGCAAGATGTTGGGAGGTTCTAAGTCTCAAGACCATTCTCAAGGGTTATGCTGGAAACAGCACCTTTGTGCCAGGCCACTCTAATTTTCCCTCCACCTCCCAGCTTCATTATTCCAAGACATAGCATAAAGCCAGGCATGGTGGCCCACACATATAATCACAGCACTTGGGGACTCTGTTTGGTACTTTTTGGTTTTGGGTTTTGTTTTCTTTTTTGGTACTGGAGATTGAACTCAGGACCCTGTGCTTGCCAGGCAAGTGCTTATTCTACAGAGCTATTTCCCCAGGCCCACTTGGGGACTCTGATGCAAGAAGGTTCCAAGTCGAAACATAGCATGGCCAACTTAATAACTGGGCTACTGGCTACCATATATGTGTGACCATGAAGTTCCAGGTTGAAGTATAGCATGGCCAACTTAAT
This sequence comes from Octodon degus, assembly GCF_000260255.1. Taxonomy (NCBI): domain Eukaryota; kingdom Metazoa; phylum Chordata; class Mammalia; order Rodentia; family Octodontidae; genus Octodon; species Octodon degus. Next base: position 14,200,045 of record NW_004524587.1, read on the forward strand.
AACTGGGCTACTGGCTACCATATATGTGTGACCATAGACTCCAACACCTACTACATCAGGGGCAAACCCTTGCTTTAATGAGGGCAAGTATCTTCCAGTGCTTCCAGAAGGGCTCTGGAGGCACATGTCTCTGAACAGATATAGTCCCTATGGGAGAGTTGGTTATCAATTATGATTTCCCTTCCATTTGCAAGACGTAGCCACAAAAAGGGAGGTGGATCATGGGAGAAATGAGATGCCAGGCACCATCATCAGCTTTGTGACCCAACTCAGGACAAGAGCTTGGCCTAAGGGATTGAGCTGGCAGTTCATCCAGAAAGTTTTCTGACGCCCTCAGTGAGTTTTTATCATAGCAATCCTGATTTTGGGTAGCTACAGTGTGAGGCCAGAGGGATTTTTCTCAGGGTTCTGGGTAGTTGAGCACGCTTATCAGTAGGAGACGTTGGCTGGCCTGTACCTTGTTGAAGGCCTGGTGAGTGGCTCCAGCACTGAAAAAGAAGCTACTGGCTATTATTGCAGAGTTATTTTTCATATGACACATGAAAACTGATGTACGTTTTTGGTTTCACTTTTTTTTTTTTAATGTATTTGGTATACAGTCTCACTACACAGCTCTGTCTCCTAGTGATTCTCCTGTTTTCAGCCTCATCTATGCTGGGATTACAAGCATGTGCCACCACACTTGGTCTTGGTGGCCAGCTCAACATGCCTGGGGGTGGGGCTGGCATGGCATGTGGTACCAGGGATCAAACCCTGATCCCTGCGCTTGCATGAGCAGGTGCTTAGTCCTCTGATCTATCTCACTGGCCCTTGGTTTTGGATTTTGACTTCACTGCTTTTTTTTTTTTTTTTTTTTTT
>NW_004524587.1:14201245-14207690 GCF_000260255.1 Octodon degus
GAAATAAAACTGTCATTTTCAATTATGTCACCAAAAATAAAGACACTAGATTATATTTTCAATCATCAGGGAGTCAAGGGGCTCTAAGTCCAGCCATGAAGATGGCTTTCCGGAACCAAGAGAGAGACCCAGGGCCTCACCGGGTTTTATTCAGTGGAGGAGTGGCTTGAGGAGGATTGGCTGAGAACTGTGGGAAGTAAGTGATCATTGTGAGCTGAGCTAGGTGGGTGGCCTATGTTTACCTCTGTGATATGCAGAGAGGATATGCAGAGAGAGTAATCTGCATTATATAGTATCTAACGTTTTGCTAAGTCTGGTGCTTCAGCTTTGGTGTAGTCTTTAAGCCCCAGGAAGTCATGGCCTCTGTCTCGAGGCTCGATCCCAGCTGGCAACGCGGAGTATTAGCTCTACTGTCCTGTCTCGACCCGGCTCACATTAAAGAGCAGCAGGTGTAGGTTACCAGGGAAACACGCACGCCACCTTCAAAGACTGTCACCAGCACCTCAACTAGACCAATACACATTGCTTAAGGCCAAGTGAAGGATAAACAGCTCTGTACAGAACAATACGAGGAAATAGGGTCAGGCTCAGCCAAAATGGAGACAGTCGTTCTTCTTTCAAGGAGAGCTGCTCAGGTGGTCCCCCACAGTTTTGCTACCCATGTAACTTTCAGAAAAAGGCCCCTTAACATCTTAGTTTTGCTGAGAAAATTATAAAGACATGAAGGATCAATAAATGTATAGTTGGGGGAAAGAAAGGGAAAGCTTTTTTAGCTTTTAATCTTCCCAACAGGAATGCCTTTCCATTACACATGTCCAAATCTCATGCTTCAGGCCCACTTCTACTAAGGAGCATTTCCCTGAATCTCTAATCCATCCAAATCTCTGCCTTTCCAATGACTGAATGCTTAAGGCCAGAGCCACACAACCTGCTCTTTGGGTTAATCTCGGATCTGTGGGGATTTTTTGTTTTGTTTTGTTTGCTTGTTTGGTTTTTTTGGTTGTTGTTGTTTTTTTTCTTTCTTGGTACTAGGGATTGGACTCAGGACCCTGTGTTTTCTTCTACTGAGCTGTCTCCCTGACCCATGTTTGGGTTAATCTTGACTCTCCTGCCAATCTCAGAATTTGGGATTGTCTTGTCCTCCTGTGCTCCCTGAGGCTATATCCATACCTTGGATACTCCAGAGAATGTGGCTACTGAAGGATGCTAGCAAGGTCAGATAATAAGACCTAGGCAAGTTTCCTCCATCTATCACTGCTCTTTGCTACCAAATATTGAGGGCCTGAAGCCTGTCTATCAAGTCACAAATCCATGTGTCACCTCACCTGGTAGTGATGACAACACACATCGCCTGGTCTCGATGGCAGAGAAACTACTGTAACATGTAGAAACGTCCTAACCAGGTCTCTACTATACATCAGACTATTTGGTTGCTGGGAAGAGAATGTATGACCAGCTGTCTCATGTTCACAGATTAACTTGTGATCTGTCCCATGGTTGGTCTGTGCAGCAGATAAACCTGGGCCAGGCGTCTGTATGAAAGGCCCAAGTGTGCACAGAACCACATGGCATGTGCCTTTTGTGCTTGCCCATCTCACCTCAGAACTTCCACACTCACCAGTGGAACAGTGGCCTGGTGTGACCTCAGTAATGAGGGCACGTGATATGTCACCTCTTTGCAAGTATTTAGAAAGGTCCTAACCTTCATCAGTGTAGCTTTCCCTTTGGGACTACAAGATGCTTTTTTCAGAGCTGAGTGCAGTTGAGCACATCTATACTCCCAGTTACTCAGGGAGAGAATCACTTCAGCCCAAGATTTTCAGTCTTTTCTTTTTACTTTTTTTTTTTTGCGTTTACTTTTTTTTTTTTTTTGCGCAACCGGGGATTGAACTCAAGCCCTTGCGCTTGCTGGGAAGCACTTATTCCACTAAGCCATCTCCCCAGCCCCTTAGCCCAATATTTTAAGACAAGCTTGGGCAAAATGTTATATCCTATTTTTAAAAAAAGATGCTCCCTTCAAGGGCTGGCCAGACAGCTCAGCGGACTAAAGCACCTGCTTAGGCAGACAACAGCGGCCAGAGTTTGATTTCAGGCTTGCTGTGCTGATCCCACCCCCGGGGGTGTGCTGAGACAGGGATTGAGACTGGGCATGGTGGTGCACGCCTGTAATCCCAGCTCTTGGGAGGCTGAACACAGGTGGATCATGAGTTCAATCTATGTAGTGAAACTCTGTAGACCCTGTCCTAAATACATTTTTAAAAAAGATGTTCCTTCAGACCATTTCTTGATTAAACTATTAAAATGCCAGCCTCAGTAGTGCACTCAAGAGGCTGAGGCAGGAGGACTGCTACAAGTTCAAAGCCAGCATGGGCTACATCGTGAGTTCAAGGCCAGCCTTAAAAATATAGCAGGACTCTGTATTACGGAAATTAATGTTTGTTGTGTTTTGGGGTTTTTGCAAGATGAACAATATAGTACAGGACACACTTTGTAATAATATTTTATAAATGAATCACCCAAGAATAACATACTACAAGTGCAGGAAATCTATCTACACACTAAATACTAATGAATCCAGCTGAGGGCCTAGGGCCCATAGCAATGCCTCTTACCAGTTCAACTGTAGGCCTAGAGTCTACAACAAAGGCCCATGCTGGCCTGCTTCATGGATCTGTGCTGGAAAGGCCTAAAGGTCAGTGGTGGAAGCTAGGAAGTCTATGTCAGTGGGATGAAGGATCTATGCTAGCAGGCTGAGGGATCTGAACTGGAGTTCAAGGTAAGCACCAGAGCTCCCCAAAAGTACCACAGCCACCCTCAGCAACAGTGAGGTCCTGAGTTGCTCCAGCGAGGAGGAAAGCCGAGTTCCCATCAAGAAAGCTAATGTGACAAGCTTCATGTGGCTGAGCAGTGCACCATCTTCCCCTCTGGAGCCAGGAATCGATGCTGAAGATGAGGACCCAAGTTTCTGCAGAGTTAATCGGGAAAGCTAGCATGACAAGGTCCTCCAGCAGAACAGCCCAAGAGAACAAGCAGCTTCCAACAGCTTCTCAGAACAACATCCCTAACAGTGTTTTAGCATCTTCACCTGTTCTGCCTTTAGGCTGTGGGCAACAATCCTCAGGTGGGCCTCCCACATCCAGCACAATGCTAATTTAATTCAGCTGGGTGTAGCAAGTTGCCCACCAGTAAGCTATCTACCACAATACTATTAACAAAAGATAAGTGCACTATTGTTGTCAAATGATAAGTGGAGCAGTCTGAGAAAGAAAGGTTGAAGGCCTCTATGAAACTTAGGTAGGGTGGGGCTGGTGAGATGGCTCAGTGGTCTAAAGCACCTACTTAGAACAAGCTTAGCAAAGCACAGGGACCACGGTTCAAGAAACTTAGGTAGGGTACGTAGGTGACCACAGTTCAATCCCTGGCTCCACCTGCTGCACCAGACTTGTCCTTTAGGTAGCCTAAACAGCCAAAAGAAGGAAAGAAAGAAAAAACATTTTGTGGCTGGAGTGATGAAGGTTGATAAGTTAGACAAAGTGGTAACCAGGAACATTTCAGTAGAAATGGGAACAAATCAGTCATGTGAGGAGCTGATGTTTGAAGGAAATAAAGACCCTGAGGTAGCACCAGGTGTAGTGACACATGCCTGAAATATCAGCATCAAGAACCTGAGGCAGCTTTCTGTCAGCTGGCTGAGATGCCTAAAGGGAAGAAGGCCAAGGTCAAGAAGGTGGCCTCAGCTCCTGCTATTGTGAAGAAGCAGGAAGTCAAGAAGCTGGCAAATCCCTTGTTTGAGAAGAAGCCAAAGAATTTTGGCATTGGACAGGACATCCAGCCCAAGTGACACCTCATCAACTTTGTCAAATGGTCCCACTACATCTGGCTGTAGTGACAGAGGGCCATCCTGTACAAGTGGCTGAAGGTGGCCCCTTCAATTAACCAGTTCAACCAGGCCTTGGACTGCCAAATAGCTACCCAGATGCTTAAGCTTGCCCACAAGTACAGACCACAGACCAAGCAAGAGAAGAAGCAGGGGCTGTTGGCCCAGGCCAAGAAGAAAGCTGCTGGCAAGGGGGATGTCCCCACTAAGAGGCCACTGGTCCTCAGAGCAGGTATCAACAGTCACCACTCTGGTAGAGAACAAGAAGGCTCAGCTCGTGGTGATTGCACATGACGTGGACCCCATTGAGCTGGTCATGTTCCTGCCTGCCCTGTATAGCAAGATAGGGGTCCCTTACTCCCAAGGGGAAGGCCAGGCTGGAGCGTCTAGTCCACAGGAAGACCTGTACCACTGTTGCCTTCACATAAGTCAACTGGGAAAACAAAAGCACACTGGCTAAGCTGGTGGAGGCCATCAGGACCAACTACAAGGACAGATTCAATGAGGTCCATCGTCACTGGGGAGGCAATGTTCTGGGTCCAAAATCTGTGGCTCATATTGCCAAGGTGGAGAAAGCAAAGGCTAAAGAGCTTGCCACTAAACTGGCCTAAGTGTACTCTTGAGTTTTCTGTACATGAAAACAATAAATTGTCCTTAATCCAGTGTAAAAAAAAAAAAAAAGAATCTGAGGCAGGGCCAGCCAGATAGCTCAACAGACTAAAGTCCCTGCTTAGCAGAGAGCAGCGCTTAGGGCTGGAGTTTGATCCTCCACATGCTGTGCTGGCCCACCTCCCTCCACCCTGAAATGGCAATTGAGACTGGGCATGGTGGCTTGGGCCTGTAATCCCAGAGCTTGGAAGGCTGAAAACAGGAGAGTCACTACGAGTCCAATTTATGTAGTGAGACCCTGTAGACCCTGTCCTAAAAAAAAAGAACTTGAAGCAGGAAGATCAGCAGTTCAAGGCAAACTTTGTCAAGGTTGCCACACCTAGTCTCAAAAAAGAAAACAGGGGCCAGGGAGATGGCTCAGTGGAATAAGGGCTTCCCTGGCAAGCACAAGGGCCTGAGTTCAATCCCTGGTTCTGCCAAAAAGAAAAAAAAAAAGAAAAAAGAAAGAAAGAAAGAAAGAAAGAAAGAAAGAAAGAAAGAAAGAAAGAAAGAAAAGAAACCAAAAGGAAAAAGGGCAAAGGAAGAAGAAGAAGAAGAAGAAGAAGAAGAAGAAGAAGAAGAAGAAGAAGAAGAAGAAGAAGAAGAAGAAGAACAAGAAGAAGAAGAAGAAGAAGAAGAACAAGAACAACAAGAAGAAGAAAAGACTCAGGAATAGTGCTGCAGGTCTATAATCTCATACCACTGGGAGGCTCAGGAGGAGTGTCAATTTCAAGGTCAGTTTAGGCAACTAAGCAACTTGGTAAAACCCTTTTCCCAAAATTAAAACAATAAACAGGGCTGTGGATATACCTCAGTGTGAAGGTACTCAGTTCCATCCCCATTTACCCAGGCCCTCCATACTCAAAATGATCCTATGGCACAATGAGGCATAGAAAGGCTACTGTGCCCAGGAAGGAAAGATAAAGGTGAAAGATGCAGTTGTACAGGAAGGTGTGGGCCTTGTCAGCCATGAGTGAGGAGTTTTGATCTTTAGAAGTTGTACATGTACCCACTCCCCAAGCTGACTGTAACATTCATGTACTGCAAACATGAATTAATAATAAAAGTATAAAATAGGTATACAGAATTTAAAAAATGTAAATGCCAGAGGAAGCTATAGGAAGAACAAGAGGAGGGTAGAGAAGAAATCTGATGTAGATGCTATAAAGATCACCATAGCTGCTATGAGGCATGGCAGTGAGGACCTGGCTATTACCAGAAGAACATCCCTTTCACCAGCTGGTGTCCCTTTTCACCACAGGGTGTGTCCTGAGGAAATGGGGTGGGGAAAGTCAGCAGAGAAGGAACAGTGCAGGGTTGGGCCTGTATTTCAAGTCTACCTACACCAGCAGTCCAAAAAAGGAGGTAGAAGGAGCAACTACTCATAGCCCTAGGATCTAGGTAAACTACCCCCACCCTGTGGTCAGCAGACTTATCCTGAAGGGCTACAGCAGCAGAACTGTTGCTCCTCCCCCTGACAGGAATACTTACGAGGCCAGGAAAGCACCTGTGCCTTAAAACCTGAGCTAGAAGAAGAAGGAACAAGCTCCGGGGCTCACAGAGGGTCCCCAGTGAGAGTCTCAACCCACTGTAGTCCTTCTCTGATACTTAGTGTAACTTGGGAAGATTTGTAGTTACTGGAGAAATTGTGGTAGCAATTCCAAAGCATGAGAAAAACAGGATCACCTGGAGCTCAAAGGAATGCAGGATCACCAGCATCCATACCAGTTTATGTCATTTTTAGGGTAAAGCCTTGATATCTGTATTTTTTATTTTTTTAAATTAATTTTATTGAGAAAGAAATAGCAATAAGACAGTTTCAAAACAGGTTAGTAGGGCTGGTGAGATGGCTCAGTGGTCTAAAGCACCTACTTAGAACAAGCTTAGCAAAGCACAGGGACCGCGGTTCAATCCCCTAGA
>NW_004524587.1:14207965-14219542 GCF_000260255.1 Octodon degus
ATATATTTTTTTTTTCACTACACAATGGTCCTTCATTTATATCCCCCTTTTTTTTTGTTTAATTTTGTTAGAGATGGGTATTCCATTGCCATTCAAATATTGTAGGTGTTGGGCCAGGGAGATGGCTCAGTGGAATAAGTGCTTCTCCACCAAAAAAAAACAAACAGATGAAAATATTGAAGGTGTGTGAATTCAGCAAAATAATCCAATATAGTCCAGTAGTTCACAATAGTGGTGGTTATCCACAGAACTGGCAGTGTTAGAAGTTGTTGACTTGAGCCCTTTATAGCTCAGCATATTCTGTTATAGGGTAATAATATCATTAAGCTTATCTTCTGGAGGGTTAGCAACTTAAGTCTGCAGACCAAAAAATTAGAGAAAAAGAAAGGCTACAAGGATAGCCAACATTTTGGCCATTGCCTGTAACTCAGTGATGTCCCAAATTTTCTGATCAAGGAGATTATTGGGCCACAGAGGAAAGTGATCAAAGATGTAGAGTGTGCCTAAGGAGAGTCATCTGAAGAGAAAACATTCTCTCAGGCTTTCACAGAGAGCAGACTGGTCAAGCAATGGCTGTGACTCATCCTCACAACTGACACTGACAAAGGATCTACAAACTGCTGTACAGAGGGTCTCAGGGTAAATCCTGAGGGGATTTGACTGATCTTGTCAGATACAAAAGCTGCATCTTTTGTTTTATATAGGTCTTGCTTTATCTTGGTCTTAACCATCCAGCAGGAAAGTATAAAAATGAGGTATAAAAAGGAAAGACATATTGATATCTGTATTTTTTTTAAGGTTTCCTGTAGATGGCCATAGTTGGGCCACAGTTGCCTAAGGTTCCAGCAACTTTGAGGTCTAAATAAGAATATCAGTTGGATGCTACCCTAGCCAATACATGTAGTGAATGAATGAATCAATCAATCAAGATTGATTATTGATAAAATCTTCACATTGATAAAAAAGGGAATCATGTAAAATAAAATCATGGGATAATTTAAAAAACAAAGCAAATTTTTAAAACATGGCAAACTCACACAGCCATGGTGGCCAGTGACTGTATCCAAGCACTCAGAAGGTTGAGGCAGAAAGATCTTGAATTAGAGACCAGCCTGAGCTCCATAGCAGAACGTGCCTCAAGAGAATAAAGATAAAGACTTCTCAGGTACAGCCTGATCCTCATACAAGGAATCACTGAAGGCTCAGATGCTAAGCATGGCAGGGTAAGATCAGCTGTGGGAGTCACGAAGCCAAGGAGGGAAGCTGCCTGTACACAAAACAAACACTGGCGAGGCTCTGAAAGTCTGTGTACCTGTGATCCTGTGAACAGCACATTGTCACCTGAGGTGGGCAGACCAGGCGAAGCCAAACAGACTGCACATCTAACCTTGAGGATCTGCTGTGTGATGCTGGAGAGGACTAGCTCCCAGATCCTGGTACCCTATAAGCCACTGGCCTGCATGTCATGACCTGAACAGCACCTAAGAGAAGTCATTTATTCTTTTTTTTTTTTTTTTTTTTTGAACCGGGGATTGAACTCAGCCCCTTGCACTTGCCAGGGAAGTGCTTATTCCACTGAGCCATCTCCCCAGCCCCCAGAAGTCATTTATTAATTATGATTTATTTCCTCTTCACCCTACATGATGCCACCCACAGAGCAGGGAGGGTGGACCTTGTGGGAAGAGAGGCACCAGGAATCATCATCAGCTTTGGGACCAGTTCCTAGGAACTGAGTCTGGTCAGAGCATGGGCTAGGAGCTCGTTAGACAAGACGCTTTCCAGGAGTAGTGCACCCAGTGAGAGATTTTGCCTCGGCAAGCCTGACTTTTTCACTGTCCTATGCTAGTGTGTGAGTCTTTTTATTTTATTTTTTAAAGAGAGTACAAATTAGAATTAAAATGAAAAATTATGTGATACGGATTTTCACTTAACAGAGACTGGGTGTGGTGGTGCACGCCTGTAACCCTAGTGCTTGGGAGGCTGAAAAACAGGAAGGATCACTACAAGTCTGATCTGTATAGTGAGACCCTGTAGACCCTGTACTAAATACATAAAAAAAAAAGAATTTGCCACAGATTTTCACTTAACATAGTAATATGAATTTCACAGTATTTGTTGTAATACATAGTGTTGTCTTCTAACCAATTATTCATATTACCAGATATATGCATGTAGAATTAGAAGAAAGAAAGAAAAAAAGAAATGTATAAAAAATTAAGAAGAGAAAAAGTACAAACAACTAGAAAAAGGAGATAAAACAAATTTAAGCATTAACTGTTTCTTTCCATAAACCAGCAGAAATGCACAGTACAATTGTTGAAAGCGTCCTGCTTACACACATATATATCTCCTTCCCCTACTCCCTCTCCTGTCCTTCTCCTCAACTCAGCAACTTTCCTTTTGAATAAGTTCATTCCCTCTATTGTACCCTTCACATTCCATTTTTCTCTTTCAGGTTCTCATGCTAAGGAGACAATACAATGTTTGCACATGCGGGACTAATTTCTTTCATTAAAGAATATGCTCTTGGGACTAGTGAGATGTCTCAGTAGTCTAAAGCACCTACTTAGATCAAGCTTAGCAAAGCACACGGACTGCGGTTCAATCCCCCAGCACCACATGCCAGCCAGCCCCGCCCCCTGGTGGGCTGAGCTGGCCACACACAGACACAAAATAAATAAATATTAAAAAAAAAAGAATATGTTCTCTCATTTCATCCATTTACTGACAAAAGACTCAAATTTATCCTGTTTCATAGCTGAATAATACTCCACTGTGTAAAAATACTTCTTATCCATTCTTCAGTTGATGGGCATCTGGGTTGTTTTCAGGATTTAGCTATGACAAATCGTGCTGCTATAAACATGGGAGTATCTCTGTGGTATGAGGTTTTCAGTTCTGGAAAAGCACCCAGGAGGAGAATAGTTGCTTTGAATGGGACCTCCAATCCTGGCTTCTGAAGGAATCTCCACACTGACTTCCATAGTGATTATACCAGTCTGCACTCTCACCAACAGTGGTTCCTTTTCCTCCACAGCCTCTCCAGCATTTGTTATTGGCTGACTTCTTGATGTTAGCCATTCTTTTTGGGGTGAGATGGAATCTCAGTGTTGTTTTAATTTGCATTTCTCAAATGACCAATGATGTTGAACATTTTTTTTTCATATATTTACTTTCCATTTGTATTTCTTCCTCTGAGAAGTGTATATTCATCTCAGATGCCTCATTTTTTTTTAATTCTTTGTATGTTCTAGATAGAAGGGCTTTATCTACGGGACAGTCAGCTATAACTTTTTCCAAGTTTGTTAATTTTCTTTTTACTCTGTTGGATATTTGCTTTGAAGTGTAGAAACCTTTATAAAAGGTGAGATTTCAGTTGTTGATTTTTTGAAGTATTTCCCGTTCAGTTTGGTTTTTGTTCATGAACTATGTACCCACCCCTATGTCTTTAAGATTTTTACCTACATTTTCCTCCAGAAGATTTAGTGTTTGTTTTAATATTTAAATCTTTGATCCATTTTAACTGTAACTTTGTACATGGTGATAGGTATGGGTCTGGTTTTAGCCTTCAGCATTTGGAAAGCGCCAGTTTTTCCAGCATCATTTATTAAAGAGGCTATCTTTCTTCCATTGAGCCTATTTGGCCCCTTTACCAAAGATAAGGTGGCTGAGTGAGCACATGTCTCTCTAGGTATCCTGAGTGGGTGACTACCTGTGTCAGTAGGAGGCACATCTTGCCTTTTAGGTTAATCATGATGGTAGCCCATATCATACCATTTCTTTTTTTTTAAATTTTATTTATTTATTTGTGTGTGTGTGTGTGTGTGGCCAGCTCAGCCCACCAGGGGGCGGGGCTGGCTGGCATGTGGTGCTGGGGGATTGAACCGTGGTCCGTGTGCTTTGCTAAGCTTGTTCTAAGTAGGTGCTTTAGACCACTGAGCCATCTCACCAGCTCCTAGCCCATATCATAATTAAGGATGCTCATTTCTTTTTTTTCTTAGAACCATGAATATTTTAATATTTAAATCCATATAGAGTGTTAAAAGACAATTACATTTATTTTTACACAGGACTTTAGAAATAAAAACCATATACGATATTGTAACAGGAAATTCAGATGATATTTTGTGACATACATAAATTTTCATTTTGACATAACATAACATTTTTAACCAACCATCTCTATGTAATACATAAGGAACTTTCACCTAGTTAGTCATCCTTAAATGGGATATATTTCACAAATTTTTGTTAACAGTAGAGGCCTGAATCTGAGAGAAAGTCTAATCACAATAATCAATCCTTGTTTTACATTTTGGAAGCCTTGTACACCTGGAATAATTAATATGTTTAATATACCATGAGACTAACAATAATAAATTATTATGCACATGTGAAAACCCTTGTTTCTTTCTTTCTTTCTTTTCTTTTTTTTTTTTCAGAACCGGGGATTGAACTCAGGCCCTTGCACTTGCCAGGAAAGTGCTTATTCCACTGAGCCATCTCCCCGGCCCCAAAAACCTTTGTTTCTTAATTTAATTTTGTGCCAAGAGCATCTTTTTTTTTGACGGAACTGGGGATTGAGCTCAGGCCCTTGCACTTGCCAGGGAAGTGCTTATTCCACTAAGCCATCTTTCCAGCCCCAAGAGCATCTTTTATGAGAAAACCTTATTATAAATTTTCTAAAAATCTTTATCTTTTAACCAATGACCAAATTATTGAGGGTGTCTCCCAAGAGACTGTTGGAAATTTTTATTTTATTTTATTTTAATTTTTTTGCAGAACCAGGGATTGAACTCAGGTCCTTGCGCTTGCCAGGAAAGCACTTATTCCACTAAGCTATTTCCCCGTCCCTGAAACTATTGAAATTATTGGGAGCTCCTTGTTAATCAACAAAGGCTCATTTCTTTCTATGGTCGTTAGGTTTGTGTAACTCACACCTGTGCTCTGCAGAGAGTGGCTATTTGATGAGAATATGAGTTGGCAGGCCAGGCAGGGTTCTTCTGCCTTCTCCCTGCCCTTCTTCACCAAACCCTGAAGCCTGTCCATCAATTGACATATTCTGTGTATGTTTTCAGTGGGTAGTAATGGGATCACAGGGCTCCTGGTTTCCATAGCAAGGAAATTACTCAGCTGTGGGAAAACATCCTGAAAAATTCTATACTAGATGCCAGTTTATTTGTTTTCCTGGACGAGAAGGTCTGAATGGAACTTTTGTATTCAGGCTAATTTATCATCTGTCAGGCCATCCTAGGCCATGCTTCTGTCCTTGAGGCTTGGATATACACACAAACTCATGGGCCATCACAGGTCCTTTTTGAACATCCAGGGACTAGGTTGGCCTGATGTTCCTCTTGCTCAACCTGCTAAAATCCCTTCCTGTGGAGAAGGAACAACTGTCTACTCAGCAAGCCAAAGCAGAGTGAATCTCAGGGTTGCTTAGATGGAGCCCAACACACCCAATGGACTTCTAACCTCAGTCTCAGGGAGCATCTATCAGCACTGAGGAGGTCTAGGCTTCTACAAACTAGAGTATGCAAAGACTGTGTAAGGAGGACCAGGGAGATAGCTTAGCCATCTAAATGCCTTCCTGGAAAGCACAAGGACTCAGGTTCAGTCCCAAGTACTGCATGCTATGCTGACCACCAAAACAAGGCATAGTGGTACTCGCCTGTAGGGGTGCAGCACTGGGAAGAGTGATACAGAAGGATCACTATGAGTCTGAGCTGCACAGCAAGACTCTGTACCAAATAAACAAGTCTTATTTATTTATTTATTTATTTATTTATTTATTTATTTATTTGGTGGAACTAGGGATTGAACTCAGACCCTTGCACTTGCCAGACAAGTGCTTACTCTACTGAGCCATCTCCTCGGCCCCAAATAAACAAGTCTTAAAAAAAAAGACTACATAAGGAGCCTCGTGGTTGTAGTCTTGGGAGGCAGAAAAAGAGCCTGGGAAGATCTTGCTCCATGGAGCATGTATGGCTTACATGTTCCTTTCTTTCCAGCCATTTTTTTTTTTCAAAAGTGGTGTTTTATGCTTAATAAAATGTTTTTCTGAAACTCCATAGGTTTTTGACTGAAACTCCATCTAGTCCAAGATATAAGACCTGCTCTTCTAAGGCCTTTGCCAGCCAAAAGGGGCCTCCTGGTGCAGTTGCTAATATCATGAAGCTTTCTATGATGCCTCTGCTACTTGGGTCAAGAAACAGGCTGTTCTTAGGAACCGGGTGTGGTGGCGCATGCCTGTAATTCCAGCACTCAGGAGATTGAGACAGGAGGATTGCTATAAACTCCCAGATCAGCCTGGGGGCTACAAAAGTGAGCACAGGGCTAGCCCAAACTGCATAGTGAGACCCTGTCTTAAAAAAAAAAAAAAAAAAAAGACACGAGCCATTCCTGAGATAGGTGTGGTGACACAGACTTGTAGTCTCAGTACTCAGGAGGCTGAACTGGGAGGATTGTTGTGAGTTTAAGGTCAGCCTGGGTTACACAGTGAGTTCACAGCTAGCCTGAATTGCCTAAGGAGACCCTATCTCAAAAGCGAGAGACTATTTTATAAAATAGGGAGCTTCTAGGTAGAGTGTAGCTCAGTGATATAGCATGTGTTTTGTATGTGTGAGGCCCTGTGTTTAATAACAAACACCAGAGAAAATGAGTAGTATTTTGTGTATGAATGTGTGTTTGGAAAAAAGCATAATTGAGAAGATCTATCTACCAGGGTACCCATTCACCTGTTCATTCATAAAGCTGCATAATAATTGTGCAGCTGCTACTTACAGCCACTGTGCTCGTTGCTTGGGGCATACTGGTGACTAAGACAATCAAATTTCCCCTCTCAAAGTACACAGAAATAAAGGATGAGATTAAAAAATACAATATCTGTGTATGGAGTTGTTCAGCGGTAGAGTGCCTATCATGGGCAATACTCAGCATTCAGTCTGCAGCCCACAATAATTTAAATTATCAGGTTATCATAACCTCTATAAAGGAAAATAAGACATTATGAGAATGGAGTTGCCGTGTTACACAAGGTAGACAGGAAGGCTTCTTGGATGAGGGGACATTTCATTGGAGATGGGAGCAAGGGAATCATGTAGCCAAAAAGAAAGCATTCCTGGGGTTTTGTTGTTGTCTTGTTTTTTTAGTACAGGTTGGTTTACAGGGTCTCACTACACAGATCAGACTCACAGTGATCCTCCAGTTTTCAGCCTCCCAAGTGCTGGGATTACGCATGTGCCGCCATGCCCAGTTTTAGCATGCCTCAGGAGCAGGGCCAGCACAGCATGTGGATCGAACCCTGGTCCCTACATCTGCTTAAGCAGGTGCTTTAGTCTGCTGAGCTCTCTGTCCAGCTCAAGAAAGCATTCTTGAAGGACATTCATGAGTAAAGGCCCTGAGATAGAGCTCGGCATATTAATCATATCTGTAAAACAAATATTCAGAAGTTTGAGGCAGAAGATTTGTGATTACAAGAAGGCTGAGGGTGGCAATCATTCAAGGACAAGGAAAACAGTCTCTTGGGGCTGGTGAGATGGCTCAGTGGTCTAAAGCACCTACTTAGAACAAGCTAAGCTAAACAAAGCACAGGGACTGCAGTTCAATCCCCCAGCACCACATGCCAGCCAGCCCCGCCCCCTGGTGGGCTGAGCTGACCACACACACACACACACACACACACGTAAATAAATGTTAAAAATTTTTTTTTTTAAAAAAGGAAAACAGTCTCACTTAGAGCTCTTAGGAATGAGAGATTTCCGAGAGCCATACCAATGCAGGTAAGTTTTTAGGATGAGGGCCTGGGCATTTTTCTTTTTCTTTTTTCTTTCTTTCTTTCTTTTTTTTTTTTTTTTTTTTTTTTTTTTTTTTTTTTTTTTGAGACAAAGTCTCATCATATAGTTCAGTCTGGCCTTAAACTCATTCTGTAGTATAGGCTGGGCTAGTACTCACAGCAATCCTCCTTCCTCAACCTCCTGAATGCTGGGATTATAGGTAAGAACTACCAAGCCTGGAAGCATATCTTTATTTATAAAAGCTTTCAGTAGTCATCACATTAGTGCATGTCTGCAGTCTCAGGTACTTGGGACATGGAGGGAAGATTGCTTGAGCTATGAGCTAGAGGCCAGCCCACACTACCTATTAAGAACATGTCTATAAATGGATGAATCAACCTTTCAGTAAATGTTTCCAACAAATACCAAGTTTGTAGGAAAAAAATGGATAGAGAAACATAAAATGTCACCACGGTTATCAGGTGTGGTGGTGTTGCAGGCAGCTAAATTAGAGAGAAATATTATGGGCAGTTAGACAGGGCCAGGCCCTCAAGGAGACAAGATGGAAGACAAGGTGACTTTGCAACTTGGAAGAGTCAGACACTCCCATATGGGACACACCTCAAGACCAAGACAAAAGAGGAGACACAGCTACATACTTCCCTAGGGATGGGCATCAGGGATTGATATTCTAAATAGGTATCAATCAACTTGAAAGAGCCCAAAAAAGTAACTAACCCAACCCCCAACAGGAAGAGACCCTGTCCTGTGTTCATGCCTGCTTGCTATGTGACTCACTTCCGCATTTGGTACTGGATTTGATCCATTTTACCTGAGCAATGGTGCTTGTAATCTCATCGGTTGGCCATAGTTTTGTCCCACCTCATGCCCACCTAAGTGAGTTCCCAGGTCTTCACCAATTTAGACCCACCTCACCACGTGGTTTTCCTCTATAAAAGTCCCTGGAGGGCTGGTGAGATGGCTCAGTGGTCTAAAGCACCTACTTAGAACAAGCTAAGCTAAGCAAAGCACAGAGACCACGGTTCAATCCCCCAGTACCACATGCCAGCCGGCCCCGCCCCCTGGTGGGCTGAGCTGGCCACACACACTAAATAAATAAATAAATATTAAAAAAAAAAAAAAAAGTCCCTGGAAAAGAGCTTCCTGGGGACCACCCGCTTGGGGCTCCCCTCCTGTCCCTCTCTTGGACAGGAGCTTTCTTTCCCTCAATAAATGTATTCTGCTCATAATCTCTTTCTAAAATTCATTCTTCAGTTAAAGAACACGAACTTGTCCCAGGTACTTTTTATGTTGGGAGATCAGTTTTTCTTCCTGTGTCATTTGGAGGTTCCCTGTATCAGTGGCAGATGCCTGTAATCTCGGAACCGGGGAGGCTGTGGCAGGATTGTTATGAATTTCAGGCTCGTCTGGGTTACATAGTGAGTTCAAGTCCAGCCCAGCCTTAACTACAGAGTAAGACCATCTTTAAATAAATAAATAAATGGCCAGTGGATTAAAGCACCTGCTTAGGCAGCTGCAGGGGCTGGGGGTTAATTTCCAGCCTTCCATGCCAGCCCTGCTCCTGGGGCACACTAAGATGGTGATTGAGACTGGGCGTGGTGGTGCGTGCCTGTAATCCCAGTACAGCAGGGGAGGCTGAAAAACAGGAAGGAAAGCTACAAGTTCAATCTGTGTAGTGAAACCCTTTGGACACTGTATTAAATACATTTAAAAAGATATAAATAAATAAATGCCACCTTAGAATGTGTGATAGTGGGGCTGGGGAGATAGCTCAGAATAAGCACTTGACTGGCCTGAGTTCAATCTCCAGTTCTGCCAAAAACAAGAATGTGTGATAGTCAACTGTGGGGTCTATTTTATTATTTATTTATTTATTTACAGGGTTTTTTTTTTTTAAATATCTTTTTTTTAAAATTATTTATTTATGTGGGGGGGGGGAGCTCAGCCCACCAGGGGGCGGGGCTGGCTGGCATGTGGTGCTGGGGGATTGAACCGTGGTCCGTGTGCTTTGCTAAGCTTGTTCTAAGTAGGTGCTTTAGACCACTGAGCCATCTCACCAGCCCCATATTTACAGGGTTTTGATACAGAGTTCAGATTCACAGTGATCCTCCTGTATCAGCCTCCACAGTGCTGGGAATACAGGCATGCACCCAGTGGCGTCAATTTAAATAAGAAACGCTTAGCTGATTGGTTTAGCACAGTGCTGGGTGTGTCTGATGATTTACTTGCTGAAGAAGGAAGACTCCCCCTGTGTGGGGGTGGCACCAACAAATAGGCTTGTAGTGTGGATGGAATGAAAAGGGAAAGAAATTTCTCTTCTGCTTCTTCAAAGAGCTCCAGTCTTCAGCAGCACCTTTGCATGTCTCCAGGCTTCCAGCACAGACTTTCCAGCCTTTCAACGCAGACCCTCCGGCTTCCTGATAGGGACTTTCCCGGAACTCTGGAGTGAGCTCTAGGCTTTTGATCTATGACAGGTCACCTGGCTCTCCAGCGTGCAGACTGCCTTTTTGCATTATTTCACAGCTGATACTGCAGGCAGCCACCATAAGCCTACCTTAAAAATCCCTATATATCATTACCACGTGTATGCTTTTTTATATTAAATCTATTTGTCTAGTGAATCCTAATTGATACAGAATGCAACCAACAAACTCAAGAACATGGAACACTCATCTGTGTGTGCTGGTTCAGCCTTATATTCAGAAGGCTGAAGCAAATGGATCTCAATATAGAAGCCAGCCTGGACTTCAGGGAGAAACACTGCCTGAAAAAAGACCTAACAGAACAACAGAAGGTAAAATGATTAAATCATTTCAGGGACAACCTGATGCTCATCATAGGGGAAGCTTGCTTGTGGGAGCTGAGGAAGGAGGGTGTCTGCACACAAACCAAGTGCTGGGAGGGCTCTGAGATGCACTGGGCCTGTGAACAGTTGTTGTCCCTGAGATGAGCAGGACAGGTATTTCTATAGCCTACCTTTCTGGATGTTTGTATCACCAGTAGGTGTGATCAGTGGATCCACTGATCACACCTTGTCCTGGCAACTCACTGAAAACCCCAGCAGTCTGCCATGACCCAGGGGAACCTGCAAAGGATGTGTAGACAAATAGATGAGGAGGGTGCCAGGGAGATGGCTCAGTAGAATAAGCGCTTCCCTGCCAAGCGCAAGGGTCTGAGTTCAATCCCTGGTTCTGAAAAAAAAAAAAAAAAATAGATGAGGAGTGTGATGTTAGCTGGGATGGTGGTGGTGGGGGGACTCAAGTCATCTCTATGTGCCTTGGCCAGGAGGGCTTCAGTGTGTTCCTTTGCCTATCTGGGATGTGTTTTCTAACCTGAAAGTGAGGCTGGTGAAAAACAAAAAACACACCTCTATTTGTGTGCACAATAGAATGGGCACTCATGCATTGAATTAGTAGTACAGTTCTGGGCCTAGCTGCTCACAGAGTCAGGGTTACCACATGCCTTTGTGGCTGGAAGCAAGAGGTGACCAGTCTCCTGAGTGTCAAGGGCACTTACTCAAGTAATATCATTTATGTAGAGGTGTGGTGTTAGCTGTCACAATAGACATCCAGGGGCCTTACGTCCTAGCTCAGCGGTGAGAAATCACCACAGACTTCTTGAGGAGGAGATGTTGCGGCAAACATGGCTCATAGAGAGCAGAGAGGCTATCTGTTCCTGTTTGTAAAGAAGCTAAGTCACCAGAGAAGCTTGGGATATTGAAGTTTCCATTCCATATACTGTCATTCTTTCTTTCTTTCTTTCTTTTTTTTTTTTTTTTTTT
>NW_004524587.1:14219642-14225706 GCF_000260255.1 Octodon degus
TTTTTTTTTTTTTTTTTTTTTGAACCAGGGATTGAACTCAGGACCCTGCACTTGCCAGACAAGCGTTTATAATACTGAGTTATCTCCCCGGCCCCTAAGCTGCTATTCTTGAGACAACTTACAATCACAATTTGGAGGAAGATATCAGAGTCCTAGCAACATCCTTAGCCATCTTTTTGGATGTAGCTTCTGCATCATAGGCCTCTCTAGTTTTCCTCCACCTCCATTGTACTACCTTGTAGACATAAGAGTAAGCCATGCATAGATGGCCTGTGTCATCCCAGAACACTGGGAGGTTGAGCCAGGAGGATCACAAATTCAAGACCAGTACGGACAACTTATTGACTGTGCAATAGGCTAGAGGTATATTCTGGATGAACACAAAATCTAAATTGTAAGGCTCATGGCACAAGGGCCACGTTTAAGGAAGTGAGGGATTTGCAGTGCTTCCAGAGGGCTCTTCTGGGCCTGGTCAACACAACATATGACACATATGGAGCTGGTGGGCATTTATGATTTGCCCCTCACCATGAAAGATGATATCTCAGAGCAGGGATGGCCAGACATGCAGAGAAAAAGTATCAGACACCAACATGAAGTTTGTGACTCATTCATGGGATGTGAACCTGGAAGAGCAAGAGATTTAGCTGGCAGTTGGTTGAAAGAGAAGACATTCCAGATGAGTGTCCTTTGTGAAGGGGCTTGGACCACAGAAATCCTGACTATGGCTGGTTTGAATATGGTGCTAGAACAGGGAACTTTTCTTGGAGTCCCTTTGTGCCTGAGCCACATTGTTAGTAAGAGGCATTTGCCTGCCCTGTCACTGTCTTAAGGTCCCTGTGGGCTGCTTCTGGCTTTTTTTTGTGTGTGTGTGTGGAACCGGAGATTGAACTCAGGCCCTTGTGCTTGCCAGGCAAGCGCTTTTTCTATTGAGCCATCTCCCCGGCCCCCTGCTTCTGGCTTTGATGAGAGGCTCCAGGCCAGCATTTGAAAGTAATATTTTCCAGGATTCATAGAACCGAAAGTAGATTTTGATTTTGTATTCTACTTATTTTTTTTCTATCATTATTTCTAACATAAATGAACATTTCTTAGATTTCCTTCAAAATGACACTCTGACATAGGATTCTGAATTCAGAGGATTCATGAATTTTTTGGTTGATTTCTCTTTTTTCAGCACTTTCATGTAATCCAGGGTCTTGGATAGGGAGGCAGAATCTCTAATACCAGATCAATAGTTTGTTTTTATTTTTTAAATTTAATTTAATTTTTTCAATGTATTTAGTACAGGGTCTACAAGGCATCACTACACAGATCATAGGGATCCTCCGGTTTTCAGCCTCCCACATGCTGGTATTACAGGTGCACTACGACTCCCAGTCACAGTTGCTGTCTCAGTGTGCCCCTAGGGGGAGGGCTGGCACCCACCCCGGGGATCAAACCCAGTCCCTGAGCCTGAAGAGTTTGTATTTGTAGAAGACAGAAGTGAAATGATTGTCATTTTGTTCTAAGTCATTTTCTCATGAAAGTGGTTTGAATTTTACATTAAATTGGTCTTATCGTTCCTTGTAAAGTCACTGGAAATCTTCATTTATCTTAGAGCAACTTGAAATTCCTCCCCAAGGTCTGTCACCTTCAAATGGATGATCTTATTTATCCACACATTACTCTCAGGTACAACCTTGAGCTCAACTTGAACAACAAAAAGCCCCAGAACTTCTCCAGACTTTTTGTGTTACCTTGAGTAGGGAGGGCCTCATTTTTTAGAGAACTCAGTTGTAAAATCATATCTCTTCTATAAATATGTTCATGGTGAGGAAAATAAATTAAGAGGACCCTGTCTTTTCTTTTATTCTGTTTAACCAGGATGTTTTTCTTTCACATATTTCCACTTCACGAATTTGTGTGTCATCCTTGCGCAGGGGCCATGCTAATCTTCTCTGTATCGTTCCAATTTTTTAGTATATGTGCTGCCGAAGCGAGCACTCTTTCACATACTTCCAAATCTCAATTATGCTTCAGGCTCACCTCTAAGGTACCTTGCCTCATTCCCAAATTGACCCAAATCTCTGCCTAACTGCTGGATTCTCAGGATCAGAGCTTTGTGAAATGTTTCTTAGGTGAATCTTTTTTTTTTTTTTTGCGGAACCGGGGATTGAACTCAGGCCCTTGTGCTTGGCAGGCAAGTGCTTATTCTACTGAGCCATCTTCCTGGCCCAAGTCTTGACTCTCTGGCCCAATTCATAATTTGGGATTTTCTACCCCTCCTGTGGTAACAGCAAGTATGGCCACCCACAAGAATTCACTACACAAAAAATTGCCACTAGAGGCCAGGGAAATGACTCAGTGGAATAAGCGCTTCCCTGGCAAGTGCAAGGGCCTGAGTTCAATCCCCGGTTCTGCAAAAAAAAAAAAAAAAAAAAGTTGCTACTTGACCAGGATGTGGGTAGGGAGGACAGGCAGGAACCAAGGAAAGGTTCCTCTGCTATCTCCCTGTTCTCTATCTTAACACTAACAGCCTGGAATCTGAACATCAGCTCAAGATTTTTTAAAAACTTTTTATTCATTTTGGGGCTGGAGAGATGGCTCAGTGGTCTAAAGCACCTATTTGGAACAAGCTTGGCAAAGCACAGGGACCGCGGTTCGATCCCCCAGCACCACATGCCAGCCAGCCCCGCCCCCTGGTGGGCTGAGCTGCCCCCCCCCACACACTCACACATAAATAAATGTAATAGATAAATAAATAATTAAAAAATAAAGTTAAAATTTTTATTCATTTTAATGAGAAAAAAGATAAAATAGCAATGAAACAGTTTCAAAACAGGTTAGTAGGACAGTTACAATAATTAATACATTGCATATTGTTGCCTTCGTAATACTTATTCAACAACTCAAGATTTTGTGTATGACCTTGCCAGGTAATGGTGACATCACAGGCCTCCTGGTTTTCATTGGAAAAGAATCTTCTTAAATTTGTTTTTTTGCAGAACCGGGGATTGAACTCAGGCCCTTGTGCTTGCCAGGAAAGCGCTTATTCTACTGAGCCATCTCCTCAGCCCTGAATCTCCTTAAATTTGGGGAAACTTCTCTTTTCCTTTACTTTTGTTTATTCTGGGAGGAATAACTGACCAGATCATCATCTATCTTCAGGGTAACTTGCCATCTGTTCCCTAGGAAAGCAGTACAGCAGTTAAGCCTAAGTCAGGCAACTTCAGAGGAGGGCTTGGGGTACACACAGCTTTCTTTTGTTCTTTCCCCCATACCTTTAATCTTTCCTAGAAATGAGTAAAACTGAGCAGGAGAGAACTGAGAGAGCCATGTTTTGCTTTGTTTTGTGGTATCAGGGATTGAACTCTGGCCGTT
Organism: Octodon degus; assembly: GCF_000260255.1. Classification (NCBI taxonomy): domain Eukaryota; kingdom Metazoa; phylum Chordata; class Mammalia; order Rodentia; family Octodontidae; genus Octodon; species Octodon degus. Next base: position 14,223,006 of record NW_004524587.1, read on the forward strand.
GTGCTTGCGAGGCAAGTGCTTATTCTACTGAGCTATCTCCCCTCCCCCTTGGACAAGCATTTTTTTAAAGACCTAAGTCATTAATTCAGCCATGCCTTTGGGCTACAAGAGGTTTCCTTCACACCAGGGTGCAGTGGAGGCATCAATAGCCCCAGTTATTTACAACAGTAAAGTAGGAGGAGTCAGCCCAAAAGTTCATAGCTAGGCTGGATAAAATATAAAATATCCTCTTTTTTTTTTTTTTTTTTTTGTCTTTTTCAGACAACATGCAGTTCAGGCTGGACTTGAGCTGACTTTGTAGCCCAGGCTGGTCTTGAACCTCAAGTATCTTCCTGACTCAGCCTCCCGGAGTCCTGGGATTACAGGTGTGTGCCACCACACCTGGAGTAAATTCCCTCTTTAAAAGACACCTTCCTCAGACTCTTCCTTTAAAAGACCCTTAGCAAAAGCAAAGTACACTTGGCTATCAAGAAACAAGATCTGTTTGAGAAAGGTCTGATGAAGGAAGGCGTCTCATGAACCTCACCTTAAGACTTGGGCATCTTTACTATGCTGTCCTAAAAACACACAGTGGCCTGCCAGACACATCGCAGGCTTAGATGCTGAGGACTAGGGCAAAGCGTGTGCTAGGAAGATTATGCAGGTGGGGATGGAAAATCTGGAAGAAGCTAAATTCCTATTGAAACTGGAGATAGAAGAAAAAGTATATAAGGATTAACTTGGTAGAAAAAGACCCACTGGGGCCTAGCTTGATAGCTAGAGATGGAGGATGTCCCATTTTCAATTATTTTCAGGATTTCCTGTTCTCTGTGGCAAGAGGGAACAGATGTTGCAGTAGTCTCTTGCTGGTGTTACTTCCACAAAAGCCAAGTGCTTTTACAGCAAACATCCCTCCTTGGGAGACCACCAGAAGGGACACATCAAGTCTTTGGGTTACCAAACAGATTAGCAGGCTTCATTCAGGAAGGGACATGAGAGGGAGCTGCGGGCAGTATAATGCATGTAGGAGAAGTAGTGATCATTTCTGTGCTTTGTTTCGTTTCTAGGAGCACAGCAACCTGCACCTGTTTACTACCATGTCCTCTACCAAGGATGCGGAGAAGCCCAGGTGACCTGGCATGGGGAGACCTACTGCCTGGTTGGTGGCTACCGCGCCTATGGAGATGCTGCCATCGCCACCCCAGTAAAGGTCAAACAACAGAAGCCAGCATCCAGGTGGCCTCATGAGGATGTTTCCACTGATAGCCCAGTAAAGGTCACGACATTCATACACACTCCCAAAAGGCCTCGACTGATGGCAGAGTATAACCACCAATCAGAGTGCACGAACCCCAAAATTCACCACTGGAACAGTGCTGATGAGACTGAAGAACAGCTGAGCAAATCTGTTGAGAAGATGGAAATTAAAGAAAGCTAATTAACACCTGTAGTCAGCGACCTCCCCAGCCTTCTTCTGAAGATAGAAACTGGTAATTCTGCCTCAGTCAGGATCTCTCTTCCCTACCAATAGCTGTGGGGAAGAGCCAGAAATGGTAGATGAAAGGAGGAGCTGCTTTGGATATCCTGGGCTTAACCTGTTAGAAGGGCTTATGTTTTCCCCTCAGTCCTCTGAAGTTTCTTCTGCTACAGAAGTAACCGTGTGGTTTTTTTTTTTGTTTTTTTTGTTTTTTTTTTTTGGTGGAACTGGGGATTGAACTCAGGCCCTTGGGCTTCCTAGGGAAGTGCCTATTTCACTGAGCCATCTCCCTGGCCCCACTGTGTGCATTTTTTTAAAAAAATGTATTTAGTACAGGGTTTACAAGCTCTCACAGATCAGACTCATAGTGATTCTCCTGTTTTCAGCCTCCCAAGTGCTGGGATTACAGGGGTGCGCACCACCATGCCCAGTCTCAATCAATCTCAGTGCGCCCTGGGGGTGGGACCACAGTATGCCTAGGATCAAACAGGTCCCTGTGTCTGCCTAAGCAAGCGTTTTAATATGCTGAGCTGTCTGGCCAGCACTGTGTACATTCTTAAAGCCAAAGAGGAGGTAAGTGCAAAGCAGCCTGCTCCCTCCGAGTACATTCACACATGGAAACAGAGACGTTTTTCTAAGGTCTTCTGCCTTCAAATGGGATCCGTGATAAGTTTTTTTTTGACTGAACCAGGGACTGAACTCAGGCCCTTGCGCTTGCCAGGGAAGCACTTATTCCACTGAGCCATCTCCCCAGCCCCCACAATAGGTTTCTAATGGTGATGTCTAGAAAACTGGTGCCAAGTTCAAGGCCAGTTGAGGCCCCGGGGCATGCTGAGCCTCATGCTGGAGCTGGCTGTCACTCAGTGGTACATCATGTGTTTAGCTGCATTCAATACCCAGCACAAAAAAAAAAAAAAAAAAAAAAAGGAAGGAAGATGGAAAGAATGAAGAAGGGAAAAATGGAAGGATGGAAGAGAGACAGAAAGAAAGAAATCATGGGCCAGGGATACAGCTCAGTGGCATAAGAGCCTGCCTGGCAAGCACAAGGGCTTGAGTTTGATCCCTGCTACCACAAAAAAAGAAGAAAACAAAAGAAATCCCTGGGCTGGCCAAATAGCTCAGCAGATTAAAGCACCAGCCTGCAGGTGCAGGGGCCGGGGGTTCAATCCCCAGGCCTATGCTGGTTCAGTCCCTGGGGAGCGTTGAGCCAGCAATTGAGACTGAGTATGTTGGTGCACACAGTCT
>NW_004524587.1:14225862-14229636 GCF_000260255.1 Octodon degus
TTTTTTTTTTTTTTTTTTTTTTTTTTTTTTTTTTTTTTTTTTTTTTTTTTTTGTGCACGCAGTCTTGGGAAACAGGCAGATCACTGGAAGTCTGATCTAGTAGTGAGACCCTGAACACCCTGTAGACCCTTCCCTAAAATAAAAAACAGAAAAAGAAATTCTGTTGAAGCTTCAGGTAAAGAGAGAGAGGAAGGAAGGGAGGGAGAGGGAGTCGGGCATCACATGCCGCGCCACCAGCCCCGCCCCTGGGCCTGCTACCACCAAGACTAAGTGTAATGGCACGCGTTTATAATCCCAGCACTGAGGAGACTGAGACAGGAGGATCACTGCAAGACAGAACTACGTAGTGAGACCTTTGACCAAATACATTAAAAAAGAGAAGTGAAGCAAAGTTAAGAGTTGTACTACCTTTTTGTTTTTGTTTTTGTTTATCTGCAGAACCGGAGATTGAACTCAGGCCCTTGCACTTGCCAGGCAAGCGCTTATTCTACTGAGCCATCTCCCAGCCCCTCACTGAGTACTTTGAACAACGGTTTCAAATCAGAGATTGCGCTGTTCGATGGGGAGATACTGCTGAGTGAGACAGGGCATTTCTTGTCAAAGCACTAAGTTGCTATTGTGCTCTGGGGCTCTGGGATCTCCTGGAAATTCATTCTAGGTTCTTCTTGTCTAATTCTTGAACTAGAATTAGACAAAATAAGTGCAAAAGGTAGCAAGCCAGAGGCCGGGGAGATGGTGCAGTAGAATAAGTACTTGCCTGGCAAGCACAAGTGTCTGAGTTCAATCCCCTGTTCATCAAAAAAAAAAAAAAAGTAGCAAGGGTTTACATTTATTAAAGGCAGCCATCTTTTGTATGTCCCACTCCTCTGGCTGAGGTAAGTCTAGGCTATCCTATCAAAATCCTGTTTGAATTCTTGTGAGAATAACTGAAGACAGCACTTTCTGATTGGAACTGTTGCCAGGCGCGGTAACATGGCAGCACACACCTGTAATCCCAGCACTGGGCAGGCTGAGGCAAGGCGGGGGGAGGGGGGGGACTGGTCACTGCTATTTCAAGGCCGGACTGTGTTACACAATGAGCTCAAATCTAGCATGAACTATATAGTGAGACTCAGACTCAAAACAAACAAAAAGACTCAAAATCTGATTGGAACTGTCTTTCTGCACATACCTCGGCATGCCCACTTGCCCAGCTGGCTTGCCACACCCTAATCTGCTTCATTTTCGCTGAGGGACATAAATTCCCGTAATTCTTTATGGACTGCTAAGGGCGTGGTGGTCTCCATCGGCATTTAGCTACTTTCAGCTGAAAATGGCTAGAGCTGCTAAGGACAGGGGATGAGGTGCTCTCCACCTACTTTTCACTAGCTGGGGTGAAGGAAAAAACCCGCAGCAGTCTACAGTCTTGTGTTTGAAGAGAAGACTCAGTCTTCCAGAGATTTCACAGGAGTAGCAGCTTTTTTCCCAGGGGTGTTCTTTTTCTTTATTTTTTTATTTTTTATTTGTTTTTTTTGCGGAACCGGCGATTGAACTCAGGCCCTTGCACTTGCTAGAGAAGCGCTTATTCCACTGAGCCATCTCCCCTTTTCTTTTTCTTTAGATGGTTCGAGTGGGATTGGTTTTATCCCAGAATATCTAGTGTCACCCATTGTTTCTTGTAGGAGCTATAGGTGTCTGTGGACAAGCCTCTGAAGTTTATCTCAGGCCCCTTTTGTCCTCTTTTATGAACTAGGAGCAGGGACAGTCAATCCTCCACGCCATGAAGCAGGCACATGAGCCACCTGACACACAGAGCAGTGTCCAGGTGGTAGTGTGGTAAAGTCATGATGGACCCAGTGTGCAGGCTTCTCTCTTGTCTTTTTGAGACAGGGTCTCACTGTGCAGTCCAGGCTGGCCTTGAAATCCTGCCTCAGTCTCCTGAGAGCTGGTTACAAGCTTGTACCTGACCAGCTAATGTCCAGGTCTCTTGCAGCCTTGATTGGCCCTGGGTTTTCCCTTGGGTGGCTTGAGCGCTTAAAGCATTGCCAACTGAGATAGTCATAATTTATGCTTGTCTTTTTTATGGTCCTTTTCCTTTCATCTTCATATAAATCCTGATTGATGAACACAGAAAAGGCCATTCTAACAGCTGAATCGGAGGGTTCTGGAGGCCTATCTGTAAACCTACAGGATCTTTTGAAAATAGTGGGTCTCTCTGGAGCATTTAGAAAGCAGGTGGGGGAGACCTATGTCTCTGAAAAACAGGTGGTCACTAGGGACAGGATTATCAGTGGTATCAATCTTGGTGTGGTTTTTTTTTCTTTTCCTTTTTGTAGCCCTCTTTAAATACCATGGTTTCTGGGGGGCAGAATAAATACTATGGTTTCTGGGGGGGAATAAATACCATGGTTTCTGGGGTGGAATAAATACCATGGTTTCTGGGGGGAGGGGAATAAATACCATGGTTTCTGGGTCTTTACTGAGATAAGAGCCATGAAAGCCTAACAAGGAACTTCACATGATTTTCCTTCCCATTTGCAAGAAGATCTGACTGGAGAATAGTAACTGCCATTTTGCACCCATCTCTCACCATTTCCTAGTTTATCCTAATGGTGAGGTCACTGGGATCTGTTGAGTACCTCCCCCAACTCATCCTAGGGCCCACTGACTCCTTCGAGAGAAGGGTGCCCCCTGGGGCTCCCTTAGATACTCCCAAAAGGTCAGGGTGGAGCCTGCCCCCAGGGGCTGCCTTGGACCAAGGTGGAGTCCACCCCTCTACGTTGAGGCTAAAGCTGGGAACCGGGAAGTGAGTGAGGCTCAGGAATGAGAGCAGTTTTTGTTTGATTAGGGGAAGATCTTAAATAACAGCCTGTGAGGAAATAACCAGAGACTGAGACTGTGGGAAGACTAGATTCTATTCCACCTACATACAGGCAGGCTGGAGCTGGAGTAACAGTAGCAGCTATCTGGAGGGGAGGTTAAGTTTATAGAAAGTTCGTGTTGAAGGGGTCACAGTCTGGAAGAATCTGTGGAATTTTTTAAGTCAAAGCTGCAAGGTCATTGCAGATGTGTAAATAGAGCTGATGTGAGGAAGCCTGGTGGACTGCTGTTAGTCCAGTCCTGAATTTCTTTATAGCCCTTAATTCTTGTTTGCTTAAGGCAGCGTAAATGCCTATTGTTTGTAGTGGGCAGCAAGAAAGTCTTGACATTCCCATCTTTTTGTTGCTCTCTACAGAGAGGGCCAGGAGAGTGAGCTGAGTTTCTTATGGCTGCTTCAGATGCAACAAGTGGGGTGCCATGGGAGCTTAATTGGGAGAAAAGTTGGGGGAACAGGGCTGTATCAAAGAGAAGTCAGAGGTAGCATTTGTCTGTTGATTGCTTATATACAACTGTATTAAAACTGAGAGAAACATGAGGAGTCTTTGGAGAATAATACAGATAAAAGGTACAGCTAATGGAAGGAGTCATGAGACTTCTTCCCCAAGTATTAGTCCAAGAGTCAAGTCAGGTGTGGTAGCACACACCCATAATCCTAGCTCTGAGGGAGGCTAAAGCAGGAAGATTGCTGTGAGTTCAAGGCCAATCTGCAATACATAATGACACCCTATCTCAAAAAGACAATAAATAAATAAATAAATAAATAAAATTGAAGAATGGATCTAGGAGCAATGAAGGTTAAGAATTAGAAATATTTGTTGAAGGATAGAAGTTCCTGCCTAAGAAGGGATTGAGGGGGCACCAAAAGTGGAATGCTCAGGACCCCACTTCACACTGGAACTTTTATAAAGCACAACC
>NW_004524587.1:14229736-14237652 GCF_000260255.1 Octodon degus
AAAAAAAAAAAGGTCAGACAGGCACTGTCTAATTTCTGAAGCCCTTCCTTTTATGTTGGTGTCTTGGCTGAATTCCAAAACTATCACCAAGGAAGACATGTAACCCACCACTTTCTGCAGTAAAAAGATCTAGCCCTCTATGATTTTGAGGGGTTGCGGCTGCCAGGGAGTCTATCTGGCTTTATAAGGTGAGAACGGAGTCACCTATTTGTCTGAGCATGTCAGAAAGATCTTAGGAGAGGGAATGGTGGGTCATGGAGGTAGCCAAAGCTGCTCTGTCCAACCTAGCAGCAGAGATATCCAAACTGATGACCAGGGCTCTCCGTCATGAGACCTGAGTGATAACAGCAAAGTCAGTGTTTGGGATGAGGCATATCAGTGTGCAGGTCTCAGTCCAATTAGTGGGGAAGTGCAGGAAGGTGGAGGAACCGCAGAGGAACAAAACATTTTGATTAGGTAAACAGAAATGGTTATGAATGTTAAAGAGATCTATGCTTTTTTTTTTTTTTCTTTCCCAGACACCCAGGGTGCTTGCTAGTGCTCTGACACAAGATTTGACAGGCGCCTATTGTTCTATTTTCCCAGTGTAGGAAGAATCTTGGTATCTACAAAGAGGCACTATAAGGAATGATTACAGGCAGCCAAGAGGAGACAATATGAGCAAGGGGGAAGTCGATGACAGTGATTCCATGGGCAAAGGGGTATGCATGGGACATGAAGTCTGTTGCAGTCATAACTACAGGAAAGGAAGAAGAGTGGGCAAGCTGAGTGAAAGGGGCATCCTGAGTAACCTGGAAACTGGCATGACTGCATGAGACCCAATAACAGTAGTGATGGGGAGGTACATGTCCTAGTAATGTACAGATTGTACTGCAGGCAAACAGGGGCTTCGTCAGAGGGATATCAGTGGTTGGGGCTGGGGATGGACTTAGTTGAGCTCTTGTATGCAAAAGCAGTAGCAAAATTGGACTGGAGGAGCAGGGCCATGTGTCCTACCTGGAGATTTTTTAAAATCTTGCTATTGAGAGGGAAAGTGGCTACGAGGTTCTGTTGAGGGGGTGGAGTGGATCCATTATTTCATATTTAGGATGGTACATGAGATTGGTAGAAACCCAGACCTGACTGCTATTGACATAGAAATACAGAGCCAGCAATCTTTAGCTAGGATAGGATTAGAGTGGTTCAGCAAAGAGTAAGTTAACAAAGTTTTGTAAAGATATTGGGACCAGCTGGCAAGAGCTGCAGGAGAGCAAAGTTGGGTCTGGTGAAAGGAAGAAGGGTACTAACTGGGCCAAAGGTCATAGGTAAGGGGAGGGAAGAGCCTCACTGGAGCTATAATGAAGCAAGCACAGGGAAAATGTATTCCATCCCTGAGGTAAGAGACAATCGAGAGGGAGTCCCAGTAAGATTGAAAGTAAAATCTACAGGAAAACATAAAATAGAAGATTTTAAGATTTTTTCTATTTGTAGAACAGGAGCACAGCAAGGAAAAAGGAAAACAATGTATCCTCTTCTGGAGTATGAAACCAGGTCAGGTCAGCATAGATGGCTTGGATAAAATAGGTGAAGTGACAGGATAGACAGTGGCAAGGCATTTAGGCGTTTTCTGGGATTCTGGTCAGCCTGACAGATGTGAGAGAGATTACTTGCAACTTAAAAGAACAGGAGGTATCAGGCAAACTGTCAGCAGGACATAGCTTTATTCTGGAGTGGTGGGTTCACTGTGGGGGGTTTCCACACAAGTCACTGCAGATTAGAGGAGCAGAGTGTCGGGGCCATCCATATCTAGTGATCTTAAGTGCCTCTACCAGCATCAGGGCTGCCGCAGCCACAGCAGACAGGCACAGTGTCAGCCTATGATAGCTGGGGTCAAGCCGTTTGGACAGGAGCACAGTGGGGCAAGAGCTTGGAGCCATGATAGAACTGTTCCGCATCCCCTGTGTTCTGTTGTATGAAGATTGAATGGATGGGTGGGGTCTGAAGACCTAATGAGGGGTCTGGTTTTAGGGCTTCCTTTAAGGTCTGAAAGGACCTAGGGGCTCAACCAGGTTTCCCTTTGTAAGTGCATAAAGGAGTTTAGTGAGGAATATGAAGCCAGGAACCCACAGCAAAAGTATCCCATTGTGCCGAGAAAGGAGAAGAGCTGTTGTTTGGTGGTGGGGATTGGGATCTAGAAGATCAAATTCACACAGTCTGGAGGTATGGATGGCAGTGGTATGTTTGTGGAAATGATGCCCAAAATAAGTGACAGGTGGGGAGGAGATTTGGGCCTCAGAGGGAAAGACAAGCTATCCCTTGGAATCTAGATGCAGAGATAGTAAGTGTCCTTAGGGATGAGTCATAGGAAGGGCTGCAGAGAAAGAGGTCATGTACACACTGTTTGGGGTGAGAAGAGGGGGCAGGTGAAAGGAAAGGGAATCTCACCCAAGAGCCTTCCTGAGTGGTAAGCCTTGATGTAGGGTGACTCAACTGCTGGGACTGGGGAACAGCCAGGTGTGTCCCAGTGAAGAGGGCTGTGAGGAGGGGTGACAGGGAATCATACAAAAGGCATCTTTTAAATCCAAGACAGTAATGAGTGGTAGGAAACAGAAGATAAGTGGGCATAGGGTGCATGAGAAGGACAATCTGATCAATAGCAGGGAGATCTTATGCCAGTCTATAAGAGCCATCTGCCTTTCATACTGGTGGAATGGGGGTGTTGCAAGCAGAGTGGAGTAGACACAAAAGACTGTGCAACAGTAGGTGGGAAATAATAGGTCATAGTCCCTGTAAAGGTGAGTCAGAAATGGGGCATTGCCTTTAGCAGGCTGTGAGTGACTGGGCTTGAGAGGGATATTGAGTGGCTAAGGGAAAGAGCTGGGGATGGGGTGGAAGTGTCCCAGACCTGGGGTTGAGATGAGAAGAAACCATAGGAGCCTCGGGGGAGAACAGGGAAGGAATAATGATAGTGGCCATAAGGGATGGTTGTGTCCCCAAGATGGTCAAAGTAGTTGACAAATCTGTTAAGGTGTTTTGCCACAAAAGGGGAACAGGACAGGTAAGGATGACTAAAAATGAGTGTAGGAAAAGGTGTTAATCCAATTGGCACCAGACTGGGGAAGTTTTAGGATCTGGAGGCTTTACCATCGATATCTCAAATAGTAACTAGAGCTAAGAAGGTTGGTCCTCAGAAGGAGGGCAAATTGGAATGGCAAGAGGCTGTATGGATTAGTGATGAGAGGGACTTACCCTTTACTGTAAGGGGGCAGGGAATTCAGCATTTGAAATGTTCCAGGGGGCTTCTGCAGGTTTGGGGTCTAGTCAGTCTCAGTGGCTAGGCCAAGAAGGTCTGAGAAGAAGCTGATGTCTGTGGGGGGGTAGGTCCCAAGGTCTATTCAGAGTCATCAGGGATGGCTACCAGTGTGGAGGACCACCTGAGCAGCTCTCCTTGAAAGAAGAGCGACTGTCTCCATTTTGGCTGAGCCTGACCCTATTTCCTCGTGTTCTGTACAGAGCTGGCTAGGACTTCTGTTTATCCTTCAATTGGCCTTAAGCAATGTGTATTGGTCTAGCTGAGGTGCTGGTGACAGTCTTTGAAGGTGGCGTGCGTGTTTCCCTGGTAACCTACACCTGCTGCTCTTTAATGTGAGCCGGGTGGAGACAGGACGGTAGAGCTAATACTCTGCGTTGCCAGCTGGGATCGAGCCGAGCCTCGAGACAGAGGCCATGACTTCCTGGGGCTTAAAGACTACACCAAAGCTGAAGCACCAGACTTAGCAAAACGTTAGATACTATATAATGCAGATTACTCTCTCTGCATATCCTCTCTGCATATCACAGAGGTAAATGTAGGCCACCCACCTAGCTCAGCTCACAATGATCACCTGCTTCCCACAGTTCTCAGCCAATCCTCCTCAAGCCACTCCTCCACTGAATGAAACCCGGTGAGGCCCTGGGTCTCTCTCTTAGTTCTGGAAAGCCATCTTCATGGCTGGACTTAGAGCCCCTTGGCTCCCCGATGATTGAAAATGTAATTTAGTGTCTTTATTTTCACAGTGGGTTAGTGCTCACTTCGGCAGCACATATATTTTCACAGTGGGTTGCATTGTAAGTGGTAGATTGGAATCAACTTGATGGGATTCCAATAACATAATTTTGGGATTATAAATATTGGCTTTTGAGACCGAGACGAGGACCTGGAAGTGACCCCTACATACCAGCATTGAGAAATATTACCTCCAGTGAGGAGCCCACAGGAAGGACACGGCTTAGGGAGAATCCCAGGCTGTGGGCACTCCCTAGCCCAGTGACCACTCTGGCAGCATTTGAAGCATGGCCCTGGAGGGACACCTTTGGGCAGCAGGGCCTTAAAAACTTTTAATCATGAGCTGGGGGTCTGGTCAAGCCTGAGGATTTCTTACAGTGGGAAACTAACATCTGCAGCTTAGAAATACAGTTTTAAAGCACTTCCATCTCCATTATTAAACACTTTGAAGGCTAAATTGTTAAGTTCTTTAGTCTGAAAGCCAGTTTCCAACTTCCTAATTTTTTGCAAATGTCTAGTGCTGGTTGGTTAACAGCAGGCCCACCTGATCTTTGCTGTCCCGGGCAGTGTCCAGAACCCCCCACTGCTAGAGCGGCTCCCCCACATCTGCATCCTCCTGCTGCTCCAGCCCTGCAACCCACTTCAGGGCCTCCAGCTGCAACAGCTGCTTCTTCTTCACCCCTAGAGCCTCCTGGTACAGCTGCCCCCTCCCTACTCCACTCAACCCCACTCTACTTCATGCCTGTCTGGATTACAGTTTGGCCCCCAAGCCCCTCCTGTGGATCTCAGTTCTCATTTTAGGAGGAGGTAGGGGCAGAAGGAATTGTTAGAGTTCATGTTCTTTTTCTTTTTCTTTTTTTTTTTTTAAATCATATAGCCAGGTTTATTATCATGAATTTTTAGAAAGTACATATTTTTTCTATGTAAAGCTGAAATTTGGAGACAGAGAAATCTTTTCCTCTGGTAAACAGATACATTTCTTTCTAATTTATGTTTGCACTATTCATGTTCTTTTTCTTTGCTCCTTCTCCTCATATCCCACCCAATATACCCAAGAGTTTCAGTACCTAATTCAGTCATACAGCCTAACCTGGGCTGATTTAACTGTGATCCTTGGCTCCACTCTTTTTTTTTTTTTTTCAGAAGACTGGGAATGGGTGATCTCCCTGGCTCAGACTTATGAGGATGAGCAACACCTTCATCAGATGCATCTTCCCATAGAAATGACAGCTGTCCCCTGGGGAAGACCCTAGCTGCAACCAACATACAGAATTGGAGGGCCTAGCAAGCCCACATCAGTTCATTATAATAGATGGTAACACAGCACTTTACGACACACTCCAAGGAAACACAAGAGAAGTCCTGCACAAAAATTCACTGTGGATCTTCCAAAGAAACATGGTAGAGGGGGTCAGTCAGCCATGCGTTTTTACCTGTTTTAGAATGGAAAAGCACCATAACAATGTTTGGAAAGTAGCAAAGACTGGTATACAGCTGTTTATTTCTGGGGCAAAGTGAATGTGGCTGGTCTTGTTTTACATGGATCAGCTGACTTTAAAACTGAACTAATTCAATCTGATATATTTGATCAGAGGTTGCACTTGAAAGTTTTAAAGTTAGTGGATATATCCTGTGGTGATGAAAATGGATTCCACCATGCTACTGAGTTATCTACTGAAGTCCTTTCCAATTTGAAATTCATTCAAAACAAGAAAGTAAGGGGCTGATACTTTGATGAAATTAGGCAAGACACAAGCAAGTACTGTTTTGGAGTTGAAAATATATGAAAGGCTTTGGAAATGGGCACTGTAGAGATTCTAATAGTTTTTGAAAATCCGGAATATAATAAGTTATATTATTCATTGCCAAGGCACAGAAGTGGAGAAAATCCTCTACTTAACTCCAGAACAAGAGAAGGATAAATCTTATTTCACAGACAAGGGGACAGCCCAGGAACATGAGCTGATTGAAAGCATGCTTTTTGGAATGTTTTGCTAACAACTATAAAAAATTTGGAGGTACATTGGAAATTGTGACAGATAAATCACAAGAAGAATCTGAATTTCTGAAAGGATCTGGTGGACTTGGAGGTATCTTGATTTCCAGACAATGGAATACCCGGGAGGAGATGTTGAATTTTTTGACCTTGGTAGTTAACGTGGGTCTGGCAAATTGTGCCTCACCCTCCAGCATCCAACGCAAGCAGCATCCCCATGGCAGGATCCAAACAGATCCCTGCCTTACAATTAGAACATTTCCAGAACTTAATCCATGAACACTGAATACTAAAAAGAAAACTGAAACAAAACCAGACCCAGCCATATACTTTGGTTTGTCATGGAGTCAGCCAGCAGCCTACAACGAAGTTCCTAAATACAACTTTGGACTAATTTAAAAAACAATCCCAGTTTTTACTTTTACTCAGTGGTGAAATTGGTTGCTCTTATATTTTATTTAAAAAATCATTTTTGACTTCCGCCGCGCCTTGGGCCCTCCATATCCGACCAACCCCAGGCCCTGTGAGTGTGGGGGAGAGCTTCTGCTCTGTCCTGCGCCCGCCCGCTGCTCCAAGCCCAGGCCCGCCGCACAAGAGGCCTTTGCACATGTTATCCGGACCTCCCCTGCCTGGCCAGACCCAGCACAGCCCGCCATCTGAGTAAGAATTTCTGTTGAGCTCTTGGGAGTCCTGCAGACCCACCAGAACACAACACAGGACCTGGCATAGTGGTACACACTGCTGGTTCCAGCAGGAGGGAAGCTAACACAAGAGGAGAAGAGTTCAAGACCAACATAGACAGCATAAAAATACAAGCAAAGAAAGGTTATCAATAGATTATCTACAAAGTCCAGGAAGAGTCACTGACCCAACCCCTTACAGGAAAAGCTCCTGTTCTGTATTCATGCCCGCTTGCTAAGTGACTCATTTCCCCATTTGATCCCAACTTCATATGCTTATAATCTTATTGGCTTTTCATCCCACCTTATGCCCACCTAGCCAGTTCTCACATTTTCCACCTCAGACCTGCCTCATCTCATGATTCTGCTCTATAAAAATCCCTAGCAAAGACAGACTCCTTGGCAACCCACTAGGGTCCCCTTCCGTCCCTCTCTGGGACAGAGGTTTTCTTTCCTCCAATTAATATAATCTGCTATTTAAAAAAAAAAAAAGTTTATCTACTTGGGTCCAAAATTGCCAAACCTTTGTCCCTATACTTCCAGACACAATTATGGAAGCTGTGTTTTTTGGGGTTGTTGTTTTGTATAAAAAAGAGAACAGTAAAAACAGCTTTATGGAAGGAAATAAACAGAGGACAGGTGAGACCGTTCAACAACAGCATGAGGATTGCTAGTCTTTGTGCATCATAGTTTAGAATGATTGTAAACCCTATCCTCTTTCCTCAATGCCATTATGTCTCCCTAATATTTCATCCTTTTATAACTACTATGCATTTAATTTCCCTTCCCGAATTCTAGAAACCACTGAATGTCTACCCTGTGTCAGCCTCAAGTGGCCTAGTGTCCATTTGTATGTGTCCAAAATGTGAACAAATTATTACAATAAAGTAGAACAAACAGTTAAAAATAAATAAATAAATAAATAATCATTTTTTAACCTTCATACATAGAAGCAAAAATACTATAACTGCAGTTAACCTTCAAAAGTTAATAGAACTCACTACTATTATGGACTACTGGACTATATTAGATTATTTTACTGAATTCACACACCTACAATATTGAAATGGCAATGGAATACCCATCTCTGCCAAAACTAAACAAAAAAGGAGGTACAAATGTAGGACCCTTTTGTATCTTTATACAGAATAGTTAGGACAGATATAAGCTACTTTCTCTTAATTCAATGAGAAGAAAGATTTGTACTGATAGTGTT
>NW_004524587.1:14238008-14241140 GCF_000260255.1 Octodon degus
CTTATTCAACTGAGCCATCTCCCGGCCCCTTGTTTCTGATTTTGATTCGAGAAAAATTAAATTGCATCTTATAGTGAATCATTTACATGGCATTCGTAGCTTAGACTGCCTAAGTAGAAATACATGTGGTGAAGTGTTGGACCATTTCTCTCCAGGTCTGTTTAATTTTTTTTTTTTAATGTATTTAGTACAGGGTCTCACTATGCAGCTTAGACTCATAGTGATTCTCTTGTTTTCAGCCCCCCGAACACTGGGATACAGGTGTATGCCACTACACCCAGACTTGGTGGCCAGCTCAGCATGCCTGGAGGTGGGGTCATTGCTCCATGTGGTGCCAGGGATTGAACCCCAGTCCCTCTGCTTGCCTAAGCAGGTGCTTAGTCCACTCAGCTATCTCACCAGCCCTTCTGTTTAATGTGAAAAGGATGAACTAATAGGAAGCAATTTCAACCTCATTCCCTCACACCCACTCCCCAAACTGTCAGTTCCAAGGATGCACATTGCTTTGCAATATCAAGCTGATTCATGAAGCACTGGGGCCCGGGCACTGTTTCCTTCCGTTTGTTTGGCAGACACATTTGTGTCCAGCATTTGGAAGTCCGTTGTATCACCCACTTGCTTTAACAAGGATTCCCATAATCTTAGCCTACTAAAAGCTGGTTTGGGATGGATATGATGAGGCTTGGATTGGAAGAAATAAAACATGCATTTTAAGTGAAAACAAAGAAACAAAACCCAAATGTTACATAATGGCACATGAAGAAACACCTGGAGACAGAGACTGTAGGAAAAGCTGGGTATTTTTGTTGTTGTTGTTGTTTTTGCAGAACTGGGGATTGAACTCAGGCCCTTACGCTTCCCAGGGAAGCGCTTATTCCACTGAGCCATCTCCCTGGCCCTGAAAAGTTAGTTTTTATTCTACCTATATACAGGAAGGCTGAAATTGTAGTGATAGCAGCAGCTGTCTGTCATTCTTTGGCTAGAAAAATAGGTCCCCATAGGTCAGCAGGATAGGGCATGGTAGTGGATGGCTCCAGACACTTGTTTTGGGGTGTGGACAGTCCATTTTCCAGTGACCCTTTAGGCCACATAGGGAACAGGCCTCAGGAGGGGGGTGTGAATTTGGGCATTGCTTTGCCTAATGCCTTGTTTTTCCACCTTGAAATCAAGGTCCAGGAGGCTGATTTTTGCTTGGGTAATTGGCCTGGCTGGAGTGCTACTGTGAGAAGCTGGTAGGCAGATTTATTGGAGGTGTTTTTTGGAAACTACTCTATCAAGGTTTTGGCTTTGGTAGACCCTGAAAGCAGTGGTCATGAGCTCTGTGACAGGAATTTGAGGACCAACCTTGAATATTTTGGGCTTTGTCCTGATATTGGGGGCTGCTTGGAGAATAAAGTAAGTCTTGGGAGAAGTCTGTCCCTTGCCTGAGGAGGAATCTAAGCAGGTGTGGACGTTTAGTATTTTTGTAAGTCACACTGGGCTTTCTCAGGGGTCTTGATAAGATTGGAGGGGGGTTATCAAAGTTGAAGTATTTAACAAAGGCCAATGAGAATGTATTGGATAAAATCTTGGTGTTTTCCCCAACTTCTGTGACTCTGGAGAAAATGGTCCAGGTCAGGGCTGGGGAGATGGCTCAGTGGAATAAGCGCTTCCCTGGCAAGTGCAAGGGCCTGAGTTCAATCCCCAGTTAAAAAAAAAAAAAAAATGGTCCAGATCAGAGAGCATCTGAAAATTGAACAAACCATATTTGGGTCAAAGGGCTCAAGGCTCCATCTAGGGCTCTTTTTAGGAACAGAGAAACTGTCCTGGGTTTTGAGGATTTTTTTTTTTTTTTTCAGAACTGGGGATTGAATGCAGGACCTTGCACTTGCCAGGCAGACACTTGTGCCACTAAGCTACATCCCCAGCTTTGTCCTGGGGGCTGGGGGTCTTTGTGATTATCTTGACTTCATTAGCTGAAGCCATCCTCCAAACTCATCCCTTGTTGGCAAAGGAAGTGGTGGTGAGAATGATATGAATATGAGAGGTTTGATGAGAAAGAAGCAAGTCAATCTTTTATTTGGAAGAGATTGGAGAGGGAGAATGGGTTGTTAGTGGGGGTAGGGCTATTACTATCTGCAATCTCTACCAAAGGGAATAGCCCATATGGCTTTGAGGTCAGGGGGTTCATTGAACTCAGTAGGGGTGGTCTGTTCAGAGGAAAACTGGGTCATGGGTAGTGAGGGAGAGGATAAGGGATGTGGAATGGAGGTTCGATCACCAGATCAACATTTTTGTGTGAGGAAGCATTCGGGGCTGACAGCTGGCATAGCCATCATTCGGTGTGATATAGACTAGGATGAATAGAAGGAGGGATGAGAACAGAGAGTGAAGAAAGCCTGATCATGAGTGACCTTTTCCATTTGTCTGAACTCTGGAGAAAACAGTCAAAGTAAGAGAGGATCTGAAAATTGAACAAACCATATTTGAGTCACAGAGAGCCGTAATCTGTTTGTAATGTGGCCTATCCCCATTACAGGAAAGGATGAGGCATTTTGACTTGAAATAAGTTTGGAGAGAGAAGTTATTAGGAAGGGAACCCAGGGAGGATTCTTTAGGAGGAAAAGAGGCAATTCCTGTGATGGGTCAGGGCCAAGACTGTGCAATGGGATGGAGGGCAAAGAAGCTCAAAAGGAGCATTCCCCAGATGACGACTAAAAACTGGAATGAAGAACAGAGTAACATGCATCCAAGCAGGTTTGTTGTGTCTGGAGACAGCAAGCTCCACTAGGGGTAGGATGACTACCCAGAGGGAGGGACACTCTCCACCCGGAAGGAATTACCCAGGCTTGAATGGCAGGGTTTAGGTAGAAGAGGTGTTGGGAGGGAGTCTCTGGTGAACTGAAAGCAATGTGCCCACTGTTTTTTGGGGTTTTTTTTTAATCACTCAGAAGGTGTTGAGGTGGGGAGCTGCATGCTAGAGAGGGCCTCTAGACTGCTACCTCCCAGGTTTTGGGCAGCAGCTGTGAGATACAGTGATACCTCAGATAATAAACTTGAGTCTTTGCATGATTCTGGTTGCAGACCAAGTTGGATGAGAACCAAATCAAATTCAATGGTTAGGTTCAGGGTTGGCCAGACTGCTTAGGCAGA
>NW_004524587.1:14241430-14243399 GCF_000260255.1 Octodon degus
AAAAAAAAAAAAAAAAAGAACTCATTCAATGGTTAGGTTCATTGTTGACTTTATGGGAAAATTTGATTCAGTTCTCATCCAGTTCAGTTTGCAACCAGAATGATGGAGAAAATTGAGTTTGTGAACTGAGGAACCATTGTAAATAATGACAAACCCATGAAAGAACATAGCATCAACCCATATTTGGGTTTCTGCATTAGACCTCCTCCAGAATAACCCTAAAGGACAGCCTGAGTCAAATTTATTGATCTAGATCTCTTATGAATAGGGTTAAGGAGGTTAGTGGGATGAGTTCAGGTGGGGGAGAAGGGAGATGTGAGATTGTGGAATGAGAATAGTTTGAGTACATGGCCATAGCAATGAATAATTTTCTGTTGTGGGTGCACTGTAACCCACTAGGTGGACCAGGTGTCATGTTCTAGCAGTGTAGGTGTTGTTCCCTAGGCTTAGGTGGCTGGATACAGCCATGCCAGGAACTAGGTTAGCTGGGGGGCCAGATGGGAGTTAGACCTACCATATGTTTCTAAATTACCTGAATTTCTGTCATAAAGAAAACAGGGAAGGGATCTAATCTTATTCAGAAGAGAAGCAGGGAGGAGGCCCATATGATCCCTAAAAGTAGAGACTTTAGCACTTACATATAAGGATGAGATTTTCTGGTGTCCATGAGGTCAGTTGAAAAGAGTAAAATGATAAACATGGTGGAACCATGTGACCAACCTACCTGACCAACCAAAATGGCTGACAAATATGGCAGATACATATGACTGGCATGATGAACCAAAATGGCCACCAAACATGGCGGAAATAGATGACAACTAACAATAAAATAAAAA
Source organism: Octodon degus (assembly GCF_000260255.1). Lineage (NCBI taxonomy): Eukaryota > Metazoa > Chordata > Mammalia > Rodentia > Octodontidae > Octodon > Octodon degus. Next base: position 14,242,267 of record NW_004524587.1, read on the forward strand.
TGGATGCCAAATATGGTGGAAAGATGGAATGAGATGAAAGAAGGCCTTGAGAAAGTGACTCACCAAGGATGTCTAGAAATAAAAGGACATCTAGGGAAAAGTAAAGATGAGACTTTGAACATAAAAAGGGATAAACTGGGCCAGATGAATATACTGTCAGGAGACCAAGTTACTAGTAGCTACTTTTTCCCAAAAGAGTGAGTAAAGTGTTAGGAGGAAGTAGGTAGCATAGGGCATGACCTGAGTGGCTATCATGATGGAGATAACCACTTGCTTACTTAGTTTGATATATACGTAAGGAAGTTGCATTTGCATGCATTTGCTATGTGCTTCTAGGACCCATGAACCTTAGCTTACCCCAGAAACAGAGACCAAGACCCTGATTGGTAATTATTCTTAAGAATCAGCTTACCCCTATAAATGTGGATAAGGCAAAGACCCCAGGCTGAGAAGCTCAGGTTGGGATTCTCCCTTCAAACTGCTCACTTACTCTTTTTTTTCTTTTTATGTATTTAGTACGGGGTCTACAGGGCCTACAGGGTCTCACTATGCAGTTTGGACTTGTAGGGACCCTTCCTGTTTTTCAGCCTCCCAAGCGCTGGGATTCCAGGTGTGCGCCACCATGACCAGTCTCAACTGCTGCTTCAGCACGCCCCTGGGGCAGGGCCAGCACTTCAGGTCAAACACCAGGCCACGTCTGCCTAAGCAGGTGCTTTAACCCACTGAGCTATCTAGCTGGCCCTCGCTTTCTGGTTTGAAGCCCCTGACTTTGCGATACTATAATTAAACCTGCGATTCATACTTCTTTCACTTTCTGAGTTCCTCATTCTATACCAGAGGGCTTTTCAGTTTCCAGTCAGCTTGCTTCACCTCCTCTATTCTTGCCAAGGGGAAAGGACAGAACAAGGGAAGTGGAGGGTCATCTAACCTCCCAGACCCCCTCCTGACACCACAAAAGTATGGAGAACAGAAACATGAGGATGAAAAGGCTCATTAAACTCTAGGTCACACACATGGAACATGCATGGTTTGCAAAAGCCCACTTCACCTAGTGAAGAGTAAAATGGCTCCTTTCACAACTGAGCTAGGGGGAGATACTCTGGTAACCTCCAACCAACTTGTACTCACACTGA
>NW_004524587.1:14243499-14245299 GCF_000260255.1 Octodon degus
TCTTCATGTTTATTTTAGACAATTTTTATTGTTATATTCATTTAAGTTTGTAAATTTTTTTTTAGAATGTGCAATCTATTATTAATCTCCTGTTATGTATTCATTTCAGAAATTTTTTCTAAAATTTACCCTGTCTACATCTTATATCTTTCACATTTCAATATTAGTCTATAATTTTTAATTTGCTATATAATTATTATTGATTTTCAATAAAATTAAGAATGAGTAAAAATAAACTGGTGACTGCTGTGTCCAAGGGAAAAGCTACTGTCCTCTAAGTCACTGACCCACATAAGGGCTGGTCCATCCAGAAGTTCAAGGCTGGTCTCCATAGTTATTAGGACCAGGAAAAAATTATCTGTCTCTGATTTCATTTTTGTGATAGAAAAGCCTATTTGGCTTTCCTCACAAGAGCTAGCACTGGCTTTGGGCTAAATTCAAAGATATCTGTGAAAACATTAAGAATACAAATGTTATTTGGCTGCAAGTGAATAAAGACTGCAGATTGTAAAAAAACAACAAAAAGGGCCAGGGAGATGGCTCAGTGGAATAAGCACTTCCCTGGCAAGCACAAGGGCCTGAGTTCAATCCCTGGTTCTGCCAAAAAATAAAATAAAATAAAAGCATGACTTTTCCATGAGTATACACATGAGCAAGAAAATAAGCAAGAGGATGTGGTCTTCGCTTTTATTGTTCTCAAAACATTTTGTCTTTCTTTCACACATATCCAAATCTTGCTTACGCTTCAAACACAACTCTAAGGTACTTTCTCTAATCTACTAATATGCTCAAATCTCTGCCTCTCTAACTGTTGAATTCTCAGGGTCAGAGCTGTGCAACCTGTCTCCTGGGTTAATTTTTTTTTTCTTTTTTCTGAGACAGGGTGTTGCTCTGCAGTTCAGGCTGGCCTTGAGCTCACTTTGTAGCCCAAGATGGTATCAAACAAAGACCCACCTGCTTCAGCCTCCCAACTGCTGGGATTATAGGTGTGTACGGTCACGCCCTGCTTCTTGGGGTTAATCTTGACTCTTGCCCTCCTGTGGCCTCTATGGGTGTGGCCACTCATAGGAGTGCTATATAGAAAGCGGATACTGTGGAGGATATGGCTAAGAAGAACAGCCAGGAACCTAGGAAGTGTTTTCTTCCTTCTTTCCCTCATTTCTTCCCCCCAATCACTGGCAGCCTGGAGCCTGTCCATCAACTCAAGATTCCACACGTGACCTCACTGGATGGTGATGATATCACAGGTCTCTTGGTTTCCATGGTGGGGAATTTACTCAACTGTGGAGAAACCTCCTTGTTCTCTACTAAACACCAGTCTTCTTGGTTGTCAGGAAAAGAATGTCGGACCAGGTCATCTATCTTCAGGCTAACTTGTCATCTGTCCCCTGGGAGGGCAGTGCAGCAGGTAAGCTTGGGCCGGGCATCTCTACATGAGGCCTTGGTGTGCACACATCAGCGGCCATCACAACTTCCTCTTGTCCCTCTACCCTATACACCCAATTTTCCCTAGCCATGAGTAGGACCAGGAACCTAGAGTCCTGTAAGAGTCCTGGAGGGTTCCTACTCAATCTGAAGGCTAGGGATATTCATTTCTGAGCAAGTAAATTGAAAGGCTCAAATTATAATAAATGTATCCATCCCCTTTACAAGATGCTTCCCTCATATCTAGGTGCAGAAGAGGCATTTATCATCTGGTGCCTTATTCACAAGGCTGAGCTGCAAGAGTAATTCAGCTCAGCAGTTAGAAACAAGACTGGGCAACAGAGTAAAATCCCATCTTTTAAAAAATGCTTTTTT
>NW_004524587.1:14245399-14246476 GCF_000260255.1 Octodon degus
AAACTTGAAGCAGGTAAATGAGTGGGAAAAAGACAGAGGCCATATGTTTGTTTCCCCTCCCCCATCCCACATGGTGGACACACCAGGAGACTATTCTAGAGCCAGGAGAACATTTCCTAAGTTTTCCAGCTTCCATTTATTATCACCCTCTAGTTCCCTGCTTCCCCCCAACAACCAACATCAAGCCTCTGAAGGATGAAAGCCCATCCTGGGAAAGAAGGGTGAGAAGGAATTGGAATTTTCCTAGGGCAGAGAGGGAAGGAAAAATCCCTTAGCTGTAGATTCCAGAAAGAGAGAGAGAAAAACAAAATTGTGCCCAAAAGCCATACCTCCTGGTCGGCTCTGCCAACATACTTTACTGGGGGCTGGGGTTCTGGGGTCTCTTAGAAATTCACTCTAGGTTCTTCTTGTTCTGTGCAAAGAATTGGCTAAAACAAGCTTTAAAAGTAGGGTTTTACATTTACTATAGATAGAAAAAGAAACATACCCTTCAGATTGAGTGTGTTCCAATTAAAAATAGAAAAAAAAATATACTCTGCAAGGTCAGAGCAGGCTACTGTGAAAGAGATGGCATAGTAGCCAATAGTTAATGACAGCTGGTTAAATATCTCTCACTCACTGGCCTGATGTCAGGTCTAGTCTGCCCTATAAAAATATTTTCATGAGGGTGGGTGAGATAGCTCAGCAGACTAAGTGCCTGCTTAGGCAAGCACAGGTACTGGGAAGGTTTGATCTCTGGCACCACTTGCCTTGCTGGCCCTACCCCTGGGCACGCTGAGCCAGCCACTGAGAGTGGGCACGGTGGCGCACATCTATAATCCCAGCACTCAGGAGGCTGTAAACAGGAGGATCATTATGAGTCCAACTTATGTAGAGAAACCCTTAGACCCTGTACTAAATAAATGCATTTTTTAAAAAAAGATATTAAAACATTATGAAGAGGGCTGGTGAGATGGCTCAGTGGTCTGAAGCACCTACTTAGAACAAGCTTAGCAGAGCACAGGGACCGCGGTTCAATCCCCCAGCACCACATGCCAGCCAGCCCGCCCCCTGGTGGACTGAGCTGGCCACACACAC
>NW_004524587.1:14247151-14248944 GCF_000260255.1 Octodon degus
AATGAAGAGCAGGTATGTGAGACAAAACATCACCACCAGTCTCTATCTCCAGACCTACTGTTTCCCTTTTGTATAAGGGGGAGTGAAATGATACAGTTGCATTTTATATCGTATCATTTGACCATAAATGTGTTTTGAATTACATGTTAAAATGGGCCTGACATCTTGCCTTGTAAGTCATTGCAGATGTTCATTTACCACGGCACTATTTGAACTTCCTTCCAAAGATCTGGGATTTCAAAAGCTGCCTGGGTATGGTGATGCACATCTGTAATCCCAGAACTCAGGAAGCTGAGGCAGGAGGATTGTTGTGAGTTTGAGACCAGCCTGAGCTACACAGTGAGCTCAAGGTCAGCCTGAACTGCATAGCAAGACCCTGTCTCATAAAGACAAACAAACAAAAACCTATGAACTGCCTGAAAACCCATCACTGAGTAGAAATTCACTGTACTATCAGTGTTAACTTGATTAGTTCCTTCAAGGATTTTTTTTTTGTTACAGAGTCTCACTACTAGCTCAAACTTGTAGGGATCCTCCTGTCTCAGCCTCCCCAGCACTAGGATTACAGCTGTGCACCACCATGCCTGTGTTTAGGGCTAGTGGGGCTTCCACAAAGCATCCAGGGTTCCAGGAAAGCACTACAGTACTGGGGATCGAACTTGGGACCTTCTCTTGCCAAGCAGGCACTTATGCCGCTGAGCTGAGCTCCAGCCCTCTTTTTTTTGGGGGGGGAGGGGTAACCAGGCTCAAACTCAGGACCTTGCACTTGCAAGGCAGGCACTTACGCTGCTGTCTCCCTGGCCCCTCCTTTTTTCTTTTTATGACAGGGTCTCGCTCCACAGTTTAAGCTAGCTCACTTTGTAGCCCAATCTGGTCTCACTCACAACAATCCTTCTGACTCAGCCTTATGAGTGCTGGAATTAAAGGCATGCACCACCACACTGGGCAACACTTTCTTTCGAGAACTCATTTTTAAAAGCATGATTTGGGATCCTCACTCCAGCCAGTGCCCAGGCCAGGCATATGTGTAGAACTTCCACTATGAGACAGGCGTGTTGTAGAACCCTGTAGCAGAACTCCTTGCAGAAAGGCTAGAGGCAAGACCCACCAGCTATTCCAGGACCAGAACATCTTGCCAGAGTGGCACAGCAGGTTCACTTCCAAGGGCTGCAGCAGGAAGAAGTGGAGCACAGCAGCCAGACTCAAGCCACACTCACTTGGATGAGTTTGAATTTGGTAGATCTGGACCTGGTGCAATAGTAATAACTCTACCGAAGATCTACCCCAAAGGTCAGAAGGCTTTGCTATACAAGATGACAAAGAGAAAAAACAAAATGCATTCTCAGGCCCTGAGCCCATGCAGAACAAATGTAGGAGACAATAGCATAGAAGAAATTGGAAACCACATGCCTGAAATCTCTGCAATAATAGCATCTGAAGTAAAGAAACAACTGCAGAAAGGTATAGAGGAAATCAAATCAGAAATAATTTCTGGGGGCTGGGGAGATGGCTCAGTAGAATAAGCACTTCCCTGGCAAGCACAAGGGCCTGAGTTCAATCCTCGGTTTGGCCAAAAAAAAAAAGAAAGAAAGAAATAATTTCTGAAGTAAAAAAAAAAAAAGAAAAGAAACGATAGCTATAATGAAAGAAGTACTAAGTGCTTCTAAAGAAAACACTGATAAAAAAAATAGAGAATATAAAAATGGTGGAGGGCTGGAGAGATGGCTCAGTGGAGTAGTGCTTCCCTGGCAAGCTCAAGAGCCTAAGTTCAGGGGCCGGGGAGATGGCTCAGT
>NW_004524587.1:14249044-14252520 GCF_000260255.1 Octodon degus
CTATTTTTTACCAATAAAATAAATAAAAATAAAAAATGCTTTTTTAAAAAATGCTTTATTTAGAGCTGGCCAGATAGTTCAGCGGATTAAAGCGTCTGCTTAGCCAGGGTTTGATCTCTGGCTCCACATGCTGTGCCAGCCATGGCCCTGGGGTATGCTGAGATGGTGAATGAGACTGGATGTGGCGGCATGTGCCTGTAATCCCAGAGATTGGGAAGCTGAAAACAGGGGGATCACTATGAGTCTGATCTGTGAAGTGAGACCCTGTACTAAATACATATTTTTTAAAATGCTCTATTTGGAGGACACTTAGGGAAAGTAAATTATATTTGGCTTCAAGGGATAAGAAGAGCTGTTTGAGGGACATCTGTTGAAAGTTTTTCTTGAACTTCACCTTGAGACTCAGACACCTTTACAATGCTGTCATAAAGACAAACACAAGGACCCAGAACAACTGTAGTCTTAATTGCTCAGGACTAGGACAAGGGTTATGTCATACCCCTGGGACTGAAAACCCTGGAGAGAGATAAAGGCCTACTGAGACTGGAGATCTCAGGAAAGAGCATCCCAGGATTGGTTTAGTATGAGAAGGGAAGTTGAACCTAATCTTAGTACCTAGAAACTCAGGATGTCCCATTTGTAATAATTCGGGTTTTTCTCTTCACTGTTTAAATGAGGGCCAGATATTTTGATCTTTTGCTTGCATAGCTCCACAAAAGCCAAGTATTTTTATAGCTAACATTGTTTCCTAGGTGACCTATAGAAAGGATAGGTGAAGACCATACAGGGATGCCAAGTAGAGTAGTGGGCTTCATCCAGACAGGCACATGAGAATAGTAGCTTCTGGCAGCACAATGTATGAAGCAAAAGTGACTGACCAGTTCTTGTTTTCTGTCAGCAGTGCTGCCCACCACCGCTCCTATACCTGTTTACTATCATGTCCTCTACCGAGGACATGGAGAGACCCAGATGAGCTGGCATGGAGAGACCTACTGCCTGGTTGGTGGCTACCGGACCTATGGGGATGCTGGCTTCACCACCCTAGCAAAAGCCACGACCACAAATCCAGCAATGAGGTGGGTCTATGGGGATGCTTCCATTGTCACCCCAGCAAAGGTTGAAACCCAGAAGCCAGTATCCACAAGGGCTCTCAAAAGACCTCGGTTTATGGAAGAATATAAGCAAAATCTAGGGGGCCCTAGCCCCAAAATTTGTCATATGAGCAATGCCCACAAGACCCAACAATAGATTTCTGGCTGAACCACGCTATTAAGACTTGAGGTAATGGATCTTGAAAGGAATATATTACAGAGTAGCCCAGGAGAGGCCCAATATTCCAGATGGACTCCTGATATCAGGCAGAGCCAGCACCCATCAGCATAAAGGACAAAACATAGCAGAGGCTACACAGAGAACCTACACAGATTCCTGTGCTCTCAGGAATCTCTCACGGAGGCTTCAACCTCCTTTCTTCCCTGCCCTTAATGTCCCCTGAGGGCTTCTTACTGTTGAATAAAATGATTTTCTGTAACAGTTTTACATTGAAAATTAAATTTTTTCAACACAAATTCTCACCTGTTCCACTTCATTTCAACTACATTCATACTCAGCCCTTTTGCCTTCACAAGGGATTCATGGTTACAATTTTTTTTTTTTTTATATATTTAGTACAGAGTCTACTGGGTCTCACTACACAGATTGGACTCGTAGTGATCCTGCTTTCAGCCTCCCAAGCGTTGGGATTACAGGCGCGCACCACCACGCCCAGTCTCAGTCACCGGTTCAGCACACCCCGTGGGCGGGGCCAGCACTGCAGGCCAGGAATGGAAACTTCGGCCCTTGCATCTGGCTAAGCAGGCGCTTTTATCCGTTGAGCTATCTGGCCGGCCCTCATGGTTACCGTTTCTGATGGTGGGATCCCTGCAGTGATGCCAGAAGACTTGGACCAAGTCCCAGACCAGCCCATGGATAAATAGAGAGCCTCAGTCTGGGGGTTTAGCTCAGTGGCAGACCACGTCTTAACATGTGTGGTGTTCTGTGTTTGATACCCAGTGCCATAAAAAGTAAAAATGAAAAGAGTTTTCTGTATGTTTCTCTTTTGTGTCTGTATATTTTATGAAAAGTTGACCAGGGGTGAGAAAATGCAGGACACTCTACACATCCACCTACCTATACACTCAAGTACTTCTGAGCAACTGTTTGAAATCAGACATGGTGCTAGTTGCTTGAGATATATTAGTTAATGAGACAAGCAAGCCCCTGCTCTATAAGTGCCCAGTAACTCAAGGATAAGGTGAACAACAAACATCTGAGTTTATGGCTTATGGAGACAGTCAAGCTGCATTCTCCTGAGAAGCAGAGAAAGCCCCTTGTCCTGATCTTTCCCTAACCTCACTTCCACCCTAGTCGCTCACATATGGAGAGCTGGGTGTATTGAAATAGATGTTCCCTTAATTGGCTAAAAGAATGTTATCAAGTCAGACTGAGAAGCCAATATGTCCCATTACAGCATGTGGGCAAGTATTGCCCCCTGTTGATGGCTAGAATGAGGGGCCAAGCAAGAGCCTGTGAGATTTCAAGGCCTTAAGATAATATCTCAGCTGAGGCCATGGGACTTAGAAAGAATTATACCTTCCAGGCACTACAGGTGCCAGCTTTGCATACATCAAGCTAGCTTTGAATTGCTAATTGGAGAGCCTTTGTGCCTGGTACAGAATTGCTCTATTTCTCCTTATAGCCAATGTTTGCAGTTTCTTTTGCCTAACACTCTGCTATGACCCCCACCCACATACCCTGATTAAAACCAGTAAAAACCATGAGGCCATGGATTCATGGTCTTTTGTTCCACAGAGAAATTGATCATCCAGTGCTCCTCAGCTGCAGAACTTTCTCTCTTTGTTTTTATTTTGCATCTATATGCCATATTGCTGGGTGGGAGGCCTGAATCTTTCACAGGGGGCTTTGGTAAAGGTTGTACCTCAGTGCTTCACTGCATATTGTATGCAAGGCCCTAATTTAACCTCTATCAGTATCAATACAAAAAAAAAAAAAAAAAAAAAAAAAAACAAACCCACAGATTGATATGTTTGCTATAAAGAAAATGAAACATTACAAGAAGATAGGGATTAAGGATGACATGTAACTAATGTTTGGGGAAGACTTATTTATGTATTTATTTTGCGGAACCGGGGATTGAACTCAGGCCCTTGTGCTTGGCAGGCAAGTGCTTATTCTACTGAGCCATCTCCCCGGCCCCAGGGCTTCTTTAAAGATGGAATTTTCAGCAGATATGGGATTGAGGGAGGTATGTGAGGAGCTAAAGCACAGAATTCCCAAAAGAAATACATGCATAAACACCAAGAGATAGAGCCAGGCATAGTGGCTGTATTAATCACTGACATAATATCAGTATCAAAAATAAAAGTAGGGGCTGGTGAAATGGCTCAGTGGTCTAAAGCACCTACTTAGAACAAGCT
>NW_004524587.1:14253670-14255293 GCF_000260255.1 Octodon degus
AAAAAAAAAAAAAGAAAGAAAAGAAAAACATAAAATTAAAAGTCTCAAAAAAGTTAAAGGTCTCATGAGCCTAGTGTGCCATCACAGAGCTCTAATGCAATTACTCTGGGAAGCTGAGACAGGAAGATCACAATGGTGCTGCCAACTAGTTTGCAGTTCTTTTGTTCAATTTAGGTAGAAATCATGAACTGGCAAAGTATAGCTGTACTAGCACTCCTGATGTCACCAAGTGACACCAGATATTGTTGGATGCCAATAATTGACACAGCTGGGTGCTAGACATTGTCACTGCCAACTGTGATGATCTGATGCCAGTTTGTGCTGAATACTATAGGTCAACTCTACTGGGCGCCGGGTCTGTACCACTGCCAGCTATCACTGTCCAGTGCCAGCTTTGCTGAATACTGTAGGTCAGCTTGGTCAAGTGCTGTGTCTCTACTGCTGGTCTTTACTGACTGCTGGTCTTTGGAGTTCTTTGGTGTTAACAGCTGTGTTTATTTGCTCTGTCCACAATACTCAAAACTCCTTAGTACATTTTTGCTAGACTTCTGGAGCCTACACTACCCACGAAATAAATGACAAGGAAGCTTACAGGAAGATAAAATGAATCTTTATTCCAAAAGGGCCTTTGCTTCAGGACAGGGAGAGAAGTACAGAGGGAGAGAGCTTTTCTAGGATACAACCCAATAAGTTCCTGGGAATATTACTTTTGTAGCAGCTTGCAGACCCATTTCAATGAGGGTAAGAGATGAAACTGAGGAATCACCTGGGAGGCTTACTGTAAATATGAAATATGTAAATAAAAGATGCCCAGATACAGTCCTTCTTGATCTTAACCATGGCAGGAAGCCTTTACTATTCTCAACTGGCAAAGTATAGCTGTACTATACTGTAGCTGTACTATCAAACATGCAACAATGTTATGATAAAATCAGCACAGTACAGTCTGTCTCTGTCTCTGTCTATCTCTGTCTCTGTCTCTCTGTCTCTCTGTCTCTGTCTATCTCTGTCTCTGTCTCTCTGTCTCTCTGTCTCTGTCTCTCTCTCTCTCTCTCTCTCTCACACACACACACACACACACACACATATACACACAAACAAAACAGACCTGAGGATCAGGGGAACCAATTAGAACATGCAGATACAACTAGAAACACACAAATACGCCAAACATGTTCCCTGGAAGAAAGTCTACCTAATAAATATTGCTGAGGGCTGGGGAGATAGCTTGGCAGCCTCAACACCTGCCTGGCAAGCACAAGGTCCTGAGCTCAATGCCCGGTACCATTTGCCATGCCAGCCCCAGAACTGGACATGGTGGTACACCCCTGTAATCTCAGTTCTGGGGAGGCTGAGGCAAATGGATCACTGAGTCCCAGCTGCATAGCAAGACCCTGCATCAAAAAAAATTTGAGGGCCAGGGAGATAGCTCAGTAGAATAAGTGCTTTCCTAACAAGTACAATGGCCTGAGTTCAATCCCTTATTCTGGAAAAAAAAAATTTTTTTAAAAAGGGCCAGTAAGATAGCTCATTGGACTAAGTGCCTGCGTAGGCAAGTGCAGGGACCAGAGTTCCATTCTCCAGCATCTGGGGTACTGCATGCCACACCCTCCCTGCCCCCAG
>NW_004524587.1:14261749-14262665 GCF_000260255.1 Octodon degus
TGGTGCTTGCAATATCATTGGTTGGCCATAGTTTTGTCCCACCTCATGCCCACCTAAGCAAGTTTCCATGTCTTCTCCACCACCTTAGATCCACCTCACCACATGGTTTTCCTCTATAAAAGTCCCTGGAAAAGACAGCTTCCCGGGGAACAACCACTCCAGGCCCCCCTCCTGTCCCCTTCTCTCGTATGGGAGCTTTCTTTTTCACAACAAATATATTCTGCTCATACCCTCCATTTGTTCCTAAAATTCATTCTTTGGTTTTAGAGAACACAAACTCGTCCCACATACTTTTCAGGTTGGGAGTTTCATTTTTCCCTTATGCCATTTGGAGGTCATCCATCGGACATCATTTTTTGCTCCTTGTATCAATGGGAAGAAGTACTCAGGGCAGGTTGGTGCCATGAAAAATGTGACACAAACAGAAAGATGATGCTGCAATGACAAGAAAGTAAAAGGGATAGATAGATAGATAGATAGATAGATAGATAGATAGATAGATAGATAGATATAGCTTTTTTGGGGGGTTGCAACCCAGTCCGGGTCCCTTTCATTGGGTCCCTAGGTAAGACTGACAGGAATGTTTGACAAGGTGCTTCAACAGGCATGCATATTCCAGAGTACATTCTGATTAAGTTACAGGTAACAATGGAAGGGAAATTGGCCCTGCCATGTTGCCCACTCAAGTGGGTGGAAAAGGAATGGCTTCCCAGCTCCCATTGTACTATCCACCCCCCAAGAAACATCCCTCAAAAATCATTAAGAAGTACTAAGGGAGAAAGTCCATCTTCCATGGCTGCTGCCTGCTGAATAGAGGCACTGGCCCTCCCTCTGTAGGGACAAAGGAACTCTCACACTATCTGATCTCAGAGTTCAAGGGAATTATGTTCCTTCTCTGAGGATTTCTTTTTTTTTT
>NW_004524587.1:14264010-14264932 GCF_000260255.1 Octodon degus
TCCTGAGCACCTGCCAGGACTGCACTCTCAGGGTGCTCACGCCAAGGACCAGCCTCAGAAGAGCACCAACTGTGGGTGGAGAGTGCTGAAACAAGAAGGCTGTGGGCCATGCCATGCAGCCTGAGGGAAAACATGCAATTGGAATCCACAGCCCCTAAAGTTTATAACTGCTCACAGCTCTCAGCAGGCCCTGTTCTCAGAGACACTGTAGAGAAGGCAAAACAGGAGGAGTGGGCCAGGGAGCCCCAGAATAACAGGGAAGAGGAACTCCAGATGACCCACATATGGTGGACACAGACAGCAGACAGTGCAAGGTGAGGAGGCTGTGAAATGCCAGCACGTTTCTTCAGGAGGACCAGGGGCAGGGTTCTTGAGGCATATGCACACATGAGGAGCTCAGGGATGGATGCTTGGGACATGCACAGAGGCCCAGGCAATGCTGTGTGGAGGGGAAGCAAGGCCAGCAGACAAGACAGAAGTCCCTTTCCTCCTCTGCTCCCAAAAGCTGCAGGGACATGAACTCAGTCTGGCTATACCCACCTCAGCATCAGTGCCCCAGATCTTCACACCAGTAGACACTAAAAACAGTGCATAAGCCTAAGTCACTCCAAGGGCAGGAAGAAAATTTATAGCCCAGAGTCCAGGGCCCAGTGGAACCCTGGAAAGAATGAGGATGCTAATAGGCCTCCCTTTTATTTATTTATTTATAAATAAATTGAACTCAGGCCCTTGTGCTTGCCAGGGAAGTGCTTATTCCACTGAGCCATCTTCCAGCCCTTAAGGCCTCCCTTTTTAAATGTTAGCTAACACCCATGTAAAAACAAAGTGGGGGGGCCAGGGAGATGGCTCAGTGGAGTAAGCCCTTCCGTGGCAGGCGTAAGGACCTGAGTTCAATCCCCGGTTCCACCAAAAAAAAAAAAAA
>NW_004524587.1:14265627-14269883 GCF_000260255.1 Octodon degus
GGTCTCTAGCAACTAGGACAAAAGTTGCCAGAGGCTTGAATGTCACAGTGGCTTTGAGTAAGAAGAGTATGTCTTCCAATTACTGATATGGGGCACTTGCTATCATCATAAAGGTAGCTTGGAAAAGAAAATCTTCCAATTGGCAGTTCAGAGTGGGGATAAGAAAAAGCTGCCCAGGTAACCCACAGCAAATTTGGAATGGGATGAATGTTCCCTCACCAATTAAAAATTAGAAATGAAGAAGACACCCCAGTATCCCACGGAAATATAATTTGTTGGCCTGATACTTATATCACTGTCCCAGCATTCTTTCCTGGCTGTCATGGATGATGGATGATGTCATCCTTTTCTGGGAATGAAGGCAGTCCATCCTCCAATGCCAATGTTTTTTTTTGTGTGTTTTGACATACCCAACAAGGGTTAGAAGGTTTTAGAAGGCACGCCTCAGGTTGCTTGCACCTGAAACACTTTGACTCGCTTCGATCACTCTGGATTACCTTGTTTTCCCTTAGCAGTGTGGCTTTATCCTGAGCCTTATCAATTACAGCAATCATGGCTTTAGCCTATCTCTCTTCCTCTCATTGGTCCCCAGCTTCATTATAGTTATTAAGGACTGAATAAACCACATCAGCCAATTGACTTGTCCCTGCTGATGGGCCCTGTTGGAATTTTTGGAGCTTTCTCCTAATACCTAGAGCTGACTGATTAATAAAATTCTGTCATAGGATAATCTGACCTACTCTGGACTCTGGGTCTAAGTTAATATATTTACAGAATGCTTCTTCAAGCCAGAGTTGAAAAGCAGCTGGATTTTTACCAGAGCCTCGATACCCACTAAAATGGCTCAGATGAATGGCTTTCATTTGACTTCTCCACCCACTGTGTTATAATCACACTTGGGCCCCTCTTGAGATCCACACAACACAGCAGTTGGTTGATTATTGCTGGGTGGAGCTGTGAAGGCTTCATCATTAGCCAGCTTCGCAGCTACTGAAAATCTTTTTTGTTTCTACTTCTGTGCAGCAAGAAACCAGGATGAACTGAACAACTCACCCGGTCAGATTAAAAACCACTGTCAGGGTATCGAGACCATCAGCAAACTTTTCAGAATTCTGAGAAAATCTACCCAGTCTTACCTTGCATTGTTGAAGATCCATAACTGAAAAACGACCTACACCTGGAAAGCACCTGCCACTCCTCCAAGGGGAGGAGTGGCTTAGATAGAGTTCCATGAATCTATGTCTCTATGATAAGCAGACCTACCCCTGGCATTGGGCAGGCTCAGACAATGGTCTTTATCTCCTGGGGGCACTGACTGAACATGCTGGTGAGGAGATAGACTGTGGGGAGAAAGGGCTGCTAGGAAGGAGTCCTTGGCAGCATCAGTCCTGAGTAAGGATTATTACTTCTAGAGCAAAGGTCAGGACTTTGGTAGAGGGCCACAAAGGCCTAGACACAAGGCACCTCTGACTATTTTTCTCGTTTTTTTTTAAAAAAAAAATCTAATTGAAATATGGAGTTATATTTTAGGCTGCTAAAGAATGGCCATGTCTCTCTGTTCCCCAAAGAGATACATAGGCAAAATTTTAGTACACAGGAATATAAGATAGTATTTCTGAAGAACTTTGACAGGGAACTGCTTCCAGTGAGTGAGGAGGCATCTAAGCAGGGAGTCAGAAGGAATAGATGAGGCATTTCCCATAATGAGTCTGTGAACTCATATTAAGTAAATATTAAGTTGTGGGATCCTAAGAGGCCTAGCTCTGGGTCAGTCCCTGGCCTATTAGTGGGAACATTATAGGGCATCTTCTAGAGGAGCCTGGGCCTTATAGCCTAAGGCTGTGACGTCATAGGGCCACAGTCCTTGGTCTTTCGTCATAAAAGCCTTATTGAGCCTTCTCCTCCATCATTTCTGCATGGGAATCACACAGGGGCTCCTCTGGGTCTATAACCATGTCCAGCTCTCACTTCAGGTGTTCCCTAGTAGAGCTGGGCTCCTTGTAAACCAGAAGTACCCGGCTTTGTGTTAGTGAGGGCACCACTTCTTTTCTCCCCCATGACCACAACTCATCTTCTGAACAAAAGGGACAGAACTAGGATGTCGTACTGCCTCGCTGCCTCTTAACCAATTACAAAACCACCTTACATCCTGTCTAGGGAGGGGTAGCAATTGTTTTACTCAGTAGAATCCCCAAACCCTGAAAACTTTCTTGCAGATGAGGTTCTAAGAGCCTTTGATTGAGAAACGAGTATTTAAACAGAGGATTAGCCACTATTGGCCAGTAGGTGACACTCTAAAAACAGGGAATAACCAAACGCAATTTAAAGTACTACAGCCAGAGGCGTGGCCTTTGAAACTTGTGCCCTGGCATAGGAACTCCATTTCCTCTCAGTCTCTTCCTCTGTCTCCAGCTCTCCTGCATGTCACTAGATCATGCCACAAAATCACAACAAATGCAAGACTAAGTAGAATGGACAGAGCAAAGTAGCACTAGTGAAGTAACCCCAGGAGGAGGCAGAGATCAGCTTTAGGTTACAGGAGAAAATACACTGCTTATGCCAACTCTCCCAGCACCAAAACTGCACCTTTTAAAATGACCACAAGAGAGGCTGGGGAGATGGCTTAGTGGAATAAGTGCTTCCCTGGCAAGCTCAAGGGCCTGAGTTCAATCCCAGGTTCCACCAAAATAAATAAATAAATAATAAAATGATCACAAGGGGCTGGAGAGACAGCTCAGTGGTCTAAGCACCTGCCTGGCAAGCACAAGGATCCAGGTTCAACCACTGGTACTGAGATCTGGGTTCAATCCCCAGTACTGAATGCCATGCCGGCCCCAGGTGCCAAGCCAGCCACCCAAAATGGGCATGGTGGCACATGCCTGTAATGCCAGTGCTGGGGAGGCTGAGATAGTAGGATCACCATGAGTCCAAGTTGTGTAGCGAGACCCTGTACCAAATAAAGAAATAAAAGATTAAACCACAAGTTTATCTTTCCATTCTCCACGTGAGAAATCACTAGGTTAATACTTTACATTTCAAGTCTCTGTCTCCCTCAGGTGACTAGTACTAGAAAGCCAAATAACTTGAGTTTGCAGATCGATGAAAGCCCAGGAAGGAGAAGGGAACATAACTTCCCTCACAATAGGGAGGGAAGGAAAACAAACCGAAGAAAGACATCCACTGAATGTGAGTTAACAGACTTCACTGGGCTCCGCAAGCATCTTCGACAAAACCCAAGGGGCCACCTAACCCACCATGGTCCAATGCATGCCAGATCTATATTTCTAAGCCCTATGAGAAAAATTAAAAAACCAGCCTGGGGAACTCTGTGAAGGCCAGAGCATCCCAACCCCATTTCTCCAGTGCCTGTGAGAGCCATGAACTTGCCAGTTGCCTCACTTTGGCTTGGTTCCGGTCCAGGCTCCCCAAGGCATGGGAAACCATGGCTACTTGAGGGGAATTCCCCTGCTGCAGGTGCCAACAGCAAAATACAACCCCAACTGAGCAGCAGGAGCCCGCCTGTCCCCCGCAAAGGCCAAAGTCATTTGCTTCACAATCTGATCATCTCTCACTCCCAAGAATCTATCTTGTTTACCCAGCAAGTGCCCTTGGTTGCTTATAAAAAGGAGAACAGAGAAAAAAAGTTCCCCAAAAGGGATTTGCCTTCCTTACAAAGTCTTCTGGCTGGCTCACCATTTTAGTTACCCTTCTTGTTTCTGAGATAAAATACTCAACACCCTCCCCCCCATCACTAAAGGAGGAAAGGTTTATTTGGCTCACAGTGTACAGAGGTTTCAGTTCAGCTGGCTCTGAGGCAAGTGACATGGCAGAGGAGCATCTCAGAGGAGAGACAGTTCGCAGAGGAGCGACAGCAGAAGGCACCAAAGCAGTGAAACAGCAAGTAGCAAGTGAGGACCACAGCAGCCCTCTTTTTGTCCTTTATATTTTGTCCAGACTACACGGCCTTAGGGCAGATAGCACTCACGTCAAGAGTGGGGCACCTTAATCCTACCATGAACTATGCCAAGCCTGTTAGTGGACTGATTCACCAATCATGCACCCTTGAGCCCTTCATCACACACTCTAAATCCAGCCACATTTGAAAAGGCCCCCCATGACCAAGTGAGGTTTTGGGATGACATCTAGACACAAGCCATAACACTCACCAAGTGATACTGGGGGTGGATGACAAATTCCAGGCTCTTGTATATAATGAACAAAGAATTGCAAGACTACACTAAAAGGTAAATGAAAAG
>NW_004524587.1:14269983-14271004 GCF_000260255.1 Octodon degus
ATCACAGGAAGAAGTACTCAGGGAAGGTCCATGCTGAGAAAGATGTGGCATAAACAGAAAAATGGTGCCAGGATGACAGGAAAGTAAA
This sequence comes from Octodon degus, assembly GCF_000260255.1. NCBI lineage: Eukaryota > Metazoa > Chordata > Mammalia > Rodentia > Octodontidae > Octodon > Octodon degus. Next base: position 14,270,072 of record NW_004524587.1, read on the forward strand.
AACACATGCATGCATGCATGTGTGTGATTTGATCTCTCGGTAAGCTTGACAGGAATGATTTAACAAGGTGCTGAGTTACCCTGAGTAGGGGTTTTCAACAAGCATGGGAGTTTCCAAGTTTACTCTGATTAAGTTTCAGGTAACAGTGGAAGGAGGTTTGGCCCATTGATGAGCCCAAACTCAAGTGGGTAGAGAAGAGTGGTCTCTTAGCCCCATTGTGCTCCCTGTACTAGGATGAAAAATGCTGTTGGGGCAATAGTTGTGGCCATTTGAACTGTGGTGAGTATAGATCTTCTTTTGGGTGTGTGAGGAAGACATGGGACAAATATGAGCAAAACAAGGGAGAAATCTGATGTAGATGCTAACAAGGCCACCATAGCTACTGTGAGTGATGACAGGAGTGCTACTTGTTAGCAGGAGAATATCTCTCTCTACAGACAGTGAGACACTGGGTCCTGAAGAATGGGATGTGAAGAAGAGGAGGAGCACAGGGTTGGGCCTATGTTTATGGCTCAGCCACATGAGCCATCCAGCAGAGGAGACAGCAGCATCATCCACACATATTCCCAGCCCTGAGTGAAGAGTCCCACCATGTGGACAGCATGCTTGTCCTGAGATGCTACAGAAGCCAACTATTGTTCTTCTTCCTGACATGCACACTCACAGTGCTAACAAAGAACCTGTGGCTCAAGAGTTTTCTTGTTGAGTACCAAGCACTTAGAGGGCTGAGGCAGGAAGATCACTGTAAATTTGAGGCCAGCCTGGGCTATATAGTGAGTTCAAGGCCAGCCTGAGCCTGCCTCAAAGGTTTTTTTTTTTTTTTCTGCCTCAAAGTTTAAAAATTTTTTTTTCTTAACTTGAGCTTACACACACACACACACACACACACACAGAAATATAGATATGAGACAAAAGCCTAATGTCTCAAGAGAG
>NW_004524587.1:14271714-14272834 GCF_000260255.1 Octodon degus
GTTTGTTTGTGTATTTTAGTACAGGGACTACCGGGTCTCATTACACAGATCAGACTCATAGTGATCCTCCTGTTTTCAGCCTCCCAAGCGCTGGGATTGCAGGTGTGCACAATCGCACCCAGGCTCAGTTGCTGTCTCAGCGTGCCCCAGGGATAGGGCTGGCACAGCACACTGGGGACCAAACCCCAATCCCTGCACTTGTCTAAGCAGGCACTTTAGTCCACTGAGCTATTGGCCCTGTGTTTATTTACTTTGACACAGAGTCTCACTATGGAGCCAAGGCTGGCCTCAACCTCCCAGTGATCCTCCAACCTCAGCCTCCCAAGGGCTGAGATTACAGGCAATACTTCTCGTATTTGCCACACTAGGCCATATCTGTAGTCTCAGTTAAGAGAGGTTGATAGAGGAAGGCTGCTTGAGTCCAAGAGATGGAGACCAGCATAGGCAACATTTTGGGATCTGTCTTGAATAAATGAATGAGTGAATCTATGTATAAAAGATTGCCACAGTTACCAGTTCATGGGATAATCAAGAGACAGACAACATGTAAGATGTCACCAGGACACTCAGTCAACAAACTCAATAACATGGAAAACTCACCTTAGCATGGTGGCTCACGCATGTGATTCCAGCAGTCAGAAGGCCAAGGCAGAAGATCTTCATTCAGGGGCCAACCTCATTCTACAGAGAGCCACTGAAACCCAAAACTGAAAAGAAAACAAACCAACAAAGTAAAACAATAGAAGTACTTCAGGTGCAGCTCAGTGTTCATCTAAATGGGCAGCAGTGAGCGCAGATGCTCAGATTCATAGGGCAGGCCAGAGGCAGGGAGCCAGGGCCAGGGTGTGGCAAAGCCACCTGGAAAAGTAGACCAGACAAAACCCCAGGGCAGTAACAAATAATTCCCAGGGCTCTATATCTGAACCTCTGAACCTCTTGCAAGTTTCCCATGAGAGGTGGATGACATATAAGGACACTGACTCCATAAGGAGACTGTTCTTGTGTCCCTTTCATAGTAGTCCCCTTCTGTCTCCCAAGCCCAGGGTCAGGGTATACTTTTCTTTTAAATTTTTTTAATTATTTATTTGTGTGTGTGTGTGTGTGTGTGTGTGTGTGTGTG
>NW_004524587.1:14274454-14290719 GCF_000260255.1 Octodon degus
AAAAGTGCAGCTATTGATTAATGCAATGTAGTGTCAATTAGATGTACATTCCTGAGGTCTTTTATCTGTTGTAGCTTTGTCTTTTTCTTTCTTTTCATTACATCAAGTATAATGCCCTGTAAATTGTGGTAGTGGTACCAGGAATAAAAAATTAAGGAATTTTTAACTTTTCAAAAAAAAAAAACAAATAAACTGTAGCACATTTTTTGGCTTATCCCATTAATTCTTTGAGGCAAGAAGGACTTGGAATATATTTAACTGGAAAATCATTTTGGCATAGCCAATCAGGAGTATAGCTCAGGTACCAGAAGACCGTGATAAGGACCATGTTGAACACATTTTTTTTCTCTCCCTGAGGCCTTTTCTCTCTCCTTTCCCTTCCCCGGAGAGAAATGCCAGGGACTCTTCTCATGGGGTAAAGGGAGCTGTTGGCTGTTTTTCTGGCCACAGAGGTTGGAGGAGGGATTTGTCTTTCTTCCAGCTGCAGTAGATTTTTTTCTCTTTTCTTTACTTGTGCTCTCAGTGGGTATGCCTTGTTTTTGTTCATTGTATTTTGCTACCCTTTTCGGAAATTAGCCTGGCCTCCACTTAACCTAGTTTGTAAATAGTTTTTGTTTTGCTTAGGTTTATGTTTTGGTCCTGAGCACCACCATGTTGCCTTGTCACTTGGCCGGTCACTATATTACCTTGCCATGTGGTCAACCACCATGTTATCTTGCCATGTGGCCAGCTATCATTTTGTCTTTTTATGTGAATATTATGCAGGACTGTGTTACTGCACCATTTTTCCCCCTAGTCACTGGTATTTTATTGTCATTCTGCAAAATTAAGCACACATAGAAGCACCCCCACACTGTGATCAACCTGTCAGGCCAAGGGCCCCTAAAGCAGCATCTATAATTGGTAACACTCTTCCTCCTCTTATTCCAGTGGTTTGTCTTTTCTTTGCCTTAGCTCCTCACTGAAGCTAACCAAAAAGCTGTGCACCTTCATCATGCAGTTTTCTCTGTGTATGTCACAGAAGCTCCTAAAGGGCAAAAATGAGAGCTTAGTGGGTCAAAGAGTGGGATCTGTGTCTTCCAACCTTAACAGTTTCCTCATGCTTTCTAGGCACTGAGCTTCAGGGAACAACATGCCCAGCCTTCAGTGGCAATGTTTCCTTCAGAATTGAAATGCAACCTGAACGACTTTTTCCATCAGCTTGAACAACTGCTCTATCCTGGGCTGTATCAAAGGCATGAAATGCACCACTCCCACATCTACCTCTGGTTTGGGAACAAAAGCTTTACCTGGAATGGTAAAGATGTGCTTGACATTGCAAAAGTATGGAGCCATAACAGAAAGGTGACTGTGCTGTTTACTTCCTGTAGTGGCTACAAGTCTCTCAGCAACTTCCTTTTGAAAAATCAAAGTTCTGCAGTAAGCAAAAGGTCCATTTCTATTAGGAATGTTTTCTTTTTCTTTTTTTTTTTTTGTGCTTTAAACAATTTATTTAACTGAAATGGACTTAAGTTTGTTTCTGAAGTGACTTCCATTTATTTTGATATATCTTTTCCCCATGATGATTTACAGGATCTTCAAGCCAATATAAATACTTTATAAATATTTGAATTTTTGGGTATACACCTGCTCAATACCTCAGCAGTATCTTTCAGCAAGAAAATACTGAAGAGTAAAGGCTAGACACAATTACTGGGTACAGTGAAAATCTGCTGCAAATATTTCTGAGGTAAGAAGGCACCACATACCTGTTCAACTAAGAAAACCACCCTTACAACACAGGATGATTTTATTTTTACATAGGACCTAGAACACTTAAGCTGCCAATTAGGTACTGAATGGCAGCGTAATGTCCCCAGTTTATGCCATGAATTCACAGGGAATGGGTTCCAACAACTCGGGTTCCTTTCCATTGGTCCTCACAAAGTGTGCTTCTCTGGGAGGAGCAGGCTGGCGTTTCAGCTGAACCCAAGAACCTTTCTCTTTGGCTTCCTTCTTTTTTCTGATCATTTTCATTGACACGTTCCAGGAAGCTACCACAACTTTTTGAGTGTTTAATATGCTCGATACGCACATTAATCCTCTTGGCAAGTATCTTGCCCTTAACTTGCTTGTTTCCAACAATGCCAACAGCATGCTGGGTAACGTTGTAGACTCTTCCCGTTTTGCCATGGTAACATTTGTGAGGCATTCCTTTTTGCACAGTACCCATTCCCTTGATGTCTACAATATCACTCTTTTTGCAGATTCGCCTGTGTGTAGCCAAAGGAACAACCCCATGTTTTCTAAAAGGCCTGGAAAACATATACCGGGTTCCCCTCCTCTTGCCCTTTGTGTTAGTCATTTTGGCAAATTACTGGAAGATGGCGGTTCCGGTAGGAATGTTTTCAAGCCACTTGATAATCAGTGGAGTTGACACAATGAAAGGCAAATTTCAATAATCTGTACATTTGGAGGATCATCCATCCAAGGTCTTTTAAGACCTTCTGGCCAGGGAGATGGCTCAGTGGAATAAGCAAGGGCCTGAGTTCAATCCCCGGTTCGGCCAAAAAAAAAAAAAAAAATGTCATTAAGACCTTCTGGAAACAATTTTTCTATCTCAAATGTCAACACATCTCCATGAAAAATTTTCAGTTTTCCAGGTGCTACATCAGAAAGCATCTGTAACCCAGGAATAAATCAAATGTCCTTTTCAACCACCAGAAGTTCAGCAACACAGGCATTGAGAATGGATCTTGTGATTCTTCCCAGCCCAGGGCCCACTTCATTTTTTTTTTTTTTTTAAAGAATTTGTTCTTTTTTTTTTTTTTTTTAAAGAATTATTTATTTATTTATTCATTCATTCATTCATTCATTCATTCATTCATTTTGTGTGTGTGGCCAGCTCAGCCCACCAGGGGGCGGGGCTGGCTGGCATGTAGTGCTGGGGGATTGAACCGCGGTCCCTGTGTTTTGCTTAGCTTAGCTTGTTCTAAGTAGGTACTTTAGACCACTGAGCCATCTCACCAGCCCCAGGCCCCTAGGGTTAAGCATTTGTCAGATTTCCAGCTTTTCTTAGAATTATATCTGTCAGCCTCAAGTCCAGGAGAAAATTCTGGGACAGCTTCTTCACTGCTTATAGTATGAACAACTTAATGATGTCTTGAGTGGTGGGCAAAGGCAGGAGTCAAAGAGCTCTGAGTTTCCCAGAGTCTGCCATAAATATGGTAGGGGCAGCTGGCCTCACAGGGACCTTTCTCAGAGGTTTGGTCACCATCTTTTTTCCTTTTTTCTTAACTGGCAACTGGCCTTAAGAGCTAAGCATCTGATTTTATTTATTTATTCAGTCTTTTTTTTTGAGATATGGTCTCACTATGAAGTTAAGGCTGGCCTTCAACTCACTTTATAGCCCAGGCTGGTCTTGAACTCGTAAAGATCCTACTGACTCAGAGTGCTGGGATTACAGGCCTACACCACCATACCCCCGGCCATGCCTCTGATTTTAGAGAACATAGGAACTTGTGGAGAACAAAAGAGAGAAACTTTCCTTTCTTCTTGCATAGAAGAAAAAAAATAGTGTGGTATCACTTTGAGAACTTGCACAGCCCTTGCCATGGTGGAACTTCTGCTGGGGTAGGCCTCAACTGGAGGAACAAATGGTACCCCAAAGTGCCACAGGACCCATGGCCATGGCCATGGCCCTGGGCAAGTACAGACACACAAGGTGGTGCCCAGTGGCACCTGACCTACTTTTGGCTCTAAATGAGAAGCTACAGGCCACCACTGGAGGGTAGGATTTTCCAGGACACATGAAAGCTAAAGTGGATTTTAAATTTTGACTTTGTATTAAGTCATCACTTCTAATATATATGATCCTTTTTCAACTCCCTTCAAAATAACTACCCTAACAGAGTATGAATTCACAGAATTTATACTCCTAGACATTATATTCTTCAAAGACTCTATTGGTTTTTATTTATTTATTTATTTTTGGTGGAACCAGGGTTTGAACTCATACCCTTGTGCTTGCCAGGAAAGAACTTATTCCACTGAGCCATCTCCCCAGCCCACTATTGGTTGACTTTGTATTTGACACAAGGTCTTGCTACACAGTTTGGACTCATGGCGATCCTCCTGTCCCAGCCTCCCCAGCACTGGGATTACAGGCATGGGCCACCACACCCAGTTTCGGTGGTCAGCATGGCATGCCTGGGGTTCTGGGCCTGGCACAGCATGTGAACCAAGGTCCTTGTGCCTACCAGGCAGGCACTTAGACCTGGGAGAGATTCCCAGCCCTACTGGTTGATTTTTTTGGTACTGTGATGGAATCAGAGGCTTTAGGCATGTGAAGCACACTCTACCACTGACCTCTATCCCTAATCTTATTGTTTGCCTTTTGCTCAAGAGAAGTAAAATGATAAGGTTGTATTTTATATTATATCAATATCCCATAAATGTATTTTGAATTTCATGTTAAAATGGAACTATCATGGGCCAGGAATATAGCTCAATGGCTCAGCCACCTGCCTGGCAAATGCAAGGTCCTGAGTTCAATTTCCAGCACCAAAAAATACAAACAAAAAATAAACATGTCTTTCTTACCTTGTAAAGCCAGTGGAGACCTTCATTTACATTGGAACAACTTGTACTTCCTTCCAAAGGTCTGGCACCTTCAAAAGTGATGAGCTTGTCCACGCAGTACTTTCTGGGATAAATAGCCAAATATGAACATGCAACCACTGTTGAGCAGAATTCATCCTACTGACACGTTACTTTGATTATGCCCTTTAATATCCATATTTTTTTCTATTTTTGAGAACTTATAACACTGTCTTTCCTTTTGTGTTTTTCAATTGTAATGTCTTCCTACAGAGCATATCCAAACCTCACTTATGCTTCAGGTACACCTCTGAGGTATCTTTACTCATACCCCAACCCACCCAAATTTCTACTCTCGGTTGAATTCTAGCAGTCATAGCTATGCAACTTGTTCCGGGTTAATCTTGACTCTTCTACCATTAACACCATTTGAGATTTTCTTCACTTACTAAGGTCACTGGTGTGTGGCTGCCCACAGGAATGCTGCACAAAAGGTTGCTCCTTGATGAGAGTGTGGATAGGGGGACTGTGGAGCTCAGGGAGGTTTCCTCTGCCTTCTCCCTGCTCTCCACCACCACACACTGGGGCCTGGAGCCTGCCCATCACCTCAGAACTCCACGTGTGACCTCAGTGGAGAGCAATGACATCATAGGCCTCCTGATTTTCATTCAGGGAATCTACTCAAATGTGGGAAAGCCCAACTACTGGATCCCTCCTAAACACGTCTTCTTGGTCGTCTGGAAGAGAATGCTTGACCAGATCATCTGTCTTCAGGCTAACTTGTCATCTGTCCCTTGGGAGGGCAGTGCAGCAGGTAAGTTTGGGCTGGGCATCTCTACATGAGGCCTTGGTGTTCTCACATCAGCAGCCATCACAACTTCGTTTTGTCCTTTACCCCATACTGCCAGGTTTCCCTACTCAGGAGTAAGACCAGGAATCTAGTGCCCAGCCAGGGACCTTAATGGTTCCTGCTCAATGTGCAAGCCAGGGACATTCATCTCTGGCCAAGTAATTAGAAAGCCTCAGGGGCTGGAGAGATGGCTCAGTGGTCTAAAGCACCTACTTAGAACAAGCTTAGCAAAGCACAGGGACCGCGGTTCAATCCCCCAGCACCACATGCCAGCCAGCCCCACCCCCAGGTGGGCTGAGCTGGCCACACACACACACAAATAAATAAATAAATAAAAATTAAAAAAAAAAAGAAAGCCTCAAATTTTTATCAATTTATCCCTCCCCTTTGACCTTTGCTTCCTTTGTACCTTGGTGCATGGGAGGCTTTTTTTTTTTTTTTGGCAGAACCGGGGATTGAACTCAGGCCCCAGGCAAGCGCTTATTCTACTGAGCTATCTCCCTGGCCCCATGGGAGGCCTTTATAATCTTAGTTATTCACAAGGCTGAGCTACAAGTATGAAATATGACTGAACAGTATAGTAAAAGTTCCTTCAGAGGACTGTTAGCAAAAGCAAATTGTACTTAGCTGTCAATAGATAAGAAGAGCTGGGGCTGGGGCACCCCACAGACCACCCCTCCCAACATGCATCTCCCGCTGCGTGCCCATTGTGAAGTCAGATGGCTGGGAGGCTGGACTGGGCTGTACACAGGGAGCAGGAGCGGGCATGAGGCCAGTAGTTGCCGCCAGGGCGCCGGCCCCTTCGCTGCTGCTGCCGCTGCGCGGCTCAGCACTAGCCAGAGGCGCGTGGGGTTGGGTTGGGGGGATGCCGCCGCACTCTGGCGCCGCTGCCTGGAAGGCGCGCAGGCGCCCGGCTCGGACGCCCAACTGCGCTGGCTCAGAGGCCTGTCTACCTCGAGAGAGAGGGGAGCTGTTGCATAAAAACTCCAGATGGTGGAACATGTCCTTGGCCAGCCACTCCAGACTCTTAATGAGAGTGCTTCTGAAACCGAACATAACAAAAGTGTGGATGTAGAAAGCCAACACCCTTTCTTTACTAGGCTTCAGCACATCCAAAAGGAAGGAAAAGTAATTGGCTTCAGTGATCTGTCAAGTGACAAGTCTTACAAGAAACTAGAGCTTAAAAATGCAGTGAGGCTCAATTTCCACTGGTTGGAACCCAGATACTCCAGCCAAACCAGAAATGCCCTGAGGGCATGTTCAGGCCTCCAAAAAAAAAAAAAAAAAAAAAAAAGACATAGAGCAATCTAGGAAGAGTGCGCATGGCAGGAGAAAATGTCTTCTCAAAGAATTGGAGCAGAATGGAAACCACCCAACATGGGATCCGAATACAGAATATCTTCAAGGGAGCCCAGGTCTTCATGAAACAGAAGAGAGCCCCCTTCTATGGAGGCGTCAACTGCACTGCGGATGAAACTGAGGAAGGAATCCCAGGCTATCATTCTAAGGTTTACACATGTTAAAATGGGAGGATGGCTCTCCTTGCAGAAAACAAGGTATCACACTCTAACCAAAATTTATGCCACGTAAGAGGTTATCGAAGGTTGCATGAAAAAGCCATTTTCCCTGCTACTTTCTGAAGATGCATATACTTCTGTCACCAAAATCAATTCTGTGGTGTATGAACAAGACCACGGTTGTGCTTCTGATGGGAGTGGATGGTGATAAGGCTTGTAGGCACTTACCATGTGCTCTCTGGGCTGACTGCTAGTCTGGATGCTGCAGATGTGTGCAGTCGTACAAAACCCAGAAACTATCCCAGGGAAGTAGTTGAAGAGAACAACAAATTCCTGGAAGAGGAAGCCAATACTACTCACACATTTGGCCTGAGACAGAACTATTCCATTTTGAAAACAGAAAAGGTCCTCAAGAGGATGAAATAAATAAAAAAGAATTTCTTTTAAGTTCAAAAACCTACTGGAAAAAAAGAAGAAAAAAAAAACCTCCTGAATTTTCCCCGAGCTCCAAGACAGAATTACAGGGTTTGACTGGACAGCCGGATGAAGTAAGATTGGAAAGAAACCCATGTATTTTGGAAGCCAGGAGAAAAACTATAATTGAAGTGCAAACCCTCATCAATCACACTGACCTGAAGGGCACCCTGGAGAAATGAGGCAGTTTACTTGTGAGCTCTTCTTCCAGGCAGTCTGGGTGTTCTGGATACCTGTTGGGGATCCAGGGAGAAGGCCCCTCACCCAATGGAAACTGAACTGAGAAGAACTAGATCTTGCTGGAGGAGCTGTTAAGTAAGGGTTGGCCCTGGATGACATGAACCCAAAGGAGACAGACCCCGATGCTCACCCAGAACATCCTCAGCTGTCTCAACCTGAAACCCAATAAGTGGGAGTACTAAAATTCCAGAGCTCACCCGATCTTCAGTTCACGGAGTCTTAAATGTTATTTAGGGCCGGGGAGATGGCTCAGTGAATAAGTGCTTGCCTGGCAAGTGCAGAGGCCTGAGTTCAATCCCTGGTTCCGCAAAAAAAAAAAAAAAAAAAAAAAAAAAAGTTATTTATACATGTATATTTCAATTTCAGAATTTATGATTTAAGCAAATTATATTCAGGGTCTCTGTTGCTTTTGACATTCCAAAACAAATATTATAGCACATGATGTGTGGCTTGTTTTGTTTGTTTTTAGTCAGAACATGAAATATAAACAGCATTCATAATTTCTAAATGGGTTGCACAAGCATTAAATTGGAGAAACTTCAGGCTCTGGACACAGACAAACCTTACCTAGAGAAATTACATGAAAGGGGAAATTTTTTTGGTCAAGTGTAGTTTTACTATGCTAAATAAAGCAGAAGGGTATTTTTCACTTAAAAGGCCAGACTGGTCCCATTTAGTATAAGGAGGTGAGATTAGTTGGTTGTTTTATTCATTCTTTCATAAATATTTTTGTCTGTAGAAAGAACTAGGGGCAGCCTAGTTCCTAGCTCAGCAGACTTAGGCAGAGTGCAATGGCTGGGGTTCGATCTCCGCCAGCGTGCCTGTGCCAGCCCCGCCCCCAGGGCACACTGAGATGGCAATTGAGACTGGGCATGGTAGCACGCACCTGTAATTCCAGTGCTTGGGAAGCTGAAAACAGGAGAATCACTATGAGTGGGATCCACGTAGTGAGACTCTGTAGACCCTAGACCCTGTCCTAAACACAGGGGGAAAAAAAAGAACTATTTGAAGATCTGTTAAACGTCTAACAAGCCTCACCTTGAGACTCAGGCACTTTTACTATGCTGTCCTAAAGACATTTTCTTGGACCCAGCAACAATCATAGTGTTAGTTGCTGAGGACTAGGAAGAGGGCTGTGTCATACAGCTGGATCTCAAACACCTGGAGAGGGCTAATTTCCTATTAAAACTAGAGTTCAGAATTTGATTTGAGAAAACATATTCAGACTAATTTTGATACTCAGAAACTCAATTTTCAAGTTCTTCTGTTCTCTGTCAGAATGGGGGACAGATATTCTGGTGTCTGGCTGCTGTACTTTCCATGAAAACAAAGTTCTTTTACAGCAAACATCTCTTTCTAGGCCTCCTATAGAAGCAACAGGCCAAGTCTGTTTGGAATGCCATGTAGATTAATAGGCTTCAACCAGGAAGGAACACAAGAAAGGTAGGTCCCAGAAGCGCAACGTGTGAAGCAGAAGTGATAATTTCTGACTTTCTAGCAGCAGTGCTGCCCACGGCTTTTCCTATACCTGTTTACTCTGTGGAGGGTGTGGAGAGTCCCAAGTGGGCTGGCATGGAGAGACCTACTGCCTCGTTGGTGGCTACCGGACCTGTGAGGCTGCTGCCATCATCACCCCAGAAAAATCTAGAGCAGAGAAGACAACATCCAGGCAGGTTTGGGTGACATCTTCTACTATCATCCCATCAAAGACTGAAGCAGGTAAGTCAGCATCCCACACAGGCTCTCAACAGATCTTGATCTATGGAAGAATATAACCAACAATCAGGATGCCCTAGACACAAAATTTTCTACTTGAACAGTGGTGACAAGACCTATGAATGGCTGAGCCATTCTTTTGAGAGAATGAACACTGGAGGCTCTTCAGAGAGCCTCCATTTCAATGACCTCCACAACCTTGCCCTGAAGAGAGAAGCTGGCAATTCTGCCTAATCCAAACTAAGCCAGAATCTTTCTTCTTTTCTAACTGGCTACAGGAAAAATCCAGAAACTGTGGTTGAAAGAAGTTACTTTGGACAGGATGAACCTACCAGGACAAAAGATGAATTTTTCTTTCCAACACCTGCCGTTATTCCTTTTCATACGAAGGAAACATTTGCATCCACTTTGCATGCAAGATATAGTCTTAGAGCAGCTGAGTTGAAGCCCTGCTACATCCTTGACTTTAGTCATGACCAGCAACTGTCAGCACAAACAAGGAGAATAGTTTTCCTCCAGCTGAAAGATAGATGAAGGGGCCTCATGACCCAACAAACTTTCAAAATTTTCAGAAATCAAAACAAGATTTTATAGGAATATTTTAGATGTATATCACAACAGTAATCCCAGCACTCAACAGACTTAAGAAGGAGGATCGGGCCAGCCAGATAGCTCAGCAGACTAACATGCCTGCTTAGGTAGACTGCGGCAGCCAAGGTTCGATGTGCTGAGATGGTGATTGAGACTGGGCGTGGTGGCGCATGCCTATAATCCCAGCTCTTGGGAGGCTGAACACAGGTGGATCACTACGAGTCCAATCTATGTAGTGAGACCCTGTAGACCCTGTACTAAATAAAAAAAGAAAAAAGGAGGATTACAAATTCTAGGACAGCCTATACTACATAGCCAGATCCTCTATCAATAAATACAAATTGAAAATAAAAAACATTCAAAATTTAAAATCCCATGTGTGCTGTGAAATGCCTATAATCCAGTTACTTTGGGATGCTATGCCAGGAGAATTATAAGCTCAAGCAACTGAGCTACTGTGTAAGTCCCTGTCTGAAGGGTAAAAATTAAAATTGCAGGAGTTTAGGCTCTGTGGAAAAGTCCTGGATTCAATCTCCACTGTGGCACAAAAAAGACTAAGATATAGTCTTAGATCTGTTTTAGTACCACCAGAAGGGCCAGTGTGGTCAAGAAGGATGAATAGACAAGACTAAAAGATGTGGTAGGAGAGGTAGGTGTGGGATTTTTTAAAATGTATTTGGTACGGGGTCTACAGGGTCTCACCATGTAGATGGGACTCGCGGTCATTCTCCTGTTTTCAGCCTCCCAAGTGCTAGGATTACACGTGCCACCATGCCTGTCTCAATCACCGTCTCAGCATGCCCCAGGGACAGGGCTGGCACAGCACACCGGGGACTGAACCCCAGCCATAGCACTCTGCCTAAGCAGGCGCTTTAGTCTGCTGGGCTATCTGGCCGGCCCTTGGTGTGGGACTTTTCATCTGTGATGAGGAATATGGATCTCATTTTGGGTGTGACAGGAAGTTATAGCAGGCATAGGCTGGAGAACAGGATAGAGAAAGAAATCTGATGTGGATACACAAAGATCACTTTAGCTGCTGTGAATAAGGGCAATGAGGTGCTGGCTGTTACCTGGAGAATGTCTCTCTCAGTAATTAAGGGGACAGTAGATCATGGGAATGGAAGTGGGAGGACAAGTCAGTAGAGAAGGGATAGCATATAGTTGGTGCTGTCTGAGCCCAGAATAGGTGGTAGCATCAGATTCCATTTAGGGTTCCCAACCCCAGAGAAGGCATCCTAACTTCAGGACAGAACTCTTGTCCTGAGGGGATACAATAGCAAGATTGCTTTTCTTCCCGGTATGCATTCACCAAGCCAGAAAGGAATCTGTGATCAAAGCTTCCTTGCACTGGTCTACAAGAAGGAGGCACTGGCCCTGGAGCTCCTACAGCATCCCCATATAGTCTCAACTAACCCTGCAGGGTCGCTCTCTAATACTTGATATGACTGAAGCAGATTTGCAGTTACTAGAGGGGTCATGGAATATCTGTTCTCCATCCACAAAGAGAACAGGAGAATCATAAATAATTGAAAATGCAACCCACTCAGTTTCTGGGTACAAAGCATGAAACAAGCATGAAAAACAGGCCCCGCTGGAATTTTAAGAACAAGAGAGCCTTGGCACTCATACCAGTGCAAAAGAGTTTCTAAGATGAGGGCCCTGACATCTGTATTTCTAAAAACTTTGTCATTGCCACGTTGGCATAAGCCTGCATGTTCTGCTGAGGCAGAAGTACTGCGTGGGTCCATGAGTTGGAAATCAGACAGGGAAACATGTTTAGACCCAGTCTCTAAAAGGATGAATGAATCAGTGAATAAAAATTCTTACAACTCCCAGTTTATAAGAAAAACAAAGAGGCAGTGGAACATGTAAAATGACACGGATGCGCAATCAGCAAGCTCAACAATAGGGAAGACTCGCTATCCAAAAAGGCTCAAACCTGGAATCCCAGCAATCAGTATCCCAAGCGAGAAGGATTTTTATTAAATATGAGCCTGGGGGCAACCCGATCGGCTCTTTTTTTTTTTTTTTTAAGAACCAGGGATTGAACTCAGGCCCTTGCTCCTGTCAGGCAAGCACTTATTCTACTGAGCCATCTCCCTGGCTCCCATCAGGTCTCCCTGATGTCCCTCTCCAGGACAGTAGCTTTCTTTCCTCTAATAAATATATTCTGCTCTTTAAAAAAAAAATATGAGCCAGAGATTCCTAGCCAATTTGGTCTCAAAAGCAAAAAAAAAAAAAAAAAGTATTTGAAAAGAAAAAGGCCAATTAGGTGTATCCTATGCTCATCCAAATTTGGCATCAGTAAGAGCTTAGCTTCAGGTAAGCTCACTTGCGGGTGCCATGAATTCAGATCGAGGAGGGAGGTTGCAAATAAATGAAACATGGGGAGGGCTTTGGGGTGCTGAGTACCTGTGAACAGCTCCTGTTGCCTGAGAGAGCCGGGACAGGTCAAGCCATGGAGACGGCAAGTCTGACCTAGAGGCTGTGAAATCACACATGTGCAGAGGCGGGGGGAGGTCTGGCTCTGAAAACTTAGTGTCTCTGATGTCCACCCTGGTACATGTTTAGTCCATAATGATCATCAATTGCATTTCTTATGCCAGCTAGCTGTATCAACCAGCAAAATGCCAGCACCAACCAGCAAAGGATGTCTAGACAAATGGGTGGACGTTGGAAGCGGAGGCCCTGCCTGCTGAGGGAGGTAGCAGCAGGACTGGAGGAACTGAGAAGCCTCCACCTGCCTGAGATAGGAGGCCACCCGTGTATTCTTTTTTCACCTACAAAGTGAGGCTAGTGAAAACTTGTGAGCAAGATTAAATGGGATAGCGATGTTTAACTAGAAACACAGCTCTGGGTAGACAGTCACTTTGTCTGCTGTCATAGTCACTCTTGCTATGTGCCTTTGTTCCAGAATGGAAGGGCAGTAAAATCCTGTGAGCCAAGTGAAATCATTCTTCAACAAAATATTCCTGTGTGCTTTCTGTGTGCTGATGTGTTACCTGGTACTGGAACATAATGGATCCAGCCTTACTGAGTTTACTTGCCACCAGAGACTGATTGGATGAAGAGGAAAGTTCCCAACAAAACCTGATCCAGTAGGGTGAAGAGGCTTCCTCCTGGTCCATGCTGTAGACAAAGTAACTTACCAGAGGGTGTTTGGAGTTCTCCGTGAACTGCCCATTCTTCAGGAAACTGAATATCACAGTTCAGTACTTTGAGAAAGTCTTAGTCTCGAAACCATCCTTGAATGTCTTGCTGGAAACAGCTCCTATACCCCAGGCCACTCTAGTTTTCCATCCACCCCCAGCTTCAAGGACACAGCACAAACCTAGGCAAGATGGCCCACATACGTAATCCCTGCACTCTAGAATCAAAGGCAGAAAGATCAAAAGATTTAGTAAACCTTGGGAAACTTAGCCAGCAGAAAAAACTGGCTAGAAAATATTCTACATGACTTCAGAATCCAACACCAAAAGCTGAAAGGGTAAGTGGCAGCTTTAAAGAGAAGAGGTAACTCCAGTGTTTCCAGGAGATTTGCCAAGACATACTTCACACAGGATAGCCTGTAAGGGGCCGGACAGAATGCAAGGAGAGCTGCCTGTCAGTTATGATTTCCCTCTTACCCTGGAGATGACATTCAGAGCAGGGAGGGTGGGTAGGTGGAGAGCACTGGGCCAGCAACCATCAACAGCCTTGTCACCTGTCTCTGAGACATAAGCCTAAGTAAAAAGACTGAAGTGCATCTTGTTGAAGAAGCACCCATCCAGAGCTAGCGTTCTCAGTGACAGAGCCTTTCCTTCAGAAAGCTTGATTCTGGCTGATTTAAAAGTGATGCTAGTCAAGGGATCTTTCTCAGTGGTCTCCAAAGGCAAGCACCTTTGTCAGTAGGAGACCTTGAACACCCTAGTCACCTTCCTTAGGGACTGGTGCACTGATTAGGGCTTTGAATAAGAAGCTGCTAGCCAGTATTGGAGGGTTGGCTTTAAACAAAAATGGGTTTTGGATTTTTTACTTATGTCTATGTCATAAATTATTTATTTATTTATTTATTTATTTTTTTACAGAACCAGGGATTGAACTCAGGCCCTTGAGCTTGCCAGGGAAGCGCTTATTCTACTGAGCCATCTCCCCAGCCCTATGTCATAAATTCTAACAATAATGATCTTCTTATGGACTATTACCACTGGGAAAAACTCAGTACATTGTGAAGATACATATTCCAGAACACTCCTTGGAAATGAAAGGTTGTGATGGTCAGCTATAGAGGTAAAGGAGGAGTGCTAGGATTCAACCCAGGGCCTCAGACTTGTAAGGTTAGCACTCTACCATGGAGCTGTATTCCAGCCTGACTAGATTGCTTACTTTAAAACAGGGGAATGAAATGCTAACATTGTCATTTTGTTTTAAATCAGTGAAGTTTTTATTAAGTCCACAGAAGAAAAAGCACTTCTTGAGGGACAGGAGGGTAGGGCTAACCAGAAGCTGTAGCATCAGCACCATGTTAATAATAATAAGGTTGGAGTCCTAAATGGTGCTATCTGGTAAGACCTTGAAGATGGATGCCTGCCTGTCAGCTGCAAGCTCTAGGTTCAGGCATTTGAGGCTCAAGTTTGTAAGGTTGTCATGTTGTATTATGTCATTTTGTCATGAGTGTATTTTGAATTGCTTGTTAGAAGGGAGCTGTCACCAGGCGTGGTGGTGCATGCCTGTAATCCCAGCACTCAGGAGCCTGAGGCAAGAGGATCCCTAAAAATTAAAGGTCAGCCTGAGGTACAAAGTGAGTTCAAGACCAGCCTGAATTGCATAGTAAAAACTATCTTAAAAAGTAAAAAATAGGGCCAGTCAGAAAGCTCAGTGGACTAAAGCACCTGCTTAGGCAGAGTGCAGCGACCAAGGTTTGATCCCTGGCATGCCATGCCAGCCCCACCACGGGGCACACTGAGATGGTGATTGGGATGGCATAGTGGTGCAGGCCTGTAATCCCAGCGCTTGGGAGGCTGAAAACAGAAAGGATCATTACAAGTCCAATCTGTGTAGTGAGACCTTGTAGACCCTGTACTAAAAATAAATAATAAATTTAAAAAAATGATAAATAAACAAATAAATTCCCAGGGTATGTCGCTTTCAAATATGCAGATATTTTCCTCACATTACAAACAGATGTAAGATGGAGGCTCAACATAAACAACATGAAGGCTTACTGTTTAAAAGACTTTACTACTGCCTATGTGACCATGGCAAGCCCCTTAACATCTAGCTTTTTTGAGACCTCCGGCATGAACATATTAAGGTGCTAGGAATGTATACTTGGGACTGATTAAGGTTAAAAAAAGCCCATCTTGGCTTTTATTTTTCCTCACCAGAAAGTCCTTACAAATGTTCAAATCTCATTTTTGTGTCATGCGCACATTCTCAGAGTGAAACCCATATCTTTATTCTGCACTGGTTGTATGCACAGGATCAGAGTTGGGCAATCTCTTTGGGTTTTTGTTTTATTTTAGTTTTGGTTTTTTTTGTTTGTTTTTGTGCCAGGGATCAAACTCAAAGTCTTTCTTAGTTTAATCTTGACTCTCCAGCCAATTTTAGAATTTTGGATTCCTTACCCTGCTTGTATTCCTAAAACACTGTGCCCACCCACATAGGGAGGCCAAAGAAGGAGACACAGGTAGGGATCCTCTGTCTGCTTTCTGCCAGCAAACACTAAGGGCCTGAAGACTGCCTATCAACTCGCAAATTCCAATTGTGACCTCACTGGGTAGTGATAAATCACAGGCCTCCTGGTTGCCAACACAGGGACACCATTCAAATGTGGGGAAATGTCCCTTCCAGTTTTCCACAAGATACCAGTCTTCTTGCTTGTCTGGAAGAGAATGTGGCAACAGGTCACCTGTATTCACATGTTCCTTTTGTACTTGTCACACACCTCCCAACCTCCCCATTCATGAGTAGGATCAACACCCTGGTACCCACTCAGGGAGCTAGAGTGTCCCTGCTTATTGCTGAGGCAAAAGTTACATATCATTTGTGGACAAGCATTTAGAGAGCTTCTAATCTTTATCAATTTAGTCTTCTCCTTTGCTATACAAGACACTTCTTCAGAGCAGAGTGCAATAGGGTTAGTCTGTAGTTCCTGTTATAAAAGAAGCTGAAGTGGAAGGAACATTTACTCCCAGGAGTTGAAGACCAGCCTGAAAATATGGTGAGATCCCATTTCAAAAAAGAAAGGATAGAAGGAAAGAAGGAAGGAAGGAAGGAAGGAAGGAAGGAAGGAAGGAAGGAAGGAAGGAAGGAAAAGA
>NW_004524587.1:14290819-14292707 GCF_000260255.1 Octodon degus
AGAGAGAGAGAGATTTCTTTGAACCCTTCCCATAAGTAGAATTTGGAGCAATTCTAGTGTGCTTTTGCTATTAAGTGATAATTTGAGGATGAGCTATTGAAGGCCTTTCATGTACTACACAATATTTACCATACTGTCATGGAGACACAGAGATGGGTCCTCTCAGTAACATTCCTGTTTGAGCTGTTGTTTATAGGAGAAAGGGTGATATACAACTAGGACAGAAAAGCCCAGAAAAAGAGAAAGTACTACTGAGACTAAGAATCTAACAACAAAGCATCTGAGTGAGTTGGGTTGGTATAAGAAGTCCAGTTGGTCAAATCTTTGTACCCAGAAACTGAGTGGGTTGCATTTTCAATTATTTAGGATTCTCCTGTTCTCTTTGTGAATGGAGAACAGATATTCCAGTCTCTTGATGATGTTGGCTCCACAGAGGCTATTATAGTGGGCATCCCTTCCAAATGGATATACTGAAATTAAGACCAACTGTATGTTTGGATTAGTGGGCTGCAGGTCAGAATATGCATGAAAAAGGAGGCTCTGGTAGCATTATGTTTATTTATTTATTTGGCGGAACCGGGGATTGAACTCAGGCCCTTGCGCTTGCCAGGGAAGCACTTATTCCACTGAGCCATCTCCCCAGCCCCATTATGTTGAAAGGAGAAGTGATGGATCAATTCTGGTCTCCTTTCTAGCAGCATTACCAATCAGAGCTCCTCCTATACCTGCTTACCAAAGTGCCCTCTACCAAATATGTAGAAATCCAGGTGGGCTGCCATATCGCCTAACTAGCAGCTCCTGGGCTTATGTAGATGTTTGCATCTTCAGCCCAGCAAAAGCAGGAGCATAGAAGCCAGCATACAGGTGGCCCTGTGGGGATGCTTCCATTGTAAACCCAGAAAAGGCCTGATATGGTCAGCCAGCATTCCAAAAAGGTCCCAAGAAACCTCCATTCATTTATTTATTTTTCTTTCTTTTTGAGACAAAGTCTCACTATGTAGTTTAGGCTGGCCTTGAGCCCCCTTTTAGCCCAGGCTGGTCTTTGACTTGCAGCAATCCTCCTAACTCAGTCTCCCTTCTACATCTTTGGTAGAGGGCCAGCACTAAAAAATGTGTGTTGGAAACAGGAGCAAGATTGAGAAGAAGCTAAACCATCTCCCCATCTACCCAAATGTTAAGCCCACTCATCCAGCAAGGATTTATTAAGCTCCTGTTACACATCAAGCCCAACATTAGTTGTTTGGGATATATTGGTGAATGAGACAGTTGAATCTGCTTTTAGCAAAGCACTCACTAATTAAAGAATGAGATATAAAATACAATATCAAGGTTTGGGTTTATATTTCAGGGGCACTTAATCTGAAGCACCAGTAAAATTAGAAGAATCAGGTTTTTATGACCACTATTAAGGGAAAAATTGTGAAAATGGAGTGAGAAAGGATGCATGTTATACAAGCTTGCTAAGAAGGTTGCTTGGATGAGAAGACATTTCAGCAGAAATGGAAATAAAGAAACCATGTGAATATTTGGAAATAAAGCATTCCAGAAAGAAATGTATATAGAAGAGATCTTGAGATAGAGCTAGATGGTAGAGACCTGTAAACCATGTATTCAGGAGCTTGAGACAGGAGGATTATGAGTTTATGGCCAGCCTCAACTTCATTCGCAGATATCATCTTAAAAAGATGAGCCAGGTGTGCTTGTACACACCTGTATTCCCAAAGCTATGTGAGACTAAAGAGGATAATTACACAATCAAGATCAGCAGGCTAACTGAGTGGATTTAATGCAGAAGTCCTAGGTTGAATTCCCATAGTACAAAAAGAAGGTCTCACTGCTGCCCATTTAGATATGTATCAGGTTGCACCTGAGATGCTGTGTGTGTGTG
>NW_004524587.1:14293147-14325138 GCF_000260255.1 Octodon degus
CCCTGTGTAGAAATGAAGCTAAACTATTCTAGGAGCAGCACAAAGTCTAGTATAGCCAGGAAGAAGAGACGTGCTGGGAGAGGTAGTATGGCCCTTCTCCCCTAGGCTAAGGAACATGGATCTTGTTTTAGGTGCAAGAAGAGGGTAGCAAAGAACATAAACAGGGTAGAGAAGAAATTGATCCAGATGCTAAAAAGATGAGCTGCTATGAGCCAAGGCAGTTAGATATTGGCAGTTGTCTTGAGAATGTCTTAGCAGTTAAGGGGACAGTTGGTCCTGGGAAGTGGGGGTGGGGAGCAGTCATCAAAGAACCAAAAAAAAATAATAATAATAGGTTGGGCCTGTGGCTCAGCACTAGTCACATCAGCAGCCCATGTAACAGCTGTCTCAGGTGGCACCATCAACCACACAGCACAGAGCCCTATTGAGGCATCCTACCCTGTGCACAGCACACTCATCCTAGGGAGGCACAGCACAAGACTGTTGCTTCTTTCCTGGACATGCATAACCAAACCAGGGATGATTCTGTATCTCAAGAGAAGGCCAGGGATGATTCTGTATCTCAGGAGTTAACTTGGGAAAGGAGGAAGAACAGAGCCTTGGGTTCCCAGAACACCCTGACTGAGAATCTCAATTAACTGCCTTGTCTTAGTTACTCTCACCACTGAGACGCAGTACCTGGCAACCACAAATTAAAGGAGGGACTATTTATTTGGGCTCACAATTTTCAGAGGTTACAGTCTATGCTTGCCTGGCTCTCTCACGGGTTTGGCAGTTATCAAGCAGAGAGACATGAAGGGACAAGGGAGGCAACCAGACTTCCAGGCCAAGCTCCCAGTAGCCCAACCTCTTGAGACCACTTCCTACTTCCCAGCATCACACTTACCTATAAACTCAAAAGTGGAAAAACGCACTGATGAGTATCACAGCCCAAATCACCTCCTAAAGCCCCACCTATGAGTGCATAGGGTACTGGGAGCCATCTAGATATAAACCACAACAACCACATTCCGTGCTAACTGGCTGCAGGGAAAGGAGCCTCAAATACTGGTGCTCTAAGACAGCCTGTTTTGAACACCAAAGCTTGGCTGTCCTGGAAAGAAGGTTCAACGTTGTCCTGCTTAACACTCTAAAGTCCAAGCCCCTTCTCATGCAGAAGAAACACCTGTCTGCCTTCAGCAATCCGGGGTGGAGTCGAGCACACAGTAGCCCAGAGGAAGCCAACTACCCAATGGACTCCCGTCCTCAATCATAGCCAGAAACCACCAGCACAGATCAGGAGGTCTAGGTTTCCACAGCAAAGAAGCAAACAGGAGCTATACAGGGAGCCTCGTGCCCTTGGTCTTAGACGGCAGAGAACATCTGGGGTTGGGGGTATCTGCTGTCAGAAGCAGGAAAGGCAGAAAGTCCAGGAACACCCCTCAGGCTTACATGTTCCTTTCTTCCCAGATTGCTGTGGCATAAGTGGGTTTTATTGCTTGGTAAATATTTTTCTGTAAAGTATTTGACTAGAAATCTAACTTGTGCAAACCAATCCCTCTTGCTTGCCTTGAGATACATTTCTACGTGTAATACCTGCTCTTTTAAGGCCTCTGTAGGCAAAGGGGATCCTTGGGTGCAGTTTCTCAGTGTGATGCTTATAATGATGCCTAGACAACTTGGAGGGAAAATTAGGCCATTTCTTTAAAATGTATTTAGTATGTATGAGGTCCTGGGTCAAATGTTCAAGGCCTAGCCTTACCATAATTGTGTGTGTGTGTGTGTGCACGTGTGTGTGTGTGTAGAGTAGGACTGAGATGTTAGATCACCTCTCAGTCTACCCATCCATTCATTCATCGAGTACTTACTGAGCACATGTTACACATCAGCCACCACATCACTGTTGAAGATATGTTGATGGATGAGAAATTTGAAATTTCTCTTGCCAAAGCACACATAAATGATGAGACAGAAAATACAATTATCAGGGTTTACAGTTATACCTCAAGAAAAGGGTCTAGCATATGCCAACAGTCTGCGTTCATTCTGAGACCATCAGTAAAATAAAATTTTAAAAATCAGATTATTATAACAAAGGAAAATAAAACATCATGAATATAGGTAGGCCAAATTACACCATAAGGGATGGTGTCTAACATAATACCCTATTCACCTTAGAAGTAGGAGAGACTGAGGCAGAATTCAATTTAGTTCAACCTCTGCTTGAAGTATTTACATAGAAGACATCTGGGGCAGGCCACCTTCCCTTTTTGGCCTTGCCTAAATTACCCCATCTCTCACTCCTCCCCCTGCCCTTCAAAATTTCACAAACATGTAGGAGATAAGGAGGAGACAGGACCAATTAAGGGCAATAAGAGCCAGACCATTTGTGCATGCTTAGCCATAAATCCCTTCACCCAAGACCTCATGACTATAGGATATAAGAGGTACCACATTCCTGCCCTTACCCTGAACCTATAGGATATAAGGTACATCATATTCTGCCTGATAGCAACAAAGAAATTATATAAGCTGGTAAGGAACAGAGAACTGGGCCTTTTGTGCTTTCCAATTTGGAAAGGGGAAGTATGTTGGTCACTGGCTAATTATAACTTGGTCTCCTGTGGGCAATATATCCAATCCCAGCTCATACAACACAAGCTAGTTAAAAAGTCCTCTTTGCTGATGGAGCAGCTGAGTTGGAAATGAGAGAATCGTGAATATCTGAAAATAAAGCATTCCTGAAGGAAATGTGTATGGAAAAGACCTTGAGATAGAGCCAGATATAATGGTAGAGACCTGTAAACTATGTATTTAGGAGTTTGAGACAGGAGGATCCTGAGTTCATGGCCAGTCCCAGGTACATTCCCAGACATTTTTTTTTTTGTTGTTTTAAAAAAGCCAAGTGGGCTAGACACTTCTATATTTACAAAAATATATGAGATTGAAGCAGGATGATCACAATGTCAAGACCATCAGGTTAACTGACTCACTCAGTAAGAACTTGTAAAAGTAAAAAGGTCTGTTGACATAGCTGAGTGCAAAAGTTCTAGGTTAAATTGTCAATAGCATAAAAGCTAAAAAAAAAAAAAAAATCCTGAGGTACAAATGAGGCTAAACTGTTTGAGGAGCAACTCAAAGGCCAGGAAGGAAAGTTAGAGAAGGAAAGATGTGGTTGGAGAGGAAGGTGTGGGCCTTGTTCACTGTGGTAACGAATGTGAATCTTCTTAGGCAGACGCCCGGACCAGGATTCGATGTCTGGTGTGCCATGCTGGCCCCGGCCCCAGGGTATGCTGAGCCTGTCATGGAGACTGGACATGGTGGTGCACACCTGAATCCCAGTGCTTGGGAGGCTGAAAAAAGGAAAATGACTGCAAGTTCAATCTGTATAGTGAGACCCTGTAGACCCTGTACTAAATACACACACTAAATACACACACACACACACACACACACACACACACACACACAAAATGTGACTCTTGTTTTAGGTGCAAGAGAAAGCTATGTACAAACATAGGGTAAGGAAGAAATCTGTTCTATATTCTAAAAAGATCACCATAGCTACTTTGAGCCCATGGCATTTAGGTACTGGTGGTCACCTTGACAATGTCTCTCTCAGGAGTTTGTCCAGGGGATGCTGGTGGGAAGCAGTCACCAACAACCAACAAAATAGATGGGGCCTGTGTCTCGGGTCCACCTACACAGTACCTAAGAACAGCAGTCTTATGGGGCACTGTCAGTCACACATAGCACAGAGCCCTAAAGTGGTGTCTCACCCTGTGGACAGCATCCTCATTGTAAAGTGATAAAGCAACGAGACTGTATAGCTCTTTGCCTTGACATGCATACTCAAAAGGCCAAAAACGTTTGTGGGCTAAAAGGAGAAGCCCCCTGGGCTCTGAAAGTGTCCCTACTGAGAGTTTCAGCTAACCCTCCACAATTATTATCAACTAATCAGACACAGAACCTCCTAAATGATTGGACAGCAAATGCCAAAAGAGACAAGTGATATGATTTTTGAGGTGTCCAGGAAGATCAAACTCTTTGGGAATAGAAACTCTCTGGGAGTATAGACAAAGAACTTGTTTGAGCAACCCATATTTATTTGGTCTCAAACAAAGGAAGGGGAAATTGACACAAACGTAGGAACTGAACAGATGCTCGGAGGTCAGTGCAAAGACTTCTCCAAGCAGCTAAATTTTGATAATTATGAGGACTGTTTGATCTCTAAGGTTGGAAGCTTTACTGCTCTGGGATAGGGAGTGTCAGCAGCTCATGTCCTTGGATTTCTCAGCTGTGACATTATCTTGACTTCAGAACACTGTGCATATGAGCTTTTCCAGCACAGCCAGAGGTCCCTGTGTTCAACACCTTACTCCTCTCTTCTCCTCTCCTCTCCTCTCCTCTCCTCTCCTCTCCTCCTTTCCCTTTCCCTCCTCTTCCTCTCTTCTCCTCTCTCTCTCTCTCTCTCTCTCTCTCTCACACACACACACACAGCATCTCAGGTGCAACCTGATATATATCTAAATGGGCAGCAGTGAGACCTCAGATGCTCAGCTACAAAGGTTAAGCCTGCTTGGGGGGAACCACAAAGCCAGGCCAAGGTGGGAGGCACTGCACCCGCAAACAGATGCAGGGAAGAATCTGGGATGTAGCCTGCCTGGGAACAGCATGTCATTTTGATTTGAAACTGTCTCATTGTTATTTGTTTCTCAATAAAATTATGGAAAAAATAAATAAAAATAAAATGAGTGGGTAGAGAGAAAAAAAGGGGGATACAAAGGAAGGACCATTTTGTATCTGTATATACAAAATAGGATAGATATGTGCTACTTTCTCTTAATTCAGTGAGAAGAAAGATTTGTACTAATAATATTTGGACAGGATATCAGGTCTGCATCTTGTACTATGAATAACCACTAAGAAGATAGCAACATGTAATGTATTAATTATTGAAACTGTCCTATTAATCGGTTTTGAAACTATCTCATTGCTGTTTCTCAATAAAATTAATTACAAAAAAAAGTGTGATCAATGGAGACTTGTCCTGCTGTCTCATGGCTAACCCCACAATGTGCCAGCACCAGTGAGTGACCAGTAAAGGATATCTAGACAAATAGATGATGTAAGGTATGGAGGCTTCTGCTGGTGAAAGGGACATTGCCTGGAAGTGGAGAGATCTAAGTAATCTCCCTGTTCCTTCACCAGCTGGGCATCACTGTGTTCCGTTGCCTAACCTGCTGCTCAGTTTTCTCATTTTGAAAGTGAGGCTGGTAAACTACGCTAGGGTGCAGAAGAGAGAATAGGCTAGCACACCTTGAACGAACAGCACAGCTCTGGGCATTGAGTCTTTGGGCTGCTCACACACTCAGTCTGATACTGTGTCCTTGCAGCAGGAAGAAAGAGGTGGCAACAGCCTTGAATGTGGAGCCATAGGAGGATAATGGGTAGGTGAGCACCCTTGTGAGTAGGAAGCATTGGGCTAGCTGGTCCATCCCCTGAAGGCCAAAGTGATCTGCTGTTTCTGACTCTGAAAGAGAAGCAACACATCAGCATTGGAGGGTAGACTTTTCCATGACCCATGAAAGCTAAAGTGGATTTGAGTTTTGAGTTTGTATTATGTCATGATTGTTAACCTACATCATCTTTTTTGGAGTCCCTTCAAAGTTATTACACTGAGTAGGATAAATTCAAAGGATTCACCCCTAAATACCACATGTTTTCCAAAGACTCTTGATTGTAGCTTTTTATACTGTGGTGAAATCCAGGGCCTCAGGCATGTTCCCAGCCCATCTGTTTACTTTTTGTACAAGACATAAGTAAAAAGATAAGGCTGCCACCCTATGTCATCTGGCTATAAGTATGTTTAGCATTTCATGGAAAAAATGGGTCTTTCACGTTTGCCTTGTTAAGTTATTAGAAATCCTATTTGCCTCAGAACAACTTGGACTTCCTTTCAAGGGTCTGGCAGCTTCAAAAGCAATGAGCTTGTCCACACAGTGCTCTCTGATAAAGATATTGAGCCAAACATGAACAGCATGGATCCCACTGTTGATCAGAACTTTACTGTACTACCAGTGTTACCTTGATTAGGTCCTTTTACCTCCATGTTTGTTTTCAAAACTCATTTGTAAAATATGAATCTTCTAAGAGTATACACATAGGGAAGAAAAATACCAAGACAACTGTGGTGGATTAACTAATGGTCAACTTGTAACACCCAGATGAACTGAATCAGTGTGGTCCTGAGTGTGAAAGACCCGTCTGAGGATCACTGCCAACAGCATAAAAAGAGGACTGGAAGGGAAGATGGTGCACACTGGTTCTCCTGGAGAAGCTTGTCACGCTACTTTTCCTGATATGAACTCAGCTATTCTCATCATTGGAGGAGCTCGAAGCCTCGCTGTTGCTGAGGGTGGCTGTGGTTTTCTTTGGGGAAGCTCTGGTCCTTATCTGGAGTGTCACTTCCTGGCTTCAGTGCAGTTCCTTTAACCTGCTAGCACAGATCCTTCATCCCACTGGTATAGACTTTCTAGCTTCTACCACTGATCTTTGGGCCTTCCCTGTGCAGATCCTTGATGTGAGTTGCATAAGACATTGTCACGGCTCATGGCATAGAGGATATTGCCATGGACTCGAGGTTTTCAGCTGGGCTCATGCAGGACATTGCTGTGGGGTCCAGATGCTCAGATGGATTCTTTGGGTCTCTAGTGTGTGGACAGATCTCCTACACTTTTTTGCATTTGACTCTCGGGATGAATATTATAAATAATCCCATAAACTACATGTCCTGTATTAATTCCTTTCCCTCGTAAACCCCGACTACAGCAACAACACTTTTATTTTTCTCAAATGCAATGTCTTTCTTCAGTACATATCCAAATATGCTTCAGGCCTACCTCTGAGGTGCCTTCCTTCATCTCCTAATCTACCAAAACATCTGCCTCACTTACTGTTGAATTCTCAGGGTCAGAGCTATACAACCTGTCTGTTGACTTTCCCATCATTATTACCATTTGAGATTTTCTTCACTTACTAAGGTCACTGGTGTGTGGCTGCCCACAGGAATGTTGCACAAAAAGTTGCTCCTTGATGAGAGTGTGGATAGGGAGGACTGTGAAGCTCAGGAAGGTTTTCTCTGCCTTCTCCCTGCTCTCCACCATCATACTGGGGCTTGGAGCCTGCCCATCACCTCAGAATTCTTGTGTGACCTCAGTGGAGAGGGATGACATCACAGGCCTCCTGGTTTTCATTCAGGGCATCTACTCAAATGTGGGAAAGCCTAACTACTGGATCTCTCTTAAACATCAGCCTTTTAGGTTGTCGGGAAGAGACTATTTGGCCAGATCATCTGTCTTCAGGCTAACTTGTCATCTGTCCCTTGGGAGGGCAGTACAGCAGGTAAGTTTGAGCAGGGCATCTCTACATGAGGCCTTCATATACACACATCAGCAGCTATCACAACTTTCCTTTGTCCTTCATATCTCAAGTCCTCCCTATCAGAAGTAGGATCAGGAATTTAGTGCCCCACAGGAACATAGAGAGTTTCTGCTCATTGTGTAGACTGTGGACATTTATCTCTGGCCCAGTGTTTAGAAAGCTAGGAATTTTATTAAATTTATCCTTCTTCCCCTTTGGCCTACAAGATGCTTCTTCATACCTGAGTGCAGCAGTACTTATACTTGTTATTCACAAAGCTGAGCTAGCAAGATGATTCAGCCCAGAAGAAAGAAATGATACTGGACAACATCCCACTATAATAAAATCCCACTATAATATATAATACATATAATATATATACATATATATATATATATATATATATATATATATATATTCCTTTCCACAAAAGACTCATAGCAAAAGGAAATTGTATGTGGCTGTGAAGAGATAGGAATAGCTGCTTGAGGGCCAGCTAGATAGCTCAGGCAGACGCAGAGACCCGGGTTCAATCCCTGGCATGCCATGCTGGCCCCGTCCCTGGGGATGGCTGAGATGGTGATAGAGACTGGGTGTGGTGGCATAAGCCTATAATCTCAAAACTTGAGAAACTGAAAACAGGAAGATTACTATAAGTCTGATCTGTGTAGTGACACCCTGTACTGAATACATTAAAAAAAATTTAAAAAGAGAATAGCTATTTGAGGAAGATAGTTTGCAAGCCAAGTGTGATGGTGCATGCCTGTCATCCCAGCTCTGGGGAGGCTGAAACAAGATCACTACAAGTCCAAGGTGCCTAGTAAGACCCTATACTAATTTTTTAAAATAGGAAATTAGGTTGCAAGTTTTTCATAAACCTCACATTGAGATTCAGGCATCTTTACTATGCTGCCATGAAGGTACACACATCGGCCAACCAACAACTGTAGCCTTAGTTGTAGTTACTGAGGACTAGGACAAGGGCTATGTCATACAGCCGGGACTAAAAAGCCTGAGAGAGCTAAAGTCTTACTGAGATCTCAAAAGCGTCCCAGAATTGGTTTGATATGTCATATTGAGTCTAACCTTGGTACTCAAAGCCTGGGGGTGTCCTTTTTTTTTTATCATTTTCAGATTATCTTGTTGTCTGTAGGAATGAGGAACCCATATTCTGGTCTCTCGCTGCTATAGGTCCATGAAACTCAAATTGTTTTACAGCAAACATCCCTTCTAGGTGACCTATAGAAGTGAAGGCCAAGACATTTGGCTTGCCACCTGAAATTAAATGTGTAGAATTTTATTTTGATTCACAGTTTCAGTAGGGTCAGTTCAATTTCAGCAGACTTTAAAGCAGAAACATCATGATGACAGAGTATGGGCAAGTTCTAATATGGCTGACTAGAAGAGAAATCCTGTCAGAGATATTCAGAGACAATTAACTGAAAATAAAGGTGCTCTGAAGCATGGGAAGGAGTTACACCCTGAAACAGAAAATTAATCTGAAAAAAAAGGTACATGTAGAACAAATCTAATAAGCTGGAGAGTTAAAAGGGGGGAGTGGCACCACCATAGCTTATATGCCCCACTCCCAGCACCACTCCTGTGGAGAGAAGCTATCTTGATCACATTCCAAATAGCCCAAAGGATTGTACAGATTAGTCTCCTGGGACACTCTACATGTAGTGGCCCCTTTTCCCATCCTTTTCTCTCCAAATACTGGGGAACACTGCACTCCTGTGGGATCCTCTCCAGTGATCACCTAAGGCACCCCCACCCTCGCTCCATTCCCACCCTGGGTAGACGGGATAAACAAGTGAACAGTATCCACCAAGTCTGCCTGGATCCCCTTACCCACTTGACTCTCCACTTGGTGCCCACACCTTCCAAGTCTTCCATCATTCCTGAGGGGCAAAGAGTCCCTAAGTTAAGCCTGTGAACACGGTCAGATTCTTCCTGCTAACAGGGTGGGGGAGGGTTAAAATAGAGGAAGTTAATGTGGCTGCACACAATCAGATCACAATTAAGATAGGAAGAGGACTGTGTGGACACTCAGGCCATAAGCATAGTGGTCCTGTGGGAACTGCATGTATGTTTTATTGGAGTGTTTGATCTGGGTCTTGCGTGGATTTTTGTTACCTTTTCTCTTCTTTTTTTTACTTTTGCTGTTTTTTTATGTATTTAGTACAGGGTATACAGGGTCTCACTACACAGATTAGACTCGTAGTGATCCTCCTGTTTTCAGCCTCCCAAGTGTCTTTTTGCTTTTTTTTTAATTAATTAATTAATTTATTTATGTGTGTGTGTGTGTGTGTGTGTGGCCAGCTCAGCCCACCTGGGGGCGGGGCTGGCTGGCATGCGGTGCTGGGGGATTGAACCGAGGTCCTTGTGCTTTGTTAAGCTTGTTCTAAGTAGGTGCTTTAGACCACTGAGCCATCTCACCAGCCCTGTCTTTTTGCTTTGATCTAGTTATTATTTATTCTCTCTCTCTCTCTCTCTCTCTCTCTCTCTCTCTCTCTCTCTCTCCTTTCCTTTATATCTTCTGAGCAATACTATTCTTTTTTACTTGTTTATCTTTTTAAATTCTTTTCAAGTTTCCCCTATATTTTTTTCACTCATTTGCCTCTCTTGTATTAACTTCATGTCCTCTCTATTCTAGTAGTCTTGTTCTTCCTTATTTTTGCTAGCCCCTTGTCTTCTCTTGCTTCTTTTACACTTTATAGTGCATACACATATCAACAGGTTCTGACAACGTTACAGATTTCCTCAATCCCAAATTATACCTTCCCTCTCCTATATACCACTCACGCCTCCACAAGAACCTTCTCAAGTCCTCAACACTAACCCTTCACTCTAAAACACCTCAAATAGAATCTGACCCCTACATTATTGTTGCTACCCATTATTATTTTTCCAGTTACCTCTTCCGGACTTCCAGGAAGATGGCAGAGTGGTAAGCATCGGAGAAAGACTTTCTCCGAGCATTGCCATCCAGACACTGGAATATAGCAACTCCAGGAAGAGAAGAGGGAGGGAGGCATATGAGTCCCCTGGACCCAGAAAGAATCTGAAGCAAGAACTGAAGCCCATGTGGAAGGCAAAGAGAAACTTCGGCAAAGAAGGAGGTAGTCGGCAGAGCCTTCTCGCTGAGTCAGGACTCACTGTGTGAGAGGAGCGGTTCAAACCTGCAGACACATGGTGACTGCTGGCCACACCAGATGCCTCCATGGAGACACAGCAGTGTAAGAAAGCAGTGGATATGGAAGACTAGCTGGTGGTGATTGCCGCAGAATCTGGTGTCTTGCAGAGAAGGTGATCAGCTGGGAGCCATCTTGGAGAGGGGCCAGCTGAGCTCAAAATCTAGAAAAACTGCTGGGTCTATTTAGCAGCTTCCAGGGGCTAGGAGATAACTCAGAGGCATAAGCACCTACCTTGCAAGCGCAAGGTCCAGCGTTCGATCCCCAGCCCCAGAACCCCAAGCGCACCATGCAGGTCCCAGAACAGGGAATGGTGGTGCACAACTGTAATCCTAGCACTAGGGAGGCTCAGACAGGAGGATCACTATGAGTTCAAGACCAGACTGAGGGCTACAAAAGTGAGCACAGGGTAGTCTGAATTGCATAGCAAGATCCTGTCTCAAACAATAAAATAAAATATAATAAAATAAAAATATCTCACAGCTCCTTTCTGAGTTCAAGCCCAAGGAAGGAGCACTGATGGCCACAAACTGAATGGGTCTGAACTCAACCTCTTACCCAGAAAACAGCCTGAACTTCAGGGGAAATAAAGGTGCAGGTTTGCTGAGATTGTCTCTACCCCACCATAAAGCTACTGCTGGCTTGCTAGGATAAATCAGCACGGATCTGGATTCTGTCCCCACACCATCTAACAGTGACAATAGAGACAAACCTGGAAGAAGATTTTTTTTCTCTGTCTCCTTTTTTTCTTCTCCTTCATTGTTTGATCTTGTTTTTATGTGAGTGTGAGCACAACTAGTTTCTTTGTGAATGTTGTTCTAGTCTCTTCTTTCATTTTTTTCTTCTTTTTCCCTCCTGTGTTCTGCACCAATTTCCCAAAGTTTGCTTGACCCCCCCTTTGTCCTCCAAACTTGCTTCCAATCTGCTGTTGCTCTTCTATTTCTCTCTCTCTCTCTCTCTCTCTCTCTCTCTCTCTCTCTCTCTCTCTTTCTCTTTAAGCATTTGGTATAAGGTCTCACTACACAGCTTGGACTCGCAGTGATCCTCCTGTTTTCAGCCTCCCCAGCACTGGGATTACAGGTGTGTGCCAACATGCCCAGTCTCAGTGGACAGCTCAACGAGCCCTGGGGTGGGACCAGTGTGGCATGTGGTGCCAAGGATTGAACCCTGGTCCCCGAGCTTGCCAAAGCAGGCTCTTAGTCCACTCCACTGAGCTATCACACTGGCTCTTTTCCCTCTTTTTAAATTTTCTTCCCTGAGGGTAAAATTGGCACATTGAGGTCTTGTTTACTGCACACAGTTTTCTGGTTTATTTTAGATTTTTGTCATATAATCACAAATCTATTTCAAGTGGTTAAAGGTGGCAAATTAATGGTTTTATCAGTTTGTCAATTTATTTTTCTTTCTTTCTTTCTTTCTTTCTTTTTTTTCTTTTTTGTATTTTAGGGAAGGGTCTACAAGCTGTTCAGGGTCTCACTACTAGATCAGACTCATAGTGATCCACCTGTTTACAGCCACCCAAGAGCTGGGATTACAGGCGGGTACCACCATGCCCAGTCTCAATTACCATCTCAGTGTGCCCCGGGGTGGGGCCAGCACAGCAGACCTGGGGATCGAACCTCCAGCCCCTGTGTCTGCTTGCAGGCACTTTAAGCCACTGAGCTATTTGGCTGGCCCTAGTTTGTCATTTTGTAGGCTGTGTTTGATGCTATTGTTTTTGCTGATCATGTCACTTTAGCCAAAGTAACATAATTGTGCTAACTAGCTATTCTTCCTGGTATACCAAGACAGAGATTGCCTAAGGGTCATAGAAAATACCGTGGGCCAATTCCAAAGAACCAGGGGCTGCGCCAAGCAGTCAGCAATTTCTCATCCCCAACGAATTGGAGAGGATCTTCTAACAGATTCAAAACTCAAATATCAACTACACTCAGAAGACGCCTCTGAGAAGTAGTCATTTCCTAAAGATTTTTGATACTAGCAATAAAGCAACTCATTGTAGGCAATTTACAAGCACTAACCCAGGAACTAAATGAAAAAGAAATAGAAAATAAAAAGACACAAACTAGAACCTAAGCATAGTTTTATGGCTTGTGTCTAGGTGTCTTCCCGAAGTCTCATGTAGTCATAAGGGAGTGTTTATAGGTGGCTGAACCTAGAGTGTGTGATGCTAGGAGCAAAGCATTGATGCTTCAATTGATTCATGGTGTGATGCTAGGATTAAGGGTGTGAGAGCTACCTGACCCTAGGGCAGGCAGCCTGGATAAAATATAAGGTACAGAGGAGGGCTGCTTGTTGCTTGCTGCCTTCTTCCTGCCATGAACCATTTATTCTCTGCGATGCCCCTCTGCCATGCCACCCTGTCTTAAAGCCGACCCAACTATGAACTGAAATTCCTGTAAACTATGAGGTAAATAAATTTTTTCACCTTTAACTTTGCGCATAAGATTTTTGTCTCAGCAATGAGAAAAGTAAGTAAGACACATGGCAAAGCAGTCCAAGGAAATTCCAAGGATGAAGGCCTAGATATCCATATTTTTAAAAGTTTGTCATTGCCAGAGACTAGACACTCATCTGTAGCCACAGCTATGTGGGATGCTCAGGCAGGCGGATCATTTGAGCCTCTGCGCTCAAAGCCAGCTTAGAAAGCACATTGCAATGTTGTCTCTAAGTGAATGGAGAACCAATCAATCAAGGATTCCCATAATACTAAGCAGGAAAAAGAGGCAAAAGCGCATGTAAAATGATACCATAGGATGCAATTAAGTTTGAGGAAACTTAAACACATGGAAAACTCAACTGGGCATAGTGCCTCACACCTATAATCTCAATACTCAGAAGGCTGAGTAAGAAGACTTTTTCTTTTCTTTTTTCTTTTTTTAGTACCAGGGATCAAACTCAGGACCTTGTGTTTGCAAGGCAGGCACTTATGCTGTTGAGCTATCTCCCTAGCCCCAGAAGATCTTTTTCAACAACAATAATAATAATAACAACAACAACATATGTAAGTCAAAATAGTTGACTCACACACACACTTCCACCCCTACTGGGATCAACCCTGGCCCTCAGGTATGTGGGGCAATCTACAATGGAACTGTATCCCCAATCATATAGTTTGCCTTGTTTACAAAGGGGAGTGACAAGAAAAGTCTGTCCTTTTGTATTATGCCATTTGTCATGAATCTTCACGTAAAACGGGCTTCTCCTTCCCAATTTCTAAAGTTAGAGACCGAGCACCTTGAAATTCCTTCCTAGAACAAATCACCTTCAAATGTGCTGAACTTGTCCTAACATTTGGAGCCTTAACATGAACAAGAGAGAAATAAAATGCTATTGAGACAGGATTTGAGGAAATAGCGTCTCAGGAGATTGGTTTGGTTTGAGAAGATATGTTAAGCCTAATCTAGGTACTCAAAGATGCTGGAGGAGGCCCTTTTTCAGTTATATTCAAGATTTCTTATTGTTTGCATGTATGGGGATAGCCGCTCTAGGTTTTGTTTTACTTTGGGGGGTTGTTTTGTTGTGGTTGGTTCTATGCAAGCCAAGAGCTACTTCAGCAAGAGTCCCTTTAAGGGACCTAGAGAAGTGAAGGCCAAGTCTATACTTGGGATTTGAAATAAATTAGTGGGCTTCAGCCTGGAAAGCACAAGAGAGAGAAAGGTCCTGGAAGCACAGTGTATAAAGCAGAAGAGACTCTTCACTTCTGGCTTTCTTCCCAGCAGCAGTGCCGCCCTCAGCTCCTCCTATACCTGTTTATTACCAAGCCCTTTACTGACAATGTAGAGAAACTCACGTGCGCTGGCATGGAGACCTACTGCCTGGTTGGCAGTTACCAGGCCTATGGGGATGCTTGCCATCACCATCCCAGCTAGGGCTAGAGAAGAGAAGCCACTATCCCAGTAGGCTCCCAAGAAACCTCAATCTGTGACAGTACATAAACAACACCTAGGATGTCTTAGCTGCCAAACTTGCCACTTGAACAAGTGACAAGACTATCAACAGCTTGCTAGCTGAGCTACTCTGTGGAGAGGATAGACAGTGAATGTCCTAAGTCCTAAGACATCTAATGCCTCTCCTCCAGTGACCCCACTATGTGCCAATGGAAATAGACCTAGGCCATTCTACCTGAGCCTTTCTCATC
Source organism: Octodon degus (assembly GCF_000260255.1). Lineage (NCBI taxonomy): Eukaryota > Metazoa > Chordata > Mammalia > Rodentia > Octodontidae > Octodon > Octodon degus. Next base: position 14,307,884 of record NW_004524587.1, read on the forward strand.
CAGGAGCCTCCTCTGTGCCAACTGCCTATGAAAAAGGAGCCTCAGAAACTGGTTGAAAGGAGAGGCTGCATTGAGCACCCAGGACTTAAGCTGGCCTACAAAAAGGCTTGAGGCTCCTCTGCTCAATTCCGTATAGTTCCTTCTTGTCCAATTGAAACATTTGTCTACACCCTGCAAACCAAGGAGGAGTCAAGCACAGAGTGGCCTAGCTGGAGCCCTACCTACTAGCTAGACTCCTGACCTCTGCCATAACCAGTAACCATTGGCACAAACCAGGAAAGTCCAGGCTTCTTCAAACAGAAAGAAATAAGCAAGGACTGAGAGAAGCTCTTGCCTGGTATCTTGGGAAGATGAATAGAGAGCCCCAGAGACAACTGCTACCTGGGACAGAAGTGGTATGGAGAGTCCAGGGCCCCAGCCCCCCACTGACACTTTGATAGTGCTTTCTTCCCAGCACTCTGTGGCACTCGTGGGGTTTCTACTGCTCAATAAAATGTTTTCTTGAGAATTTTTTTGAATAGAAACCCAGCTTTTCCAAGGCCAATCCTTACATCTCTCAGTTTCCTTGAAGTACATTCCTACATGTAGGGCCTGTTCTTCTAGGATCTCTGTTTGCAAAAGTGGTCCTTGGGTGAAGATTCTAACAGTCAGATGCTTACAATCATGTCCAGATGAACTGGGGCCAGATGTGGACTCATTTTTATAAAAAAGCAGTAAATAGCAAAAGCAAAAAGGGAGGAGCAGCAGAGAGCAAGCCTCTTCCCCTCCCTTATATTGTATGCAGGCTACCTGCCCCAGGATGGGTGTAGTACTCACACCCATAATGCCAACATTGGACCATGGTTCATTCAAAAACTCTAGAAGCCCATGCACCATGACTGCGTGAGGCTTCAGGGAACATCTAGTCACAAACCATAACAGATCTCATCTTTAAAAAAAATAAAAAGGAGTTGGTGATGTAGCTAAATGCAAAGGCCCTATCTACTGATTTGAGTACCAGTAAACACAAATTTATTTTAAAATTTTAAAGGCGCTGAGATGCAAATGAGCCTGATTTGTTCTAGGAGCAACACAAAGGTTACTGTGGTCAAGTAGGAGAGGGAACTGTAGTTGGAGAGATAAGTGTGAGTGAGCCTTGTCGGCTATAGTGAGGACATTGATCTTGTTTTGGGTGTGACAGGAAGCTATGGCCAGAACACAAACAGGGTAGATGAGCAATCTGATGTCAAAAATCACCCCAGCTGTTCTGAATCATGGCAGTGGAGTGCTGGCTATTGGCCAGGAACTTGTCCTTCTCAGCAGTTAAGAGGCCAGTGGGGATGAGTGTAGACAGTAGTCAGTGGAGAAGGAACAGCACAAGTTTGGTTCTGTGGCCCAGACCCACCCACAAAAGCAGCCCAGAAAAAGAGGTAGCATCATCAGTCACTCAGCACCCAGCTGGAGGCAGGCTTCTAGCCCTGGGGACAGCACACTTGTCCTGAGGGACTATGGCAACAAGATTGTTGCTCCACTCCCTGAGGTCTACTCATAAGGCCAGGAAAGAACCTGGGACTTAAGAGTTTCTTTAACCTGGACTAAAAGAAGGAGACACAGACCTTAGAGACTGCATATCCACTGAAAGCCTCAGTTAACCACCACACTATCCTCCACTGAGCCTTCATATGACTAAAATAGACTTGTGGATACTGTAAGGATCAGTTTGGTAATGCCCAAATATGAGTACAACAGGCACTTTGCTTGAGCCGGGTGTGGTGGCGCATGCCTGTAATCCCAGCATTCAGGAGGCTTAGGCAGGAGGATCATTGTAAATTCAAGACCAGCCTGGGCTACAAAGTGAACTCACAGCCAGCCTAAACTACACAGGGAAACCCTGTCTCAAAAAAAGACAAAATAAAAGCTCACCTGAAGCTAACGAAATAGATGCTGGTGCACACCTGCAATCCCAGCACTTGGGAGGCTGAGGAAGGAGGATCACTGCAAATTTGAAGCAAGCCTGAGTTACAAAGTGAGTTCAAGGCCAGCCTGAACTGCATAGCAAGACTCTGTCTCAAAAAGACCAAAAAAAAAAAAAAAAAAAAGAAAGAAAGAAAGAAAAAGAAAAAGAAACAGGCATCGGGCCGTAGGAGAAGATGGCGGTCTCCACAGGAGTTAAAGTTCCTCATAGTTTTCACTTGTTGGAAGAATTTGAAGAAGGACAAAAAACACCAGGCGATGGTACAGTTAGCTGGGGCCTTGAAGATGATGAAGACGTAACACTTACAAGGTGGACAGGCATGACTATCAGGCCGCCAAGGACAAATTAGGAAAACAAAATGTATAGCCTGAAAGTAGAATGTGGACCTAAACACCCAGAAGCTCCTCCATGAGTTAGATTTGTAACAAAAATTAATATTAATGGAATAAATAATTCCAGTGGGATGGTGGATGCACGCAGCACACCAGTGTTAGCAAAATGGCAAAATTCATATAGCATTAAAGTTTTACTTCAAAAGCTAAGACGTCTAATGATGTCCAAAGAAAATATGAAGCTTCCACAACCACCAGAAGGACAAACATACCATTAGTTCTGGTGGATCTCAAACTTGTCTTAAATCAACAACCTTCTCTATTCATATTAATGTCTTGATTAAATATCACAATGCAAAATACCCACACCTTAAGTAAAAGAATTCCAGCTGATAAACATGACCTGGACATTTGTCAGAATATATTGAATAAATGTTCACCCATTATGTTTTCAGGCAGCAGGAGGAAAAATGCAGCACTGTCATTTCAGTGTGAACGTGGAGTATTCCACATAGATTCAGGTTTCCAAGACAAAAGCATGGGAGGAATTGTCAGATGTAAGTGGAAATGTATGTTTCTGAAAAGTAAAATCTCAAGAAGGAAAAACAAATGGCATGCTTATCCATCTCACTTAGTGAAAGAGCTGCAGTTTGAAATTGTTCAAAATAGCAGGTACAAGGGCCAGGGAGATGGCTCAGTGGAATAAGCACTTCTCTGGCAAGTCCAAGGGCCTGAGTTCAATCCCCAGTTCCGCAAAAATAAATAAATAAATAAATAAATAAATAATCACCTCCCCTTAGCTCTGCAATGTGCCTCGAATCCTAGATAGATCTACCTTTAAAAAAAATAGCAGGTACAATGAATATTGTCACAAATTATGTTAATCTTTGAAATAGTGTGGGTGCTGAGTACTAGTAATATCAAAAATATGCTCAGGATTGTTCTGATATCTATATTTATAATAAAAATGTTGGGGGAAGGGTCAGTGAATTTCTGTGAAAAGCTGTTCCTGTGTGTTACATATAACAGATATGGTAAATATTTATTTATGGTCTTTGTTAAATAAACCATGCATTTAAGTTCAGGAGAAATCAACAAAAGGAAATAGGTATATGGATATGTGATTTTGAGATTAATCTTAAAATGTAAATAAAATGTAGAACATGTCCAAAAAAAGAAAAGAAAACAATGCCCAGCATCCATGCCAGTCCAAGGGAGCTTACAGGGTGAGGACCTGCATATCTGTATTTTTAAAAACTTCTATTAGTAACCACATGAGCACAAGCTTGTAGTCTCAGCTACTTGGAAAGATAAGGCAGAGGACTGCTTCAGCTCCTGAGTTTGAAGCTATCCTGGGGAACATAGTTCGACCCAGTCTCAAATGAAAGACTAAATCAGTCAGTGATTAAAAGCTCCCCAAATTTCTAGTTATTAGGAAAAACAGGAACATGCAAACTGCCCCCACGGAATGCAATCAGCAAAGCATGCAAAACTCACACAGCTGGGGCTGGGGAGATAGCTCAGCGGTCTAAGTGCCTCCTGGCAAGTGCAAAGACCTGGCTTTGATCCCCCGTACCACATGGGGTGCTGGCCCCTGCCAGGCCCAAGACCGGGTGTGGTGGCACACAACTGTAATCCCAGCACTGGGGAAGCTGAGACAGGAGAATCACTATGAGTCTGAACTTCATAGTGAGATCCTCTATCCAATAAATAAATAAATAAAAATTTAAAAAATACCACACAGCCCTGATGGCTCCTAAGCCCAAGCACTCAGAAGGTTGAGTCAGAAAGATCTCAAATTAGAGACCACCCTGGACTGCATAGAGAAGCCTCTGTGTAAAGAAGATAAAAGCTCCTCAGGTGCAGCTTGATGCTCCTCCAGGCTTGGCAGCAGTTACAGCCCAGCTTCACAGGATAAACTTGCTCACAGGAGCCACAAAGCCAGGCCGAGGGAGGCTGTCTATTCACATTCCAAGTACTATGAGGGCTCCAAGGTGCTGGGTACCTTTGAGCAGCATATTGGGTTTTTTTTCCCCCATAATTTTATTGAGAAACAAATTGGTAGGACAGTTTCAGTACTAAACACATGCATACAGTTAATTGCTGTACAAGATGCAGACATGATATCCTATTTACAAACACCATTAGAACAAATCCCTCTATTCATTAAGAGAATGTAACTATATATCTATTCTAACCACTTTGAATACACAGATACAAAATGGACATTCATCTGTATCCCCCTTTTTTGTTAAGTTCTGTTATTTGAATATTATAGGTGTGTAAACTCAGCAAAATATTCTAAAAGAGTCCAGTAGTCCATAATAGTATTGGGTCTTCTTCTTCACTGGCAGTGTCAGATATTGTTGACCTGAGTCCCCTACAGCTCAACATAACAGCATGGTTTTACTTCTTATAAGCATGTTGTATCTTGAGACAAGTGGGCCTGACCTTGAGGCTAACTGTGAAACCACACATGCTGCTGGGTGAGGGATGGCTCCCAGAATGCGGTGCCTCTAGAGCCCGCTCTTCTGCGTGCTTATGCCAGCTGGGTGTGCAGTGAGGTGGCAAAGTTTGAGCACCAACGTATGGCCAGCAAGGATGTCTAGAGAAATGGATGGGTGTGGGGCATTGGAGGACATTCCTGGTGACACTGGCTGGAAATGAAGGGATTTCTTGGAGGGGTGGGCATCACTGTGGTCCTCTGCCACAGCTCAGTTTTCTCACCTACAAAGTGAAGCTGGTGAGAAAAAAATAAAATAAATAAATAAATAAATAAAACTCCTTTATGAGCTGGATGAACACATGTTGAACTGGTAGCAAAGCTTGGGGTACACAGTCATTGACTGCTCTGCAGTCACCCTCATTGCTTATCCATGCTCCATGAAGGAAGAGGGATGTAGTCTCCCAGGTACCAAGGGCACTCTGTTCAATCCATGTCCCTTGCATGTTTTCTGTGTGTCGAGGCAAGGTGCCAGAGGTGAGAATAGAGAGGCCCAGGCCTCACAGAGTTCATTTGCCACCTCAGCATCAGATGATCACCACCCTTCTTGGTGGAGAGATTTCTTGGCCTGCCCGACTCCATAGCCCCACCAGTTGGAGGCTGAGGGTATAACACATGCCAAGTTCCCATGGTAGGGGACAGCTCATTTAGAGGGCAAGGAGTTGGTTCTATTTAGAAGCAGGCTTCTCAGGAACTGAAAGCCAAAAACATTGAATATAGCCAATGAACACTGAGAAGTCAAACAATTTCAGGTAAGAAAATGACTATGTTTTTGGCTTTGGTGCTGGAGATGGAGCCAAGGGCCTTGAAGGTGCTAAGTACTCTACCAGAGTCACATCACCACCTCTGACATGAGTTTTTAAAAACACATTATAGGAATAACCAGGCTTGCTAGAGCACACATGGAATCCCAGCATTCTGAGAGCTTGAAGCAGGAAAATTGCAAGTTTTAGTCCAGTCTGGGCAACTTAACAAAACACTTTTTCAAAAACTGGGGTGGGGACAGGGCTGGCCAGATAGCTCAACAGATTAAAGCTCCTGTTTAGGCAGATGCAGGTTCAATCCCCAATGTGCTGTGCTGGCCCCGCCCCCAGGGTACCCGGAGACTGAGAATGAGAATGGGTGTGGTGGTGCATGCCTGTAATCCTAGCACTTGAGAGGTTGAAAAAAAGGAGGATCACTACAAGTCAGATCTGTGTAGTGAGACCCTATAGACCCTATATTAAATACAAAAAAAAATGTAGCAAGGGGAGAGGAGTATGCACTTGGAACTGTAGCTCTGTATGAAAACCATGGATTCAATTTCCAGAGAGAGAGATAGAGGGAGGGAGGGAGGGAAGGACAGCAAGAGAAAGAGAGGTAGGGAGGGAGAGAGAGGGAGAAGAAGAAAGAGAAACAATGCTTCTTCATAGGGAAGGGTCTAGAGACCAACATACCAAGAAAAAGGGAGAGATGGAAGCAGCCTTTACTGGGGAAGAGCCAGAAGAAACAGAAAAGAGACACGAAATGTTTTGAAGTTGAGCCAGCAGAAATTGGAAATGCCATGATGGGGAGCAGGGTAGGGAATGAGGAAGTATGAGACAACACTCTGAGGTTCTCTGTCTCTACCTTGCTTCCAAATCTGCCTGCTGCCAGAATATCATAACCTCTGCCCTCAGACTATGGGAGGCTGAGAGGGCTCTAAGACAAGATTTTACCAATGTTTTCTTTTCCTGTAAGTGGCAAGGCACAGAGATGACCTTGGATGAGGTTAAGAGGCAAACACCCCACCTTGTTAGCTAGAACCTGCTTTCCACTTGAACATGAGTGTTTAGATTCCCCTCAGTCTGGGTGTGTTTGGTTTCTATGATTGGCTTTGTGTGGTTACCTCAAAGGCAATGTTTGACTGAAATTGGATGTTATGGAAAACTGTATTTTGTCACTAATCATTTTGTGTTTTGGGTTTTGTTTTTTGTTCTCTTGCCCAAGGCTTCATACAAATTAGACAAGAACTCTACCACTAAGTCATATCCCCACCCTTTCTATTTTATTTTGACATAGGGTCTTTATGTTGCTCAGGAAGCCCTTGAGCTTGCAATTCTCCTGCCTCAGCCTCCCAAAAGGCCATAATTACAAGCATGCACCACCACACACAGCTTCCACAGACACAGTGCCTTAGCATAGCCTAATTCTCTATTGGGCTAGAGTTTCCCCCAGGTCCTGAGTTATGAGACATTCAGCCCCTGGAGAAAAGTTTAAAAGCCTCAAAAAACAAAAACTAAATTCCCCCACCCACTTCTCTACCAGCAGCTACTATTTTTTCATTCCTGTCTATCTCTTCCTTGTTCTTTGTACCCCCACTTCCTGCAAGCTATCTATCAGGAGTGGAACAGACATGCTGTTTACCACTAAACCCACATCTTTAACCTAGAAACCATAAAATTCAAGAATTTCTCCATCTCGTTAGCAAGAGAAGACAGGGTGGGGGTTGCTGACCAGTTATGGGTGAGAGTCAGATCTATCTTGGGGTGCATAAACCACCCAGGGCCAGGATACAGCCTGGTGTCATCTGAAGTGGATTCCTAAGGCACTCAGTCTCTGCAATGGGCCTACTCAGAGAACCCTCCAACTACAGTAGGCAAGGAGCTGGCTTACTCCTGGCACAGTGCTGTAGATTGCTCTTCCTCCAAGACAGCATGTACTAGGCAACCACAAATGCACAATTCCTAAATACATACAAGCTGGAAACCCTCCCTCCTGTGTAGCTCATTTTCTTTTTAGAGGGTTGTCTTGCCTCTCCAAGTTCTCATGCACAGGTCTTGCAGCTTCAAGATTCAGAGCAGAGTCTTGAGAAGCTGAGGGGCAAGAGTAGCAAATAGGAAAGAACCACAGGATGAGTTTGGACACAGCTCCCAAAGCTTCTCAGTGGCAGCTGAATGAGTGCGTATGTATCCATGTATGTATATGTACATGCATTGGAGGGTTCCTGGAGGAAGCTGTGGGAGATGAGGCCCCAGCCTAGAAATGGGGTGGGGCCTACCAGTCAGGGAAGGGAACTAAACCCTTGAGGTTACTGTAAGAGCTAACTAAAGCCAAAAGATCCACAAGTTAAGGCAGGGGTACTTACAGAACCCAGTGCCTAGGCCTTTCCTTAAGATCCATACATCTGACCTGGCTTCCACACTGAGGTAGGAGCATTCCTGGCAATTGGGTCAGCCTGCAGTCCCTGGAGGAAGGAGCTGGGGTGGGGCTCTGCTGTGCTGGAAATTACTGCCTTTCCTTTCACCCAAATAGCTGGTAGAGTTCCTGCTTTACCAAGTGAGCATTCCCAGGCCCTCTCTAGATGCTGCTGCAGTTCTCATCCTGACTATTCCTTCAAGAGAGTCCTAGGCAGATAGAGTGCTTCTGAGGGAGCCTTTTCCTGAGGCTGATGTGGATTCATGAGGGAGGGTCCCCATGCCGTCCCCATTTGCTGGTTGGAGTCCTCAAGAATGGACATGTGGCCATGCTAAAACAGGAAAGAATAAAGTCAGGATCCAAGGGTCCCTTCCCAAATCTAAACTCCAGGAGGTTAACTCATTTCCTGAGAATGTCTCCTCCCACCCTATCTGGCAATTCAGAGAAATCCAATAGTTCAGAGACACGTGTAGCCCTCAGGCTGTAGGAAGCGCAGGACGTGATGTGGTCTGCAAAGGTCTCAGGGTCTGAGGCTATGCTGTGGGAGAAGCAGCCTCGGGCTCCCTGGGAGGGCAACCCCTAGAGGCAGCGGGAGAGTCAACAGTACACACACAGCCGCTCCCGCCGTTGGCCCGCCCAGACTGCAGGGGGCGCCCTTTGGGGGGAGTGGCGGGAAGGCCGTAGCGCCCCCTGGCGACGGCTGCGTGACTTTGCGACACTTCACAACTTTGCAGCACTCCACGTGGCCTTCACAGGGATCCTGTAATAACATCAGTCTCTCCTCAAGGCAGCACTGCTGAGTGGCTTGAATTGAGGGTAAGGACTCTGTTGTCGCCTTCTGCGTCTCCCAGGCTCGCCTTCTGCCTCTCTCCTCGGCTCACCGCCTCATTCCTTCCCAACATGGCGTCCGTGAGCTTCGAAGGGCCTCGCGCACTCTGCCAGTGGCTTCAGATGTGCTCGCTGTTCCTGCTAGCGCTGCTGCTACAGCCCGTAACCCGCGCCCAAGCCACACCCAGCACCCTCAGCACCGAGACCACTCCGGACACCCCAGGCCCTGAGATCACACCGGTCACCGTCAGTGGCCAAGGGCTTCGTGAGCGCGCGCGCGCCCTGATGCGGGACTTCCCGCTGGTGGACGGGTATGTAGGTGCCTCGTGAGGCCCAGAGGGCAGGGCCTACCTCGGGCAGAAGAGGGTTCCAAGTATGCGTCCAGGTGGCACCTTTACAGCAGCCTTCCCCAGCTGTAGCACGGGCTCTGGTGTGGGAACCCTCCCAGGGCCGGGCCACACCGCATACTGTCTACATGGCGGTGTGCAGTGGGGGGCGGGGGGGGGGGCAGGGATAGGTCTTGCCCGACCTGGAAGCCTAAAGGGCCCATCCATTTGATTTGTCCTTGATCTTTACCCTGTCATGACATTCTCCTAGCCACAATGACCTGCCCCTGGTCCTGAGGCAGTTGTACCAGGACTCATTACAGAAAGTCAACCTGCGCAATTTCAGCCATGGCCAGACCAGCTTGAACAGACTTAGAGATGGCCTCGTGGGTGCTCAGGTACCGCAGGAACACACAGGGTGCCACAGCATGGCTGTTGGGGGCTGTTGGGAAGAAAAAGGGGCCTAGAGATTCCGGGTTAACCACTGGGAACTCACGTACCATAATAATGCCCCCAGAAGATGCTGAAACAGCAAAGGCTGATGTGAGGTGGCTTGGGAAGCAGAACAGTACTACACAGCAAGCAATGCTTTCCGTGTGGCCTACAGGCCCACTGGGGGCTGTGGCAGCTGTGGAGGCCCCAGGAGTTCTGCCAGGCCAACCCCTGACTTTCCTCCCAGTTCTGGTCAGCCTACGTGCCATGCCAGACCCAGAACCGGGATGTTGTGCGCCTCACGTTGGAGCAGATCAACCTCATCCACCGTATGTGTGCCTCCTACTCTGAACTGGAGCTGGTGACCTCAGCAGAAGGTTAGTGGATTGATGAGAGGTGTTAGGGACTTGATTGAGGTACTCTGGCTCCTGAAAGTAATCATCTAACCCACTTGTTCTCAGCTCTGAACAGCACCCAGAAATTGGCCTGCCTCATTGGTGTGGAGGGCGGCCACTCACTGGATAATAGCCTCTCTGTCCTGAGAACCTTCTATGTGCTGGGAGTGCGCTACCTCACACTCACTCACACGTGCAACACACCCTGGTGAGTAAGTCCAGATGGTGTGGTCCCATCAGGACAGGGATCTATCCAAAATCACAACACAGGCCCACATGAAGTTTTAACTCTAAGAGCTGGCACTGACCCTAGAATGAGAAGGGGGTTGGTGTTCTGGGGTTCACAGGCCAGCACTGAATCCTGCAGTGCCCTCCCTTTGTGAGGCACAACTCACCTTGCTTTTGCTCTGCGGGCTGTAGGGCTTGATAGGACCTCTAGGGCCCTGTGGCCAAGGCAGGGCCACCAGTCAGAACTGATCATCAAGCTTCTTGGCCATTCTATAGGGCAGAGAGCTCATCTAAGGATGTACACCTCTTCTACAGCAATGTCAATGGGCTGACCAGTTTTGGGGAGGTAAGGACCCTGCTTCATACTCCACCTCACAAGAATGCTCATGCTCCACCTCTCCCTGCAGATGTGTACATATACATCCCTGTCAGCTTCCTCCTTAATTGTCCCTGCAGAAGGTGGTGACAGAAATGAATCGCTTGGGCATGATGATAGACTTGTCTCATGTCTCTGATGCTACGGCACGGCGGGCCTTGGAAGTGTCCCAGGCACCTGTGATTTTCTCCCACTCAGCTGCCCGGGGTGTATGCAACCACACTCGGAATGTTCCTGATGACATCCTGCAACTTCTGGTGAGAAACTGCCCAGCCTTGGGACGTAAAGCAAGCATTTCAGACTTGACCTTCTGTCCTACAAACCCACAGTGCACAACCTTTGAACTCTTGAACCCAGTGGGTGTGGGAAAGATGGTTACAGATGGGAAATATTTTTCTACTCCTCAAACCCAAAGCTAAGACCCCTCTACCCAAGCCAAGACTGGGACTCACCTGTCATATGAACTCAGAGAAGTAAAGTCTCTCCTGCCTCCCAAAATCAGGGCTGAACATCTTCCTCCCGTGGGTCTCAGGGATGGACAGACTCATGGTTGTTCAAGGAGCTAAAAAGTATGTTCATTTGACTCTTCCTGCAGGAGAAGAATGGTGGCATTGTGATGGTGTCCTTGTCTGTAGGGGTGCTGCAGTGCAACGTGATGGCCAATGTGTCCACTGTAGCAGGTGAGCCTGCCCCAGGCCTCTGTGCTTGCTAAACAGCTCTGCTATGGACCTGAAGTCTTGGGTGGATGTGGGGCAGGGGTGCCAGCATAGCTCCAGTGGTCTGACCAAAAATCCATGATGTGTGGGGCTGGTGAGATGGCTCAGTGGTCTAAAGCACCTACTTAGAACAAGCTTAGCAAAGCCTAGGGACCGCGGTTCAATCCCCCAGCACCACATGCCAGCCAGCCCGCCCCCTGGTGGGCTGAGCTGGCCACACACACACACACACACACACACACACACAAATAAATAAATAAATAAAATTAAAAAAAAATCCATGATGTGCAGTTCACTGCTCGTTGGTGCTACATGGAACAGAGCCATAGAGTCTACACTGCCATGCATCTGTTGGGCATACCGAAGGGTGCTGGACATAGAACTGAGTGCTGAGCCTGTACACTCCTGAGGGGCCTACCTGCCTTGCCTTAAATCTCCAGGGTTTTTTTGTTTGATTTTTTGGTACTGGGGATCAAACTCAGGGACCTTGAGCTTTCCAGGCAGGCACTTACGTTGCTGAGCTGTCTTCCCGACCCTGAAGTCTTTGTAGCCCATGGGAGGAAATGACGTCAAGTCACTGTCATTTCAAATGGATTCCTCCAAACTTAAGGTCTAGTCCAAAGCCAGTTGGAATCAGTTAAAGACAAACCTCAGGGACTTCAGGGGGCCACATAGGACTCAGGCCCTGAAGGAATTGGCCTGCAGGGTACAAGCAGAGTCCAGATCCAGAGTACTCTTGCTCCAGAAGCCCCACACTACTCTGCTTCTCCCAGATCACTTTGACCACATCAAGGCAGTTATCGGGTCCAAGTTCATCGGGATTGGTGGAGATTATGATGGCACCAGCCAGTGAGTACTGCCTGAAAACCCTGGGGCCTTCCCAGTCACCACCCAGCCTCCCATGGTCTCATGGCCTTGAGGCCTTCCTTACCCACCCAGCATGTCCCACTCCCAGGGTCTGTCTCCTGCAATCTCCTGCCTTCAGCCCAGTGTCCCTGGTCTAAGGCATCATATGTGGCCAAGCCACCAGACAAGTCATCTATGCAATGCATGCACCCATCCCAACCCCAGCAGACCTGCTCCCTCTGAGCAGACTGCCAACAAGGCCTGGTGTGGCCTGACCATCTTCTGTGCCCAGTTCTGAAGGTGGAAGGCATTTGCATTCAGCAAAAGGTATAGATCTTAAATGTGCAGTTCATTGCTGGGTGTGATAGTACACACCTATAATCCTAGCAAAGGCTGACGCAGGAGAATCACCTTGTGTTCAAGGCCAAGCCTGAATGGCATAGTGAGTGAGACCCTGCCTCAAAAAAAAAAAAAAAAAAGTGCAGTTCAGTGACATTTAGCAAATATCCAAGGAGGTTTGGGGCCAATTCTGAAGGGTGCAGAGCAGAAGCAAATCAATTGCTGTCTCCAGGTCTCCAGTTCGCACATCTGACCAGGTCTGGGGTTCTGAGTTGGCATTCAGATGAATGCCAACTCAGAACTGCCTGCTGGTGGCCACACAGGTTCCCTCGGGGGCTGGAGGATGTGTCCACCTACCCCGTGCTGATAGAGGAGCTGCTGAGTCGGGGCTGGAGTGAGGAAGAGCTTCAAGGTGTCCTTCGAGAAAACCTGCTTAGGGTCTTCAGGCGAGTGGAGCAGGTACGTTGAGCTGGGCAAGACAGTGGTGCAGCAATCTAAGGGGGTACATTGGGGCTCCAGGTGAGCTGCTGACCATCAAATGCCACTTCCAGGTGCGGGAGGAGAACACGTGGCAGAGCCCCCTGGAAGACATGATCCCAGAAGAACAGCTGAACAGGGCAAGTTGTCACTCTGTCCGCCCACAACAGCACCAGAAACAACTAGCTGCAGACCAGACTCCAACCAAGATACCATCACTTCAGGGACCCACATTATCTCACAAGTGGTCATTTTCAAAATCTTCCCCTAGCCTGGTCTCAGGCCTCACAGTGGCTAGCATATTCCCAGTTCTTATCCTGTGGCTGTGATAACTCAGCCCTGCCAGATGTCACTTTGACAGCCCTGGATACCCCACAAAGGCCCCCTCCTTGTGCAGATATAAATATTTCCTGGAAATAAATGTTTTGGACATGTAAGGAGGTACAGTTGTATTTTTCTGTGGTGTGGTCAAGTAGTGCAGGTTTTTCATGCTGCTGGCCAGTGAGGAGCCTGACATTTCAGCCACCAGTTGTTGGGAAAGGCCTGTTGGCAGCAGCCTGAGACACTCCCAGGGGCTGAGTGAAGCACTGGATGAACATAGTGGGTGACCTGGCTGCAGGAGGACTGGCCCTGCCTAGGAGTACCCTGAGTGACTTATTTTGGTCCCAGGCTGAGCCGCTGACTGCCACCTGGGGCTGTCCCAGGAAGCCTGTCAGCAGCATGAATGGCCTTCATTTCTCCAGGAAAGAGCCCAGGACAACACACCATATAACAGGTCATGTCCTGGCCCCCTACCCCTCAGGGACTTTGCAACAAGCACAAGCTACTTGGGAATCTACCCCATCATACCCCCAAGGCCTTACTGGTAACTGATAGCAATCACAATAATAATAGCTAATATTAAGGGCTAATCGGTAATAGCTAATAAAAATAATGGTTAGGGCTGGCCAGATAGCTCAGCAGACTAAAGCACTTGCTTAGGCAGAGCACAGAAGCTGGGATTTGATCCCAGCATGCCAAGCTGACCCAACCCTGGAACACACTGAGACAGTGACTTGAGACTGGGTATGGTGGTGAATTCCTGCGCTTGGGAAGCTGAAAACAGGAGGATCACTGTGAGTCCAGTCTATATAGTGAGACCCTGTAGACCCTGTAGATCCTGTACCAAATAGATTAAAAAGAAAATGGTTAATACTCAGTCTCTGCAAGCCTTGTGACTGAGCAGGTTCACTTTTTTCCCCAGCAAGAATGCACACATACATTCCCTAAAAGGCATATGAAATAATTTATAGCAACACTATTCATAATGGTAACTCAACCTTCAGATCCCAAACTATTCCTCAGAGTCAGATTTCTGAGGAGCCAAAGATTATCTTAAAAGTAAACTTAAAAAAAAATCACTGGCTAGGTATGGTGGTGCACACCTGTAATCCTAGCACTCAGGAGACTGAGGCAGGAGGATCGTTGCAAGTTCAAGGCCAGCCTGGGGTACAAAGTGACTTCAAGGCCAGGCTGAACTGCAGAGCAAAACCCTGTCTCAAAAAGACCCCCCCAAAAAAAATCACAACTTAAGAAGGAAAAACAAAAACAATAGCTGAATCATCAAAAGAAATGAAACGAAATACTGGAAGCCCACGCCAATACAGTATCTTTAATCGATTGAAAGTAACTGCCAATGTTGAGTGATGTATGAAGTAAACAATCTAGTGAAAGATCTAAGTGCTTGCCTGGCAAGCACAAGGGCCTGAGTTCAATCCCTGGTTCTGCTAACACGGGGGTGGGGGGGGGAGAGGAAAAGACTGGTGGCGTTCATCTATAATCCCAGAACTTTGGAAGGCTGAAACAGGAGAATCACAAGTTCTAGGCCATCTTTGGCAATTTAGTCATTTAGAGAAGCTATGTCTCAAAAAAGAGGGACAGGAATATAGGTCATTCAATGTGAAAGCTCTGAGTTCAGTCTCCAAGCAGGAAAATAAAAACATTTTTCTGGGCTGGGAAGATAGCTCGGCAGCCTAAGCACCTGCCTGGCAAGCGAAAGAATCCAGGTTTGATCCCCAGTACCACATGCCATGCCAACCCTGCACCATGCCAGCCATTGAAATGAAGAAAGAAAGAAAGATCCACCACATTACAGTTGGTGCACACCTGTAAACCCAGTGCTGGGGAGGGTGAGGCAGGAGGATCACTGTGAGTCTGAGCTGCATAGCAAGACCCTATACCAAATAAATAGATTTTTAAATAAATGTTTTTTCTGACCAACAAAAACAGAGAAAAAATTACAAATGTAGAAATGGTCTAAAGATAAAATATCAGTTCTTTTTAAAAAGCATGTATCAAATAGAAATTAAGATTATACCCGTGTTATGTGCTATTTTAATCAGTGTTATCATTGGCCAAGTTGTTACCCCTGTATGCTGTGTTTGTCTCGTGTTTATTTTGTCCAGAAAGTATTGTTAAAGCTTTAAGTAGACACATCTGGCAAACCTTGGAGAGAGAATGCCAATTGTCTTGACTGAAACAACAGCTCGCCTCTTCTCTGTTCAGTTACTTAAAGCAATAAATCATTTGAGTTTAAAAAAAAAAAAAAAAGATTATAGATGCTTTAGTTTCATTTTGTTGTGTTTTTATTTTTGCAACAGGGTCTCACTATGTAGTCCACGCTAGCCTCGAACTCACAGTGATTCTCCTCCTTCAACCTCCCGTGCTGGGATTATGAATGTGCACTACCATAGCCCGCCCTAATTTTTTTTTTTTTCAGAACTGAGGATTGAACTCAGGCCCTTGCACTTGCCAGGCAAGCATTTATTCTACTGAGCATCTCCCCAGCCTGCTAATTTCAAATTTAAAATAGAGGTATATGTATTAAAGCGAAGTGTTTTCAGATTTTTAACCAGAGAAAAGAAATGCTGTGAATACAGCTACTTTGTCAATAGCAGCTACTGACTTGGCTCTTAAATTTGCTGAAATGTTAGGTCTTATAGAAATGTAAAGCTATTTACTGAAATGGCTTTAATTAAATACATGACATCAATATTTATATTATAAAATGAGCATTGTAGGGTCAGGGAGATAGCTCAGTGGTTTAAGCACTTGCCTGGCAAGCACAATATATATATATAAATAATATTTTTTTTCCAGTACTAGGGAATAAACCCAGGGCCTTTACATTGAGCTACATCTCCATCTCTTTATTTTGAGGTAGTGTTTTCTGCTGTTTGTTTGTTTGTTTGTTTGTTTGTTTGTTGAGACAGTGTCTTAGAGTGGTTACACTGCCTAGGCTGGGCTTGAGCTTGCCTCCTGCCTGAGCCTCCCAGACTTCAAGGATTACAGATATGTAACACCACATCAATCATGTATTTGGATCTTCTAAACTTGATTCATGAATTTTGTTTTGTAGAATCTCATCAAAATTTGGAAATGGTCTTGAGAAGCTTTTTTTTTTTTTTTTTTTCGGAACTGGGGATTGAACTCAGATCCTTGCGTTTGCCAGTCAAGCGCTTGTCCTTCTGAGCCATCTCCCTGGCCCCAGATTTTTTTTTTTTTTCAGAACCAGGGATTGAACTCTGGCCCTTCCACTTGCCTTGGAAGTGCTTATTCCACTGAGCCATCCCCCCAGCCCTTGAGAAGATTTTTAACAATACCATTTACACTGGCATTCTTTAAAAGAAGTTTCAATAAACTGAAATTATTTCAAAATTACTTAAAGAGCTGAGAATGCAGCTCAGGGGTCAGGGATATAGCTCAGTGGCACAGTGCCTTCCTGTCAAGTGCAAGGTCCTCAGTTTAATTCCAAGTACCAAAATTTTAAAAAATAAGTACTCTGTAGAATGCAGCTCAGTGATAGCTCAGCATTCAGAAGGATTTTGTTCCATTCCCAGCACCAGAAAACACATAAAATAAAAATTACTTAAGATTCCTGTAGCACTTGAAGTGCCAGGAATAGTTGTGCATGTCTATAATCCTAGCACTCAGGAGGCTGAGGCAGGAGCATTGCCATAAATTCAAGGCCAGCCTGGGCTAAATGGTGAGTTCAAGGGCAACCTGAACTTCATTACAAGACCCTGTCTCAAGAAAAAAAAAAAGAGGAAGAGGAAGAGGAGGAAAAGAAAAGAAAGGAAAAAAGGCAGCCCATTTAGAGTTGGGCACAGTGGGGCATTCCTCTAATCCCAGCAGGAGGCTCCAAAATTAAAGTCTTACCTGGGCAACTCAACAAGACTTGTCTCAAGAAGTAGTAAGAACTGTGGATGTAGTTCTGTAGTGGAGCATGCCTGCGTTCAATCCCTAGAAGGAAGGAAGGAAGGAAGGAAGGAAGGAAGGAAGGAGGGAGGGAGGGAGGGAGGGAGGGAG